>NC_051176.1:74934309-75534309 GCF_013339695.2 Rhipicephalus sanguineus
ATTTTATATTTTATGCATGTCCCATGGCAGTAGCCCGAAAAGGAACTTAATTTCCTTATTAACTGCATAATTTGCGAGCGAAAAAATATCAAACATATTCAATCCGGAGGGAACAATTTCATTTCCTGTCGTTCTCAAAACTTCACGACGTTGTAAAACACAAATATGATCGTTACAAAGACGATATTTTGTGTATGAAATGTATGCGCAACAAAGAGTAAAGTAACATTGTTTGAAACTTGTAGAGCTAAGGAAACTGTTTTTGAAAAATGTCTAAATATGCGACATTTTATAGTAGCTACAAAGTTGATAAGGCTTACCAACTTTGTTTTAAAAGTAAATTTTGCTTTTTCTATCTGCAACTGCAGCGAAATTTCTGGTTATTGAACTCCTGAGCGAGTGAGGCTGATCTTGAACACCCTCACAAAAACGCTCGCAATTTTTGCGATAATTATACAGGCTAAAGTGAACAAAAAATGTTTATGCACAGATAATTTTACGCGACTAGCCCATTTAGGCATTTCTTTACTACCACAAAATTCGCGCATCTATTTTGCTAGCAGAAGCACACCATCAGAATTATTGTAAATTTCTTGAGATTTCATTGATGCTTTCTTTGCGAATAGCGTTGATGATTGAATCTCAGATTCTGCATAATGTCACATTGAGAAAAATGGCTTCACCATGTGCCAGAGTCAGAAGCCATCACACGTAACTCTAAAGGCAACTTTAAGCAACTATATCATTGCTAACGTCCAGTACATTTTGGGTATACATTCGTTGTTTGGGTTAGAAGTTTTATGTGAAACATAAATTTCAGATTTAAATTATTGTTATTGTGGGTTCCTGCAGCAAAGACACATCGAATGAAATTTATGATTGCGCAGTAACGGCAGAGGTAACGTCCGTTACTTTTTTTCGGTAAGGGTAACGGTAATGCATTACATTTTTTGTAGGTAACGTAGGGCGGTAACGCGTTCCTTTTTTTATAGTGTAACGAGTAACGTATTTTGTTACTTTTTTTTCAGTAACGCCTACAACACTGAGTTCATGTGGAGAAAGACATGCAGTGATTGTCTTAGTTCCTTCGGCTACGACATCCAAGAAGAGCTTGTGAAGAGACCGGTCAGCGCGAAATCCACTGTGGGTTGAGAATTCGCTCGCACGGTACATTATATTGAGTTTCACGGGGCGATCGCAGTGCGGCGCCCCGAGTTAAGTTCGCCATGCCCAGCCATAGCTCGGGTGAGCCAGCGGGCAGTGCGCAGAACACGTGGTCCGATTTTTTTATAGGGTTAGTCGCAGCCGACTCCACGCCAGTGTTCACTTGCTCCGATAGTTTCGCTGCTTTGCGGTAAAATAACCATTAGTTTAAAGGAAACGCAGCCGTTCCGCCTTGTGCGTACATCTGGAGGGGCCCGGCGTGCGTACAAAGAGCCTCTCCGGCGGCGCGCGCCGTTTACGCCTTCGAGGACATAACAGAGACATGGGTCACGGATTGCGCGGCGCGGAATACGACGTTGCTTACGCATTGTTTAGCGACGCCTGGGACCAATTTGTGGTTTTGTGAGCAATGTCGCCGCGCCGGACCACCTGTACAGCTCTCGTCTCGTCGCATGTAGGCACGCATACAGTAGCCCTAACTCTCCCGGTGCGGGCGGCATCATTATCTGAAGGGGGCCTGGATGCCGACAAAGGGAACTTTTCGGCGGCGCTGGTCTTTGACTTCAAAATGACAACAGTAAGGAGCGGTTTCGAATTGACATTGCGTCAAGCGAAGGCGAAATAACTTGTCCATGGTTGACAACATTCGAACCAATTGCTGTATTCGTGAGTGATGTCGCCGCGCCAGGCCAGCTACACTGAAACAGACGCATGTTGTAAACAAGAGTGCCCTGGGGCACTGCTGTGTCGTGGAAGGCAGGCTCGAATGGGGGGTGTACAGTGAAGGTGCGCGCGTCTTTTTCTGTCATACGATCTTATACACTCATTGGTCGAAATTGAGTGAGAAGATTAACCAATGGTTCCGCCCTACATCGTGAGTGTTTATAAACTAGTGTGTATATGAATGAGGAGGAGCGCGAGCCGGGCATCGGCCGCCGCGGGACAGTCATATATGTTGATCCGATGATCTGATCTTGTCTTTTGCTTTTAATAAACAGGTTCGTTTTAGAAGTTGGCCTCCCTGGTTGCAAGTTGTCTCCTGACGATAAGGAAGTGGCATCCCTAGTAGCGGGAAATGCCTAGCCTCCTACCAGCCTGGGACATATCTTAACTCCCTGTCTCGTAAAAAGGCGAGAAGTTACACTCGGTACAGTGAAGCGATGACAATCACAAAGGAGATGCGCACTCGCACCTGCGATTTTCGCATGTAGGAAGGAAAAAGTAGGACGGAGCGACACGCCAATCAATTGATGCGAAAAGAAATTAAAGCGAGTTCTACACCTGAGAGATCTGAGTAAATAGCGGAGCTGGCAAGCAAGCGACACCACCTGGTGAACGCGGATCGAGTTCTTCCTTCATCTATCACTTCCCTTTCCCACCCACTTGCTAAACTGTACTATACAAGGCTATGCCATGTCTCACTCTCTCCCATCCTCCTTTCTTTCCTCCTCCCCCTCACATCACTCCTCGCCCTCACTTCCCTTTTGCACCCCCTTACTATACTATACTATCAATGGCAATGCTACGCTAGGAGTAGCTTGCGCATACCCACTTTGCCCTCTCCCCTCCTTGTTTCCTTCGTCCTCACCCTCGCTTCCTTTTCCTACCCCTAGCTATTGGCGGCGAGGACATACCGTGGCGCCGTCTGCCGGAATCTCCCTGTGACGTATAAAACGACATCACCTGGTACCGACTGCGCGGAGTGTTCGACGTCGCCAGTGTTCAGCCACGGTTTTTCTCGTTTTGCAAGCGTTGAATGCACTTGTATTAGTTGTGAAACAATCGGTGTGTTTGCCAGCAAAGGTTTTTCCTGAGCCAACGCGCTGTCGTCGTCGCGTCGTGCGCTCTCGACGGAGCGAGTGCGCGCGGAGCCATGGACACCGAACGTGAAGAGGCCACTCTTGTAAAAGGTGTGTTATGTAATTTACCTAATAATCTGTAACTCGAAGCATCCTCGAATCTCGTGTACATTTCTGTTTCCTGAGGCAAGCGCGACATCGCGCACCTATCTCTTGCTTTTGCGTGAAAGTTGCGCGGCCGAGAGGTAGCGTTTCGATCGGCGCGGACTGCCTTGCACAATTCACGGCAACGCCTTGCCCTAGTTTTCAGTGCGTAATCAAATGGCCGAGAGCAAACGATGCTTCGACATTGGTTATTACGTTCGCGAGATCTTTCGTAAAGGTAGCCACAAGTTATTTTGCCGCAATAACAGTAATGTCCACAACGCTCGTGGTTAGTGCAGCTTACCTTTTTAGCCAGAGCTGTTGCCGGACGATGATTTATAACAGATATATTTTAATAAGTAGAAGTTCAACCGCATATATTTTTGTCTTCTTCATCCACGCTTTCGCTTCGTGTGCTTCTCTGCGAGGGGTACATTGACTGATGTGATATCATGACAGCACGTGTGAATCGCTTGTTCGACTACTAATTACAATCACCGTATCTCGTTTTCAGTGACTCTGGCATCAACGAGTTCGTTGACCAGCAGTTCAGCACATCGCGGCTGCTAACGGAAGGAGAGGAAGTCTATGAGGCCGACCGCGTCCGAATACGCAGCGTAAAAGAACAACATCGACACAAAGTCACTCTCGCCGCCCTTGTGCCGGCGACGCTCGGTGTCTTTTGGACGGTCCAAGGGCCGGACAGGAAGGTTTTGCGACGGCACTGCTTCGGGAACCAGACACCGTCTTTTCCAGCCTGCCGTGAATAAGCGTCGTAAATTCCTATGTGTACAGTTATGGAAAGTCTCACGTAGTACTTACCGAACATTTTAGCTCCAACGCAGTACACAAAATCTTCTTCGCGAAGGTGCTTGCTACACACGCGATAATGGATGCTGGGTTGCTTCCCCATTCTAAGCTTTATCAACCACGCATCTCGCTACTTCTTGGTTTTGAGATATGCGTGGATTTTCACACCTGACTCGGGCGAATACGTTCGGCACTGTGGCACAGAGCAATAGACCATGCTGAAGAAAAAAACAAAGCTTCAACCTCGGGCATGAGATGCCGCGAGCAGCGTTGGCAAAGCTTTCGGTGGCAAATGAGAGTCCCGTGATGGCGTTTACCACGTCATAGCGACAGCAGCGCCGGTCTCTCCTGTGGTGGCCCTCGAGGCCAATACTGTACTATGCATGTCTATGCAACGCTAGGATCTGCTTGGCACATACCCTCTTTTTGTGGCTGGCCACGCTAAACGGCGGAACGAAAAGCTTAAACAGCTCGGACGTTAAAACGAGTGTCGGCCCGAGACGTGATACCAACGTCAGAGGGCATGTTCAGTACAGGCAAAGCTACAATAAGGCGCATATGTTGGTTCCCAGAACAATAAGGACAATAAGAACAATAAGAACAATAAGGCGCATATGTTGGTTCCCAGAAGTTGCGTGTTGGGCCGACATTGCTAGCTTCAGAGAGCCTCCGTTTCTTGAGGCTGGCTACGCCACGTAACGCTATCTGCTTACATTTGTCGTCCTCTATGGTTTATTGCATGCAAGCTTCTTAGTCATTCCGGTACGAAGCGAATAAGTGTTTTACGAGAAGGCCATACGAAACCTGCACGAGCTACCGCACGAGCTACGGGGGCCAGCCTCGCTCTTTCCATCTCAACTGAGACACAACTTAGCGGTTATCTTAATTTTATTTGCCAACGGTTCCGACCAGTGGACCGCCAGCGCATTTCCGAACACACTTCCACGGGTTCGATCATGTAGTTGACGGGCGATGCGTGTTCGACGACTCGATAAGGACCTTCATACTAGGGCAGTAACTTTGAAAGAGATAATAGGCGCAGCGGTGGGAACCAAGAGCCACAGAAGCTCTCCAGGAAGGAAGGTAGACGCAGAAGTATAGTCTAGCTGCGAGTGCTCTTTTGGTGCTCTTGGTCGCTGAAGGTGCGAAGTCGCGGCACTCTTCGGCATGCCTAATGGTGTTACATTTGGACGCATATTCAAAAACATTCGGCCGGTACGGTAGAACTGTGTCGATAGTGTGCGAGGCGTGCCGACTGTATAGTAGGAAATAGGGTGAAAAGCCAGTGGTGCTGTGAGTAGCAGTGTTGTACGCGTGGTGAGGAAGGTCGGAACGGCGTACCAATTTGTGAGGTCGGAGGCGACGTACATTGAAAGCATGTCGCCGAGCGTGTCGTTGAAGCGCTATGTAAGGCCGTTGGTTTGAGGGTGGTACGCCATAGTCGTGCGACCAACCACGTGGAACTCATTATGAATAGCTTCTACTACTTAGGAGAGAAAGATACGGCCGCGGTCATTAAGCAGCTGCTGGGGTGACCCGTGACGTAGGATAAATCGACGAAGCAGGAAGGATGCAACATCGCGTGCGGTAGCCGCCGGAATCGCAGCAGTCTCAGCGTATCGCGTGAGGTGGTCAACTGCCACAATGATTCCGCGGTTTCCAGCAAATGCCATCGAAAGGCGCCCATACAAATCGATGCGAGCGCGCCCAAAGGGCATGCTAGGGCAAGGTAAAGGGAGCAGACCAGCTGGCGTGATGCGGGGTAAAGATTTGCGGCGCTAGTAATCGGGGCAAGCGCGCACGAACTTTTGGACGTAGCGGTAGATCTCCCTCTAGTACTACCGTTGTTGAAGGTGCTGGTTAGTGTTCAAAATTAGAGGGTGGGCACACTGTGGATCAGCGAGAAAAGTTGCGCATATTTTGGAACGCGGGCTGCGAGGTACTACTAAAAACCACTGGCGGCCGTCGGAGCTGCAATTGTGTCGGTGGAGGAGGTCCTCGCGAATGGCGAGAAGTTTAGCTTGAAGGTGCTTTGTGCGAGCGGTTAGTAATGTCGATGTATCAGAGAGCAAGCCTATTATCGAGGCAATCCGGGTGTCCTTGCGCTGCTCGGAGACGATGGTGTCAAGGTCGATGTAGGAAAGAGTAAGCTGACATACTGAGCAGCGGGCATTGTAATGAACCAAGGGAGAGCGCGAGAGGGCGTCGGCGTCCGAATGTTGTTGTTCACTGCGGTACAGCGCGCAGATATCGCAGTCCTTCAGGCGAAATTCCCAGCGGGCAAGACGGCCGGAGGGGTCTTTTAACGACGACAGACACCAAAGTGCGTGGTGGCCCCTACAACATCAAACTGGCGGCCCTACAAATATGCCGGAACTTGGTAAGATTCCAGATGATTGCGAGACATTCTTTTTCTGTCGCGGTGTAGTTACTCTCGTAATTGGTAAGCGTTCGACTTGCATACGCCACGACATATCCAGGATACCCTGGCTAGCGCTGCGCGAGGATCGCTCAGAGCCCAACCCCGCTGGCCTCTGTGTACCCTTCTGTGGGGGCCGTGTGGTCGTAGGCGCGCAAAACTGCCGCTGACGTCAGCAAGCAACGGAGATTTGTGAACGCCTCGTTGTAGTATGGTGCACACGATGTGAGGGGCGCTTTGGTGCTGATAATCTTCGTGAAGGGTGAAATTATGGTGGCCAAATTACGAATGAAGGAACTGAACTGCGAACACAGTCCAATGAAACTAAGTAATTTTTTGACGGACGTCAGCTTAGGGAATTTAGCAAAGGCCCGGAGTTCGACAGGGTGAGGGAGGATTCCATCCTTGGATACGACGTAGCTAAGTATCGTGAGTTGCCGTGCAGCAAATGGGCACTCCTTTAAATTTAGTAGGAAGCCAGCGTTTGACAAGCACGTCCAAGCACGCCGGAGTCGTTCGAGGTGCGTGGTGATGTGGGGAGCGAAAACAACTACGTCTTCAAGACAGCACAAGCATTTGTGCAACTTGAAGCCCCGGAGAACTGTGTACCTTATGCACGCAAGTGTCGCAGGCATTTTACAAAGCCCAAAAGGCATGACGTTAAATTCGTACAGGCTGTACGGTATGACGAAGGCTGATTTCAGCCGATCAATTTCTGCCATGGGCACTTGCCAATTTCCTGAGCGCAAATCCAGAGGTGAAAAGAGTTCAGGTCCTTGCAGGCTGTCAATTCCGCTATCTCTGCGGGTTGAGGCTAAACATTCCTTGCGAGAGATCTTGCTGAGCCGCCGATCGTCTATGAAAAACCGTATGGAGCCGTCCGTTTTTGTAGCAAGGACGACAGGAAATGCCCATTGACGTTTCGACCATGGAATTACTTGACGCCGTAGTGTGTCATCCACTTGTTCGTTGATCACACGACGTTCTGTCGCAGAAACGCGATAGGGCGCTTGCGCAGTGGTTGTTGAAAGCCAGAGTCGATGTGATGTGTTACAGTTGACATCCGGCCCAGGGAAGGTTGTGCGACGTCGAAAGAAGAACGAAATTCTTCTAAGAGGGACAGCAACTGGGAACTCTGTTCTGTTGTAAGGGTGCCAGCCATAGAGGAACCACATACATCGCTGGGCAACGGGGCCGACGTAGAGATGGCACTGAGATTAGGGCAGCTTGCGCAGTTCGTCTCGTCGGGCATGGTAAAAAGTTGCGCGTCCTCGATGGCTTCCACGGCTCCAATACATTCCCCTCTTAGCAGCATGATAGGGTGTGGAAAAGGGTTCCGAACGAAAATTGTGCTAGTGCCCTTTGTGATGTCCATGGTCGCAAAAGGGAGCAACAGCCTCTTCCGCGTAAGAAAGATACCATCCAGACGGCGAAACTAATGCAGCAGCGTTCGAGAGGCCACTCTTGGACATGGACACCACTGTTGACGCGTTGGGAGTAACGTAGGCGTCGGCTTTGACGATCAGTTTCTTGGAATGTGGCGGAGTGTCAATGGTCGTGAAATCGAAGAGTGGCGAGAGTTCTATTTCGGCCTGGGCGCAATCGATAACAGCATTGTGGTGCGAGAGAAAGTCCCTTCCGAGTATGTCGTCCTGAGAACAACAAGAAGGAAAGGAAATGACTTTTAAGGGCTCGTTTTTTTAACACAATATAATGAGAACTAACGGACAATAATGCCAAGGAAAGTATAGGGGGTGTTATTTGTAGTAATCAGAATATACGTGTGATCAAAGTAAAGCGGCAGAAAAGATAACTTGTCGCCGGCAGGGACCGGTCCCTGCCGGCGACAAGTTATCTTTTCCTATATACTTTCTTTGGCATTATTGTCTGTTAGTTCTCATTATATTGAGAACAGGAAGAAATGATAATGAATTCGTTGGCGTACACAACGTCCTCAATATCGACACGAGCAGTACAAGACGCTAAAGGGCGAATATTCTGAGCGCTGGCCATGCGGAGAGTCCGGAAAGGGGCGTCCTGACTTTCCGAAGAAAACGGCAAAATTTGGCGTATATGACACATACGGTGGCTCCTGTCTCCACGAGTGCAGATGCGCTGGCACCGTCGACGAACACTTGTATCTAATAGATTATTTATTTTCACTTACTGCAGCCCGGTTACAGGGCTATCGCACGAGTGGGCACAGACCGTACAGTGCAATAAAGAACAAAAACTGAAAACATGCGGGATACTAACAAACAATTACAGGTCAGAGAAATACAAAATTCCCATAAACAGAATCATATAAACAATGTATAACAAAACGCGAGGATTAGACTACACAGTCTTTTAGTGCCTTCAACAATTCGTGTTTGTGCAAACAACGAATGTGACCTCCTATGCCATTCTGCGTTTCAATACATCGGGGAAAAAAAGTGTACTTGAAGAAGTCAGTGCGAGTACGAAACACCTCTGCGTTAAGTACATGGCTGTTTCTGGTGGATGTTCCTTTGGCAGGTGCTGTATAGCTGTTGTGCGATGAATAATGCGGCGAATTAAAGAGTCAAAAGTTTCAGAGGCTCGACATCGCGTCGTTTAGGAAGTGAAGTTAGACCAAAGTGCATTAGATGGGTGGTGGTGAGAAATTAACCTTTTCACAGGCTTTGTAGACAATTGTGTACATCACATGTTTTCGCTGGTTGCGTCAAATCGCTAAGCATGAGCAAGACACATGGAGGTTTGGATGAAATGGGCCTCCTGCGTAATAAATGTACCTTCATCTAACTACATTTCGAAGTGTACTGTTGCATATGATCACTTTGCTAAAGGCACTACCATGTTTGACGAGTCGTCCGACGTGCCGCTTTCCGCGAGCCACGAAAAAAGTGCACGTTTTCTTCGCTCGAAATGAACCTACCTGAAAACAAAGTTGGACTATATTTCCAGCCTGAGATCTGATTCTATTTATTCATAAACAGAGCATGAGTGACTTTATGATAAATATATGCTTATTTACATTTTAATATAGATTAAATAGTATAAATACGTAAATCCACGTAATATGACAATATTTTTGTTGTAATAGAATATCGAGTGCTTTGCAATAATGATGTGTAAGTTTGACGTTTTTACAGACAGTTTTTCACAGGTCCCGTCTGAAAGGGTTAAGATAATAGCACTTGTAAATGAAGCGAATGGCTTTTTTAATAGATTCAATGCTTTTCATGTCACCGATTTTATAAGGGAAGCATACAGTGGCACCGTGCTCAAGGATTGGTCGTACGGGGTGTTTTATATGCTAAAAGTTTTGTGTCCTTCAGGGTTGAACCTAATGAACGATTTTTTTAGGGCTGTGTTGCAGGTTATGTCGGTCTGATTATACGAAGATAAGTTTGTGGTGAAAAGGAGGCCGAAGTACCGACATTTTCAAACCCGCTGCACTACGTAATTGTTAAACGAATAATATAAACGTTGATGGTGTTTTCTGCCTGTTGAAACACATGGCTGCTGTCTTTTGAAAATTATTGTTCATCCCCCAGTTTTGACACCTCCTGCAAAAGTGTAAGAACGAACCATTGACCGTATGTTGACAATCTGATTATTTGATTACGTGATAGAGAGCGCAATCATCAGCGTAAAGACTAATTGTAGTGGAAACTACGCCTGGTACATCGCTAATACATTATATATATATATATATATATATATATATATATATATATATATATATATATATATATATATATATATATATATATTGTAATGCAGAGAAACAAGAGACAACGCCTAGTCGCTGGTCCGGCAGTTCTTATTCTGTCTCATCTTTCTCTTCTACGCACAAGCCAATCATGCACCCGTGCCCTATGCCGTTCTTCATCATTACACTCGGCCACGCTGCAAGTATGGCATCCTGTCAACAATGTCTTGTCTGGACCGTCATTTGCAGCACTACTGTCTGGTGGTCTGCACTGGCTGCACCTCAGTGGGCGGTCTTTCCAAAGCTGCAGCCTGTCTGGACGTTCTGTCAAAGACAACTCAGGAGGGTGGCATTGGCTGTGCCGTAGTGATCGCTGCAGGCACAGCTGACAATTTTGTTGCAGCAGTTTGGGGCGCTGGTCTCCATCCCAATTTGCGCGCTGGGCAGGCAAATACCTGCACAGCGAAGAATGTGTACGAGCTTGAACAAACTGCGGAGTGTGGTCGTGATTCGACGTAGCAGCGTCTGCGTTGCTGTCCCTGCAATCATTAGTTCTGCGGTAACAAGGACAAAAGGTGGTCTCTGGTGTCTCTGTACCGCGTCCGTACACGTGAACGCGCCCGTAGCTTCGTTCCACGTCGACATTCTTGAAGTTTTCCATAGGCACCTCACTATTTTGTTCGAGCTGGTCGCTGTTCGACCGGTCAGTGGCAGATCCCATGACGGCTTCATCTTTATCCGCACGGCGCTCAAGTGGTATGCCAGGTGTCAGAGTAGAGCACTTGCCATCGTCAGCAGACTCGCACGTGGGGCTGCCGGAATAGTCGATATTGACTCTATCGGCCTAGAGCGCAAGGCTTCCGGAATGGCCGATGCCGTCTACGGCTGCTCGGGTCGCATCGATGGTGTCTGTATTGGCTTCTTTGAGCGAAGCGTTCGCACCCTCGGCCAGTGACTGCCTTGAAGCCAGCAGATGTTTGTCCGATTGGTCACAGAAGGTGCTTTTGGTACCAGCAGCCTTTGGGTTGTGGTCTGTCGACTTGGGACCTTTGGGCCTATGCGGTACTTGGAGTCAAGCGGCTGAGGTTCACTCCAGAAGAATCTACGGTGAGGCGAACTTCGCCAGAGAGGAGGCATTCAGCCCCTAGGATCATATCAGCGGGCAGGTCCTCGAAGACGGAAACGCCGGCAAGGAAATTGCTCCCAGCTTCGGTTTGGAGGTGCAGGTCTAGCGCCCCGACAGGAAATGCGCAACCACCGAGGCCCCGGAGGGGTGCTTCAGGACATGGTTCGAGGTTCACTGGGGCATGGCGTTGGCGCAGCGCCGTGCGTGGAGTGCCACTTTGCACAAGAGCCGTAAGCTCGCCGATTCCGAGGACGTGGACCTGTACGGTTAGAAGCGGCCGCATTTGGTGGTGTGTGGCGTGATGTCGTGGATCTGGTGGCGTAACGTCGATCCGGCCACCGAAATTCGGCGGCAGGTGCTTTCTATGGAATGGCGATGAGAAGAAGCGGAGTTTGGTGTTCGGTCGTGGGCAGGCTACCAAGCTGCCTGTCGATGAGTTGCAGTGTGCAGTTGTAGACTCGAGGAGGTTCCCCTCCTGAGCTGCGTCATCGGTATGCGTCGGTTCAACATGTAGGTGTCATGGCAAATCCGGTCGAAAACAGCAATAAGCCTGCCACTCCATTCGGTTCAGGTACGTTGCTTGACACCTTCGTACTTGTGCCATGCCTCGGCACCACCACGAAGGCGGTCTTTAGCCACCAGCCATTTTTGGTTGTCGTGCCAGGCATGGCGAGAGCCGAAAAAATTGATGGCCTCAATCTACAGGGCAGCGTCATCTTGCAATCCTCGGAACTCGGGCACTGCCCAAACAACCGATGATGAAGCGGTAGATAAGAACACGGAGTTGGTCGACGCCAGGATGTCGAGCTGCTTAGACAGTTGCGTGAAGGCATGCAAGACCTGCGCGACTTTGTCGGGTGCGGCGCCCGATGAGCAGGAAATCACGTCCGCGGAGTATGCGGCGGTCGCAGTACTCACGCCGGCGAGATCCACAGCCAAGGGAGCGTGGGCGGCGTCTCTTGGCCGCTCAGATCTGGGTAGATTCTTCGCTACTCGCTCCACGTCTTTGGAAGCGTGAACTGCGTTCCCAGAAAAGAGCCTGTGCGCCGTGAGGTCATGAACAGGTAGCGCGGCGTCTGTATCTGTAAACTGAAGTAAAGCCGCCGAGGAGGCTTCAGACGGTGCTATCAGCGCCGGCAGGTTGACAGGTACCGAGGAGGCATGGACGCCGTCCCGGAACTGCGCTTGGTGTGGCAGCAGGTAGGCGCTTTCCATGGCCACCGAAGAAGCACGAGCACAGGCGGTGTGGGCCTTAAGGCTTCATTTTTGACGACTGCACCATCGTAATGCAGACAAACAAGAGTCATCGCCTCTACGCTGGGCGTATATATATATATATATATATATATATATATATATATATATATAGGAAAAATGTATACGCTTCTAAAAAACTGTTTATTTGTCGACGTTTCGATCGGAGACCGATCTTCATCAGGATGAAATTTACCAGGCTTCGATGCGCTTTTGTATCATCGTTCTCCGAGCCGAGAGAAAGAGAAAAAGGCTAAGGAAAAGTACATAGAAAAAAAAAGGGAGGAGAGAGAGAAGTAAGAAACCTGACGAAAAAGAGTCGCGAATACGCTTGTGCACATACTTTGACTGACATAAGAATAACACGTGTTTCTTGAAAAAAAAAAGTCGTCAACACCCCACGTGCCCACACTTTGGCCTACGAAACACACGTGTTTCCTGAAAAAAGAAAAGAAAAAGAAAGAAAACAAAAACTACGCTGATATACAAAGGTCGTCCAGGTGAAGTACGTAAGGCGCGTGCAAAAGTATACGGACCACGGGATCGCGTGGCAGAATGCATCGACGCGCCATCTACCGACGCTGCGCCTGCTGTCGAGAGCACCACTGAAGAAGCGGTGCGCATGCGCGTCCCTACATATCAGATGGCCTCTCATGTCGCTCTGTCTGACGTGGTTGTGGCGCTCGTAGACAAAACGTCAACTGGGTGTCGCTTTCGTTGCTCCATCTAATCTGCGCCGTTGATTTACGAAGCGGCTGCGGCGGGGCCGGTGCCGTGCGCGCGTCGCTTTATACACCGGTCAATCAGCCTAACTAAGCATGGTAGAACCTAGTGAAACCAAGCATACGTGATTAAGTTTCTCAACCCAGCTCGTCTTTGTCGCTTTAAGCCATGTTAAGCTTAGATGTGCCTAGTTAAGCCAAAATAAGTGTAGCCGAAACTGATTAAACCTAGTTTCGAGCATGGTATGTCGTAATAAAGCCAAGCATAAGTAAGTTCATTTAGGCAAATCCTAATTAAGCTTAGCCCAGCTTGCCGTTTTCATGTCAGGCCAAGTTGACCTTACATGGGCGCAGTTGAGTCGAGGAAAGTATAGCCAAATCTAATTAAGCATAGTTTATCATGGTTTCACCCGATACAGCCAAGCATATTAAGCATAATCAAGGCAAGCCTACTTGTGACTAATTAAGCCAAGTCGAATTCCCCATCAGCCCGATGAAGCCAAGCTCAGGAGGATTACCCTTGACCAAGCTGAGACTAATTAGGATCATTAAAGCCTAATTAGCGTTAATTATGGTACTAATTAGGCTTATATCAAACCAAACACACCCTAAATACTCGAGTTCACGTGGCCCATTTCCTCAACGTAATTAAACTAATTAGCCTAATTAAGCGGTGTCAAGACAGGTAGAGATGAATCTGATTAGGCATAGTTGAGCATGTCACTTCCAAATTAAATCAGAGCGTAATTAGCTTTTATTAAGCAAATCAAATTAATCGTGTTATTTTCAAGCAATCGAAGCTTATTCCCTGTGAGCCCCTTGCAGCCAAGCTCAGGAGCATTACCGCTGACCAAGCTGAAGCTAATAACACTCAGTTAATCCTAAGTAGTGTTAATTAGGAAACGGTTCAATTACGTTTCGCTGTATTGTGTGAGATCGAACCAAGCTCACCCGCGACACTCCTGCCATGTGACATAATGATATTAAACAGGCATAACTGAATTAGGCGAAACAATGGTGAGTATAGAAGAATCTGATTAAGCATAGTTGAGCATGTTACTGCGTAATCAGCGAGAGCACACTTAGGTGTTATAAGGCCATCTTTGAATATCTGGCTGTCGCATTTATACGAGCTCGACATTAGGGACTTTCTTCGCGATTCAATACCCTCCGCAGTGATACACTGGCCATGAAAACAAAGGAAGCTTGCGAAGAAAGCCACATATACTTTGCAGCAACATTGGTCTCTTGATATCTGTGAGACTATCAGGTTAGTTTGATTTTTTTATCTTTAGATTATTTGCACAGTCGCCCTTCAGGATGTATATAAAGTTTATTGAGTAGCTGTTTTTTAATCGGTTTAGGATAAAAATGAAACCGCGTTGAACCAACCTTTCTTAATTCCCCCCTTGAAAAAATGAAATAATGTTGCACCTACTGAAGCGGCAACTGAATTTCCGAACACCCTATGGTATTAAGGCGTGCACAACAGTTCGCGTTTAAGATGTGCCGTCAGCGTCTGGACGACAACAACGAAATGGCGCGTCAACAGCTCGGCGCTTTAGAACCGAGCGCGAAAGAATATCCCGGCAAAAGTGTGCGCGTCTCCGGTCGTTTAAGGCCGAACGACGATGAAATGAAAGCCGTGGTATGTATGGCACCATTGCTGATGAAGCACCACTACTGATGCCACTTTCACTGTCTACTACTTCAAAGCTCTAATACAGACGATCTTAAGAGCTATTTACAGCGCGTGTCAATTTAAGTTATCATCTGCGCTCATCGCTGCCAGTGATCACGAAGATAGGGCGTTGGGCTTAGCGTGAGAAAAATGACCACACAGTTCAAAAAAAGGAATTGTTACGTCATATGCGGCTGAAGGCTTCGAAATGTACCTCTAATTTGTGGCTGGGAAAAAACGTCGTTCATGGGTGAAATTATCAGGCGGAACAATCTCATACCTAAAGCGCAATCTATATACGCGCTGGCGCCCAATGGACAGCTTTTTTGTCGATGGAAGCTGTCGCAAAAGGTGCACGCGTAAACTCAGGATTTAGTTGCCGTCTCCCGATGGCGCATTATTTGCTATGTTTTTGATTTACGTAACCTAACCAAATGCATATTTTCAGACAAAAAAGGTGTACCGTATACTGACGGATCGAAAGAGGACACTTTAGGGCTAAGTATCCAAGATACCTTCATTTCCATCGTCTTAAGTTCGGGTTATATCGGTGTAAATTCAACCAAACTGGTAGATCTGGGCAAAAAATCATCCTGAAGGACCACATTCATTGCGACGTGATGTAGTTATCTGAAGCAGTAGTGAATACCAGACATTATACAGGAAAATTTGGTGTCTTGTTTGAATCTGGTGAGCGCGGTACAGTTTTGCAGCCTGTTTGTGCTGTGTAAATTTACGTGATTAATTTATATGAAACACCTTCCCTGCCGAGAGTGTCCTATGCGGCAAAGAAGTTTCAATACCATGCTGAGTTAGGCGTAATTAGAGAAATTATGTCACATGACACGAGTGTCAGGGGTGAGCTTGGTTCGATCTCACTCAACACAGGGAAACGTAATTGAACCGTTTCCTAATTAACGCTACTTAGGATTAACTGAGTGTTATTAGCTTCAGCTTGGTCAGTGGTAATGCTCCTGAGCTTGGCTGCAGGGGGCTCACAGGGAATCAGCTTCGATTGCTTGAAAATAACACGATTAATGTTATTTGCTTAATTAAAGCTAGTTACGTTCTGATCTAATTTGGAAGTGCCATGCTCAACTATGCATAATCAGATTCATCTCTACATGTCTTGACACCGCTTAATTAGGCCTATTAGTTTAATTACGTTGAGGAAATAGGTCACGTGAAACTCGAGTATTTAGGGTGTGTTTGGTTTGATATAAGCCTAATTAGTGCCATAATTAACGCTAATTATGCTTTAATGACCCTAATTAGTCTCAGCTGGGTCAAAGGTAATCCTCCTGAGCTTGGCTTCATTCGGCTGATGGGGAATTCGACTTGGCTTAATTGGTCACAAGTAGGCTTGCCTTGATTATGCTTAATATGCTTGGCTGTATCGGGTGAAACCATGATAAACTATGCTTAATTAGATTTGGCTATACTTTCCTCGACTCAACTGCGCCCATGTAAGGTCAACTTGGCCTGACATGAAAACGGCAAGCTGGGCTAAGATTAATTAGGATTTGCTTAAATGAACTTACTTATGCTTGGCTTTATTACGAGATACCATGCTCGAAACTAGGTTTAATCAGTTTCGGCTACACTTACTTTGGCTTAACTAGGCACATCTAAGCTTAACATGGCTTAAAGCGACAAAGACGAGCTGGGTTGAGAAACTTAATCACGTATGCTTGGTTTCACTAGGTTCTACCATGCTTAGTTAGGCTGATTGACCGGTATAAAAAGCGACGCGCGCACGGCGCCGGCCCCGCCGCAGCCGCTTCGTAAATCAACGGCGCAGATTAGATGGAGCAACGAAAGCGACACCCAGTTGACGTTTTGTCTACGAGCGCCACAACCACGTCAGACAGAGCGACTGAGAGGCCATCTGATATGTAGGGACGCGCATGCACACCGCTGCTTTATTGGTGCTCTCGACAGCAGGCGCAGCGTCGGTAGATGGCGCGTCGATGCATTCTGCCACGCGATCCCGTGGTCCGTATACTTTTGCACGTGCCTGTACATTGCTGTAGTCACTAGTCGAGTTTCGATGCTTTGAAGCCCCAACACAACATAGGTGCATTCCTCCAGCCCATTGTCACTTCTCACGTCTTCGGCTCCCCCCCTCCACATTTGCTCCTGAAGCCTGTGAGGCGATGAAGCTTCACCAGAAGGCATAAGCGCTTAAACGCAGTCAACACAAAAAGCTTAGTAAAAGTCCGGGAAGAGTACAAAGGCACATTCACTAAAAAACAGGTGGTCACGACCTCCGGTTTGTGGCTCCAGTTAATGCTTATGAAGAAAATGGAGAATACCTTAAGATTGGAATGCGTGTGAGCATGCTGTATGTCCGACAGCGTGCTCCTGAAGCGATGTCCGAAAAAACAATAAAATTAACTATAATAAAAAAATAAAAAAGAGAGATCTTCCGTTAAGATTATTATTAACTTGAATCTTGCAGAGCACGAATTGAAGACAGTATGCCCGGATTGATGTTTAGTCCAGCCTTCAATGTATTAAATTTATAAATCATATATAATTCGCGCTGTTCACGCTCCCTTGTACTCGAGAAACCACTTTGCAGGAGTGTCACCTTGATGGAATCAAATGGGTGGTTTTCGGAATTTATATGCTGAGACAGAGGAAGATGCGGAAGCGAATTAACATGGGAACGATGGTTATTAAAGCGGGTGCGGACGGCCGTGTCTATCTGACCTATGTATTGAATACTGCATACTCCGCACTCGAGAAGGTATACTACATTAGAGCTGTCACAGTTAAGGTTTGAGTGAAGAGAGTATTTGAAATTGGAATGGTGTGCTTTCAACAAATTTGGATCTGAACGTGCTTGCACACCTTGCAACGAACCTTGCCGCATGGCTGGCATCCAGTTACAGGTGCCTTATCGGTTTTCGAACGCACAAGATAACCCTTAATGTTTTTGGGGCGTCTATAAACGACTCGCAGAGGGGAAGGGAAAATTCTTGATAGTCGTTTACTCTGTTGTAAGATGTTATAGTGTCTCTTTAGAATTTTGTTTACGTTAGGGGGGTTGCTTCCAAATGTTAGAACCAAGTTTTTTCGTCCCTCTTGTTTTAATTCTTTCTTCTGATAAAGTAGTTGTTGGCGATCTAGGTTTGCCCCTTTACGTATGGCGTCGTTGACTATAGAAGGAGGATAGTGTTGATTCGCAAGTACGTTGCGCAAGTTATTTGCGTTGGCCTCAAAGTCTTCGGGGCGGGAGCAAATTCTCCTGAATCGGTGGGCCTGCGAGTACGGGATGCTCGTCTTGCAGTGACGAGGGTGGCAACTGTCGAAGTGAAGGTACTGCTGCCTGTCTGTAGGCTTTTTGTAAACGGTACTAGTCAAGGACCCGTCTTTTACTTTTACGTGGACGTCGAGGAAATTGATTTCAGTTCTTGAGTATGTGTGAGTGAAAGTTATGTCTTGATGAGCTTTGTTGAAGGATTCTATAAAATTAATTAAGTTATCTTGTGTATCCGTCCAAATGATAAAAATGTCATCTAAGAAGCGTTTGTAAAGAAGGGGCTTAATTTTCTGGGTTGACAAGAACGTAGTTTCAGGATCATTCATAAAAATATTAGCGTAGTTTGGTGCCATTCGAGTCCCCATAGCAGTGCCATTTATTTGTAGATAGTATTGGTTATGAAACTCAAAGCTATTCAGTTGAAGTACCAGCTTCGCAAGGGTTTCAATTACTGTTGGACTTGGCGAGTCATCACATTTGTGCTCACTATAGGACCCTACTAATGTTTTGATGCCGTCTTTATGGGGAATATTAGTGTAAAGGGAAGTTACATCAAGAGTTACAAGAAAGGCACCATCAGGGATTTTTATATCGTTGGTGATCCGTATGAAGTGGTTGGTATCACGTAGGTAGGAGGAGTGTGTAGGCGGAATGTCCTTAATTAGGGAGCCTATGTAGCTTGATATTGGTTCGGTGAGGGTACCTCTTCCCGAAATAATTGGTCTGCCGGGGTTTCCTTCCTTGTGTATTTTCGGAAGCATATAAAACCGTCCTGGTGTAGCACGTGCTACAGTAAGGGCCTTAGAAATTTTAGGATCTAACTCTCGGAGCTCCACGAGATCATGGAGTGCGGTGTTTATTATTGCTTGATGTTCTAGGGTTGGGTCTTTATAAAGTGGTTTGTAGAAAGAGGTGTTAGTTAATTGGCGGGTGCCCTCTTGGATATAGTCCGATTTATTTATTATTACAATCCCTCCCCCTTTATCCGCTGGTTTTATGACGATATCCGTTCGTTCACTGAGTGCCTTTAGTGAGTCATACTCCTTTCTTGAAAGATTTTTAGCTGATGCCGGACTGTGTGTGTTATATTCCCGAAGTATGTCTTTTTGGACTGCTTCTATGTAGGTATCTAAATGCTTCTCGCGCTGAGAGCTTGGTGTCCACTGTTGCCTTGAACTGGAGGGTATTATGGTAGTGGTTTCTCTCTGGGGTTTGTCGAAAAAGTATTCCTCTAGGCGAAGATTCCGTGCGAAGTTATCAAGGTCTTGTAGTAAGGTAAACTGATTGTATCGGCCAGTAGTGGGGCAAAATGTGAGTCCGCTGGAGATTACTGCTCGTTCATGACTGTTAAGTTGAACGTTGGAGAGGTTAATTATGTTTTCTTCTGTGTTGCTTTGTGTGTTATTGGTGTCTCTCGGCCGGCTGTTAAAGGTTTTATTTATGTTTCCGAGTTGTGGCCTAACCTCTTGTTGAGGGCCCTCTGGGTTGCCAATGTGCACCCCCCCCCCTTGGCTACGCCCCTGCTTCTTCTCACTCATCTATCGCACCGGACCCATCGATCTTCATACCCAAAGTACTATATAAATTATAAAGGCGTTTATTCACGGCACTAGTCGACGAAGCACAACGGCGACAGTCAAGACAGACCGCGGACTCTGAGCGCGAGGAGCGTGCTGTCAGAGAAGAGCCGAAGGGGACGACCCACTAGAAAGCGCTCGAGAGGGCGACCCATTACAGACTTCCAACGCTTCGCTACAATTACCCCGGGTACGAAAAAGGGAGCCGCCTGGCGACCTAACTGCTTGTCAATATGAGCGGGTCATGATAGTGCTTCAGGCGCTCCACGTTGACAATGTCGCGCCCTCGACGGCGCATTTCCGAAGATGGTTCAACGGGCTCGATCAGGTAGTTGACGGGGGATGTGCGTTCGACGACATGGTAGGGGCCGTCGTACTTGGGCAGCAGTTTGGAAGAGAGGCCAGGTGCAGTGGTAGGGACTGAGAGCCATACGAGTGCTCCAGGGCGGAACGTAGTCGCAGAAGTGGTGGTGTCACCGCGAATGCTCTTTTGCCGCTCTTGGTCATGCGTAGTAAACGTCTTGGCAAGCTCCCGACACTCCTCAGCAAGTCTGGCTGTGGCAGAAATAGGGGCACACTCAGACGGATCCGGCTTGTATGGAAGGATTGTGTCGGTTGTGTGCGACGGGTGTCTGCCGTACAATAAGAAAAAGGGGGAGAAACCAGTAGTGCTCTGAGGGGCGGTATTATAGGCGTAGGTGACGAAAGGCAGAATGACATCCCAATTGGTGTGATCGGCGGCGACGTACATCAAGAGCATGTCGCCGAGCGTGCGGTTAAAGCGTTCGGTGAGGCCATTCGTATGCGGATGGTAAGCAGTAGTTTTGCGGTGAACAACGTTGCACTCTTTCAGGATGGCCTCGACGACTTCCGACAAGAAGACACGACCTCGATCACTGAGCAGCTCCTGGGGTGGACCGTGACGCAGCATGAATCGGTGCAGCAGGAAGGAAGCAACATCGCGCGCTGTAGCCGCTGGGAGGGCGGCAGTTTCGGCGTATCGCGTGAGGTGGTCTACAGCGACGATGGCCCAGCGGTTACCAGCCGACGTTAGAGGAAGTTGTCCATACAAGTCTATGCCAACGCGCCCGAACGGCCGGTCAGGGCAAGGCAGAGGTTGCAGACCTGCCGGCGACAGGTGCGTTGATGTTTTGCGGCGCTGACAATCGATGCAGGAGCGAACGAACTTCTGCACGTAGCGGTACATCCCTCGCCAAAAGTACCGTTGGCGAATGCGGTGGTAGGTTTTCGTTTACCCCAGAGTGTGCGCACTGCGGATCAGAGTGGAACGATTCGCATATGTCAGAACGCAGACTGCGGGGTATTACGAGTAGCCACTGGCGGCCGTCGCCGTAATTGTGTCGGTGGAGGAGGTCGTAGCGAACGGCGAAATATATATATATATTGTAGCGAAGCTTATTGGAACTCTGAAGTGGGTCGTCCTCTCCGGCCCCTTCTAGTGGGTTGCCCTCTTCGGACAGAGCGCAGCTCGCGCAGAGTCGGCCCCGCCTTGACTGTCGCTGTCGTTCATCTTCGCCGAGTGTCCGCCAATAAACATCTTTATAATTTGGTGGAGGTGCTGTGCCCTTCAAACAACTACGATCAGCATTCAATGCCCTTGGAGCTTCGATCCCGTGCCGTGCCCTCTACCATGACTCAAGATGCCGCCCAGCAAACGCCTCCCCCTGCACCGACATCCTGTCCCGGTGTCCCCCGCATCCGCGACCCTCCTGTTTTCACCGGCGCGGATGGCACCGACGTCGAGGACTGGCTCGCAATTTACGAGCGTGTCAGCGTACCCAATAAATGGGACGAGGCAGGAAAACTGAGCAACTTGGTTTTCTACCTCGAGGGTGTCGCAAGCCTATGGTACAACAACCACGCATCCGATTCACTACGTGGTCCGCTTTCAAGACCGCCATCGTCGACGTGTTTGGCCGCCCTGCGGTTCGTAAGCTGCAAGCTGAACAGCGCTTACGGGAACGAGCCCAGCAGTCCGGCGAGTCTTTCACGAGTTACATTGAAGACGTCCTGGACTTGTGCAAGAAAGCCAACTCGACCATGTCTGAAACTGAGAAGATCCGGAACATCATGAAAGGCATCGACGACGATGCCTTCACCATGCTACTCGCCAAAAACCCTTGCACTGTGGCTGAGGTCATCACACTGTGCCAAAGCTACGAGGAGCTGCGCCGGCAGCGGCTGATGACGCGTCGACCTCCATCGCGCGACGCCGACCTCGCTGGCATGTCGGCTATTTCGGACCACTCCGGCTTGCTCGCCGAAATTAAGTCCTTCGTGCGCGAGGAGATTGCACGCCAGTTCTCTCTACTGGCCTTCGCTCACCCGCAGCCTGTTGAACAGCCGTCGACCCCACTGCTGCCTCCCCTACGCCGGGCTATTGAGCATGAAATCGCGGAGGTCATGCCGGAATACCACCAACCTCCTCGGCCGACTGCGCCGCTCAGTTACGCGCAAGTTGTAGCCAGGCCGCCTCCAGCGATCCCTGCGGTTCCCCCACTTACTTACGCCGGAGCCGTCGCCAGGCCTCAGGCCTTCGAAGAGAGTGTGCCGGCTGCGTACGCCGACGTCATCCATACGCCACGACTGCAGCCCACCATGCAGTCATACCAGCAGCCACCCCGTCCCTCGCGTCCTGCGACATGGATGGGACCTAGCCCGGCAAGCCGATGGCGCACTTCCGACAACCGCCCCATCTGCTTTGCGTGCGGTTGCGCCGGTCACGTCGCCCGCTATTGCAATCGCATGCAGCGGCCTCGAGTCGGATCGACCGTCACCAGCCAGTACAGCCGTCCACATTACGAGCCGCCGCCGCCTATGTCACCGACTTCACGCCCGTCTCCATCTACCCGCCGTTCGCCATCCCCAAGACGCCGCTCACTGTCACCGATGCGGCCTCGTCCGGTCTCCCGAGACCAGGAAAACTAGTCGTCGCAGTCCAAGAGGCAAGGGCTGCGACGCTATCGAACTGCCAAAGCCCTCAGCAAAGCCCATCGAACGTAGTAGACGTGTTTGTAGATGGCGTGCGCACATTGGCCCTTGTGGACACTGGAGCTGCCGTATCCGTTATGGACGCTAAATTTAGCCGACTACTACGAAAAGTGACGACGCCGCTTTCCGGGCTCTCCCTCCGTACAGCCAGCGCACAAAGCATTCACGCGACAGCGGTGTGTACAGCCCGTGTCATCATTCAGGACGCTCTGTACGCCGTCGAATTCATCATAATTTCTTCATGCTCTCACGACGTCATCCTGGGTTGGGATTTTCTCGCTCGCCACGTCGCCGTAATTCGTTGCGCACCAGCCGAAATAGAGCTCTCACCATTCTCCAATTTGACGCCGGCGAACAGTCCATCGGCTGCGACCAAAGTACTCGTCAAAGACGACACCACAGTTCCTGCAAACTCGTCAACGGCTGTGTCCGTCTATTGCACCGGTCTCTCCGACACCGTTGCACTTCTTTCCCCCTCTGACCGCGTTTTCACCAGGAAAGGTTTGCTGGTGCCATTTGCGACCGTGCAAGTCACTCAGGGCGACACCGATATTTTCGTTACGAACCCATCCCCGTACATTGTTAGGTTGGTGCGAGGGGAATGTCTCGGCCGAGCGGAGACCCTCGAAGACGCACAAGTTATGGACGCACCGGGTGACACGCACTGTGCCAGCTCCCGTACGCTCAGTGCTGTTTCCACATCGGACTCGTCACCCGCCGATGTATTTGCTCCCTCAATTGCTGACAACCATACGTCGGTCCAGCGTTCCCAGCTTCTCTTCCTGTTGGAAGAATTTCGTTCTTCGTTCGATGTCGCGCAAACTTCTCTCGGCCGCACGTCTGCTGTCACGCATCACATCGACAATGGCGCCCAACCACCGCTGCGGCAACGTCCATATCGCGTATCTCCAGCAGAGCGTCGTGTAATTAACGAGCAAGTCGAAGACATGCTTCGCCGCGATGTTATTCGACCCTCAAACAGCCCGTGGGCGTCCCCTGTCGTTCTCGTTGCGAAGAAGGACGGCTCTGTTCGGTTCTGCGTGGACTACCGCCGACTCAATAAGATCACCCGTAAGGACGTTTATCCCCTCCCTCGCATAGACGACGCCATTGACAGCCTGCAAGGAGCAGAATTCTTTTCGTCGCTCGATTTGCGCTCAGGGTACTGGCAAGTCCCCATGGCTGATGACGCTCGACCGAAGACAGCGTTTGTCACACCCGACGGCTTGTACGAATTCAACGTCATGCCGTTTGGGCTGTGTAATGCGCCCGCGACCTTTGAGCGCATGATGGATTCCGTTCTGCGCAACTTGAAATGGCACACGTGCCTGTGCTACCTCGACGACGTCGTCGTTTTCGCCCCGGACTTCTCCACGCATCTTCAACGCCTCAGACTTGTGTTGACGCGTTTGAGCGACGCCGGGCTACAACTGAACCTAAAGAAGTGCCGATTTGCAGCACGGCAGCTGACAATACTAGGCTACGTCGTGTCCAAGGACGGAATTCTCCCCAATCCAGCGAAGCTTCGGGCCGTGACAGAGTACCCCAAACCTACGTCCGTCAAATAACTGCGCAGTTTTGTAGGACTATGCTCCTACTTTCGACGCTTCATACGAAACTTCGCGACTATCATATCGCCGCTGACAAAGCTCCTTGGCAGCAACGGGCCTCTCAGTACGTGGTCGTCAGAGTGCGACGCCGCTTTCGCGAAGCTCCGTCGTTTGTTGACGTCTCCTCCAATACTACGCCACTACGACCCTACGGCCCCTACATAGGTACACACGGACGACAGCGGTGTTGGCCTCGGCGCTGTCCTTGCACAGCGCAAACCTGGGTTCCCGGAATATGTCGTGGCATATGCAAGTCGCACGCTTACTAAAGCCGAGACCAATTACACCGTCACGGAGAAAGAATGCCTGGCCATCATCTGGGCCCTTACGAAGTTCCGACCTTATTTGTATGGTCGCCCGTTTGATGTCGTCACCGACCATCATGCGCTGTGCTGGTTGTCGTCATTGAAAGATCCCTCAGGCCGTCTCGCCCGATGGGCACTTCGCCTGCAAGACTACGACATCCGCGTACTGTACCGCAACGGACGCCAGCATGCTGACGCCGACGCCCTGTCGCGCTCTCCCTTGCCTGACGACTATGCCCACGGCTCAGTGTCTCCCCTTGCCGTTTCTGCCATCGACATTCAGACAATCGCTACCGAACAGCGCAAGGATCGCTGGATTGCCTCACTGATGGACTTGCTGACTGATCCATCGGCAACACCATCCACTCACGCGTTGCGTCGTCAAGCCCACCATTTCGCCGTTCGCGACGACCTCCTCCACCGACGCAATTACAGCGGCGACGGCCGCCAGTGGCTACTAGTAATACCCCGAAGTCTGCGTTCTGACATATGCGAATCGTTCCACGCTGATCCGCAGTGTGCGCATTCTGGGGTATCGAAAACTTACCACCGCATCCGCCAACGGTACTTTTGGCGAGGGATGTACCGCTACGTGCAGAAGTTCGTTCGCTCCTGCATCGATTGTCAGCGCCGCAAAACTTCAACGCACCTGTCGCCGGCAGGTCTGCAACCTCTACCTTGCCCTGACCGGCCGTTTGGGCGTGTTGGCATCGATTTGTATGGACCACTTCCTCTGACGTCTGCTGGTAACCGCTGGGCCATCGTCGCTGTAGACCACCTCACGCGATACGCCGAAACTGCCGCCCTCCCAGCGGCTACAGCGCGCGATGTGGCCTCCTTCCTGCTCCACCGATTCATGCTACGTCACGGTCCACCTCAGGAGCTACTCAGCGATCGAGGCCGTGTCTTCTTGTCGGAAGTCGTCGAAGCCATTCTAAAAGAGTGCAACGTTGTTCACCGCAAAACTACTGCTTACCACCCGCAGACGAATGGCCTCACCGAACGCTTTAACCGTACGCTCGGCGACATGCTCTCCATGTACGTAGCCGCCAATCACACCAACTGGGATGCCATTCTGCCCTTCGTCACCTACGCCTACAATACCGCCGCTCAGAGCACCACTGGTTTTTCTCCCTTTTTCTTATTGTATGGCAGGCACCCCTCGCACACAATCGACACAATCCTTCCATACAAGCCGGATCGGTCTGAGTGTGCGCCGATTTCTGCTACCGCCCGACTTGCTGAAGAATGTCGCGAACTTGCCAAGACCTTCACTACTCATGACCAAGAGCGGCAGAGGAGCATTAGCGGTGACAGAATCACTTCTGAGCCGACGTTCCTCCCTGGAGCGCTCGTATGGCTCTCGATCCCTACCACTGCACCTGGCCTCTCTTCAAAACTACTGCCGAAATACGAAGGCCCCTACCGTGTTGTTGAACGCACATCCCCTGTAAACTATCTGATCGAACCAATCGATCCATCCTCGGACATGCGCCGTCGAGGGCGCGACATTGTAAACGTGGAGCGCCTGAAGGCGTACCATGACCCGCTCATTGTGACAAGTTGTTAGGTCGCCAGGCGGCTCCCTTTTCGCCCCCGGAGTAATTGTAGCGAAGCTTATTGGAAGTGGGTCGTCCTCTCCGGCCCCTTCTAGTGGGTTGCCCTCTTCGGACAGAGCGCAGCTCGCGCAGAGTCGGCCCCGCCTTGACTGTCGCTGTCGTTCATCTTCGCCGAGTGTCCGCCAATAAACATCTTTATAATATTGTTACGGGTACGGTTGAATTATGTTTATTTACAGGGCGAGGTTGATGGTCAGGTAATGATGGCGTCGGTAGGCTCAACCAGCTCACGTCTTCTTCCTCTTCTTCTAGCTCGGCTCATACCCGTTGCAATATATATAAGGTCATGCTCTGACCGAAACGTCGACGTAATAAATGAAGTTTTCTTGAAGTGCCACCAGGTTTGCCAATGGTGGCTACTTTTCGCCAAATTGGCGAATTTGAGAGGCCCGTGGCGACCTAAAATTATGAATGGCGACATGGCGAATTTTTGGCGATTTTCAGCTTAGGGCTCCACTGAGTTATGCATCCTAAGCTCAGTGCCTTCCCAACGAATGAGCGGCACTATTCTCTGTATTTTTCTGGGCTTTGAGGTGCACATTGCGCGCCGTTCTGTATGTCCGTCCTGTAACTCGTGTGTATCTCCTCAATTCATCTAGATGCTTCTAATTCAATTCATCTAGGTTCATCTAGATGCTTCAGAGCTTCGCTAAAGTTTCGCTTCTGAAGGGGCTAGATGACGGGTTGGTCGTGTGTTCCGGCCATTCCGCGAAAGCTCCAACTATTCTGAATAGCTTGGCGACCTATTCACTGCTGCAGTATCCCCTAATCGAGCTCGTATAGCGAAGATGGGCGGATACGCGGGTGTTCGTGCAATAAAAAAATATTTATTCAGGCATTTTCTACTGTTCTCGGTGGACGTGTGCAATGAAAACAATTGCTATATAATATTTTACAATGTCTACCTGTTCAATTATAACGCACTGGATTGACGCGGGTAGATATAAGGGATTATATATGAAAGGGACAGCGGCGTCCGCTATCATATTAGTTCACACTGAAAGGCATCACTCACTGATGAACGATACCTGTAAGAATTCTGTCTTACTACTTTCAACAAACCTGTTAATCCTTTTTTTCATGTGAGGGGATGTAAAGCTGTCTACAAACAACGCTTCCGCGGCTTTCGCCTAAGGTTTACCACACTTTTACCTTTGAAACGAGCGGACAGGGATGGAAGGATATCATGAGCGTTTTATTCTTTCATACTTGCGCCTCCGCGCACATCTTGCGGCTAGTTGGAGAACCAGGTGCACCAAGCACTCCCATGGTGAAGGGGCGATGCGCCTGGCTTTGAGAGATGTCAATATACTTTAAGGGCTTTGAATGGCACTGTATTCTACGGGACTATACATCAGTGGAAATTCTTATTACTAGGATATGCCGCACATATCTAGAATGGCGACTTTTTTGGCGAAATTCGTAAAAAAATGGCGACTTTTGGCGACTTTCTGCTCCTCGTTTGGTGACATTTACTCGAAAGTCAGTGGCAGCCCTGAGTGCCACCTCTCATACTTATACTTATACGGCAACCAAAGGCAATCACTCCTTCAACTATATATCGTGTTGGTCACGTGGCCCGCCATTGCAATAACTCGTGGTATTGGCATCAACCGTCCTATGGGTACAACCGTCGCCCAAACACTGACCACGGAAACTTCCAACATCACGGCGAACCACCTCAAGCCACCAGCGACAACGTCCCTGCCATGCCGTATCGTCCTCGCTCACCGTCCCCGCATGGCCGTCAGTCCCGTTCACCGCAGTCGCGTCGCCCATCGTCTCGCTCGCCCCAATCTCGCCGTCCAACGTCGCCCACTGACCACCTGCCTTGGGAAAACTAGCCGATGCAGCTCCCGGAGGTGACGCTGCATCGACTTTGTGCCCACCTAATCCTCTGACCCCGCTTCCGACCAGACGTAACCTTATTGATGTTAAAGTGGACGACGCACTCGTTGCTCTTGTCGATACAGGGGCTCATATATCAGTGATGAATGCGGAGCTTCGTCGCCGCCTTAGGAAAGTTTTAACGCCCCCCACGATACCCCTCGTCCAAGTCGCCAATGGTGGGACGTTCCCCGTGCTTGGGATATGCTCTGCGTGTATAAGTGTTGCTGACCGCTCCACAATTGTCCTGTTTGCCGTGCTTGAGAAATGGTCCCATGACCTTATCCTCGGAATCGACTTTCTGTCTGCCCACTCTGCCCTGATTGACTGTGGAACCGGCTTGCTTCAGCTTGACTTACCATGCCACTATGACGCTTCCCCGCCACCTCAACCGCGTTTGTGCTCTGTAGATTATGTTCGTCTGGCGCCTCAAGCCGTTACGCATGTGCACTTACGGTCTTCACCTCCGGTTCCGGACGGTGATTACATGCTAACACCTATTGCCGACGCCCTGCTGTCCAGAAACGTTGCCGTTCCGCACACACTTTTGACAGTTACGAATAACCGAGTGTCCCTCCCGGTACTGAACTTGAGCTGGTGCACGCAACTGATTCCGCATGGCATGACTCTGGCCAATGTCTCTTCTATCGAAACTGCTATTTCTGCGTTCGCTGCCCTGCCGATGCTTCTTCCTCCTCTGCTCGGTCTTCTTCACAGAGCACAGCCGATGACAACATTGACAAGATGATTTCCCCTGACCTCCTTCCAGCACAGACAGCTGATATTCGGCGCGGGCTGAAATCTTAACCGCGACATCTTCGATTTCGATGACCGCCCCTTGGGTCAGACAGCTCTTGTCACACACAACATCAACACTGGAGACGCCAGCCCAATCCGACGGCGTCCCTATCGCGTCTCCCATGCTGAGCGCCAAGTCATACAGCGTGAAGTTGACAAAATGCTCACTAAAGACGTAATCGAACCATCGTGCAGTCCACGGGCGTCGCCGGTCGTGTTAGTAAAAAAAAAGGACGGCAGCTGGCGCTTCTGCGTAGACTATCGTCACTTAAACAAAGTGACTCGCAAGGACGTCTACCCACTACCGCGGATTGACGACGCTCTCGACTGCTTACACGCGTCCGCTTACTTCTCATCTATCGACCTCAGATCGGGATACTGGCAGATTTCTGTCGATCCTCGCGACCGTGAAAAGACAGCGTTCGTTACACGGGACGGACTGTTCCAGTTTAAAGTTATGCCATTCGGTTTGTGTAACACCCCGGCTACATTTGAAAGGATGATGGACTTGCTCCTTCGTGGATACAAATGGTCAACATGCCTTTGCTATCTGGATGACGTCATCGTATTCTCACCCACATTCGATAGCCACCTGAGCCACCTGTCAGCTGTTCTTGAAGTTTTCAGAGCAGCAGGCCTTCAACTAAACTCTTCCAAATGCCGCTTTGGCCGTCGGGAAATCACTGTGCTAGGCCACCTTGTCAGCGCTCGTGGCGTGCAGCCTGATCCTAAGAAAGTTCGAGTCGTTAAAGATTTCCCGATACCACGGTCCGCGAAAGATGTCCGGAGCTTTGTCGGCCTGTGCTCCTACTTTCGTCGTTTTGTCAAGAATTTTGCCAACATCGCCCGTCCTCTCACGGAACTCCTGAAAAAGGACGTGCCGTTTCACTGGGGTACCGACCAAGCAACTGCATTCGGCACACTTACTACGATTCTTACCTCACCACCAATCTTTGATCATTTTCATCCGTCGGCGCCTACAGAAGTTCGCACCGATGCCTGCAGCCATGGTATAGGGGCTGTTCTCGCCCAGCGGCAACAAGGACAGGATCGCGTGATTGCCTACGCCAGTCGCCTCCTCTCCCCTTCAGAATGCAAGTTTTCTATCACTGAGCGTGAGTGCCTCGCACTAGTTTGGGCCGTCGGAAAATTTCGACCATACTTATTCGGTCGCACCTTCTCGGTAATTACCGATCACCACGCGCTGTGCTGGTTGTCGTCCCTCAAAGATCCCACTGGACGACTTGGACGCTGGGCTTTGAAATTTCAAGAATACAGCTTCAACGTAACATACAAGTCTGGCCGAATGCACCAGGAGGCCGACTGTCTATCCCGTCATCCAGTGGATCCTCCTGAGGCGTCAGCGCACGATTCCGATGCCTGTGTCTTAGCCACATCCGATTTCGCCGACATACGCAACCAGCAACTGCGTGATGACTACCTGTGGCCTATCATCTACCGTCTACGTCTTAATCCCGCGGACCCGTAACTTCATTTGTTTGTGCTACGCGATGGCATTCTTTACCGACACAACACCAGTTCCGAGGGCCTCGAGCTTCTACTCGTAGTTCCGGCGGCACTCCGTTCCGCTGTGCTTGAACAGCTTCATGACGTCCCCACCGCTGGCCATCTCGGAGCAACCCGCACGTATGATCGCGTACGGCGTCGATTTTTCTGGCCCGGCCTTTACCGTTCGGTGCGGCGATATGTCGCTGCTTGTCATTCCTGCCAGCGCTACAAGCATTCTTCCTTCTCCCCAGCTGGTCCTCTTCAACCTATCGACATTCCTAGTGTCCACTTCTATCGCGTCGGCCTCGACCTCGTGGGACCATTTCCAACGTCTCTAAGTGGTAACAAGTGCATTGCCGTAGCTACTGACTACGCGACACGATACGCAATCACGCGGGCACTACCTACAAGCTGTGCTACCGACGTCGCAGACTTCTTGCTTTACGACGTCATTCTCCACCACGGCGCTCCGCGACAGCTACTGACCGACCGTGGTCGCTCATTTCTTTCAAAGATCGTCGAGGACATTCTCCGTTCGTGTTCCACACGTCACAAGCTCACCACTGCCTACCACCCGCAAACAAATGGACTTACGGAGCGCCTCAATCGCACGTTGACCACCATGCTATCCATGTACGTCTCCGCAGATCATCGTGATTGGGATAGCACTTTGCCTTACGTGACATTCGCATACAATTCGTCCCGCCACGACACCGCTGGCTTCTCTCCTTTCTATCTGTTGTTTGGCCGCCATCCCACGTTACCCTTTGACACTCTTCTGCCATCCGCTACGCCCACTCTCACCGAGTACGCCCGTGATGTAACTGCTCGCGCTCAAGTGGCTCGACAGATCGCACGGGATCGTCTTTCTGCCTCCCAGCTGTCTCAGAAAACCCGCTACGATAGCCATCATAGAGTGGTTACCTATTCCCCAGGCTCTTTGGTCCTCCTTTGGACACCTTGCCGCCACGTTGGCCTATCATAGAAGCTTCTCTCTCGTTACTCCGGGCCTTACAAGGTCTTACGCCAGCTCACTGAGGTCACGTACGAGATCGCTCCTCTGGACAGTAGTTCGTCATCTTCGGTACCCGTTACTGATATCGTCCACGTGTCCCGCCTCAAGCCCTACTTCTCTGCACATGATCCTGCTGTTTCTTAAGCGCCGAGACGGCGCTACCAACGGCGGGGGTTATATGTTACATGCCATCAGGAACAAGAACGCTTCAACAAGACGATGAACACGAAGAATGAAATAGCGCTCGTGCTGTTGCAGTTCCTCCATCTGGGCAGCAGCTGCTTCTATCTCCGTCTGTATATTTTGTAAATATATTTCTTCTTTTTATACTCTCACCCGTGACAATATATATATATATGTATATATATATATATATATATATATGTATATATATATATATATATATATATATATATATATATATATGTATATAGTATATATATATATATATATATATATATATATATATATATATATATATATATATATATATATATATATATATATATATATATATCTATATATATACATATATATATATATATACCCGTGATTTTTCTAAGTTGTAAGTCCCAACTTGAACGAGACCAGCTAGGTGCCTTTTCATGGACCTTCAAGAGGCCTTCGATAAAGTCTCACATAAAAATTACTTGATAAAGTTGAATATACCTTAAAAAACCAAAGCTGCTATTCTGGATACGAGCGTACCTCCCTAACTGACAACAATTTGTTTCACTCAATGACACCTGTTCTCGTTAACTTCCTGCTGATTCTGGCACACCTGAGGGCTGGGTCCTCGGACCTCTACTGTTTCTTTTATTTATAAATAACATAACCACCGATCTTTTGTAAATGTAAAGCTTTATGCTGATGGTTTCATATTATACACGAAACTATTATCAATTGAGGATCAAACTAGGACGAATAATCAATTTAACAAGGTCATTTCTTGGTGCCAGGAATGGCAAATGTAAATTAATTACCACAAAACAGTCCATAAGAAAGTAACACTAAAGAAAAGTGATTTATGTTATTATTATGGTACTAATAACGTCTAACAGAAGCTGCGGAAAACAAATACCTTGGATTATGAATAACTAATAAAGTAATAATATAACCTGGAACAAACACGTTAACATAATTACAGGTATCTGTATTCGTAAACGCTTCTTTCTAAAATGATTGCTAAAGTATTCTAGTCCGCCTGTACGCGTGCTAGCATATAAAACCCTAATTCGTCCAGCATTGGAGTAATCTGTGATAATATGGGATCCATTCACTAAACGCAATATTAATCAACTACAAAAGGTGCAAAAGAAAGGCTTGCGGTTTATTCATAACTCTTATGGGCGAACGTCAGTATCTGGACTGCTAATTGGAAGTGACCTGCAATCCACTGTGTATAGAAATCGCATTTACCGTCTAAAGATTTTCTTTTAATTAATAATCGGCGATTTCAATGTTGATAATGAGGTAATATTGAGTATTCTTCGGGTTACACCACTCGCAAGTGGCACAGTTCAATGATAGGTCCTCTAATTTCACGAATTAAGTTCTACGAGCATTCCTTTTCCCCTAGAACTATTAATAATTCCAATAACCTTGAAAATGATGTTCTATTACATAACACACTCTTAATGTTTGAAAGCAGGTTCACCTAAACACTCGTTTCTTATTGCATTGCATAATTTGTTTCATTCTAACAATTGCGTTAATATGTTGTTGTGGTAATTTATTCTAATAGAGTTTCAAACCATGCTCTTGTATGTCACATTGTAGTTATTCATTCATTGCATCTTAACTGTGTGTTTTCATGCATGTACTTTTGAGCCACTACGTTTCCCACTCTGCGATGATCTTTCAAATGAAAGACCGCAGTATTTTTAAAATAAATAAATAAGTACTCTGGGTGAGAGAGAGAAAGGGAGAACGGAAAGTTTAGGAGCGTCGTCAAGAAAGTGGAGGCGCTCGAAGAGTGATATTTATTACAGTTATGACAAAATAACGTCTCAACACCGAATCCAACAGATGCTCTACACGTAAAATACCTTATGTGTGTGATAACCAGCATACAATTTTCGTAACGCGGTTTCAGTGTGAAGGCAGTTTGCAGAAAAATCGAATATTGAAAAAAGCATTCAATCAAACTTCTTTTAACTGTTAGGCTGCCTGCGTATCTCCTTCTGATAGGGCGATCATGTAGTTCGGGGAGTGAGGTGGAGGCTGTAAACTATGTATACTTGTGCAGATATCCCATTCATCCACCAGTGCGCCCAGCATGGGGGCTCGACTGGAGTTGCTTGTCCACACAAAGTCTGCCAACGCAAGCTGTACCTAACAACTATAAGCAAATATCATAACCAAGGTTTGCCGTTGCACAATTGGTTAATCCTAGCTACCAAGAAATTGGGAAATAACGAGAAAAGGAGGCAGGGCAGAATAGAAAGAAAAAAAGAGAAGATGTGGAGAAGCGGAGGGGAAGAGAAAAAGCCGACTGCCAAATTCCCCTGCACTCTAAGAAAAAAAGAGTCAAAAGAGTGTCACGGCCGCGTGACTCTCTTCGGGTGTCCATTTGACCCCTTTTGGAAGGTAGAAGAAAAAGAGTTAGCATTTTGGGTGGAGTCACGGGACTCTCCTGAAGCGCGTTTCGATTGGCTTCTGTGATGAAGGCGCCATCGTATACGCCATACGTATCGCGCGTTTGCCGTTTGGCGCCTTTCTGGCGCGGTGGCTCGCCGATGGAGCCAGCTGGACGGCCGGGCTGGCGCCGTGCCTCGGCCTCCTCTCTCAGTCTGCTCGGTCTCTTGGAATGCGTTGCGTCGGTAGCGTGGGTTGCGTCAGTTGCCTGTCGTGCAGTTTTGTGTTCGAACAAAAATGCGCATCTTCGGTGGCGTTGACGCCTGGCTCCGTGATCGAAGTCACGCTTGGAGGGCGGAATATTCATGGAGCTGCGGACGCGGACAGCGTGCACCCGTTAACGGAGTGTACTGCTTTCGCAGGTACTAATTATACAGCTTTAAGTGGGCGTCTGCAGCAGCTCTGCGGAAGTTACCTGCCAGCCATTTCCAACAGCAGCCTGCGTCCGCGGGGCTATTGCGGATGCTCAACTAAAGCTGTCAGTTAACGGGTTGACACCATTATGCGCGTTGCTGTACAAGCTCCCATAAAATGAGCGATGCAAACCATTATGAAAGGTCATTTTTTGCTGATCGCACATTGTTTCTGCACTGCTTAAGGTACAAGATGTCGTTTTGAGATGCGCTTTAGTCTACTTCATAACAACATTTCCATCAACCTTCAGTGTGCAGCGTCCATCCGCGCATGGGAACGTGAAAAAAAAGCCCGTCCACAGAACGCTTAGACGAACTATATATTACGGTTTTTCTTGGCTTAAAGACGGTAGTTTGAGGTGCCGATATTGGCGGCGAGAACATACCGTGGCGCCGTCTGCCGGAATCTCTCTGTGACGTAGAAAACGGCATCACGCGGTACCGAGTGCGCGGAGTGTTCGACGTCGCCAGTGTTCAGCCGCGGTTTTTCTCGCTTTGCAAGCGTTGAATGCACATGTATTAGTTGTGAAGCAATCAGTGTGTTTGCCAGCAAAGGTTTTTCGTGAGCCAACGTGCTGTCATCGTCGCGTCGTGCACTCTCGACGGAGCGAGTGCGCGCGGAGCCTTGGACACCGAACGTGAAGAGGCCACTCTTGTAAAACGTGAGTTATGTCATTTACCTAATAATCTGTAACTCGAAGCATCCTCGCATCTCGTGTACATTTATGTTTACTGAGGCAAGCGCGGCATCGCGCACCTATCTCTTGCTTTTGCGTAGAAGTTGCGCGGCCGACAGGTACCGTTTCGATCGGCGCGGACTGCCGCGCACAATTCACGGCAATGCCTTGCCCTTGTTTTCAGCGCGTAATCAAATGGCCGAGTGCAAACGATGCTTCAACATTGGTCATTACGTTCGCGAGATCTGTCGTAAAGGTAGCCATAAGTTATTTTGCCGCAATAACAGTAACGTCCACAACGCTCGTGGTGAGTGCGGCTTACCTTTTAGCCAGAACTGTTGCCGGACAAGGATTTATAACAGATATATTTTAATAATGTGGAAGTTCAACCGCATATATCTGTATCCTTTATCCACGCCTCCGCTTCGTGTGCTTAATTCTCTGCGAGGGGTACATTGAATGATGTGATATCATGTCAGCATGTGTGAATCGCTTGTTCGACTACTACTTACAATTACCGTATCTCGTTTTCAGTCCCTCTGCCGGTCTCTGACATCAACGAGTTCGTTGACCAGCAGTTCAGCACATCGCGGCTACTAACGGAAGGAGAGGCAGTCTACGAGGCCGACCACGTACGAATATGCAGCGTAAAAGAACAACATCGAGACAAAGTCACTCTCGCCACCCTTGTGCCGAGCGCCTCCGGCGATGCTCGGTGTGTTTTGGACGGTTCAGGGGCCGGGCAGGAAGGTTTTGCGACGGCACTGCTTCGCAAACCAGGCACCGTATTTTCTAGCCTGGCGTGAATAAACGTCGTAAATTCCTGTGTGTACAGTCACGGAAAGTCTCACGTAGTACTTACTGAACATTTAGCTCCAACGCAGTACAAAAATATTCTTCGCGAAAGTGCTTGCTACACACGTGATAATGGATGCTGGGTTGCTTCCCCATTTTAAGCTTTATCAACCACACATCTCGCTGCTTCTTGGTTTTGGGATATGCGTGGAAACTCACACCGGGCTCGGTCGAATACGTTCGGCACAGAGCAATAGACCACGCTGAAGAAAAAACAAAACTTCAACCTCCGATATGAGATGCAGCGAGCAGCGTTGGCAAAGCTTTCGGCGGCAAAGGAGAGTCACGTGATAGCGTTTACCACGCCATAGCGATAGCAGCGCCGGTCTCTCCTGTGGTGGCTCTCGAGGCCAATAGTAGGATTCTTCCAGCACGTACGCGTTAGTCACTTAAGTTGGACACGCCTCGCCGGTAAGGCGAAAAAGCTAGAGACTTTCGACGGCGCCCGTTCTTGCGGTCGCCGCCGTGCACTATTTTTCCTTCGTTTCTGTTTGCTGTTTTCGTGGTTTGCCAACATCTGCGATGACGCTATAACAGAATCAACTGAGCGTACGTCTTTGTGGAAGTTATGTGCGCTAATTCTAGCATATGACATACCTGCTCTCGACGTAGACGGCGTCCGCGCGCGCTGGGTGTCGTTCGGGCGCTCGTACTCGAATGTGTTTCCTGAGTATTTAAGGATGGGTTACGTTTGTAAAACGTGCAGTCAGTAAGTGCTCACGGCGTGCCCCGGACTGCCGGAGGATGTGCTTGGTTGTCGGAATATGCTGGCGCAAAGCCGTGCTTATTCTGAAACCAAATTTTGAAGCAATTTTTCAAAAAAGAAGTGCTTTCATTCGGGCATAGCCAGTGCCTATCCGCCTCGTGCATCGGTAAGGCGGCGCCACCGCACGGCTCAGGCGGTTGCACCCTCGCCCAACTCCCCATAGGATCCCATGCATTTTGAATGAAGTTTGCGATTCCATTGCGCAAAAACAAACTAGCGCCATCTCTCGGCAATACGCCACGCCGACGATGCAAGATCTCTTTTTGCTTCCACCGATATGCCATGCTCCAAGGTGACCCCTCTCTCCACTTTCTTTTATTTCTTTCGGTGGCCGTGAGAGCGCGCGCTGTGCACTGTGCAGTAGCGCAGCCAACAAGACCGGCTTCGCTCGTCGCTTTCGTCGCGTCTTCCTTGAACGTTGCAACGTTAATATTGTGTTAAGGCGGTGGCCACACCTCGGACGATGAGCCCTGATTTTGTTCAGCTGTGACCTCATCATCTGAAATGTTTCAGACGCCTCAGTTGTGGGCTTTTGTACGTTGGTTGCTGGACAAGATGGCCTCCTGCAAGACCGCGTTTTTCCAAGTCAGCTATGTGTGTAGCTCTCGGCGTCGTAGCAGTTTGATGACGTGAGGACGTCAACTGGTGCTACATCTTGGGAACCGCTGATGTGACTGCAAGCTTGAGGACATTGTGCCAGAATATTCTAGCGTAGTGTACGCGCACGATTGTGCTACACTTAAAATACCGCGCTTGACCTCGCGCGTCAACCTGGTACGCCTGTGTGCAACAAGTGTGTTGTTATCGTTGTTGCGTCGGTTAATATTGAATTGCAATTGAAATACCGTTTTTGCAAAGGTAAGTGAAGCTGTAAGTAGTTGCCCTTCTACATGCTCGCTACTCCACGAACATTACTTCTAGAATAGCATTTTATGTTGAGCTGCACGTACCAAAGAGAATCTAGCATACGAGATACATTACACGCGTGCGCATTTCCTATATAAATCTGAGTAATGCCACGCGTGCTCATTTCCTATATAAGTCTGAGTAATGCCATGCTCAGTTTAAAGCGCATGTGTTATAGGATTGTGGCTTCAATGGTGAAAGTGATTAGATATTCCGAAATATGCGATTGCAATGCAGTTAGAACTTTCTCATATGTTAACACGGTCAGTGAACAAAAAAAAAACGCTGTGTGAATGTTTGTTGGTCATTTGCTAAAGTACTTTCGCGCATTATTATGCAGCGGCGTGACAGCTGTTAAAACGTTCAGCAAGTTAGGTTTCGGTTTTCTTGGCCTAGTTGAGTGCTACGAGTGTTGGGCGAAGATGAAAACGCGTGTATTTTGTGCGTTTCTTAAGCAGGCATACAGCCGTAATAGTCATTGTTGCTGTACTGTTTGGGGTGTTCAATAAAACAAGCATGCTGTTTTGTACTGCAACAGTTTTTATTTCATCTGTGTTAACAGATCACGCAAACAACTTGGACACATGCACGTAAGAAACGTACGCAGTGCATCGCGCGCACGCATAAAAAAACGGGCCTGTCATTTTAAAACAAATAATATAGAACAATCGACGTAAAAACGGCATGGTTGTCTAGTGGAGCAGCGTCGGAAGTACAAATATCAAACAAGAATGAAAAATGAATAGAAAACCGGCGAGTAACGGGCGCTTTGCCCACGGCTTCTATGAGCCGCGCGAATCCACCTTTCGCCACCGTTCGCCGTTGGTGGCGCCACCCGTAGAACTAAAAGCAGCAGCGCACGAGGCGGATTGCGAAACTATGTTCCCGCTGCCTTTTACGTGAAAATTTGTTTTCATTGGGAAATTATTTCGAACGAAACACTCGTGTCAGATGTGTGTACAGTAACAGTTTGATGAACAAAGGGTGGTTTTAAATACAAATAAGCAGTGTGTATGTTGTGGTTATTCCCAGAATCCCGGATCACTTCTCCCGCCTCTTCACTCCAGTTGACTGCCACAATCGGGGAAACGAAGGTGTCGCTTGGTCTGGCGTCTCACCGCTCGTGATAGAAAAATCAACAGCGGCGTTCGCCCTGTCAACCGAACGAGGCAGTCTGTCCTACATTTCCTTTGGTTGGACAAGACGACGTAGGAAAAGAGGTGAGTGGCACCTACGCAAAGGAGCTTAAGCCAACTTCGTTTGTTGTTTAAAAGAGGCTCACATGATCTTGTGCTGCAAATTTGTCGCCAAGTGACGTGTTACAAAAGCTATTATTTGCAAGTTGTGTTTTACACGAGAACGGCAAAAAACTTGGTTCCTTACCATGCCTGTTTGCATTTGTTACTTTGTCGTGAGGCTTCATTATATCCGTGTGAACTACTTATTGTGTACATTTTGCAAACTTTTACTGCAATTTCATTTTCTACTCATAATATAATCTTCTGCTTTTCAGATACCGTTTTTATGGTGCTCACGCTGAGCAGGAGCGACAGCCTAGCAAGTCACAAGTCTGAAGCCTCCAACCGACGCCACTTTTTGATTTATTCTTGATCATAAGGAATAAAGATTGAAACGTGATGCCGATTTCCGCAGTTTATTTTGCACCATATGACACTATGCACATCAGTCACACATTTTCGTTGGCTATACTCATACAAGCTTGTAAATGATGAATACCTAAGCTTCTTAATTGGAAATCACAGACCATCTTTTCGCGCTTTCCATATTAGTTTGCTGCGAAAGGTGTGTGTTGTTTTGACGAGTTTTATTCAAGTAATGCTAAAATTGAACTATTCTGATTTTGCAGTCGCTGGGCAGAACTGCAAGTATTATTAGACCTGCTTAAAATGAATACTTCACTATTTTCAACAGTAGTCGCGCAAAAGTAGAGCAAGGGTCAAATGAGTAGCTTAAAATAGTTGTGGAGTCGCTTGACGCTTCGGTGTGGGTCACTTGACCCTCGTAGGGGTGTTACCGGCAAGAGTCGTCTGACTCGCTATAAGTGGTAACGTGATCCTTCGGAAAAGAGTCCTACCACTCTTCCTTGAGGGTCAGGGAACTCTCCTAGAGCGCGCCGACACTGACCCACCAAGACAGTCACCGTGACTCTTTAACGAGCGTCCTATGCGTGGCAAGTCAGAACTCTCCGAAAAAAGTCACGTATGCGCTTTTTTTCCTTAGAGTGTGGGCGGGTCAATCCAGGGGTGCCGTCTAGCCAGGAGCAAAGGGGTTTGTCGCCGCCCGCAGGGGAATATCCGGCGCCAGCTTCCTTTTAGTCGGATGCGGGTCAGCCACGCACGACTACGCCCGAGAAGCCGGAAATCAAGCCGTTAGCTCACGTCCGTGGTGATGCTACTCACCGAACGCCTGCCAAATCAGACGCCCCTGCGGGATCTGCCGAGATTGAAAAATGCCTTAGATTGCCCGTTTTCAAGTATGCCATGGAAAACCGAGATAGTCTTCAAAAACAGTGCGAGAGGAGGAGATAGAGCGACAAACATAAGGGGAAACCAGGGGGTTGAACCAGACAAAGGCCCGTTGGCTTCCGTGCACTGGCAGCACCGAAAAATTACAATTCCGCATTTTATAGACATGCACAGAAAAAGGAGCGTCTATCGTCCAGTTGGTCAGCAGTCAAATAGGCTGGCGCATCTCAAAAACAAAGCAACCCTGTCATGGCCCTGTTTTCGCCAACGAACCAGGCGTACGTATTTCGTTTTGTTACCGTAGGAGAGAGTGTGGCCCTGCCCTCCATAAGTACGAAAACGACCAGAAAGGTAACATTCTAGGCGTTAAAAAAGGGCGAAGCAATGAATGCGATAGCAAGAAAAGCGGCCCCTGATGGACGCGCTGCTACGCTGCATAAAAATCTGCTCCCCCCCCCCCCCCCACCCCCGGTACCAACTATACCCGCGGACTTTTCTTGGCAATGAAGGGAAGGCTACAGGGCCACAATGCACGTATCCTGCCGCTAATGAATGTAGTTGCACAATTTCGTCCATATTTTTTGTGTGAGATATGTAAAATACTCCTTCGTGTTCTACATGTAGCTTTCTGAGACGCAACGAGGCGCTCACAAGCGAGATATTTGTATTTCCTTTACTTTATACGGTGTAGCTTTGCGTTTTTGCGTGCGTGAAAAAGTTGCGTCTTTTAGCCGTACCTTAGACGCTAAGCAGCGTTTGCGTCGAAATTCAACGCTAGCCATCACTTTCCTCGGCGTTACGAGACGCGCGCCAAACCGGACTACTTCGCGTAGCAGTACATGTGCAGACGCTCCGCCCCGTAGCTTTCCCTTCATTGCCAAGAAAAGTTGTCCGCGAGTTATACCGCGCGAGCAGACAGCGGAAGGCCAAGGTTCTCCCTGCGCAAATATTAGAAAAAACGAGCGAGCCGGCCGACGACTTTTAAATGCGCCCGTTTATGGAGCATTCATGTGCGCGCCTCCGTGCCTCCATTGGCTCCCTACGCCCGTTTAAAGCCCCTTGATGTTGGAAAGTAGCGGCGCTGCTTTATCCACGACGCCTCACCACAGAACACTTATACATCCACTTAGAAAAGGGAAACTGTACCTTTGACAGTGCAACCGAAATAAGGGTAGCGGTGGCGTTTTGAACTGAAGTATCCGACCAAGAGATGGCGCTGCGAAAACTATCATCATCATTGCGCTGGGGCAATATGGATGCCGCATTTCTGGCGGGTGCGGTTGGTCGCGGTGCGCGCCCGCTGGTTCTGGGCGTTTATTCCCTGCTGTCCAGGCGTTGTATTCGCATGCACGGCAGCCTAAAGTTACCATGAATATTTCCGGCCTCAACTGGCAAAAAACACGCCAAGCAAGTAAGCTTACATTGTTTATTGGCAATCGTGAATGTAGCAGTGTACATGTAAACAAGCAGCACTGTCAGTCACAGAATTGAACAATACATACAAGAAACAGAATTAGTCATCTGCTTAATAAAATTACCAGCTGAAATTGAGCAACTCTATGTCTCTTGGCTCGTTCAGCATACTTCTTATAGTACGCAGAACGAAGCGTCAGACAACGATACTATTTACGATGGGTGACCCTTGCCCAGCACTTGCGTACAGTGCTGCCCGTCGTCTTTCTCACTACACATGCGCGTTTGACTATTTGAGCGGTAATAAACAAAGAGCATCAAAACTCGCAAAAGATGCAGTGCCACTAAGATTAGCCTGAGCCTCAATGTACTATTTTGACAACAAATTGGCGAGAGGCACCCGGCGTTGAAAAAAAAGTAAATCCACGCTGTTTTGCTAGCTATTCCTGTAGATAACGTGTTCTCGTTATTGTGCTCAATATCCTTGTGTCCGTGCCTGCTCGCCGATCTTTTTACGATGAATTCCGACCATTTAGCTCAACTTTCACTTCAGCTAAGCTCGTGTATTCTGGGAAAACACCATTTACGGTATCACGTTGAAAAGGGCAGTTGGTTTATGTTTCAAAAGAGGTTGCAGTGACAAACACTTAAATTGAGTAACTGTTGGCGCATAAGGAAAGCCTTAGCCTGGATCCAACATTTCAGCAAGTGAACATTCCTGTGAAGGGTGTCACGGAAGACAAGTTTCGAAAATTGAGCTACCCTTGCTCGCCCACCGTTTATCAGCTGACGCATGTGATAGCGGATGCCTGAGCGTATTCCTGAAAGCTTTCATTTGTAAAGATGATGTACCAGTGGACAGCACCGACAATACACTACACATGATGTGTGGGCGCACAGTAGAGACACTTAGAACAGTAGTATACTAGACGGCTAGGAAGTGCTGGAAGTGATAGTAGCAATGTTGGAAAAAAAAGTCACAGTTTCGCCGCAAGGGCGAAGCAATGAATGCGATAGCAAGAAACTAATGCTATACGAAGTGAGGCTCGCCAATGGATACTCTCAGTTTGAACAGCGCTCCTGTTGCAAAGGCGGCCGAAGCAGCGATGGAAACTAGCGTGCTTCAAGTGTCGAGCGGTGACACTTGAGAGTTCGCGCTCATCTTCTGTTTGTTCATTTAGCGGCGTCCCTTGAGCTCGAGTGACTTTCGTACGCTCCGTAACATGAGCGCGGACATCACGGTGAAAGATCGAAACAACCCTCTTCCCCTCACCACGAGAAAACCGCGCTAGCTCAGCGGAAGGGCAAGGTTCTCCCTGCGCAAATATAAGAAGAAGTGACCGAGCTCGCAGACGACTTTTAAATGCGCCCGTCGCGCTCCTCGCGCCATCTCACTGGTAATGAAGAAACGCTTATAAGCGCCTGCCGTCTCTGAGTGCTGCCAGTGGTAAAGGGTGTGTATATAACGCTCGCCGTTAGCTACCTGTGGGATCTGCGCTTTCTGGCGTAATGGTTAGCGCCACGCGCTGCGGAACGAGAGGTAGCTGGTTCGATTTCGCACTTCGGAAGCATTTTTGTGAATTATTTTTCTTTGGGACTTTGATACCCCTATTGAAAATTCATCCACCATGAGGAATGGTGGATTCCACCATCCACCATTATGGTGGATTATGGTGCTGGAAGATGGTGGCACGTGGTGTATGCTGGATGCTGGCGTATGATGGATGCTGGAGAACGACGGAGCGTAAAACGGCTCTACAGCGTCGGCACCATCGTGCCTAGCCGTCACACATAAATAATTGTATAGAAGGCGGTGTAGATAGCACTAGTACAAAAAAAAAGAAAAAAAAACGTATGAAAAAAAAAAAAACTTCCGCCACCGGGAATCGAACGTCTGACCTGCGGATCCCGAGCCGAGTACTTTACCACTACGCCACGCTGACACTTGCTTAGCGACTTGCAATATGACTAGTCAACATACTAATACACCGTTTGACTTCAGCTTTGTATGTCTCATACTGGAGACAGACGCGCTCTGCACATCCTACTAAAACTTGCGTAGTTATTAAACGCAAACAAACTGCTGCCGGTAACGAAGGGTATACGTCGATAATGGCAACAGCGCTAACTTTCTTTTAGAATTCACAACGTAACTCCCAAGAAATATGTCAAGTGGAGCGAGGAGCGCGAGTATAGTCAAACGGGTGTTACTGGGAAGTTTTAATAGCCGTTTCTCGCTTTTGCCAAAATGCGAGGCTTTCTGTCGAGGCTTTCTGTCGACTCTAATCTCATTCGATAAATACGCGCGTACAATTGATTGAGTATTGTGATGTGTTTTTTTTTCGCGCATCGTACAGCGCAGCCGTGCCAGCGCACTGATCTGACGCTGTATCATTAGCTACAACTGCATAACAGCTGGGCCAAAACAAGTGCAATGCGCGGGAAAAATATGCCATCATATTGGTTCAGTAAGGCGTACGAATTGACAAGTCGATGTTCTCGGATACGTGTCAGAGAAGCGCCGGCGAGTGCGACCGGCGGCGGTTGGTGACTGGAGGCGTTTGCTGGAAGCGCGTCGCATCTATGCTCATCGCTTCTTGTGCGGACGCCGTACACAAGAAAAAGATACTTCATTTAGGTTAGCCGATGCCACAGGTGTGCTGTAAAGTCATTCGTACTCACCGGAATCGTGTATACTGAAACCAGAAGTGCCGATAACACGTAGACGGACTCGGTCGCTACGCTATGCCTAACCTTTGGTGGCAATCATGGTGGTAGAATATTATGGTGGTAGTCATACTTGGTGGGGCCTATCTCGACGCAGGCCGAAGTTAAAAGTTTGTGCCTTTTAGCTTTGCATGCATTTTCACTATTACCTTAAAGTGCCGCTGAGCTAAGTGAGTGTGCAAGAATTGCCAGAGTTGCGTTTCAAGCGTGGCGGTATCATGCGGAAGCTGTTTTCTGGTCTCCCCGCTGGAAGGACTGATTTACTTCTCGGCAAATGCGAGGCGACGTAACAGTTACTGTCGCTGTTCACACCGACACTTCTAGACTTGTAAACATCAAAATGCAGCAGCAGATCGCGGATGTAAACCTGATAAGTACGTGCGTAAAATGTAAACATTCACGGCTGCTGTGCCCCAGAAACCTTGTGGCGGTTATTGGCACCGCATGAATAAAAAAAATAGTGCTGGAAAGCTTAATGATCGGTGTTGGCTTCTTTGAACTGCATATATTTCTGCACATTCAAGAGGAAAACATTAGAACTGACAGCGACTTCACATAATGTCACGTTCACTTCCATCATGCCACCGTCATCCACCATGCTTCCATCCTGCCACCGTCATCCAGCTTGTTCACCAAGTCATCCACCAAAACATGTTTTGCTCGCCACCATCAGCCAGCATTTTCCACTTAACACCAAAAGAAGCTCGCCACCGACCACCACAGCTTCCACCACATCCACTATTCTTTCCACCTTGTCCACTATTGCTTCCACCATGTCCACCAAGATTTCCAGCATCCACCAACCCACGATTTTCAATAGGGACATATATACATACTTATACATATACGGTGCATGACGGCGGCGACGGCGACGGCAAAATCTAGCCGAGACTGTCCATATAATTGTTATCGCAATAGGCAGTGAGTAATCATTCCTGTCAAATGTGTAAAATTAGCTTCTCGATTAATTTTTATGCTTTGCACTGAAAAATAAATAAATGATCGAGTTTATTTTTCTGATGCCAATAGTGCACAGTCGTGAAAGACACTGCTTCAACGATGGACGATTGCAGAATCTGAATTTACATTTTCATTCTTCGCTACCTTAACTGTCTGCCTCACTATTAACACGGGTGTCACACAAAACTAATAAGGCGGCAATAGGGGCTAGTCGGTACGTCTTCGTGCATGTGATGCACTGCAGGTAGACACCAGGGACGTAGCCAGGGGGGGGGGGTTCAAGCCCCCCTCCCCGAAAATTTTCAATATTGCTTGCTTATATATGCACGTGTACATACAAACGAACACACTATAAAGTATGGTTGAATCTTCCCACCCCCCCCCCCTGAAAAAAATTTCTGGCTACACTCCTGGTAGACACGGACCAAAAAAAAAAAAAACGAGAACGACACAGAGTGTTTTTTCTGGTTCATGTCTGCCTGCAGCACATCAAAAGCATGAACACAAAACGAGCCTTTTTTTTTTGGATACATGGCTCACGGCAACATCAACGAAAAAGCAGTTATAACAGATTCAAATCTTTAACATGCACAAACACTGGCCAAATCTAATGAACTCTGATTATATCTATTGGTGCACTCATTTATTTTTCTTTTAAAAATAAACATACTTTTAAAAACTCTGTGTCATGTGTCAGGTCTGTTGTCTAGAACAAATATTATTTGCTACTTGTCTGTGGTTCAACTTCACATACAAGACAAACTACTTGCACAAATGCAATGGTGCTGTACGCTCTTTTCGGTATGTGTCCGTTTACATATCATCCCATTAACGTATTGGCAAAGTTGATTGAATAAAACTAAAAACTAATTTTTCAAATGCTTTACAAATTCAACAGCCTGTTTCATAGAACACTGCCCAAAATTTCCTTATGCACATGCTTTCATTCTCCTACTCCAATCATGAAATGTTATTTATTCCAGAGTAGTGACCCGGAAACTACTCTCCAAGTGACCACTACACGAAATGTCTCGTTTAATGAAGGCAGGAGTGTTTGCCCACAGCTTCCTATTTTAGAACCTTCACAATGTCACTCCCTACAAGCAAGTGGTACAGATAACTTTTTGTGTCAGCACTACTGTAGCTTTCCCTGCCATTGCTTTGCAACAGACTTCAGAATTACGGCAATCTATACTCAGTGTGGAAAAGAAGTGCTGCTAAATGTGCACTACTACTGGCCCATTTGCTACCAAGTTACATGTGAGCCTCTGTGCAAAGTTTGACACGTAGATTAAAGTACAGTATGTGTACCCCATCACATGCACTATCCAAGAAATTTGAAGCCAGCACATTTCCTCTAAACTGAGTAATTCATGAAGCAAGAAACAATAATTTGTGCACCCAGTTTTGCTCTGCATCAACATACCGTACACTATCACTGCTTTTCAGTGTAAGGCTTGCATTTGTCCGCCTGGTAAACTTTGGTGGCGCATATGGTTGTCACTGTAGCGACTCTTGAGCTTCTTACGACTTGGTGTGGGTAGCTTGGAAACCAATGATCTCTCTTTTGTCCAGTTTTCTGAGAAGACAAAAAAAATTGAGTCATGAGAAAAAGCAAGAAAGAAATGATGAAAGAAAAATTGGTTCAATAAGTAAAGTTTCCACAACCATACCTTGTGAGGATTTTGGACCATGAGTTTACTTTCAGTAAAGGTACATCCTCTGCTGACTTGAGGTAGGTTCAGAGATAAAGCATCCAAGCGTGTGCTGATATGAGCAGTTTCTTGGAGGCTGTGGTTGGGTTGAAATAGGAAAAAAAAACAATGATTACTCTGGTAGAAGCGTGAGTGGATTTGTGATTCATGTCTGAGAAGAGTGTATATGAGAACACTGGATGAGAAAAATAGTGTGCACATAACATTGCTTTGCTTGTGAATTTGTTTTAGTGGTGACCTACAGTGGACAGTGTCTGAACAAGCCTCAGTTAGAGGATACTAAGTTAGTTAATTGCCCAACTCTATAAACTATATGGTATGTGCAAATGTAATATGTGTGATTGTAAACTTACGAAAAATGTATAAATGCGCATACATGCTATAAGTTCACTTGGCTCTACCATGCATTGGATTTATGAGAATTTGTCGCAGAGGACTCATTTGTGCAGAAATAGGTAAAACTTATGCTGTGATCTGTGTTACAAGTTTAGCAGTAAAGAAATTTTCTGCAATAGTGAGAACGAAGTAAATAATCTTATAAAAGGTCATTGGAATCCACAAGCGGTGCATCTGATCAGCTGGACGAGTCGTAAAACCTTTTGAAATGACAAAAACGGTAGCGCATGCAAAAAATAAAAATAAAGCTATGTTCAAATGCAAAGCAGTGCATTTTCACTCACCGGTGCGCACGCCCACATGGCGCATAGTTATTCCGTTTTCTTAGGTAGTCTCCGAGCTCTTTGCTGCCATTGAATTTTCACACTGGAAGCTGTACAGCCCAACGTTTATAAAGTATCTATAAACGTTGGTACAGCCGGCGAAGCGCCGCAGCTGACATGATTCGCAAGCTTTAGACACGTTCGCTTTATGGCAGTGGCATGTAAAGTTTGGCGCACAAACTCGCATTGCTATATCAAAACTGATTTAAAACGGAAAACTGATTTAAAACGGAGCTGCGTAACGCCGATCAAAGAAAACGACCGCGGCAGAATTTCAATAGAATAAACCATGCAGGAAGGAAAACTGAGGAGAGGCCCTATCATATCCCAATGCATTGCGAAAAGTGTGACGGAAGTGACGTCAGATTTATGGGGCAAACAAACCGGTATGGGGCAAACAAAACAGCAGACGCCCCGCGGCGTGCTTTCCGCGGTGGTTCGCTTCTGCTCGGATTTGAAGTCCCGGCGTAAACTTAGCGCGTATTGTGCGGTTTGCACGTAGTAAAGCGTTGCAAGCAGACGTTTACCAGACTGTTCGTGCGTGGCAGGCCCGAGCACTGCGTGCTGAGATTCTTCGTGGAGCGTTTTTGTGCAACAGTACAGAAAGTACCGGCACGTGTCGTAATCAAAAACATTCAGCCCCTGCATCATCGTGTTCGAACTTACCTAGCAGTGACTTACGCGTTCTACAGGGCGTTACATCTCTCTTTTCCTTTCTCGTAGCCCGATTTCCCGATCTATTGCCCGATTAGCGGTTGCGGCGCAACTCCAACCTATAGTTGACGTAACTTCACGTCGAAAAGAGGACCCAGCTGTGTTGTATTGGCGATCGTGCACCTAAAGTTTGTAATTCCAGTGCGCACACAACACAAGCACGCAGCGAGCGCACACCGCAAAATACATACATCACGTAGTCTGATAATAACAACAAAAGTTTATTGCCCTTTCGTTGAACGACACAGCCTCTGAAACGTGCGATGCCTTCAGCGCATGTTATGTACGGCGCGTCAGACGCCGAAAACAAAAGTTCACATGAGTTCTGAGTTGACAGAATGAGTAACAAGCAACAGAGCGCACATCCGAGAGCTTCGCACGCAAATACCGTGCCTTAGCGATCAGCAATGAAGCGAACGTATACGTACACATGAAAAGTGACACCCGGTACTGTCCGCAGTGCACGCGATTTTCACCGGGTATACGCAAGAGCTGGGCATTGCGTAGCTTTCCTAAAGAACACACACAAAGAGCAGTATGCGTGAATCGACTACACCGCTTGCACGGCGAAAAACAAACAAACAAAAAAAAAAGATTGCAAAGTTTCGCGATGCGCGCATGCGCTTGCAAACGTCGCAACGGAAATCGCGAAATGTTTCGCTGCTCCTTCGCTAGGAGGCGATGCGGGTGTTTGCGATGTGGGGGCTTCACGAATGTGACGTCAGGGTCTCTCCTTAGTATTCCTTCCTCCATGGAATAAACGGCCGAATCGCAATCGATGCCAATGCACTCCTGCTTTTCGAGCGTCAGTGTAATCTCAATACTTGTCCTCAAACAACGAAACTCTTGTATTAACTCTAGAAGTAACACAAAAACTGGTCCCTACTAGCTTTATGAGAAATAACACTGTAACTACGCTTCTAACAATATTTTGATACATTTTGAAATGAAAAATTTTGGCCTCGTTGGGCGCCCCTAACATGGAAAATGCGAACTAACTTATCCGAATGCTAAAAGAGGAGTCAGTAGTTCCACTATACGCGCATCTCGATGGAACTCGCCGCGGTTGATTTCTTCGCCCTCTGCGGCGATCGCTGGAACTTGAGAGACACTTGAGACTTTCCGGGGCCCGGCCTCACCCTCGCCGGACCGTCAGCCTCCTGTTTCTTCACCATCTCTTTCGCGGAGCCGGCACATCCGCAAACGCTGAATGGCTGCGACGCGCGATACCTCCCAGTCAGGTGACCCTGACGTTCCCAGAAGCAAGCGCAAGAAAACATCGCGCGCTTTCAGTTGCTCACGCACGCCATGAACCCTCCAGGCGTGTGTGTACGGGTGTGTGCAGGTGTATGCGTGTTTGTATGTGTGCATATGTTCGCCGGCGTCTGTATGTGCGTGTGCACACGTGTTAACGTGTGAGTGCATGTGCGTGCGTTTGTGTATGTGTCTTCGCGCGTGTTTGTGCGTGTACGCACGTATGTGTGTGTACGTGTGCGCGTGCGTGTGTTTGTGTGTTTTCGCGCGCGTGTATGTATGTGCGTGCATGCCTGTATCGCGTGTGTATGTATGTGCGTGTGTGCATGTATCGCATGTGCATGCGCGTGTGCATGTATGTGCGTGCGTGTCTGTATCACTTGTGCATGCGCGTGCGTGTCTGTATCGCTGTGTATGTGCGTGTGTGTCCGTATCGCGTGTGTATTTATGTGCGTGCGTGTATCGCATGAATATGCGCGTGTGTGTATGTAGTGCGTGCGTGTCTGCATCGCGTGTGTATGTATGTATGTGTATGCGTGTCTCTATCGCGTCTGCATGTATGTGCGAGCGCGTCTGTATCGCTTCTGTATGCGCGTGTACGTACATGTATGTATGTGCGTGCGTGTCTATATCGCGTGTGTATGCGCATGTGTATGTAAGTGCGTGCGTGTATGTTCGCATGTGCACGCTCGTGCGTCTGTATCACGTGCGTACGCGCGTGTGTATGTATGTGCATATCTATCGCGTGTGTATGTGCGTGCGTGCCTGTATCGCGTGCGTATGATCGTGTGAATCTATGTGCGTGCATCTGTATCGCGTGTGTATCTATGTGCGGTCGTGTATGTATTTGCGTATCTTTATCACATGTGTATGAGCGCGTGCGTGTATGTATGTGCGTATCTTTATCACATGTGTATGAGCGCGTGCGTGTGCCTGCGTGCCTGTATCGTGTACGTGGGTGCGCGTCTGACAGCGGCATTGACACATAAAGGCTTCGGGCCCACTCATTTGGCCCGATTCAGTTTAAGTAAACCACCACATTCCTTCTTGGCTGCCTTCTTTAAGCTCATCAAGACCACAATTATGAAAAAAATTCTCGCCTATAATTTATGCTGGTTACAATATATGCGTTTAATACACCTTCGCGTTACGGACAGAGGAGGAGGCGACAGAGAGGTACACCGCTCAGCCACCAGTTGGTATACTCATTTTTTTCGAAGCGCTTATTTGTATTTATCGAAGCGTCTTAAAAAATATATTTGTCACTTTGTTCTATCGGAAGCCCACTTTCGTCATGGCTATTGCTTAAGAGACATGTTCTTACTTAGTGTTTCAAGGGGCCGATTAAACAAGCGCGCGCAGTGATTCTAATGCGGCTGCTGCGAGCCAGTGGAAGATTCAGCGTGCCGTGCGCAGCGCGCCGGCCAGGGGAGGGGAGAAATCCTAGGAGAATTGAGGAGGAAAACGCGCGCGTGGAGGAGAGTGTCGCTACTTTCTACATCAAGAGCTTTACGCCCGTTGCGCTCCTCGCGCCATCTCGCTGGTAATGAAGAAACGCTTATAAGCGCCTGCCGTCTCTGAGTCCTGCCAGTGGTCAAGGGTGTGTATATAACGCTCGCCGTTAGCTACGTGAAGGATCTGCTCTTTGTGACGTCATGGCTAGCGCCACGCGCTGCGGAGCGAGAGGTTGCTAGTTCAATTCCGCGCTTCGGAAGCATTTTTCTGAATTATTGTTCTTTGGGACATATATATATATATATATATATATATATATATATATATATATATATATATATATATATATATATATATATATATATATATATATATATATATATATATATATATATATATATATACATATATATATATATATATATATATACGGTGCATGACGGCGGCGACAGGGACGGCAAAAACAAGCCGAGACTCTCCATATAATTGCTATCGCAATAAAAACACATTCACAAGACAATAACTTGAGAGTCTTGTGAAAGTAATCATGAATTAACTCTTTTTCCTTTCGTCTGTCCACTATTTCTGAATAAAACAAGACGTATCACCAACAAATACATCTTTTGCAGCAAACATGTTTTTTTGCTTCTTTCGATATTTTCAGGTTGGCTGCCACAAGTACGTATTGCGATGAGACGCCACACTTCGTGAAAGAGTTCACAGCTCGTATTACGAACAACGTTAGTAAACCGCGCGATAGCACTACCCCAACAAGTCGTTTCTTCTTTGAACTTGAGTAGAAGAAGAAGTCTAGTGAATATTTCGACGCACAACATGATATCAAGCGAGGTACCTGTTATACAGTGCGCATTTGAGTATGACTCTATACACTAGCCTTCCAAAATGTTCACTAGACTGCCTTTTCCTTTCCTTCTACTGAAAAGAAAATAAGAAGAACGGAGAACTTTCGTAACATGATCGATCATTGCAGTTTAAAACAACACTTATTAGCATTGGATGACAGTATGCTAGGCCTTACTGACGCTCATCAACACTACGCCACACTAAGTAAAAACTCACAGGTTCCATTATGCCCTCACCTAAGACGAGAGGAAAGCGAAAGCCATCTTCATTCTCTTCTCAGTCAATGTATTGAGCCTGTCCCGCCACCCAAAACTTTCTGCACCTAACGAGGTTTTGCATTGCCTCCAGGATCGGAGGCACCTTACCTGGTTTTGCACTGCCTCCGTTATCGGCCCACATTTGACCAAGCTACGATGTCCTGTGATGACGTCATGATGTTACGTCACAATGGCGTCATCACGAAGCCACATGTATTGGCGATATGTGATGTCATGATGACGTCATATGGTGACGTCATCAATGGTGATGATTTTTTTGCATCCCTAGTGTTGACGCCGCTGACGGGAGACGCCGACACGGGACGCCGGTCAGTTTTCGCGTTTGATGAGGGATCTAAGGCTTTCGCCTTTAATGATGACGGAAGTCATCATACACTCTGAAATCACACGCAAAAAAAAGGCATCATCATGAGCCCGTTTGTCGCTTGATGAGCACCGTTATTTTACAAGTAACAAAAAAAAGACCATAGGCGCACAAGAGGTAAACAAAGTAAGGGCTGCTCGTATTATGAATAAAACTTACGCAAGTTACCCGTAATCGTATGAAACAGTATTATTCCGAACTCATTACTGAAAGCTCCAGAAACTCACTGATAACGTGAAAAATCATACACTCTGTAATAAAAGCCACCCCTAATCAATGCATTATGGCTGATGTAGAAATAATGGGAATATCGGCGGAAATTGTAGTTTTTACTTTTATTAGTTATTGTGTAACATTGCTAAAGAAATTGCGGACTCCTGCCACGATGTGGTAGTCGGTATCGTTCTGTATATAATTGTCAATTCTTTTGATATATCGACATAACTTTTGCATAAATTCTTACCGTCGTTAAAGCTATACCATGCAAACAAATTGCATGTCGTGGTGAGGTATCACCGTTTATGCTTCAAAACTTCATGGACATTTTTTGTGCTCTTTTAGCTAAAATCTTTAATCGTGCATTGCACACGTCAATTTACCCTGATTTATTAAACCTAGTGAGAGTGGTACGAATTCACAAAAATGGAGAGGGTAGACTTCCGCAAAGCTACTGTCCCATATCTGTATTAAGTGCCATTAGTGTTCGAAAAACTTATGGCGAAACGGTTGCTAAACTTTATGGATCGAGAATCTGTGGTTCAAGTAGCCAACATGGTTTTCGGAAAAAAAGATCAACGTCCACTACGGTGCTATTTCTTTCAGGTACGGTTAATTCCTGCCTAAACAACAACAGGATAGCACTTGGCGTCTTTGTTGACGTCAGAAAAGCCTTCGACCCTGTTCATCACGATATACTACTTAACAAATTAGAACGCTATGGCTTCCGTGGGGGATGTCTAGAATATTTTCGAAGCTACCTTACGAACAGACAACAAACGGTCCAGATGAGCAATACTAATTCCAAATTTTTAGCAGCTACATGGGGAGTAAGTACCCCGGGGATTGGTATTAGAGCCTATTTTATTTTATCTCTATATGAGTCACGTCCCATTAATATAACATAACTTCACTCTTGTCATGTACACTGACGACACTGTTCTCATTTGCGCACACGATTCCATAGATGAGGCTTTACGCGTGGCTAACGAAGAAATGAAACTTATTTGTGATTGGTTTCAGGTCAATATACTGCTTTGAAACGTTATGCAGTGATTCCACTCCTGAGTCAACTGATGCCAATGCGCGCTAAATTGGATTTACTGCGCCATCCTGTAAAATCAACTTAAATTGCGCCAAACTGCGCCAGAGTCTTGGGTTTGGGGGCGTCCATCACTAGCAATCGCACCGCCGACTCGTCAAAACATGTGCAGCTTGATCTGGGAGCCGCCAATAGTCATAACCACACACCAAGAATTATTCCGCTGAATAAACAGCGCTCGCGCGTGCGTCCCGGGTAAGCCCTCACGCCATGCTCGGAGCCGACGCACCTTCCGTAGTGCAAGTCGGCTCGACGGCAAGACGCATCCTCCGCAGAGGCTCGGGACGCCTAGGCCATTCAGTAGCGAGGAAGCGTTTCGGCGATTCATCAGCGGACGTCGCATGTTCCAGAAACACTGCTGATAGCTTGTTTCACGCGTCGGAAGACCCGTAATTAAAGCAATGTTCAGTAATAGCTACACGCTGCCGCTAAAATGTCTGTCACCTCTGCTTCTGGACACAGGGGAATGAAATCTGCGAGAACTAGCCATAGATATCGAATTTTCCGTGCTTTAGGTCCATGGAAGAGCACATGAATGGTGGGAGCGCATTTCCTGGAATATTTCTTATCCATGTATCTTCATCCAGAAGAGCTTTTTCAAAATTTTCTTCCACCAGCACATCCGGGTTTGTAATAGCTGTTGCGGTAAATACCCCGTGAAAGGTCTTGCCATTTCGAACTCGTGAGTGTTAGTGCCCAAATACGAATATTTCGCTGTTTTTCTTAAATGTCACCTCATTAATAAAAGTATGGCTCCTGGTCAGAGCAGCCGCAATTTGTTTTAGTATGTGCAGCTGTCGGGCCCGTCGCTGATGGCCCTAGCATTGGAAGGCCCACTGTGAAGCGGCTGCACTATGTTACACGTCCGCCTCTCGCTTTCCAGGGTCACTAGCTGACGGTTAAAAAAATTAGTTTCGCTTAAAGGCGAAGCAGTGATTGGATAGCAACAAATTGTATTGTTACACGAAGTAAGGCTAGTAGCTAACTTTTTTGCATTCGATCTCGCGTAACTCAACAAAACGCTGGTTTAAGGCAATACGGCCGCTCTAGGGACCGAAGCGGTTTTCGCGCTATCAGTTCTCTAAACGCGAAGTAAGCGTTGAGTGCAGCAAGTTTACGACCCGTCTCCTGATGCCTGTCGAGATAGCGCGCGCGCCAGCCACACCCGCGCCCTTCGAGCGACGCAGCCCCCCCCCCCCCCCAGCCGCTCCCGTTCCCTCACGCTCCTCACGAGAGACGGGCGGCGCGTTTCCCCTGCTTGATTAGCAATCGACGGCAGGCATCGCGCGCGGGGTGATGTTATCGCATGCGCCCTCTGTGCGACGGAGACGGCCGGCTCGTTTCATCTCCGCTTCAGCGGCGTTCGTCGCCAGAGCGGTAGAACATGCGATGTGTGGGTGGATGTTATCAATCGGGATTTTGAGCTGATGTTTGCTGCAACGGCGACGCCAAACACCCGTCAAGAGTGCCAATGTACTTGCTATCGCAATAAAAAAAAATATGCTAGCTTCGCACTAGTGGTGCCAAGCCTGAAGGAAGAGCGGAGCTGAATGGCCTTCCTCATTTTTCTTTATTTTTTTTTCTCCCTGTTTCTTGTATCTCTTTTCTGTATCGGTTTCTTTTTCTCCCTTTCTTTCTCTTTCATGCTCGATATTTATTCCTTTTTTTCTCTCTCTCGATTGCTTCCTCTTTTATCATCTTCTGCTTCTTTCTCTGCTTCTCTCTGCTTCTCTCTTTCTGTCTTGCTCTCTTTTTTTTGTATCCTTTTTTGTGTCTTGTTTCTTTCTTCCTCTTTCCGTGCCTTTTTCTGTCACTATATTTTTGTCTTCACTTCATTTCCATCTGTTTTTCTCTGTCTTTCCGTCTCTTTCACGTGTGTCACGTGCTCCACTTCGCCGAGCAGAGTTTTCGTTTAACGCTCGCACCTGCTGTACACGGTTGGGGGGCTTGCCCAGTTCCTGTGGCGCATGCTCACCCGAGAAGTTTTGCACGACGGAGCACAAGATCTCGATAGCTTAAAGGGGTCATGAACCACTTTTCCAAGTAATGATCTAATGACCTCAGTATCGGAGTTTACTGCCTCCCGAATGGATTGCCGCAAAAATTTCTCAAATCCGTCAAGAATGAGCGGAGTTGCGGGGGTTTGGCACACGCTCTCAGCGCTTTCTCTCTCTTCTCGTGCCGACGAGCGCACTGGAAGGCACTCGTCGAGGCACTTGTCACGCACTGGAAGGCACTCGTCACGACGAGCGCACTGGAAGCGCACAGGGAAGGATGGCACGGGGGTAAAAAGTTACGTCAGCGCGCGTCATGAAACGCGATCGCTCTCCCGCTGTGATTCGCACGCGCGAGTGCGGCTACCGTGTAAGTTTAGCAGACTGAGGAGTGCGGCGCGGGCAAGTGGCGGCACCCCGTGGCAAGCAGCTCATCTCATCCGGCTATCGGCCAATAAGCATGCTATATCTCTTGCGACGTAAACTGGAAGATCCGCGACGTCAACGTGCAGACGCCCGGCCCACCGATGAGAGTGATAACCGGCCTCTGTTTGAAAAGAGGGCGCCTGAGGAAACGGCAACTTCGCGCTTCGCTTGTGACCTTTACGCGGCGCGCACGACTGTAATATTTTGCAGAGCAGTTCATAGCCGTGTCAGCTTTCCGCAGGATGTGTTTTTTCAACAAGCCCAAGGGGTGCTTCATGACCCCTTTAAACAGCTTCGCTGTTAAAAATTAGAAGTCGTTCCAGTCTATAAGCTGGACGACCAGTGAAGCTGTTTAGCGCACGGCACAAAGATGACATGGTGGAGGCCATTTTGGTGAGTAAGCCTAGGTTGTTAACTGCCAGGATTTGAACTTTGAATAGGCATTATTTTTGGCAATGCTCCCCGTTGAATTCACTTTTGGATAGTTTCGCGGATGCTTGGCTTAAAGCAGATCGCCATTTTCCAGGCAACCCGGCGCATGCGCAAGCCATAGTCTGCGAGAATGCTCTTGCTACAGTATATAGAGGCATTAGAGAGAGAGAAAGGTGTGTCAGAAGAACTTTGGCTTTCTGGGCCTAGCTAAGTGATGTCTTGTTGCGCCTAGCAATACAATTGATCGAGAAGAAAAAGAACCCGGCCTTCGCCTTTGGGTCGTCTTAGGCAAATGCATTAGAGACAGTGTGACTCTTTAGCATTGAGGCACTGTTGTATATCGCACTTTTTGTCTACCAGTTTTGCTGATTACCATATAGATGTATTTTGAGTGTTATTTCATAAAGAGCAATTTTCATTATCCAGTATTCTGTTTATTTGCTAGTTTCCAAAAAAAAAAAGATCGGTGAAGAGGTTATTTAAGAACACCCAAGTGCATGACGCCCTTATTTTTACATTATCGAATGAAATATGCAGTGCTCCCGAGATGATTTTCTCCATCAATTTGCACTCAATCCAAATATTTCTAGCTCTTCATAAAACTCCCATAATAATGATTCAGGTGCTTGAATGTAAATGCAACTTGCTTTACCAGTGTACTCCAGGATGTGAAATTAGCTGCTCCAGAGTGCTCCATGATGCAAGACTACCTGCTCCAAAGTGCTGCAAGATGAATATTTTTGCTGCTCCAAAGTGCTCCAAAATGAGTCTTGCTGCCCCAAAAATTGCTCCAAATCAGAAGTCCTCGGTAGCATCACTGGTTATGAGGACAAAATACATTTGTGATTCATTCACCATACAAAGTAACTGCTCTGGACTCGTGTGTGCTTCAGGCTGAGAGGGGACCGATAGAAGGAGTCCGTAACCTAACATACGTGGGCGTTCTACTAGATGATCCTGGAAAACGCATATTGATTCTCCCTGCAAGAAAAAAAGTTCGCTACAGCTTGTTTTAAGCTTTTAAAATGTCGCCAGTATTTCTATGTCGCCACATTGAGAACAATTTGTTTGCCATAATTCATAGTCAACCGCCAAGTAGTATTGAAGCTTGGCGCCATACATACGATTATCACATAAAACCACTGGTAGTGCTGCAAGAACGTGTTATTTGTTTTATGTCAAACTCAAACTGTACGACCACAACTAAGCCACTCTTTCGTCAGTACCAAATAATGCCCTTTCAAAAAGTCATAAATTACAAAACAACAATAATGGTGTATAAATCAGTAACAAGCAATGTTCCCCTTCACTGCTCCTTCTTTATGCCTTCACAATTAAAAACAAGAGGCCATCACTGTGGTATGTTCCAAAAATGTATACGGGAAAAGCCGACTTTCTAGGGTTTGCACGTCACTGTGGAATAACCTACCAGTTCATGTCAAACAACACAATGCTTTCATTTTGATGTTTGAACGTCATTCCAAGAATATGTCTAGAATATTTATGTTTTGTTATGTAACCTTGTCGACACGCTGTTAAACTAAATTATTTTTATGCGAAGAGAAAATACTATTAAACAGATGTACGAAATACTAGATGTTTTATATTTGTTTAGTGTGGAAACATAAAATACTGTTAAACTGCTACATACAAATCAAATGTTTTCAAGATGTTCTGTACGCTATGCTAACGTGTCGTTAAATGAGTGTATAACTCTGTCTCCTGCGTGTACATTTATGTATGTCATAGTCGTATGGACCTATACTAGCTTCTGCTACGGATCCAGCTGCTTGTAACACGTTTGTGTTTGACCATATTTCGCTTAATAAAGTTGAAGTTCAATTCAATAGTTTTAATACATGGCGAGGTATCTATGGTACACAAGTAATATCTGCTACCTGTAATATTGTACGAAGTGGCTCAGCTATGCAGGAAGCTTTATTTCTTGAGTGTTTTTTCTTTCAGATGCTCGTCTTTACCATCGCTGATTATTAAATTTGCGTCCTTTTGTGTGCATAATGGGCATTAAATATCTCGTTAGCAGAAAGTATTCCGCCCCCGAAGTTACCGAGACAGTCTGTAAGAGAGTTCATGATCAATTTCGTGCAGCGCTCACGAGTAGGCCGAGGGACGGAAGAAGCACAGGAGACAGGCGCTGAGTCTCAACGGCAGTTTATTTTGAAAAGCAAGAAGAAAAGACGAAAGAAGGAAAACCAGGCCGTTATCACTAACACGCGGGGCCGCACGATTAGCACACTCTTCTTTGAACGAAAGGAACCGCGACAACATTGATAAAAACTAATGGAATCATGCCCCCATCTAATAGCCTCATCTTACGCCTCTGCATGTTATCAGCAGACAGGGATACTCTTCGTAATGTAACAGAAAAGGATGGTTGGCTGACGCAACCACCCCCTTTTCTTTGTATGGGGAACGCTTCAATGATCTCACGCGCTAGCTGCCCTTTGTGTTTGATGACAACCAGTTCCGCTAATTGAGCGATGCGGTACTTCGAAGCGGCGGACCTTTTGATGCACCTGGTTGCCCGAGCGTGTCACCCATCCCCGTACGACCTTCACATGGCAAGGAAGGTACCACAGGTGCAGAGTGTGGTGGCCACGCCCCAGACGAAGCCGTTGACCTGGGCCGGTGTGGACGGCACCCTCATTAGTGCTGTGTGTGACGTGATTGGACCATCCCAACTTGGAGCAATTCTCCGATGTAGGGATCTGGGGAAAACAGACTCTTTAAAATGAGCCCCCGCGGGCTCATTCGAGACGAAATCATCATGTAGCACGAAATCGTCGTCATGTAGAAACTCAATCTTCGTCATATAACAAGTTGTTCACCATGTAAGACGAAATGGTCGTAATGTAACGAAATGCTCGCCATGTAAATCAACCACGTTAAGTTTCCCTTTAGTCTCTTCATGCTGCCTCTGTATCTCTCTCCCGAGTCTCCGGTGCCTGCAAAGGCCGGTCGCAACAACGGGATGGCAGGCGGTGGGAAAAGACGGATCGTCGGAAAGCGACATGGACCTGAGGTCAGCCGAAAGCCCTGGAACCTGGAATTCGGCGGGATCGACGCAGCGTACCATGACCGCACGGTTTGGGGTGAGTGCCTGGCTTTGCGCTTGAGATGTACCCAGTCGCTTAGCCTAGACATGTTAAAAGATAGATAAAACCAGCAAATGTCTAGAAACTGTGGTTCACTGCCTAGAAACTGAGGAGGACAGAGCAGCACTCGGCGATGATCTGAGCATGTTAGGATAAGCATGGTACCTCAGGTTAGTTGGTAGAAGCAGAGGGTACGTTACGGGAGTGTTTTGTATGTTTGAGAGAGTAGAAGAATGAAGGAGAAACAGGAGAAATGTAGAAAATGATGTCTGCCACGTGTTGCTGCTTGTGTGGTTAAGCGTTTGGTCTCTGCTGTGGGATTTGCCAGGCTTCAATTTCTCTAGACCCAGAATTGAAACGCTGGTGGGTTTGTGTTTTGTGAGAGCTGAGCCAAAGCAAAGTAGTCGCCATGTACCTGATCAGACTGACGAGGGATAACCTGTTGGAGTTGTGTTGGAAGCTCGACATACAGGTAGACGACGAGACGCCTGCATCAGAAATCCGTGAAAGACTATTCGGGGGGAAAAACAGCAAGGAGGATATTGAGTGCTTCGGGAATATAATCTTAAATGAACAGGAGCAGAGACAGAAAGAGAATAAGAAGAAAAGAGGAAAGGAAGAAGAAATAGAGAGGGCAATTAGGGAGGAAAAACATGGGAAGAGGATGCAAGCATTAACCGAGGAGTGTGAAAGATGGGAACGCTTGTGTGAAAGGCTGGAAAGTGAGCGAAATAGAAAGCAGCGGAGTGGTCACTCTGTGTAGGTAGCGCACGAGAGGTGCGAGGAACAGTCGAGTGCGGTGCGATTCAAAGCCGTAGAGAAGGCTAGCACATGTGAGAGCAGCGTGTTCATAAGGGTACCGATGGTATTAGCTGCGGAAGAGTTCCCAGTAGCAGTAGGGGCCTTTGTAGGCCAATGTGAGTGAGGTTCAAGTGAGTGTATCGCAACGGTGGATCTTGCATGCGGTGGCCCAGGATATTTCGACCCGCTAGGCAAGAACACCAGCGTAAGTTCGGGAAGTGGCGCAAACGAGCAGAGTAGAGAGCACAATGGAGTTGTGGACAGCTCCCAGGCATGCGAGCTAGGTTTTGCGGAGGAAAACAGCTGCATTGTTCCTCAGCTCCTTGGGCTGTCCGCCAGTGTGCCGAGCAAAGAAGACGATGATTTGTTCGCAAATCATTTAGGCTGCGCGGGCGAGACAGTTAACGAAAGCTGCGATACGGTTGAGGAGCAGGAGATGCGAGCGGGAGGCTCGAAAATGAGCCCCAAGAAGGGGCGTAGACGAAAGAGACGCCGTTGAGCCAGGAGTGCGGCACAAAGCACGACGAGATTAAAAAAAAAACGCTCTGAACGTTGGAGCGTAGTAAACAGAGCGAGGCGTTTGTCATCAGCGTCAAAGTTGTTTTGCATACGTCCGAGCCACCGGACGAAAGAAAAAAGAAAAGCGGGTTGTGCGCCAATGCAGCCAGAGGGAAGGGTTCACTTCTCCCGTCGTTCTATCCATGGCACGTTTAATGGGGCGCGGGAGTACAATGTCAATGGTTCTGAAGAACTAGCCGAACGAGGGGAGGAATGCAGGCGTCCAGCGAAGAGCTTGGTAGGGTTCGGAGGCGAAGCGAATGGGTTTCGCGATTGTTGCAGTCCCCGTCCGACAAGAAAGGCCCACAGGGCGCGACCACCGCGTGAACGCCTCAAAGTGAACGACAGTGGTAACCTTTTTGGAGAATGTCGCTACCGGATTTGATTACTGTGTTTTGAACTTTTGTTTTGCTTGTTTATTTTAGTTTTGGAATGTCTTTTGTTATCTAGGCTACTACATATTGTTTAGGGTACTAGTTTAGCGTCTGTTTATTTCTTAAGCGTTGTATGTGATTTCTTTTAGGGATAAGCGTTGTGCGTTTACATAACGACACGCATCGGAGCGTGGGTTAGGGTGTGTCCTACGAGTACGTTATTAAAGGGCCCCTGACAGCCGATTTTTTGTTTGTGACATTTATGTTGCAATAAGTAGGTCTACGTCTTGTAATCACGGAATGACACCGCAAATGCTCCTACGTGATGTCTAATTAATCCTAGCAGCGTTAATTATGGTCATTTTTAGTGTAGGTTCAAAACGCGCGCCGAAAGAGGATAAGAAACTAGCGCCGCGCCGTGGCGGTCGCGCCTCGGGGCACGCGTGATGACGTACGCTCAGTATTGGGTGACGTCAGCCACGCGCTTGTTGTGCTGCCAGTTGGAGAAGTTCGTCTGCTCGTCGAGCACGTGGTAGACGATGTCATCGCTGTCAGACGCAGATTCGTGGCCCTACTCATCGTCTAACGAGTCTGACGGCGGTTCGCAAGTGGCAGACGCTGAGGTTGCGAATGTTTTGAACCACTTTCAATTTGATTCGCGTCAGAGCAGCGAGTCGGGTGACAGTGACGGAAGCGGCGATGAAGGTGGACTTGCGCACCGCATTGGCCACGCTGACTGGTACGTACATTCAACGAGCCCTCCAATTTCGCATGTTTATCTTTGCGACTAGTTTATTATCTTGGTAGTGCCCAGTACTGTTGTGCACTATACGCACCAACAGCAGGCGCTTAAATCCAGCTAATATACCTGTGCTTAACTAGACGAATAGGCGCATGCACTTAGAAACAAAAATGTCTCGATTATCGCAGGTGCAGCTGCGGCCGCTGCGTTCCGATGGACACGGAACATGAGTCGGCCTGCTGTCGCTAAGTGCAGCGTGTTGACGCGCTGATCGCCGCTGGCACTGAGTGCATAACCTTGCACCCGACATTTAGTCACGCGTGCCTGAATATACATGCAGTGGAGGTGGCCTATTATGGATTGATGGAGGACCGCCCAGCTCAAGTCGAGGCCCCAGAAATCCACAGGTGTGGCACCACATGCGGTTCAAGTGCCGTTTCTTTTTTCCTCCTTACTCCAAGCGCGTCTTTTTCCGAAGGACGCCCCATCACACATGGGATGCTTGCATGTATTGAATGCGTGGGGCCCGTGCTTCCTCTCCCCTCAATAATGGTAGAGGGGCATGACCCTGGTTACTGCATGGATCGCTCTCGCCGCTCATTTAATAGAAGATAGGGTGTGACGCACAAAAAAAGGGGGGGGGGGATTAAATAGAAGAGACCAAACACAAAGGCTGCGTATATTCACGCCTGCGCACGCTCTATTTACGATACTTGCGTTTGTCTCTTCTACGAGTGTCGTCCCTGTTTCGATGTGCACTGCCATATGCCAACATGACTAACAAACTAGCCCAGGAGTATGTCTGCAATGTTGATTTAAAAAGGTTAACGTTATCTACAACTTCTGCACGTTTACAACTATCCTAACTTTAAAAACTTCTCTCCAATATTTACAGGCGCTATAGGTACACAGCTTACCGGCAGTTCGCCCGGTGGATTTGGCACCGCTCGGGCAGACGGAACCGAGTCATTCTGCCCAGCTGTGTAGTCTCGACAATCAGGGACACATTTCCTTCTGAGGAATATTGTGGATTTAAGTATGCAGATTATTAAAATCAGCTATCTCTTATTTTATTGTTATGTTACTTTTACTTCTTGAAAAATTATAAAAGCTTGCACAGCATCTGTGCCTATGTGCAATAAAGCTATGTCATCAGAATGAGTTGGTTTTACTCATTCGCACCTCAGCGCAAAATCATGAAGCCCTGCTTCATTGTTGACCTGGCAGTAGCACAGAATGGCCTTTCAGGTTTCCACTGACCTGATGGGAATAGCAACCAATGTAAAAGGCCATGCACATTATATATACACACACAACACATCCTTAATATGTGCTGTTTTTCAGCCAATTATGGAAATTGCAGCTTTTCATGTAGTAAAATGCATGTGCCTGATGACAAGTAGTGCCTGGCAAATTTGGCATCATTGCTTTGCCACTGCACAGTCATACGTTATTTCAATGTTTGCTACAGTTGCTTCTCTAACTGCAGAACAAATCTGCTCCAGTCAAACAAGCTTAACTCCAGGTAGTCAATATAGCAAGATGTGAGGAATATTAGGAAAAAAGCAGTGCAATGGTGTAAGACACACATGATAATTTTGAACTGTGTTTATTGAAGCAGCTGACCACAAAATCCCCAGACATGTCCCACTCCCGATAGATAGCCCACCTCTGTTTCTGGCACTATAGTCAACTTTTTCAAGAACACCAATAGATAACCTACCACTGACAACATCATTTCTCCTTTTATTCAAAATGTCTTTCGGGAGACCTGGGCAAGCTTTCTTTGAGCTGGGGTAGAGACATCGAAACGAAATCTCAAGAAGTCATCGTGGTAAGATGTCATTGACTTTACTTGCAAGGCTTTTGCTGCTGTAAGCGAGGAATTTGTCGCGTGTTTCTTGAAGTAGCTTGATATATCAACTACACTCACTAGATCAGAAGACGCTTCACAAGTGGCTTGCTTTGGCAGTCCCCTTCTTCCATAAGGCCAACATTACTTTGTCGTTTTTTAAAATCCACGTTCAATTGCGTGAGGAAGCAAGCAAGAGCAGTCGCCGCTACAAAGCCACCACTTGACCACAGAACCTAACATGAGCAAGACGAGGAGCACTGCATGTGCCATTCCATCGGCATCAGGATCCCCACAGTAATCTTTCTTGCCCACTGTGTAACAGCTGAGTTGGAAGCATCACAGCATGCGCGGCCAACATTCCCGCTTACGCGAAATGAGCTCGGTTGCGCAATGCATGCTGCTACTACCAATGCAGAGCATGCAATAACAGAGTCCAATTTTGCAGTTTCTCTCTTGGAGCCTCACGTACAAGTGCCAACGCCTAACCTCATTTGCAAGTTGTTAGGTGCCGCCAGAAAGAGTGCTGCACTCAGAGGGGCTGTACAGCTTGGTGTGTCTGGTTTGAGTCCACTGACTGGAACTACAACCAGAGCCATGCATCACAGCGTTTAGGCGAAATGCAGACACCGATGACTCCGTTTGTATGTCATTCAGGATGTCAGGTCTCTTTTGAATGTACCCAATGTTGACATCCCCAAGCTTATAGGTTTGCATGACAGTCTTTCCTCATGTAACTACAGTCTGTCAAAAGTCGATGAGATCGAGGATCACATAACGGAGGATGAGTTAGAAGTGGAATACGCCAATGCTGCTGAATACAACTGCTCGACAATCAGCATGCTTGCCGAAATTGCTTGTCGAATCGGCATTGCAATGAGCCAAGAAAGCTCATAGTATTCGTCCACAAACACCAGCTGCACAGCCTAACATCATGAATGGCGCTGCCTTAGCACATGGTTTTTCATGACCAAGTGTTCCGAAGCTCAAGTGGACTGGATTGTAGGAGTAATTCGAGCACACAGTTCGTATAAGTAATGCCTACTCCTTAACAACAAAGAGTACACAGTTCATATAAGTAATGCCTACTCGTTAACAACAAAGTTGTTTTACTTGCAATGATATCTTGCTGCAGAAGCCGTAGCAACAATATCAGGATTACCAACATCCAAGTCTTGTTATAAATGTTTCGATGACAGAAACAGAATCAAGCAGCATCACCTAGCCGCTCCAGGCAACCTTGGCCACAAGTTTTTATCTCGCATAAGCAATTGTCGTTTCGATCATCTCTCGACATTGTTTCAGTCAGCAGTTTTTTTTACAATCGGTGCAATTGGAAAACAGGCTCTTGGTTGATGACTAAACACGTGCAAGTTGGTGCCAGGGCTTACGTGTATTGATAGGATCTATCCATAAAACATTCTGACGAGTGAAGACATTCGCAGCACGGAAGTTCAAGGGCTGACTGCAGTCAACACCCGTTTCAGATGAACGCTGCAAGGACTGACTCGACCGAGAGACTTTCCCTATCACAGCACTAACTCCACCAATTATGTTCCATGTACGGACATCACTGAAGTTGAAGATCAGAGGACTTCGCAAATTCTGCAATCTGCCTCGCCACGGTGGTATAGTGGCTATGGCGCTCGGCTGCTGACCCGAAGGTCGTGAGATTGAATCCCTGCTGCGGCGGCCGCATTTTAAATGGTGGTGAAATGTTTGAGGCCTGTGTACTTAGATTTAGGTGCACATTAAAGAACCTCAGGTGGGCGAAATTTCCGGAGCCCTCCACTACAGCGTCCCTCATAATCATGTTGTGGTTTTGATACGTTAAATCCCAGATATTATTATTTATTTTGCAATCTTTCTGAAAACTGGAAGTAATGGGCATTGAGGCAGTCATTGAATCGTTCAACCCGCTCGCCATGAAACTGCCAACAAAGCTCAATTTCCACAAGCCCGAAGATTGGACACGATGGCATTGCAGCTGGGAATGCTACCGTCTCATCTCTACTCTGACGGGCCAGAACGAGACGACGCAAATCAACACGTTACTCTCCCCCAGGGGTGAAGAAGCAGAAGACGTGTTCACCGCCTTAAAATTAACAGATGTCATCATACACCACCATGCTGAGTGCTTTTGAAAAGCATTTCCTGCAGTGAAAGAATGTCATCTATGAGGGAGCGCGGTTCAGTCAGCATCATTCTCTTCATGCTGGAGAGGAAAGAGTATGTCGTAGTAATGGACTAATACTCCTGATTTTTTCAGCTGGAGCAGCTGAAGAGAACAACTACAAAAGACATCACCCTAGTCCTGGAACCAATATTTGCACGGTTTGGTGTTCCGAGGACAATACGCACAGACAATGGCCCGCAGTTCACCTCTAGAGTTCAAGAAACTAGTGCATCGCTGAGGAGCCACACACACACAACCTCAAGCCCTTACTTTGCGCAGAGCAACGACATGGCTGAGAGGGCCGTGCAGACAGCAAAGCAGCTTCTGAAGCCCTCAAATGTAAAGAAAGCCCTGCTTGCCTACAGGGCCATACCCGGTATGGAAGGGTTTTCACTAAGAAAACTACTAATGGGCTGTCGTCTGAACACCACTAGCTTCCGTTGAAGCGTGTGAAATGTGCCTGCACAAGTGCTTGCTTGTCGACTACTCCAAAGGAGCTCGTCAGATTGGGGGGCTGTGGCGGAAGGCTGGGCACTGAGGCTTCTGCCAGTTCTTCTTCCACAGCTTCATGAAGGTGGCTCACGTAATCTGCATGACAGAACATATTAATGATAAGCAAAGATGCAGGGCATGGACTCTGATACAATAAATAGAAAGAAATAGTCAGCTTACCACAATTTTAAAATTTTGTGACATTAATATATCCGTAAGGTGTGCTGTACATAACAGCATCATGTTTCCTTAATGCTCCCATTTTTATCCATTAACAGCTTACATGGCTATTACAAGGTCCCCTACAGCTAAGTATTGCAGTGGTCATAGGTTGGCAAACTCATGAGTTGACTCACTCAGACTCAGGTGAAGCCGTGAGTCTGAGTGAGTCCGGGTAAGTAATAATTTGGTAAGGTTGAGTCCGAGTGAGTTCGGTTGAGAAAAATTTTTGAGAGTCTGAGAACAAAATATATTTCTTGAGTAAGTCTGAGTGAGCTCCAAATTTATTTGCCGACCTATGGCGATAACTACTCAACTTCAGCATTACTATTAGCCTTGTCACGGCTCACGTTGATACTCTTTTACTCACACTTACTTCAACGCACTAGCGTTCATACACCGGCTCAATATTTATTGATCAGAGGCGTGTTTATCCCTCTACCCCCCCCCCCCCACCGCAAAATTGTTCAAAGGAAGTTCTTGATAAAAATACTTCACATGAGTCATATATTTCAATAAAAATGTCCTTACTGGATTGCAATCACTGATGACTCGTACGTGAAGATCTCTAGTGGAAACTCCAGATTTATTTTTCAATTTACACATAGACAACGATCGAATTCATAACGCTTGGCTCATAGCGAAGAAGAGCGCATAGGCTGCCACTCGCTGTCTGCATCGCATAAAATCGATTCCCACAATGTGTGGGAACTCCCGAATATTTATTGACATGCTAGAATTTGTTAAAGCATGCACCAAGCAGGAGAGAGTAGGCTAATGCTGGCACAGGAAGCTTTAAGTATGCCATTCATTTCAATTTAAGATGACCAAAAATATTTCTCGAGAGGTAGCAAATACCACTTGCTACCATTACACCTTGTGCGAAGCTGGGGTTACTTCTTCCACCAAAGGTTGTTTTGTGGACGAGTATTTGAGCTGCTCTTCGGTCACCGATCTGGTAGTAAAACCCTCTGCGTACCATCTTTTCTCGGCACTTTTATAGGCAGGCATGTCGAAGGGCACCCATTTGTAAAGAACCAAGAAATTGCCCATTTTTATTCGACAGCAAGTGTGTGCGAAGGCATTAACTGACTGACTGTGTCGGATTGCCTTGTATTCTTATCAGCATTCTTGTGTTAGGAAAACCGCTCGCTACGCGGTTCAAGACTTTTTAATTTGTCATATGATCCCTTGAGTTGTTCATCAACAAAACATATTCGTTTGAGGGGCATTTTGCAGTGAATGTTTGTCTTGTCAGTGGACCATGATCCGAATTTTAAAACAGTGAAATGAAAAAAAAAGTGGGCATAAACAGCCCCCTGTGAATTAGCTGCCAGACAGGATGGTCAAAAGTCCATTGTCAGTGGTTGGGGACCTAAGCCAAGCTCTTAGAAAATATCCTGGGCCGGCGCCGGGGACTCCGTCCCCCCCCCCCCCTTCGTACTCTCCGCCTATGTATTGGCGTTTAAGTGCATTGACGTCCTGAGCGAAAAAGGTAATTATACGGACTCATGAGTCGACTCACTCAGATTGAGTAGTGAGTCTGGTCGACCAAACTTTTAGTGAGTCTGAGTCCGAATGAGTCGTAAATGCAAAATATATTCCACGAGTGAGTGAGTGAGCTCCCCATTTTTGCCGACCTATGGCAGTGGTGCATAAAAAATGTTTCCAAGAAAGATTATAATGAGGTATTTCTAGCCTAGAAGTCATAGCAGTGATATCTATACTACCTATGCTGAGGAACTCTTCTTTGCAGACATGAAACATTAATTTGAGGGATTTTGTCATTTTTCAATGAAAAAAAAAACTATTCTCAGTTAACTGCTTCTGCTTTTCCTTCATCTCAGTTACACTGATTTGTGCGATTACCTCAGTGTGATGAACACGAACGCTACAAGACTACAACTTGCTGTAACAGCAGCACTGATCAGGCTTCGTAAAAAACAAACCAAAAGGATGAAAGACAAAAAAGCAGGGCATATTCTCATCACTAAAGAACCCCTAAGCATGTTCGCACATTGTCAGTCAACGTGTGCGATGCAGTCATTGCTTGGTTGCCATTGTGTCTGCAAAGTAGGAAATCCCTGTGTGTTGTGAAAATGGTTCAAATTTTAACAAGCCACATGCCCTATGCAACAGGCACTCTACTGAATGTTACTGACCAAAGCACATGACTGGTTTTTCATGCAATGTGGAGTGTGCAATACTGAAACTGGATATGCACCACAATGGCAGAGCAGCGCACCCCCTGGAGACGTAGTCACAAAGCAGTGCAATGTCTTCCAACTTTTCCAATGAACTGGTTCTAAAACTTTGGTGAAATCCTACTGGGGCAACACCTTACCACTTCCACTATGTCACCAAATTTTGCAATGAAGCCTAGAAAGGGGTCTTTTTTTAAAAATAAAATGAAAGAACAAGGACACCTAGCATACCAAAAGAAGGCTCTGCCTTGACCAAGGTGATGACTGGTGCACCCTTCTTGGCCTTCGGGTGCCTAATTTTCCATCGTAGCTCACCATCCTTCGTCACTGCCTGCTCCCTATCTGCATTTTCATTATAATGCAGTGCCGCTAGAGCACACCTGGGACAGAACAACACTCAATAAGCACTTGCTGCTATTGAAGAGCAACACTTCTCACAAGTTGACACTGTAATTCAGTTCTAAGTAGCTTCTGTCCGCTTTTCTGTCGTCCACTTTTACCTACTTCATGCTATAAACCTAGAATATAATGCAGTGCCAACTAGGCCAAGCTGGAGTCATTCAATGTAACGGTAGTGCAGTCCAATGTGCTGTTAACACTCCGACTAAAATTTCTATTCGCAAGTGGCAATATACTACTCTATGACAAGAGTAACTCACTGCGTGCCGCAGCGGCAGCAGCAACTATGCAACTCACACTGTGAAGCAAGCGATTTCTAGCTGACTGAAACTTAACTGCGAATTCCATGCCGCATGCTGTGCTACTATGTTTTGGCTTGCTGGAGCCTCGGCTACCAACAACACGATTTTCTGAACCCTTTCAAAAAGTGTTGCAGGGCTCTTTTAATGAAAATTAAAGTTCTTATAACTATTTGGAAGCTACAAACAAGCACACAGTTTTTTTTCTGTCAAGTGCAAATATAATGATTATTTGAATTTCACTAAACCATAGTTCACCTGCTTTTGCCCATATGCCACAATAGTACAAAACGTGACATGTGCAATTGCTAGCAAGTACATACACTGTCATGCAGTGCACATAAGTGATTTTAAAAACAGCACCAAACCTGCACAAATGTTTATGTAGGTTGCCTGTGGCATCTGCAAGAATAGAACATACAGCTTATTTACCTTATAAACATGCCTTGATGAGAAAAAGCATATGACTTGGGAGCGAAGCGGTTGATGAGGGAATGGAAGGACTCCAAACTGAACGTCTGCACTGATGGTGACATCTGCCTTATGTCGTCCAAAAGGCGCTTTGGTGTCAGTATGGCATGTAACTTGTCATAGGCATCAGTGCCTGTAATGAAATGTGCAATTAAGACAGCAATAATTATTGATTACCAATTGTAGATGCACACAGTAAATGTAATGTTTATATATAAAGCAGTGGACAACTACAGGAACAAAGAGGGCAGGCAAGGAGTAATTCAGGTAATATAAAATTTACATAATCACATGCGAGGTGTTGCACTGCTAAGAACAAGGACATGGGTTTGATTACCAGCCACAGCAACTGCATATCTGTGGCTGTGCAATGCGAGAACAACCGTATACTGTGATTTAGGGGCAAGATAAAGAACCCATGAGGCTGAAATTAATGCACACGCAGTGCGCCACATAACCGTATCAAGGTTTAGGAATATAAAACCTCAGCAATCGTTAGTGCAAGAACCTTATTTAGCACATATCTAGAAATGAGAATCTAGATATTGCACTGTCTATGACAGCTGCCAAATCGCCTGTTTTGAAACTACTAATAACACTGGTAGGTCTCTTCGTATACCTCCCATAGGGACGCGTAATTCAAACGTTCTGCGACGCTTGCGCCGAGAGCACCAAGAAAGCCGTTGAGTTACGGCCCTGGCGAGTGGAAGCGCTGTAATGGCGGCGATGACGCAGCGGTTACGTAACGATTGCGTTTTTACGTCGTCGGGGCAACAGTAACAACAGCCGCTCGCTTCTTCTCGCCCCCCCTCCTCTTCCCCCTCTTCCTCCATCGCACTCCTGGCGGCGTTTTCTTTTTTTTTTTTTGGGCGCGCTTGCTTTTCTTCTCTCCCATGTCGGGTGCCGTTTTTTTTTTGCCTTCTTTCTTGGCGGCTCCTTTTTCTTCTTTCATGCCGCGCGCCGGTTTTTTTTTTTTCGTGTGCGTGGCGCGTTTCTTTTTTTTTTTCGCGTGCGCGCGTGCTGTGCTTGGTCGCGCATTTATGTTTGTCTGTCCGCTCGTGGTGCGCAGTGCGTGTGAATGCACGCAGCCTGCATGATCCAGAGCATAAGGAATGACTTCCACCCACAACATATCTGTGACTTCGTTTTATTGCTCCGTTTCCAAAACTCAAGATTTGCACATAATGGGGCACGATACAAGTTCCGGAGAAGAAGAGAATTAAAGAATGCACAGTGTGTCCATGATTAAACAGCACAAAAGTTCATTGTAAAATTCAGAAATTGGAAATTAAAAATCGAACACACTGAAAATGCAGGCCCTTTAATGTATACACATATAAGTAACACGATGTGTTTAGTACAATACTGACCAAAGTGCACAAGAGCTGCTGATGTGACAGAGTCATGAAATTTAAAGAAATGTATGCGAAATGTCAGTGCATGGCAAAAACAATAAAGATGCGCAAAATACCTAAATATGGAATAATATTGCAATGAACTACTTATTAACCACTGTACTAATACGAAACACAAAACAACTAGATATATATAAGCAGTACATCGCACTAAAGAGGGAAATACACATTATTTGGCACTTGACCACTACTTGACAGTTAGATGGCGGCAACGGGATGAAGGCGATGGTCCGTTTATGCAGCAGCACATATAACATTCGAAGAAACGCGTATTACCCAATGGCCAGGTGAAATAAGTCTACTACACAGCTTTTCTTTCACCGCGAATACAATGCATAGCTGTAAGATAACGTCACTGAAGTGAGAATGTCATGCCCTGTACACTGAGCACTTCATTGAGATAAACGCAAACAATAAAATTCTGCATATTTGACACTTGCAATACTCAAGGCTCACCAAAAAAAAAAAAAACAACTCTCATGTCTACACATGAAGGTTCTTCGAACGGTTTTTCTATAGGTAATTACAGAGGTAATACATAAACACAAAGAGTACTTTTTCAGCTGTAAGTACGTATAATGAACATAACATTCACGCACCGAAAGAAAGCACTGGGGGCAGAGTAGAAAGCTGGTGCACTTGAGGTTGCGGATCGAGACTTCGCAGAGAGCAGATTCTATAGTTATTAACCCTTCCTCGGGCAAACGCGTCACTTGTGGCCTTCTCCATGATTCAGAAAACGTTTACGTCCTGCAAAAAAGCAGTTGCAAACCGAATTCAAACGACAAAAATTACGCAGTCACATCACGCAAACGTAGTTTCGTCGTCTCGGTATAGTGCAAGTTGAGATACACAGACTCAGAAACGCGTATTTAAACGAAGGCGAGTGATAAACAGGCCAAAAAATGCAAAAAGCACTTCCAAGGAAGCAGTCATGTCAGAGACGCAGAAGTTAAACTATGAGTCTAAAGTGCTTTATTTTCGTTACTTCTTGATACAACGATGCAAAATCGTGCTCTTCACGATTCAGTCACGTTTAAAAACAACTGTTGTCGAACTGCAATGAAGCTATATATGTGTGGCTGCGAACGCAAACCGCATACTCACCTATAGCTTTTTCGATCAGGGAAAAATCTTGCGGAACTCGGTCTTGAAGTATCCGTGCACCGCTGCATGATGTACGAATGGCGTGTGCCGTTAACCATCACGGCGGCAAGAGAGCAATCCACGGAAACACCGCAAAAACAGCACACGCCGGCCAACGGTCGCTTCATGTAACGAAACATCACGAAACTTCACATCAAGGCCGGCGACTACGACGGGCTCCGATGTGGCGGCGGCGGAGCACGGCTGACCATAACGACCGCTCCAATAAGTCTCAAAAGCCAACAGTGATCCGCCAACCTCAACGACAGACTTGCAGGTGTCCCCCAAGCATAGCCTGCCTGCACGGACAGCCTGGTGCCCGCGCTCAACGCTCGCTTCATGCTACAACGGAACTTTCGAGAAATTCAAAACTAGCGTTGCGGCGCGCGCGCGGCCTCGGCGGCCGGCGCGGGGCGCACGGCTTTGCCGGCACGGCGTCGGGCTGCCATTGGCTGCTTTCATTTTGACTCGCCATCGACTCGAGCGCCAATTTCGCCTTCAGTTATCGCACTTCTGGTTAGAAGCTCAGTTAGGCTCAGATTCAAGATGGTGGTGATGACGTAACGATGACGTAATTCTTTGGGACGCTTGAGCGGCAGTGTTTCCGACCGTTGCTAATAACTCCTTGCTAAATTTTATTGCCTCGAGAATCTCTTGGCACAAACATTTGTTGAGTCTGTCCAGTGTAAGCAGAGTTAAAGGGGTTTGTTGCAGGCTGTGAGTGCCTTGCTATTCTCGGGTACCGACAAGTGTACTGGAAGCTATGCAGGGGAGGATGAGAAGGAAGCAGAAAGCTACATTAGCACGAATTGTGGCCTTGATCATTTGACTGTCACCACATGACACCTGCTCGTGGCAGCCATGGTACCTACTGAGCACAACAAACAACTGTCATGTTAAAGTATGGTCGAGCTTTCGATCATGTTTTCGTAGTCATGAAATCACAATGGCTGTGTCCTTTCTACTGACTAGGTACTGGATTGCTGATAGGAGAGCGAGAAATTTCTAGCTTCTTTGAAACAAAATTGCAAACTGGCGCTAATCTCGCTTTTGTAGTTTTTGAAGAAATATGATGACAAGGTTTACTTGTCCACACATTTGCTCCTGTAACATTTCTTGCTCAACAATTTTTTCATCTTTCAAAAATGTAACTTGTACGGTTAGACTGCCCTCAAGTCTGTACTTCCTATGTGCAGTATAGTATGCGTCTAAGTTTGCATATGCTGATTGTCACATTATCATAACAGATAATAAAAAGGGGAGCACCTGGATGTATCCACTTGCGTGGCTCCAAATCTCCATGCTCACAGTCACTGTACAGTGGACCATGGCTCTGGTGCTTATCTTGAATGTGTTTCAGCACAGAGAGCCACACAACTACAGCGAGGTCTCCATTGCCAGCACCACGTCCAACCGCAAGGTACAAGTGGTTTATAATTGACTTTGTCCACAGTGCTATGATGGCACACCCGCTGCCCTTAGATGCAGCTAACAGTTTCTTGTTCAGCCCTGCACAAACCGGAGCAACACAACTCTGTAGTGTGCAAGATTCAGTGCTATTGGGCAAAGCTGCTAACCAATAATTACCTTTGCAAACATGCCAAGAGTCAATAAGGTGGGTATTGTCTATTCGATCCGTCCTCATGAATTTACTGACCTGCGGGTGCCGGTCGGTGATCAGCTCGGTCACTGTAAGGCCATTCTGATCGAGAGACGTGAAGGCCCTCTTCAATCCTTCCAGCTCCATATGAGAACTTGATGGAACCTCATTGGACTGCACAAAGATTTTTCATAGATCAGAAGATGCAAGCGCAAATAATGATTTATGCAATTTCAAACAAAAAGCAATGAACTTGCAGCTACAACAGCACGAGGAAGTCTGCAAAATTATTGCAAGACAAGGTGTCGCCATACTGTCCCTGCAATTTCATGCTCTCTCAGATATGGACATCCCAAATCCTACGAGTTCAGTATACTGCCTCTTGGCTAACGCACTGCAAAAAATTAATGGTTTAGAAACCCTCTGGTAGCATTGTATACATGACTTAATTTCATTTATAAAGAAAAAGTGCATACTTCCTCATGAAATGCCTGCTCTTTTCCATTTTATGTTGCTCTACTTGGTGTGGGCATTCAACGCGGCATGCTTATTGCTACTTACAGAACAGTCACACTGCATTCAAATGACTGTGCAAAAGAATGCAGCCACTATGAATACTTATGATCATCAACCAGTTTTTCAGACAGAGAAAGTGCTATGAACCGGCTCTGTCCCTTCATAGATTTTTGTTTCTTTTACCAGATGCAATGATAACTATAACAACGACATCTGCATTTGCTATATTTCATCATCGCCTGGACGTTTGTTTACTCAGTTATGCTGATGAGGGCAGCATGAAACCGGCAAATGCGCACTTAAGAGCTGTGCTGTAAATACTACTCGAATCCTTGCACACTGCCAATTCTTTTTTAAACTGCAATGCATTTCAGCTTATCATACAAACTGCACTTTTTGGCTGGTGTCAATCGCATGGTGGCACGACCTTTATTCAGTGCCTATCCTTGCGGGCTCTTGTGTTGTTTTTACCTCACATTATAACCCTTCCGTATATTTCATTCAACTATGCTATACAGAAGCATTTATGTTTGAATAAGAAGTCTGCATGAACACAGCACATATAAGTATCACAGCTTTTAAACACTTGAAGCTCAGAAAATTGTGAAGAAAAGAGTTTCTTCTGCTTACTTGGACCAGCTGTACATCAATGATACGATTCATTGAAGTTTCAAAAATGGAATACGTCCCATATTTGGCACAGTACCCCGGTGAGTCAGCCCGGCTGTCTCCAGCAAGCTTGGCCTCACCACCCTCTGCTTTCAGGTGGTCGAGCATTGATGACCTCTGTTGCTGCCATACCTTAGAGAGCACACAATATTTCAAAATTGAACGGCACTACAACTAGCATAAAATCTGGCACAATTGCAAAAATAATACTAATGAATACAAACATAGAACCAACCAACACCGTAGCTCAACTGGTCGAGCAATGCAAATGCAAAGCGGAAGGTGTGAACGTGGCTGCCTCAAGCAACAACTTGCCTTTTTTGTTCACTTATTTCTCTTCTATGTCATCATTTGTACAAACCAATTTAAGCTGTACATAATGTCTCTTGTGTGTTCCTTGTCTTTGTATACCTACGGTGCCTAATGTTGTAACTAACAAAAATCCAGATCTTCGGTACCCATTCCTTAGCTATTACAAAGGCAAGTATGAGGGCCCTTACACAAAAATTTCAAAGTCAAGGTACTTATGTTGTTCCATTCTCCTGCTTATCCCTAAGCGAGTATTACTGTGGGACATCGCCCTGAACATATTGCAATGTGGTTTTAACGTAAGCACGAGTGTCCATCTCATTTGGCACAGCCTCGTGACATTGCTAACAATATCATGCATTTAGTGGCTGCTCAGTCTCCCTCTGGTGTTATTCCTTCTACACAGGTATTATTGACATTACAGACATGTTTACAGGACACACTCAACACCACCTAGACTGCTGCACGACAGAGGCCTTCCCCTCTTCTTTCTAGCTCTGTTGTCAGGCTGCTGTCTCAATGGTTGAGGTTGCCAACAGCAGTGGCATAGGGGGGAATTCCTTTCAGGGGATGGGACTGTTCACCTTGACGTGAGGTGACGTGAGGCTCTGTCCCTTGTGTAATGGTACGTGTCCAACAACAGACAAATTTTTTCAGGAGAATATGCCTGGTGTGTCGTGCCCTAGCTGATACTGCACCCCGCATGTTTCATTCCTTCCTACAAGCGGCCCCAGATTCAAGGAGTGTGCTCTCAAAAAACGCCGAAACTTGAGCACATATGAATGGTGCTCCACTGTGGTCGGGTGCTGTTATTAACATTTTGGGTGTACGTTTTGAAATGACACCAGAAATTCATTATAATGATGCTAGCATTAATTTTATATTTAATTCGAGCTTTTCTGTTTTGATCTCGCAAGTAAGAGACACAGACCTACTCAGTAAATGGCCAAAAAAAAAAAAAAAAAAACTGGCTGTCACGGCTCACTTAAACGGTGGGCAGTTGCATTTGCAAAATGCTGGTTTTGAAGTCCACTAAAAATTCACTGCATACCTTGTTCACTGCAGGAAATAGAATGCCACGTTGCAACCGGTGATAAGATCTCTCGGTAAAGCAACAAATCCCCGCATTTCGCAAAAAGCGAAGACTTGTGCAGGGCTACAGCCACTAAATAGGATAGCAGCAACAACACTGACGTCCCCCATGGCACGCTGTCCATTCATTGGCTGACTTTGCCAGATGTGCATGTGCTGCATTCTGCACGTCATCTTTGCAGTCATGAGAGAACCTTTCACCTGCAAATGGCAAAGCATGGGAAACCATGTGCACACATATTCCAAGAGTGCATAATACAACTACTTTCATTTCTTGATTATCTCATGTAATAAAATTAAGCAAAGTCCCAAGACGCATGCAATAACTCTTGTGAATGGCAGGCTATGCTGCCCTTTTCTCATATCACAAAAGCATGTATGGTAACCAGTCTACTAGTGTCCAGAGGTGAAAGGTATGAAGACGACATACAGAGAGACACATAGACACAAGATGCCACTTGCAACAACATTTCATGTAGGATTGTTTTGGTTCGGGCCTGTTGGTGCGACATCTGCAAAGTAACCAGCACCAAGGACGAGGACACAAGAAACATGAACACACAAGACCAGTGCTGAACTACCAACTGAGCTGTATTCGATAAAGGTGCTTTTTATAGTGCGACTCGTCCTCGTTGACACTGCGTCATCACTGATGTGTGTGTGCCATTTTGTCAGTGGCTCAGGGGTGACGAGTGACCATATAAAAACCACCTTTATCAAATGAGGCTCATTTGGCAGTTCAGCACTGGCCCTGAGCATTCATGTTTCTCGCGTCCTCGTCCTTCATGGTCTTTAATTTTGCAAATGTTTAATCTGAAAAAAAAATCAATTTATGTAGACATCATTCAGTGTGCAGTTCCACTCGGGAGAGCAACTCTTAAAGGGGTCATGAACCACTTTTCCAAGTAATGATCTAATTACCTCAGTATCGTAGTTTACTGCTTCCCGAATCGATTGCCGCAAAAATTTCTCGAATCCGTCAAGAATCAGCGGAGTTACGGGGGTTTGGCGCACGCTCCCAGCGCTTTCTCTCTTTTCTCGTGCCGACGAGCGCACTGGAAGGTAGACAGGTAGGGGTGGCACGGGGGAAAGATGTTACGTCAGCGCGCGTCATGAAACGCGATCGCTCTCCCGCTGTGATTCGCTTGCGCGAGTGCGGCTACGGTGTACTGAGGAGTGCGGCGCCGGCAAGTGGCTGCACCCCGCGGCAAGAGGCGCATCTGATCCGAACGCCGCTCTCGATTTACGTCGGTTATCGGCCAATAAGCATGCTATGTCTCTTGCGACGTAAACTGGCAGATCCGCGACGTCAACGTACAGACGCCCCGCCTACCGACGAGAGTGAGAACCGGCCTCTGTTTGAAAAAAGGGCACCTGAGGAAACGGCAACTTCGCGCTCCGCTTGTGGCCTTTACGTGGCGCGCACGGCTGTAATATTTGGCAGAGCATTTCATAGCTGTGTCAGCTTTCCGCAGGATATGTTTTTTCAACAAGCCCAAGGGGTGCTTCACGACCCCTTTAAGATGCAGGCTATCCACAAGCTGTACTTGGTTCTGTGCTAGAAACAATCTTAAAGAAATATTGAACCCGCTGAATGGACAAAGAGGCACCCTATCAAAAGAAGGTAGCTGTGTTACCATATGTATGTCGTGTGTCACATAACTTGAAAAAGATTGCCAAGCAAGTTGGTGCAAAGGTACTCTCCTTTAAGATTAAACATTCTTAGAAGTTGTACATTGTGTACGTATCTCTCTCTGTCTGTAGTAGTCTTCATGCCTTTTGCCTAAGAACATGTTAAACAGGCACGCCCAGCAATCCATTCCAACCTCCTAGTGTCCCAGTGTAACGTTTTTCACAGATTGTAATGCTAATACCAGAGGCATAGCCAGGGTTTGGCAGACCAGGCAAATGCCCCTCGAAACTTCTGTCTACTATCGGATACCCAGCACAGGACAACGCAAGACAACATGCACCAGTACAGCCCCCTGCCTAGTCAATGCCCATGCCCAACATGCCTTTGCTGGCAAGGGGCTGTATTCTTTGACTATGACTTTCATTTGGAGCTTTGCTTTGTGTAACATAGAATCTGCCATGTCAATGACTAAAGCGACAAGTTGTGCACGTTTCCTCAACCAGCCAATCAGTGCACAATGAAAGCCATCTTATGGCTATATCTTAGAATAAGGCCCCAGAGTGTGTGCATTGGCAGGTACTTAAGCATGAAATGATGAACATGCCTCACTGCAAGTATAAACATCCACTGCTTCCTTCATCAAGACGGTGCAAGAACACATGTTGGCCCATGTTTGGATAAAGAAATCACTTGCACACACTGCTTGAATGACATTTGCGTTAGGCTGTGCATATCATTATCAGCTCACACATGCAGTTTTACACGATACACACAAAGCTACATGGATACTTGCTCAATGTGTAGAATGAATTCTAAAACATGACACAGCATTACACAAAATGAAATGCTTCAGTCACTTACTTGAAGTGAAGGTACAGCAGGAAGGCCACATGTGAAGCAAATTCTCAGTAACTGCAGTATGCACTCCTCAAACACAATGAGCTTTCTGCCACTTCCACCTTCAATGCCGGACCTGTGAAACACAAACTTACATTAATGATGCATCTGAGGCATCTGTGTTTCGATGACAGATCTTGCCTAACTTAAAGAAAGATACATTAGGTTACTTAAGGATGTAAATATATATATATATATATATATATATATATATATATATATATATATATATATATACAGTGAAATGCACCTGTAGTGCTTAGTTTAGTTTTCACATAATAACTGCCGCATCAAAAGTGAATTTCTGCAACTACTCACACTGTTGAGCTGTCCAGTGAAGGCTCATATGTAATGTCACTGCAGTCTTCTGTACAGGCAGCAAGAGACTGTTCTGATGGCACTGGTGTTGAGCACTGCTGATGTGTGTCTTGTGCCAGCACGACGTCAGCCAGCTCTAGATCAGTCTGGCACTCTGTAAATACAGTTAAGCACGCAAATTCACTCACATTTAACCAAAAGAGTGGGTATCCTTCGAAGACAGGAGAAAATTTAAAGAAAAATGACGGATTGTCTGTGAACATACTGGACACATTTATTGTGCAAACATGTTTGGCTTATGCTCGGGAATGCAATGCATTCTTTCACAATACAAACACTACATGTGACACAGGAGGAGCGAGTATTTCATGTAAGAGTATTCCACGCTACATTAGGTACATATCACAAAATAAAAACCAAAGTACACGCACCGACATCTGTTACCGCACTCCATGTTTGTGTGGCCGCATTTCGTACTTTTGGGCGTATCTCTCCCTGTGTGGCTCTGTGGTGTACTAATGGGTAACACTGCACCACAGCATCAGCCTGAGCTTTTCCTGGCAAGAGCAAGAAAAACAGTTTTTGCACACTTTGTAACCTTGCAGACATTACATACTTTGTAATTAGGCACAAATGTTTTGATGCTTTGTGGAAGTGTTTAGTGCACTTCAATTGTTTCCTTGAGGTTGTAAATCAGATCTCTTTTTTTTTTAGTACTTCCCTTCGATTATCCTCCTGAATGCGAAAGGTTGAAGGAGTCACACGTTCCGCGGTTCGCGTTTCTTTTTATCGCGATAGTACGTACTACATATCACGTTTAGTTACTGCTCGCGTCACACACAATAATTTCGATCACGACGTGAAACTTATTCATCGGCACTCGGTAAAGGTATTTGGATGTAGGAGGCGACTCTTCACATTGACGGCCAAGTCACCAAATGTCGCAATTCTGCCGCAGCGAATTACTCTACGTACGTGTACGTGTCGTAGGCGTCCGCATCACTTCGTCGCAGACATCCATCGCATCTCGCTCGTTCGCAACGTCCGGGCAGTGCTGCGTTTAAGAAGGCAGTTTCTCACATCCAACTGCCCTCAAACCACATGCAAATAAAAAAGAATGACAGACAACTTAACCTACGAACCTCATGTCGTGGACGCTTGGCGAGTACGCCTTCAGATGCGCTGCTTGCAACTGAAGCGGCACACACGCCGGGGTGTAGCGTCGGCACAGCCCCAGCCACAAGAACGGCACGAATTCTCGGGATGCTGAACTCGGACAACTGTGCAGGGCTTATGTGGTAGCAGGTTGTCGTGAAATGCAGCGAACAAATACGGCTGCACTTTGTCGGCACCCATTCGTCCTTTCCTCCGTTGTGAACAAAATCTATCCATTTTTGTCGGGATCCCCACGGCGGGAACGAATGAAAGGATATGTTCGCTTCGTTGTGTTTCGAAGGGCACTGCGGCACCGAGCACCGATACCTCGGCATGTTCGAATCGGGCAGTTCGGCGCGAACACACACACGGAAGGCTCATGCTGCCTGCCGATACGTACTGAAGAAGGAGAAGGTGGGAGGAGCAAAGAGCAAAGATGCTTCGCAATATACCACAGTGCACCGCGCATATTTCTGTCTGTGACGTCGACAATACTTGCTTTGCCTCTGCAACGTCACAAGGGGCCTACGTCTACGTCATACTAGTGGTTATGTTGATAGGAGTTCAAAATTCAGATGAGCACTCAGGCTTACTTTAAAACCAAATTAAAATATCTTAAAGGAAACGCTGGTCACTCATAATCGGTCAGAAGTACTCCCGCATGCAGGACTATCAAACAACACAAGCATCTCGCGTTTCCAAATTCGGTGTCAGGGGTCCTGTAAGGGCGACGTCAGGAGTGTTTTAAAAGCGACCTTTGCAGGTGATTTGGAGTGTGCTTGAAGAAGCAAGTATATTCTTTGTGAGTTTTTGCAGGGTTTATGCGAAAGTTTTGTTCTTGTTTCTTTATTGTTTTCTTCGCATGCGCTCTTGTGTGGACGTGAGCAGGAGGAGTTAGTGCGTGGGTTTAGGTGTTTGTTTATAAGAAGTGTGACCGCAAAGCAGAGCTAGTCGTATATCCGCGCAGTGTACGTGCAATTGCGGACGTAAATTTTCGATGGACAGTTCTCAGGACAGTTTGCAGCAGGACGACTAGCTTTGTCGACACAAATTTTTAGGACCAAAAGATAGGGCGAAACTTAAGGCTTTTGTTTATGAGTATGAAGCCTGGTTGACTTAAAGCGGATTGCTGACGCTTGCACACAGGTAGGCCACGGGGGGCACATCACTGGAGCAGAGATTATGTTTGTTGATTGCAGTTTAATATGAAGCTTATGCTGGTTTCGGAATTGGCAGCTTCAGCGAGAGATCGGAGAAAAACTTCGATTGCTGCTTTGTGTTTTAGTTGTACTATTTAAGGCAGGTTGTTTTCACATATTTTTGGACTCGATGTGTCTCAGTGCGGGCAGGGCGCTCTCCTGTGCCTGTGGTCGTGTGCGTGTGTGCGTATTCCCAGGAAGAAAGCACCGAGCAACGAGTGCGAGAGTCCATGGCTCGGCGTCATCGGCAGTGTCCCGGAGGACGCGACTTTCACCGACGCTTCGGGCAACCTGTACAGCTGGTCACCCTCAGGTCGGGTCTCCCGCCGGTGGACGAGCTGTTGCGATCAGCCCCTGCGCCGAAAAGGAAGCGGCGTCCCCTGTTCTTCGAACAAGACGCCGAAGGGCTGCTTGCCTGCTGACGGACGTTCAAACACTTGAATTGTCCTCCCGAGACGGGAAGCGAGGCGCCATGCAGTCGGACATACCAAGGTTCGACGACTTGACCGTAACAGTTTCCTGTCGCCAAATCTTCCTTGAAGAGACAGCGGCATCAGCGCGGATTACATCCAGTCCCGCTAATTGAGCGATGAGGTACTTCGAAGCGGCGGACCTTTTGATGCGCCCGGTTGTCCGAGCGTGTGACCCATCGTCCTACGGCCTTCACATGGCAAGGAAGGTGCCACAGGTGCAGAGTGTGGTGGTCACGCCCCAGACGAAAACGTTCACCTGCGCGGGTGTGGGCGGCACCCTCATTAGTGCTGTGTGTGACGTGATTGGACCGTCCCAACTTGGAGCAATTCCCCGATCTAGGGATCTGGGGAAAAGAGACCCTTTAAAATAAGCCCCCGTGGGTTCACTTGAGAGGAAATCATCATGTAGCACGAAATCGTCGTCATGTAGAAACGGGATCTTCGTCATGTAACAATTTGTTCGTCATGTAAAACGAAATGATCGTAATGTAACGAAATGCTCGCCATGTAAATAAACCACGGTAAGTCTCCCTTCAGTCTCTTTCATGCTGGGTCTGGATCTCTCTCCCGAGTCTCCGGTGCCTGCAAAGGCCGGTCCCTACAGTGCTCACGGCTGTCTCACTGGCAGCATGGTTGATAGCGCTGCAATACGGTAGCGTGGGAACGCAATCATGTCGCTTTATTTCATATTTCGCGCGTTTTCTTTAAACACCAGAAAAAATCGCCCAACAGCATGAACGTTAACACAAGAAATTAGATTGGTCGTTTTAGAATGCGAAAGCGTATACTGAATGTGCGTGTGGAGACGATTGGCCAGATTGAGGGTTCGCAGGCGTTTCCTTTTAGTTCGTTTATTTATTTATTTATTTTACTTTTTCCCCCGCACAGCTACGTACATGCCTGCCAGCACTGAAGGCACTATGGAAAGCTTTGGAAAAAATAGAGAAAACATGCCAGAGGAAATGAGATGGGAGTTTTTTGTTCTTGAACTCCATTCGACGATTGGCGTCAGATAGTGAATCTTTTCTTCCACATAATTTCTTAACGAAGTAAAATTGAGGACACAGAGCTATATTACACCCACCTCATTAAACCCTAAGGGAGTACTGTCCAGATGAAGGTAGTATTAAGAAAGATTGTAGCCCTTAAAACGCCCAATTAGGCTAGTTTGTGTTTGCAGTGTAGCATTCTGCATTCACCATGGTGCAGTAAATGCCTCAGTCAGGGCTGAGCAAAGATACTTTGAAATTGTATCGCGATACGATACAAGATACTTCCCGAATTATTCTATCCGATACGATACTTCCTAATTGTATCTGAAGATACTTCGATGCAGTTGAAAATTTGCTGTTATACATATATATAATGAAGCTGGAAACGCCTCTCTACGAAATTGTTTGCTTGAAAATTTCCTCACTACATCAACCTTGATTATTTTAAGGAAATATCTTTTTATACCCCAAACGTTCTGTCTTTCTTGCTCAAAGTACATTAGTTTCCTTCCCAAACAACTAATTAGGATTTGTTTGGCTGCTTAACATGACAGCTCTTTTACGCTGCGCTTTCAGTGGTTTTTGTTTGACGCTTTTATAATTGATGGGAATCGCTGATATGTTTGCCGACCAGCTATCGAGTTACCATCCAATCACAAAATATTCAGTAAGAAGCCTACGCACGATGGCCCAAACACCGCTTTGCAGTCTTACCTTGTCCATAAGCGTATTAGCTTTTTCGCAATACGGGATCACCCGACAAGTGTAAAGCTGCAATAACGCTGGTAGCGACATTTCTTGGGACACATCGTCTTTGAATTGAGGACATAAAACTGCAATAATTTTTCGTATTTGACTTATCTGCTGCCCCAGGGCGTTCGTTAGTGCCACATTCTCTAATGTAAAATCTTTTAACATTGCTTCTCTCAGAGTACTTGTGCTGCCAAGAAGCGTCTCAGACGTATCGTAGTGGCACAAAGCGTCGCAAGATACCACTGCTAGTCACATTATTGGTAGTAACTGGTGATTTGTAACGGTAAAAAATAAAGACTTTAAGGCGACATAAAAAGGGAAAATTGAATATACCTAAGTCAAACAGCAAAAAATTTCCGTATAAGCAGTAAGTGAAAAAGTGTACAGGGCGTTTCATATAACTAGGAATAAATATTTTAAAAAATGGTTGGACCGACTGAACGAAACCAACGTTATATGACTTGCCGTCATGCCACGCTCGTGACGGCATTTTTTTTATATTGCGCTTGATTGGTTAATTAGGTAAGGTCAATTATGCGACGTAATAAACATCAACTTTAGGGCCAAGTGCGTTTGTCATATCGCAGAGAGCATTCAAGAACGACCGATCCAATTTTTGCGGCGACGTACATACATTCTGCGTGGTGATTTTTTCCCGTCTTTTAAAGAAAACGCGCGATGTGGCACAGTTGCTTGTAAATATTCTAAATATACTTGCTGCTGTCTCTCTCGTGTATTCGTCATCCCCGTGACAATATGAAATAAATCGACGAGAATAAGCTCTTGGGCTGCCGTACAGCGCTCTCAACCGACCTTCGATTGAAAAACCGTTCCGCGGACCGTCAGCCTAGGAATATCATAGACGATTACCTTTTTTTTTGGCCGGGTGCATCCACCAGAAATGTTGGCACACAGTGAAGCCGATGTCTAGAGCCGCGCCCACTCATTTAAACCATGGTCCTGGCACTGATTATTTCGCTCGAAGCGCGTTTGAGAGCGCTGCAGAGCGCACGATGGTAATCACGTGGTCATATTTCGCGGGATTTCTTTACGCAGTGGAAAAATCAGTAAGCAGTATGTACGTTGCCACATAAAATTCGATCGGTCGTTTCCAAATACTATCTACAACCTTGAGAAACGCACTTCGCCCTCAACGGAATATTAAAAATGTTGCATATTTGATCTCAGTTATTAAAAAATTAAGCCCAATATAATAATACCTGATGTGCGCCACATGACGCTAAACCATGTTCTTATTTTTTTTCAGTTGAGGTTAACCACTTCGCTGTAAATATTTTGTTCCAGTTACGTGAAACACACACAATAAACATTATACAGGCGGCACCTCTAAAAGCAATGACAATTAATTGAGCACGAACATCGCCAACTTAGAAGTTAAGGTCAGGCAATAGAAAATTCAGTGCCTATGGAAAATTGCTGAAAACTGCCCGTGGGGACGTTCGTGAGAAAAACAGAGCATTTGGTATTATGTTTCTCAAATTCCCTTCCTAATAATGTTTCAGATGTTCCCTTAAAATTTGCGTTAATATAATACCAATTCACAATCGCTATTTTGCTCAGAATTTTTGTTACTGCATACGTATGCCGAAATTTTGATACTGCATACTCAGGCACGCCCAGATTATTTTGCCTTTGCCGTCAACATCGCCGTGTCATAACAGTAAGTCAAATAAAATGCCCATATGTAAATAGTAGGAATGACGCTGACAGTCAAAAAATAAAATAAAACGTTTTTTTTGGCAACAGGTTAGAGAAGATATAATGCAATTCGTAGACGGCCAAAATCTATACAGAGGCCTAGATAATATATGGAATGCATACTGGTCATAACAATAATATTTGTTGGGATTTAACGTCACGAAACAAAGTATGAGAGGCACCGGAATGGAGGGTTCAGGAGATGTAGACCACCTAGGGTTCTTTAATGGGCACCTAAATATAGGTACGCGGGCCTCAAGCATTTAGCCTCCATGGAAATGCGGCCGCCGCGGCCGGCATTCGATCCCGTGACCTTCGGGTCAGCAGACCACGGCGGTGGGTAGGATGCAAACGGAGGGCAGCATTGAGAGCACTTATGCTAACAATGGAATTATGATTAAAAGAACTCTTTGAAATTTAGCAGGAATAAAAAAAATACAGCTAGTACAATAAAATAATCTGTTACGTAAATGCTTGTTCTATTACATCTAGAATCGACACCAGAGGGTGTGACGTTTGTTAGAATCTCATTTGCATATACTCAATCTTATCGCAAGCAAGTCCAACCTACATGCACGAGATGTTTCAAATTGCCAATGTGTGAAAGCCGCGAGACACAAACTAACCCTACTCTTGCATTCTTCACACTTCGTAACGAAGCACCACGCAAGAGAAACTTCGATAACGCATTAGAATTTTCGCGAAAGACGGCGCACGCATTGTAGTACGCAGCACAGTACAGTGGCTATGAGCAAGTTCCATGGCACCGACACAACTAAAAAGGAAGAAAACGTCGAGAAAGCGAAAGGCCGGATGAGCGTAGACGATCGTGCCACCACGTGACTCTGCTCCACCAATGGAGACGCGCAGACGTCATCGCCTGCCCTCGTTGCAAGACCCTGGCGGAAAGATAAATGATTGTCGCTGTCATTAGCTTTATTCAGGTGGCTTAGTGCCATCACCATTAGCTTGAGAAGCTAAGTACAGCCAACGTATATCGTTCCTCATGGTGGTGTTTCTATAGCAGTATCTTGTATCTTAAGATACACGATACATTATTGAATGTATCGGAAATACAGATACAGATACTCGTCTTGCGAGTCGTATCGTGATACAGATGCAGATAATTCTCAAGGAAAAAGTTCTAACGGCGCTAATGCGGGATAAGCTGAATGTACAGCGTGAATCTATATTCCGCATTCACATGCTTGGATGTCAGGGCAGTAAACGCCCGCTCATCGTCTATATACAAAATTTTAACGAAAAGTAGCTGATATTCGATAGGTGCCGCAAACTTAAAGGAGTCCTGACACAAAAGTTTTCGCCCTGCGTTTTTTTTGCTGCAATGTGTTGCTGGGGGCCTGTTAGTCATAACACGGCACATCGTTTGCTGCAGCGCGCGACAGATAATTAATTACAAGCTCCTCATTACCGACACAGCCTCAGTTTCGGTTTGACAGAGCTCCAAAAACGACAAGCCGCCGCGTGCAACTATCACCACCTAGCGAGTCAAACGCTCGGTCACGTGAGCACACAGAACAGTGACGCATTTCCGCACGGTCTGTCGTCGCCGGGGTCATCGTTGTCTGATGGCGACGATTTTCTTGCAGCGGGGATGGAAGGAATTTTCGACGTGGCGAATCACTTCAGGTTTGACCCGCTGGCGAGGAGCGATTCGTCGGGAAGCGCGTCAAAACAAAAATGGCGGCTACGACGTCATCGTAACTTGTACCGCCTGCAACGGTTACGTAGGGGAAGTAGGGGGGTCACCTCGGGTCACCTCCGAGGGTGTCAATGCAATAGGTGCGGCCTATAATGCTGGATCGCGCTCGCGAACTTCAAAATTCATATAAAAACCTTCCAAGCTTTATTCGCTGTCGATATTTTGGAGATGGTACACGCACGTAGACGGGAATCGATCCAGCAGGCTATCTCGGCCGCGAAATTTTGTGTCAGTACCCCTTCAAAGAATCAAGTCTATCTATTAAAATTGACTATTTGCAGGCGACTCTGAAGAAACGGAAGCTTCTGTCGGAAAGTGCGAAAGCCGAGAAAGTACAAGGTAAAAGAGTGCACTTGCTTCATGACAAACCAAAGGTCGATAAAGAGCTATGCTGTTGGGGTGAGACAAAAAATATGCGCGTTAGGATAACGAACGAGCGACCCCAGCAGCCTAACACATGACCCGCTTTCAAAGAACATGACAAGCGTTTACGTATAGTCAACCTAAATGCTCGTAGCGTAATCAATAAAACAGAACCTCTTGCAGTTTCTTTATTGGAGCAAGACGCCCACATTGCCGTCATAACTGAAACGTGGCTGCGGACAGAGATAAGCAACGAGGATGTTTTTCCACCTTGTTATCAAGTTTTCCTTAAGGATCAGGCTTCTAAGAGAGGCGGTGTGGCTGTCCTCATTAAAAACCCGATAGACGCTGTTCGCTTGGAAGACACTCCCGGCCTAGAATGTAGATGCATAAAGGTCACGTGCTGGGCCCATAACTTTTTGCTGTGTGCCATTTATAGGCCTCCTGATGCCTCTCCGGAGTATCTGGATAAGCTGGAGAAGCACTTGTCTTAATTCCAGTCATAAAGTGCTCCTGATGGCAAACCTTAACTTACAAGGTGTTAATTGGGAGCGCTTTCAATCACTTCCCGGAAACAGCAATCATTTAAACAGTATGCCTAACATCATGTTAACTCATGATCTAATCCAAATAGTTCGGGAACCAACACGCGTCTAAGGAACTAGTTTGTACTGGATTTGGTATTTTTGCCCGGACTTTTATCAGCATGTACGGTTCAAGTTGTGGGAGGGATTTCTGATTACATTCTTGTCAGTGTTTGCTTGCGCGTTATTGCTGTTATCAACTCTAGTAATTCTGTGAAGCGCTCTTTCAAAGACTACTCACGTGCAGATGATGCATCCATAATAGAACATTTGGAAACGTGCCTAACTGATTTTACCGACACTAATGTCAACTCACTTTGATGCCGTTTCAAAGATATGTGTCATTACTGTATAGACACGTTACTGTATAGATACAAAAACTAGTTCGTTGACAGACACCGTGGATGACGCGTGAGATCATTCACCTGAAGCGAAAAATAAAGAGATTAATAAAACTGCGCATCCCTATCGGTAATCTAAAGGAACTGAAAGAAAACCTTGCACGTGCGGTACGCTCTTCGAAAGAACACTATTTCAATACAGTACTGCCAAACTTTATTTTAGAAGATCCCAAAAAGTTTTGGAATTATATAAGCGAGAAAAAGAAGCCAGTGTCTGAAATTTCTAATAATGGTTGTGTTGTTACTGATTCTGGTGACATTGTGTGTCATTTCAATCAGTATTTTCAGAGCGTGTTTTCTATGTCTGGTATTTGTCCACCTATTGACGAAGTATTTCATCCCTGTGATGTAAATTTTATTTCTTACTCTGGCGTGGTTTCCATGCTACTTAATTTAAAAACGAAATCTTCATGTGGTCCTGACAACCTTCCTAACACGTTCCTGAAGCGATATGCTGAATCTATTGCAAAGTTTCTTGTTATTATTTATCGCATTTCTTTAGTTCATCGTAAACTACCGGATGACTGGATAATATAATAATAATACCTGGTGTTTAACGCCCCAAAACCACGATATGATTATGAGAGACGCCGTAGTGGAGGGCTCCGGAAATTTCGACCACCTGGGGTTCTTTAACGTGCACCTAAAGCTAAGTACACGGGCCTCAAACATTTCCGCCTCCATCGAAAATGCAGCCGCCGCGGCCGGGATTCGATCCCGCGACCTTCGGGTCAGCAGCCGAGCGCCATAACCACTAGACCACCGTGGCGGGGCGACCGGATGACTGGAGGGTAGCCAGAGTCATGCCCATACATAAGAAAGGTAATCGTTCATTATTACAAAACTATCGTCCCATATCACTTACATCAACATGTTGCAAACTAATCGAACACATTATAGCCAATCAAATAAACGAATTTTTATCTGAACATTCAGTCATCTCTAATTACCAACATGGGTTTAGGAAAGGCTACTCAACGGTTACACAGTTAGTTACACGGAGTGGGATAGGTTTCAAACAGGAGAAAGTGCCTCAGAACAGGCTGGCCGACGTTTCGATAGGGGACCTATTTTTGTCAAAGGTGCCTTGTCATCCCTGGCGTGTTAGGTTTCAGGGGAAGCTGAAGCACTTTAAAAAAAATGACTTGGCATTGTGTAATCATAGTTTGATCCTTGCTGAATACGACAACCAATGTAAGAGTTCACAGAAGTGAACGCAAATGGCATTTCTTGGCAAAAAAACAGCGGCTGCAGCCGCAGGGCTTCTTGAACTGCTGAGCGAAGGCGGTGACGTCAACTTCGGTGTGCCGCGTCATCGGCGCCATCATGTCTGTAAAAGCATGGCCTTCGCGATCAGTTCCACCAACGCGCGCAGCCAGAAGTAGTAACGGAGGCCACGGCTCCGCCAAAACCACGGTGGTAGATTAAAACAGGTGGCCCATCGAGCGCCGCGAGCGCATCGCCGTGCTGCTCGAGTTGCTTGCGGCCGCCGCTAGGTACGCGACGAGTTATGGGGCGGAAAGACGCGCACCGCAAGCTCTCGCTGTGCTGTAAAAGCCGGTTTCTCTAGCTAATTTTGTGGCTTTAAACGGTTGTTTGTGCTTTTACTAGCTTGTAGTGGCTGCCTGCCAGCTTCGACCGCAAAAGTAAGAGCGCCAGGCTTTATGAAGCTTAAATTTTTTTAATCGACGCGGGTAGTCCCTTTATGGCTGTCACAGGGTGCCGATTGCAAGAGACGTGCGCGTATTTTTTTTTTTCGAAAGCGTGAAAATTCCTACCGGCGAGTGTACAGAGTAGAAAAAAAAAACATTTGGTTTTCACGTTATCGTATGTATGTCGGAGGACTGTAGCTGGCGGTTTTTCCATTGAATTGCATTTCTCCACAACTGCAGTCGCTTTTCGTCTTTCGGCGCGGAGAAAAGACGCAGCTTTTCTTTGCACGTTTTGTAGCCAGATTTGCAATTTGGAGCGAATAATTTTCGTCCCATGGTGGCCGCTGCATCAGCGGCACAGATCGAGCCACCGTGGTTTCAGCCGTGGTTCCAGCTTACAAAGTGAGTGGAAACACCGATGCGGTCGCGCGTGTTGGTTTGACAGAGCGCAACAAACGCGACACATCAGAGCGGATCTCAAGCCGTGGGATCACCTAATCACGACCACAGTGATCTGGCCGTGATCATGACTCGAAGGCTGATTGCGACTTTGCGACGCTGGTTGCGTCACATAGGGACGCTCTTGCTCTTTGGACGCTTGCACCCACGGACGCCTCCGCATTTATCGAAGATGACCTAGCAAAAAGGAAGAGACGCGGCTGCAATGCTGGTTGCGTCGCATACTTTCATTAGTGGCACGTCCGTTCTAAGCGACGGCAACTCTTCAGTGTTGCTCTAGGCCTCTCTGGTGTAATAAATACACCGCGGATCTCTTTCTCAAAAGTTAAAGATGTAAATTGCAGTTTAAATGCTCGCGACGCACACTGGCCACATGCTTTCAAATGCGCCGGAGCGGAGATATCGGCCCAGACAGAGCCATATATACCCTTCGGGAGAGTTTGGCGATTGTTTCATCTCGCCGCTCTCCGAGCTCCGCCCCAGCGCCGCCCTCTTCTCGTGACGTAAACCCTCTCTCCTCGCCGGCGGCGGCGGGCGGCAGTGGCGACAGCGCCAGACAGCCCGGCGCGGAGTCCAGCGCTGCCGCGACGGAGAGACGCCGGCGCGCCGCACTTACACGATCGCTGAGGAGCGCGCGTAGGTTACGAAGCTCTTGTGCGAAGCCGCGCGTATTCATGGCGACTGCTCCTCGCATTCAAGCGTGAATTTGTTGCGTGCGATGGGCTGCTGTTGCGCGGTTGGCTGTTCAAACAGCAGCGCGCAGGGTTTTCGCCTTTTTAGGCTTCCGAAGGAAAAAAACTACGACGCCTTTGGATCAGAAACATCAGACGCAGCAAATGGACCCCGACCGACTGCTCCGTGCTATGCGAGATACGTACTTGAGTATTTAGCTTGAATATTGCTGGTATTATAAACAGCGTACCATTAACACAAACATATTATTTGTTGTGCAATGGGGCCCTTTCAGGCGCACTAACTTTAAAAATAATTTTGTCACGCTGAAAAAAAGGAGTTTTATGGTTTGCGTTTCGATCGCTTGGCCAGATTGAAATTTTGCAGCGATCACGCTATAAGTGTCAAGCGTGATGTGTTGCGTTTACGTAATTTATCGCGCGTTCTGAGCACGAGCTTGGGATGTTACCGTGATGTTGTGAGGGAAAGATTTATTTCGATATCGCAGGTTAGTGCCGCCGCGCGTCAGCTGCGGCGCTTACCTGGCATGTGTTGTACGTTATGTGGTCTGCTTTTCTGTGGCTGTCAGCCTATGGTGTCATTTACCGCTGTGTTGCCGCTTGTGTACTTGCTACCAGTTTCACGCTTAATTCGCGCATGTAAATTAATCTGCGCCTCTGTGCTAAGCGAATGTGCCTTGCGCTTTTTGGTGATGCACGTATAGTGCACAATATCTGTGCTCGTGCAGGAAGCTCTTCTACTATAGCAAGGGGCCCTCATGTGCTCGATGAAATTTCGTGATTGGGAAGTATAGAGCGCGAAGAAGTTGAGCAGAAAAATGATTTTGTAAAGTAAACCAACAGGATGTCCGCTATCAGACTAGCCGAACGAGGTATTGTTTTCATTTAACACGCGCCTAAGGGGGGCCCTGCACCTGCTCTGACGAAAACCTTAGATGCCTCAGCAAACGCGAAAATTGACCGCCGTCGTCCGCGGCGTCGGCGTCCCGCGTCGGCGGCGTCAACACGATGGATGTCAAAAATCATCACGTAATGACGTGACCATACGACCAAAGATTGTGACGTCATCATGACGACGAATAACGTGACTTCACGCGATGACGTCAGCACATGACCAGATGTGGGGTAGAAAGATTGCAGTGCCTCCGATCTTGGAGGCAGTGCAAAACAGTGTTAGGTCACAGAGCTTTCGAGGGGTGGGGGGCGTGAGGAACAATACATCAACTGAAGAAAAGGAAGACGGCTTTCGCGTTGGAGTGGTCTTAGGCGAATGCATAAGGGACCCTGTGAGTTCTTTTTTTCTCTTATTAGAGAGTTTTAGTGCCGGGGACTCCAAGCCGCTTCCTTATTCACCCTCTTACGTCTCTTGTACACCCAGCCGCGCCCCATGGACTATACAAAGGAACGCAAGAGGCTTACGTACGCAAGGCACTTGGGGTCCCGGTACTAAAATTCTCTAAGAGGGAATTTTAGCGCTCGAGATCCCCAAGCCGCTTGTGTACGCCCGCTTTTACGCTTTTGTGGCCTTAATACAATTACGTGCGCTGATATCTCTGTTTCTTTTAAAAGCAGAGCTGTTTAAGCTTGGAGAATCCCCGTTAGTGGCGAATAAAAATTGTCATCATCATGAACCGGCACGCAATCCGTCCTCTTCTTTATCTTCTGCTTTGCTGCCAGAACACGTGCACAGATTTTTCCGGCGCGGTATGCAATGAATCTCACGTAACACTTGTCACGTGACATGTTCCAAAAATCACACCTGTTATATGTGCTCGTCACAGAGTCACATCACGCAATACCAATTTTGGTGTATATCAATCTGGCGGAACGGCCGCCATCGCACCATGAGCGTGGCAAGTAAGTCATGCTGTACATGACACGCGTGTCATGATATTCACATTAACTCCCGTTATTTATGTTCGTCACACAGTCATGTCGCACACTACCAATTTTGGTGTATATCAAGCTAGCACAATTGCCGCCAGCGCACCATGAGCGTGGCACGTAAGTCGTGCTGTACATGACATGCGTGTCATGATTTTCATAATAACTCCTGTTATTTATGTACGCCATACGCTCTTGTCAAGCCATACCAATTTTGGTATATATCAAATTAACGAAACGGCCGCAAGAGCACCAATACTGTGGCATGTAAATCATGCTCTACATGACATGCATGTCATGATTTTCAGTTATGACCAGTCATTTACGTTTGTCATACAGTCACATTACGCCATACCTATTTTGGTATACACCCCATGTACGAAACGGCCAGGAGAGCACAAATTCGTAGGCGGCTAGATAGATAGATAGACAGATAGATACGCTCAAAGTCGCAGAAGTTCGCTAAGAAATGCTTCGCATTTAAAAAAAAAAAAACAAGATAGACGCAAACGCACAGGTCTTCATAGCTCGAAAAGTCACCGATGATCACGATACTCCCTCATGCGAATTCTGAGCGCAGCTTTGTGTTGAGGCAACGCGAACTGTGTTTGAATTTCTGGCTATCCGCGATGGAACATTTGTTACATATTGCCACAGAAACTGCCAGTGCTGGAGTGCTACGCGCGCCACTCTGTGGATTGCAGGCGTCATCGGCATCCCCGTCACGACAAGCGAGACAGTAGCAGCGCACCCACCAGCCCTGCATGCGCACGAGCAACGACCGAAGGGCGAGCACGCGTGACGGAGGAAGAAAGCGATGTTAAAGGCCAGTGGCTCGTGATATCGAACGAATCCACGTTCGCTGTCTTTCGTCCTCGTTCGCTCTATCGGTTACGCCGACTACGCCAACGGCGATGCCAAACAGCGCAGGAACAGACGCCTAAGAGCTGCGCTCTAAAAGCACAGCGTGTATCGTAGAACGTCGTGGACTCGAATCGGCGTGCACAACTCAGTTTCACGATGATTTGGACACGCCTAATTCACTCCATATTCTTCATTAAATTTGTCTAACAATGTTCTTGCACAATTTCGCTTTCGCAATTTGTTTAGGAGCGCTAGATTTCACGAATGAACAGCGCGTACATAGCCTCAGCCGTGCGCCCGTCGCGCGGAAAGACTATATATGGCGGACGCCGCCGGAGCGGAGGCGTGGCGGTGACGTGAACAGCGTCATCGCCGCACCGCGACGTCACTGCCCCGCCCATTCGCCAGACTCTCCCCATCGACGGCTCTGGGCCCAGAGTATACCTGCTGCCACCTGGCGGAAAAGCGGTGGCAACTCGAGCACCTCCGTGACACGCGCGGCGCATTGGCGGAGCGGCGCGTCGGGCTATCTGTTATTCTACCACCGTGTCCAAAACTACCGACGATGACGTAGTCCCGGTCATGCCCACAATTTCGGCGCGTTCGCGTGGGCGGAGCAAGACGAACTCTTCTTTCGCGTATTTTAAAGCTCCTGCTGCCACAACAGCGAAAAAAAATTACGCCATCGGCGACAATAATGTTGGTCCTTGTGAACAACAAAGTTTTACCGAATTGTAAAACCACTTCAGCATCCCTTTAAGGGATTAGTGATGACGTCATGTCCAGCGGTTATTACCAACAGCAACAGACGCGCAACCGCTGGACATCACGTCATCACTAACCCCATAAAGCTAACACGCCAGGGATGAGAAGGCGCCTTTGACAAAGATAGGTCACCTATCGAAAGGTCGGCCAGCCTGTTCTGAGGCACTTTCTCCTGTATGAAACCTATCGCACTCCGTGTATCCATCTGTCGGCTCCCTTCTTGATCTCGGACAGTTAGTTACACTTACACATTCACTCGCTTCATGTTTTGATAAAAACGGTCAAATTGATGCAATATTTCTTGACTTGAGGAAAGCCTTTGATAGAGTTCCACATGACAAACTAATCCTAAAACTCACACAGATTGAACTTCCGGAAATTTTGATCACATACATTAGGAGCTATTTGAGAAATCGATCTCAGTGTGTAGGAGTTAACGGGCGGCAGTCTCGTTATCTTCCGTTTGGCTCCGCGGTCCGTCAATGGAGTGTATTAGGACCATTGTTGTTTTTGCTGTACGTTAACGATATATTTACTGTCATTAATCCTAGAATTCAAATTAGATTGTTTGCAGAATACTGCGTGTTGTTTCATGAAATCACTTCAGCTAACGATCAGTGCCATCATAACTCTGCTCTTGATAAAATTTCCGAATGGTGTAACACACGGGCCATAAAGCTTAATGTTGATAAAACCGTCTATCTTCGTTTCTCTCGCCGCAAAGCTCCCCTTTCCTTACGTACTTACACGTTAGGCTCATTACCACTGCATGAAGGAACTCTGTACAAGTACTTAGGCATCACTCTTTCTAATACTTTATCCTGGAATACACATATAGACAATATTTGTTGTTCTGCATACCGCAAATTAGACTTCTTAAGACATAAGCTCAAAAATTCGCCTCCAGCTGTAAAATTACTTGCTTATAATACACTTGTGGGATGCGGAGTCGGTGAAGGACGGATCCCAACATAAAACGAAACGATGTTTATTAACGTAGTAGCAGCAGCAGGGCAAGCATGCCGATGCTGCGCTTCGAAAGGTTAGAGAAACAAAAGATGAAACCAAGCTTGGTAGCTTGGGTTATATAGCCAGCGGTGGTGACGTAAGCCTCCGGTGAAACTGCGTGGCGCTGTCTTTTATCGGAAGCGTGTTGCAGCAAGTAGCTGTGTCACGCCGGGCTAATCAGTGACGAGACGGAGGCTGCGTAGATCTGTGCGCAGTGGTCGCCACATCACCCCCCCCCCCCGCGGAGTGCAGAGCCCTCAGGGTCTGTAGAAATCTGGGAGGCGTACAAGACGTCCAGAGTGTGTCGTGAAAGGAGCGAGCTGCGACGTCGGTGGCTGTGGAAGGGCGCCAGTTGAAAGAGTGGCGCTGCCAGGTTCGTTCGCCGCGATGTATGCGGGCTTGAGTCGGTTAATCGAGACGCGGACGTCGTTCCCGTTCAAGCGCAAGGTGAAGTTCTTGTCGTCGCGATGGACGACTAGATAGGGTCCGCTGTAGGGTGGCTGGAAAGGCCGGCGGACGGTGTCGTCGCGGAGGAAAGCATGCGTGCACGATGCTAGCTCTTTGAACACAAAAGGTGTGGGCTTGCTATGGTGGGCTGCAGGGGACGGGTGTAAGGCAGCGATGGTGCGTCGGAGCCGGGCGACGAAGTCCGTGGGGTCTGACGTCGTAGTGCTGGATGGCAGAGCTGCGAGAAATTCACCTGGCAGACGGAGTGGTTCCCCGTAGACGAGCTCTGCTGGCGTAGCATGGATGTCAGGCTTGAAGGTGGCGCGAAGACCGAGGATGACAGCTGGGATGGCCTCGAGCCAGGTTGAGTCCGGGTGGCACATAATGGCGGCTTCGAACTGTCGGTGAAAACGCTCGATCATTCCGTTGGCGCAGGGATGGTAGCTCGTGGTCCTCAAGCGTTCAAACCCGATGGTCAATCCCAGGAGCCTGAATAGGTGAGACTCAAACTGTCGCCCTTGGTCGGTGGTTACGCGGCGGGGAGCTCCGAAACGGGCAATCCAGCCGGAGAAGGAGGCCGAGGCGACGTCTTCCGCGGTGATTCCCTCGAGAGGCCATGCCTCGGGCCATCGAGTGTAGCGGTCGATGGTGGTGAGGCAGTAGCGGTAGGGTCCTGCCGGGAGAAATGGTCCTATGGTGTCGAGGTGGACGTGCTCGAACCGACCTGAGGGCTGAGCGAATGTTCCCAGTGGGGACGTGACGTGCCTGGTGAATTTTGCACGTTGGCAGTGAATGCAGGAGCGCGCCCACGTGCGACAATCCCGCTGCATGGAGGGCCAGACATAGCGGTCAGCCACGAGGCGTGTAGAGGCACGTATGCCGGGATGGCTGAGATTGTGGAGCTGTTTGAAAAGACCACGGCGATGGCACAGGGGAACGTAGGGCCTGCTTCGTCCTGTCGACATGTCGCAGCAGATAGTTCTTGCCGACCCTGGAATGGGGACTTCTTTTAGCTGAAGTGAGGACGTGCCCTTGAGAAGTTCCTGCAGCTCGGCGTCCGTGGTCTGAGTCTCGGCGAGGATGTCTGCTGTTATTTGCACCGAGCTGATGGTGGCCACACGTGAAAGCGCGTCGGCGACCATGTTGTCTTTCCCGCTGATGTGTTGGATATCGGTGGTGAACTGTGCAATGAACGAGAGTCGGTTCTGCTGAACAGACGGGAGTTTATCGCGACGTTGAGAGAAGGCGTACGTTAGAGGTTTGTGGTCGGTATAGATAGGGCAGTGCTGCGCTTCGAGAACGTGGCGAAAGTGCTTCACCACTTCGTACATAGCCAGAAGTTCTCTGTAGTAAGCTGGCGAACTCGTACGGGCAGCGGTCGTGGTATCGTCGGTGGAACTGGCCATTGAAGGGCTCACCTTCCGACCTGAGAGTTTCCTAGAAAAGAATGCCAAGGGGTGCCAGGTGTTGTCCAGGTGTTGCATCAGGGCGGCGCCGACGGCGAAACCAGAGGCGTCCGTGAAGAATCCCAAGGGAGCGTCTGGGACGGGATGCGAGAGGAGCGTGGCGGTGCAGAGAGCAGTCTTGCATTCCTCAAAAACTTGACCAAAGTCGGTGTCCACGTGACGGGATGGTTTCCACGTAGACCAGCCAGGACATCATGAAGGGACGCCTGGTAGTCAGCGGCGTGCGTTAAAAAGCGTCTATAGAAGTTCAGCATGCCGAGGAAACGGCGAAGGTCTTTAGCGGTGGTAGGTTGAGAATACTTTTGCAAGTCAGAGATGCGATCAGGCAGGGGTCGAGTTCCCTCTGACGAAACTTACTGGCTGAGGAAATGGACGGTGGAAGCGCCGAGCGTGCTCTTCTAGACGTTGACGAGCAGGCCGTGGTCGTCGAGGCGTTGGAGCAACAGACGATGGTGCCCGTGGTGTTCTTCGGCGTCACGCGAAAAGATCAATATGTCGTCAAGATAGACGAAGCAGAAGTCGAGGCCACGGACGACTTCGTCGATGAAGCGCTGAAAGGTTTGCCCAGCGTTCCTAAGACCAAAACTCATGAAGGGAAACTCGAACAAGCCAAACGGGGTGATTATTGCAGTTTTCGTGACGTCGTCCGGGTTGACGGGTATCTGAGTAAGCCTTCACCAAGTCTAGAACGGATAAGACGTGGCAGCCATGAATGCGATGGGCGAAGTCCTGTATGTGGTGGACTGGGTACCTGTCCGGGATGGTGCGTGCGTTGAGGGAGCGGTAGTCCCCACATGGTCGCCAGCCAGCGGTCTTCTTCGGGACAAGGTGAAGTGGCGAGGCCCATGGGCCGTCGGAGCGACGGGCGATGCCTTCTCGGAGCATGGCTTCGAACTCTGCCTTGGCTATGCGCATGCGGTCTGGGGCCAGGCCACGGGCACTGCAAAAAACCGGGGGGCCTGGAGAGGTCCGGATGTAGTGCACGGTGGTGTGCTGCACTTTGCGTGGCAGTCCGCTTGGGCGCGTCAAGCCGGGAAACTCGGCGAGGATGGCATGGTACGGCGAGTGATCATCGACACTGTGGACCTTGATGCTTGGCTGTTGGGCGGTCGTTCGCTGGCCTGGTGTGGAGTGTCCCGTTGCCGCGTCGATGAGCCGGTCGTTGCGGCAGTCCGGAAGGAGGTTGTAGTGAGCCAGGAAGTCTGAGCCGATGATTGGCTCGGCGACGTCGGCGATGACAAAGTTCCAGTGAAGGTCGCGGCGTGAGTTCTTGAGCTGGATGTGCACGCGCAGTGAGCCGTACGTCTTGATTGTGGACCGGTTTGCCGCGCTGAGCTCGAAAGATGTCGGCGGGTGAGGGCCTTGAAGGTGAGATCGCGGGTAGCAGCAAATGTCGGAACCGCCGTCGACCAGGTAACGCTGCTTCGTGATCTGGTCGGTGACGAAGATGCGACGGCCTCCGGGTTGGCAGCTTGCGGCCGTCTCTACGAGCTGCCGTTATCGTTTTCCGCATGTCCCATGGAACAAGGTGAACGACATTGCCGGGCTTTGTCGCCGAAACGTCGGTGGTAGTAGCACGGACCGTTGATGTCAGGTTGCGGCAATGAGGTGGTGTTTCGGTCGCGGCTTGGCGAATGGCGGCGCTGTCGCATCGGAAGACGTTCACCCAGGTGTTGTTGGATGGAGGTGAGCCGTCGATCGATGTCGTCGATATGGCGCGCAAGCTCCGTGGTGTTCAGCGGTGCGGCGACAGCCTGGGTGGTGGGCGACCACTGCGGTAAGGAGGCCTCGACGACGCGATCAGCAATTTCCGCAAGTTCGTCGAGAGGTAGCCTGACCTGTGCCTGCAGAATTGCCTGGGCGTGTGGCGGGAGTCGTTGGAGCCACAGCAATCGCAGGAAAGAGTCCTGTACGTGCATGTTGCCCGCGAGCGCACGCATATGACGCAGGAGCTGCGAAGGGTTGCGCTCAGCGAGCTCAGCGGACTGCAGTTGTCGTATCTTTTGTTCTTCTGAGAGTGATAAGCGACGAATAAGTGCGGTCTTCAGGTGTTCATACGCGTTAGCCGTTGGCGGGTTTGCGAGGATATCCCAGACCTCGTTGGCGTAACGTGCGTCCAAGTGGGCGACGACGTAGTCGTAGCGGGTCCGGTCTTGGTTGATGTGCGCCAGGGAGAACTGGGCCTCGACCTGGGCAAACCGGACCTCGGGTGAGTCCGCCCAAAACGGCGGAAGCTTGACAGCAACACGACAGGAAGCAGCGTGCGGGGTGGCTTCTGTAGGACTTCTGACGTCCTCAGCGGGGCCGGTGGGCACGGCCTCGTTTGTGGAAGCGTTGCGAGCTTGCTGCTGTTGCTGTGTCAGTAGTTCCTGTTGGAGTTGTTGTACCTGATGGCCGAGAGCGGTGAGGTCTTCTGAGTCGGCCATGGCGGTGCGGTTAGTTCGATTTCCGGGTTACCAGATGTGGGATGCGGAGTCGGTGAAGGACGGATCCCAAGATAAAACGAAACGATGTTTATTAACGTAGTAGCAGCAGCAGGGCAAGCATGCCGATGCTGCGCTTCGGCAGGTTAGAGAAACAAACATGAAACCAAGCTTGGTAGCTTGGGTTATATTGCCAGCGGTGGTGACGTAAGCCTCCGGTGAAACAGCGTGGCGCTGTCTTATATAGGAAGCGTGTTGCAGCGAGTAGCTGTGTCACGCCGGGCTAATCAGTAACGAGACGGAGGCTGCGTAGATCTGTGCGCAGTGGTCGCCACACACTAATTAGGCCAAAACTTGAATATGCATGTGTGGTTTGGGATCCCTTCACTAAAACCAACATTACCCGTCTCGAGAATATACAAATGAAAGTTGTGAGGTTTATTTATTTATAATTTTCTCCGTATGACTCACCCACTGAACTAATGCAGGTTAACAGCATTCCATGCCTTGCACTAAGAGGGAGAACCGTACGTTTACAATTTCTTTACCTTCTTTGGAATCGGAAACTACCAATTAACCCTTCAGCCTATCTTTCATCTTCAACATCAAGACATGATCGCCACCGTCATTCTAATGCAACTACACCATATTTTACGGGAACAAATTTATTCAAATTTTCTTTTTTCCCTCGAACTGTAACTGACTGGAATAATTCTTTGTTGCCTTCTCTCACATCTGTGATTATTTCAAACTCTAATATTTACGTTTACGTTTGCTTTGTTTGTTTCTTGTTTTTGCCCTCACTTTACTTGCACCTGTATAAGGTCCGCAGCATTGAATAAAGCAAGAAAGATACAAGAAGCCCAAAAGAGTATCTAAGATAGTATCTAAAATACATGTATCTTCGATACTGCGCAGCGCTGGCCTCAGCTAACGTGTTTCGCGCGCGCTTACAAACTGAACGTGTAGGTGCTCAATCGGCAGACCAAGGACACTTTTCCTCAACATCACCAATGGCAACAACAGGGCAAATTTCAATGGAACGTTGCGGAGACTTGGGAGATTTAGAAGCAATGCAGTGGCACTTTACGCCACTGTACTGCTTGCATTGCTTGAGCAAGATACATTGTGTATTCTACGCACAACTCCGCCAGACCTTGTCAATGAACTTGTGAATGACCAACTTCATATCTATCTCATACACAGGTAGACCACGTAGTGCATGGTGTATGTGTGCATACAGTGCATCGATCCTGGTATCGAGCATGAGGTAACAACATCAATGTTGATCCATGGCCCACGTATTGCTATGAGGCTATTGATGAAGCAAAGCTCCTGCACAGGGCCTTTTGTGCTCCTTAAATGGCCCCAGGTAGTAATGTTTTGTACTCGCAGCACCATTACACAACTATAACATCTGCCCTGGTCGGTATGTTGTTTTGTAACATAGAACCGGTCATTTTTTATAATGGCTTGACGATACCAACCACAAATTTTTAAATAAATTTGAGCCCTGAGGTAGCTTTACTCACCTTCGCAGCAAAACTGACGTAAGGAAGCAAGAAGCCACTCAGCGTCATGATGGTGCCATTTCCGGCCGCTATGGAGGTAATGGACATTGACAACATACAGTAGGGATTTTCACGGCGTAGAACACTGACAATAATGAATAGAGTGTAATTTCAATAGCTTAAAATTACTCTCAGACTTCTGAGTTAAACATGCATAAAAAAGAAGCGTTACCAGGTCAAGTCTTCCCTAGGACAATTATCACTAAGGCAGATTTATTTTCCGGTGTCCGAAAACTCGGTGACACGACGTCAATGTACAATACAGCCGCATGGGAGTTTACCACGGAGGACACTGCTGAAAAGTGAGACCATCGATTTATAAGTCAACGATACAGCAACCTGGGTGTGTTTAACTATGCCAACGAAGTTGCCTTTGATCAATGCAGCCTGGAAACTATAGCAATGTGCACGGTCAGATATTTCGAATCACAAAAATGAGAACAGCACTGAATATGTCTGGTGAACTGCGCGTTACAGACATTTTTTTCTTTGGTAACGCAGAAATATTCTCTCCGCTATTGTGAGCGCAAAAATCTATTTGATGAAGCACCACGTCATCGCCCGTCATATGGTGACTACCTAGTGATCACCAAACTCGTGTGAAGAGGGCTCATTTGACCCGTTCACGAGAAATGGACGACGTTGTACACATTCGCTACCTTTCATCTTATCTCGGCAACAATATCTGTCGTGATGACTCGGCAGTATGACTAAAATGAGCTTTCGATTTCGCAGCATGAAAACGCCCATGCCCACACAGGTTATTCACTCACTAGTTTATGTTTGCGCCATAGGCGTATCTACCGGGGGGGGGGGGGGCAAGGGGGGTGCTAGACCCCCATTGAGAAATGTTGGGTGGGGCGGCCCCCCCCCCCACTTTCGACAGTGGTTATTGTCAGCTGCAGACTGGGAAACTAACAAGTCAGGCAAAGTTTTACCTGAACGCAGCAGTAACATAATATTGTAATAAAATTTGTCCTGCGATTGTGCTATGACGACATGACGACTGTCCTCCGTGTGTCATGACCACGCACTGCTACCTGCGGTGCGGGCTGCCTATTCCACGCTTGCGCGCATTGCGCTCGAGCATTGCAGAGGAGACTATCGCTCAGCAGGGGCTCTATAAAATTACAGCAATCTGTCATGATTTTATTTTGTTGTTCCTGGCCTGAAATTTAAGCAATACGCGACGCAAATATGGGCGGGAACCAGTAAACGCTTTTATAGCCGATCAAGCGCTCTCGTTTTTCAGGAAATTCAGTTTCTTTCTTTGCTAACGAATAGCATAGCCACTGCTCCATATTGAAGTTTCTGTGAGTTGATGAGTGTGCAGAAGTATCCAGTATTGGAGTTGTGCCCAGCCAGGACAGCTAAAATAGATTCTCACTTTAGTCTCCGATTAGCCTGCTTCACTTGGCTTATCATATGGTAGCCTGCAGCGATCGTGGCGGCTTGTAACAAGGCAGTGGAATCCAGCACATTGAGAAGCCCAGCTTTCTTGTTTACCCCGTTACTTGATCTACCTCACCAGGGAGATGATCAGCGTCCACGGTTTTCCGGACTAAGAAGGCTGCCTACCTGCGAAGGATTGTGTCTGTTCCTAATAATGTTTATTTGTCTCTCTACCTCTTTGTCAACAACGATGAGTTCACAGAGTTGTACACGCACAAAAACAGCTCAACATCGTTATACAACAACTGAAAGTATCTATTATACACATGTGAATCTATCTCGCCCGCTGCTATAAGCAGCCGCTGCCAATGTGATTGGCGGGCAGCCTTCTTAAATTACGTTTAGAAAGAGACACTGTCTGGCTATTCCGACAAAAATGAGTTATTGTACAGTGCAGTAATGTGCCGCATATTGTGCACACTTCATTTTAACGCCACGTCTTTTCGCAGACTTGTGATGTCGCTTAACAAGGAGGCGATTTTATGACACATCGAAAATTTTTGATGAATAGGGAAGAAGCAACGACAAACAATACGCCGTATTGGAAATAGTTAATTATTATTATTACGCTGTCAGGCGTACGTTGTAATTACGCAGTGGATCACTTACGCGTCATTTATTGCTTCATAACGTATCGAATTGCACAGCGCCGAAAACAGGACGAAACACTTCAAGAAGCACACACGCACGGCGCTGAGTCTCAACTGAGGTTTATTGCACACGACACATGGGCAAAGAAAATAATTATGAGCACAAGAAAGGAAAAACAAGAACCTCAATCTGTTTAACGTCTGTGCGTGACTTTCAGGAATTCAAGTTCCTTATCACTTCCTACTTCCTTGAACTTCCTATACCGCGCTGTGCAATTCCATACGTTATGAACCAAGACAAACTAGCCCGACTTCCCGTTTTGTTGTCATTTATTGCGTCGTTTTACGAGCAGGTGCTGTGAGCATGACCCAGAAAATTTCGACCAATCATTAACAGCTAACGACCTATACGGAAGGAAACTGCGGGGCAGTATAACGTTATAACCGCCCACATTTTTTCAAGGAAAATTTGAGCTTCCACAGTATACCTAGGCTGTATACTGGGAGGAACCGGAGTGTAGGAGTAGATGGCCACTTCACCGCTTTTCCGTCCACCCCCCACCCAAGCTGGGAAACGTAGGAGGGCAAGGAACGACACTAGTATATAAATACGCAGACATTTATAATGTTATACCTATACACAACCACCTCAATGCGGTTTGGATAAGTAATAATCGACTGCACTTGGTCTTCTTCTTAAGAAATACTTTATATTAGAGGGCTCTAAGAGTAAAGAAATTGACACTCGGCTCATCCTAAATGCGAAGTACATTGCTTTGTCAGCTGCATGCTTTGTTTAATAAGTGAGAATTTAGGGTACTAGAGTCATAACAGGTTCTTCATACTCATCGTATCTACAACGCCAAACTAAGACTGGGAAATCTGCTGATGCAATGCTCAGAGGATCAGGTTGAATTTGGGCGTACTTTTTAAACTTCGCAGTAATATTTCCAAAATGTTATTAAAGACTGCGCTGTTGTCGCGGTATAGGGCGGCATAGCCTGCACAATCTGTTTGTGCAGATTGTGCTTTGATTTAAAAGAAGTAGTTTAGAAAAGCAAGTCATTTGATCAGCTCTACGTATACAAAAACACCTCAAATGAAATATATATATATATATATATATATATATATATATATATATATATATATATATATATATGCCCCCCCACTCTGCTCAGCCTACCCTCCCCACTCTGTTTTTGCGCGTGGTAGCTCCCATCTTGAGACGATGACACTTAATGACTTACAACCGAACACGTCAAAATGCCCAAAATGCTGAATTTTAGGGTATTCGTGATGAGAATTAGACAAGGACGTAAAGACTTACCTCCCATTTTACGCGGTGTTGATAAGGACTAACTGACGGGGAACAGTCAGGACCACTGCAAAAAGCCTTAAGGAGGCAGCAACCAACGTATCAAGGTTTCGGCCGCTTGATACTTTCGGTTGCTGTGATTTTCCGGACTCTCATTTACTTTCATAGGTGAAGAGCGCGTAAAAATGGCTGACTACATCCTTCTGGACTCATGACTACACTATAGGGGATCGGTCCTGGTCCCGTCGGAGCTGAAGACGCCTTCGAGTTGCTATGTCTTGTTTTTACGTCTCGTAAAAGGAAATATTTAAACGATGTTCATGAGCGACAACACAGTATGCATCAGCCCCTTAAAGTTCTACATCGACGGCCAAGGATTGAACGGCCCGAGTTAGTCATTGCTGAATGTTTGTTAAGCCGCCATTTACAGAGCGCTCAAAGGAACATTTCGTTTTCGGTCAAATGTACTTGAGGTAAGTGTTCAGTCCTCTACACTATTGACCGCTCACAATTTATTTGAAGTCATTATCATCATCACCACCACCACCATCTGCCCTGTTTACACCTACTTCAGGGCAAATTTCACTCGCATGTTTCTGAAGTTAATCCGATCCTGCGCTGGCTGTAGCCACGTTGCCTCCGCATACTTCATCTCATCTGCCCACCTAACTCGCGGCCTCTCCCTGGCGCGGTTATCCGAAATTCTCGCTACATGCCCGGTCCATGCCCATTATTCGTTCCTGATTTCGACTAAGATGTCTTTAACCAAAGTTGGTTCCCTGGTGCACTCTGCTGTTTTCTTGTTCCATAATGTCGCAGCTACCATTTTCACTTCTATGGCTTGCTGCGCCGTCCTCAACTTCAGTTGAACTTTTAAGTAAGCCTTCAGGCTTCTGGGCCGTAGGTGAGTACCGATAAGACGCAGGTGTCATATACTTTTGCCTTCGGAAATACCGGCAAACTGGCATTCATGATCTGAGTATACCATTCAAATTCGCTCCAACCTTTTTTCATTCTTCTAATTACATCAGTCTCAAGGTTCGCATCGGCGGTCAGTAGCTGCCCTACGTAGACGTACTCGTTACATTATCAAGTGCCTGGCTACCTCTCGCAAGCTACTGTTATCTCCCAAGGCTGTTGAACACCAGTCTTCTGCTTATTATTTTTCAGAGCCACCATTCTGCTTTACCTGTCCAATTCACTTACTATAAGCGATGCAGTGGGTGCGTAGAGGTAGAGCGTCAGTCTCGCGTGCAAGAGGGCCTTGGTTCGAATCCTGGTGCCACGCAATTTTCCACCGGGTTAAAAAATGCGCGTGTTGACGAAATTGCATAAACAGGCCTGGATTGTGACCTCATCCCTGTGAGACCAGAGCCAGTAATGTACTCTCTCACCAGAAAAGGGTTGGCGACCCTGCTGCGGTACTTGTCCACTACCTCTTATGTGAATACGCCAGCTAACCCTCGGCGCTCAGTGCCCAACGGCTGCGAAGCAACGAACCATGGCGGCGGTCAGGCCTGTGACGCAGCGGAGGGTGCTAAGAAAACGTTATACCTTTACTGAGGAGAGTTAGAAGTGCTGTTGGGTGATTCCACGAGAGATGGAACATGCATGTCCGGTCGATATTCTTGTTGCGCCTGCTTTTTATATGTTATGCGAGTACATTCAAAGTGCACGGAATTGAAAATTTTATTTCCAGAACACGCTCCCAGCGCGACAAAAAATATTCTAATCTCGCGGCGCGGGCGCCCTGCTTTTGCTTAGCGCAATATATTCCGATTTCACGGCCGAATTTAACGTGATCTATAAAGGAGTGCCGATTTTTTTTCTGCTGGTTTTAATATGCATCACTGTGAATTATATCCATGCTTTCCGTATGCTTTCCTCAAAAGAGAAAGAAAATGTTCAAAAAATGTCAAACACGGCCCAAATGAAAAAAACGTTTCGCAACTTTGATGCCTCTTGGCGCCTTTTCTATTTCAGACAGAAACTTCAAGAAAATGTCAACTCTAAAACATAGCCTTTGCAACTTTTCTGCCACAGATCTTTTTCCTATAGTTAGCGTAAAAAAAGAAAAAAAAGTTAAATGAGTGAGTTTTTTCAATAAAGCTCATTTTCAAAAAATAAAATAAAAAACTCCGGCCTCAATCTGAGAATACATTTTTCTTCAATAGAAGCCACTGGAGCGAAGTTTTGCTGCAGGAAAATAATTAAAACTGTAGATTTACGTACTGTGCTAGCTGATAACAACCGGCAAAGGCACTGAAGCGCGCACATACAACGTAGGCATTTTTGGCGTGTTGTATCTTGTGAACTTCTGCAACGCTTGTTGGCAGGCTAGTCGGTGATGCAAAACTTCGCAGGAGTAACAGCACGAACACGAGACACGCAGTCCAGGTAGAACACGGGGCAGAGTTCTGACTTAAACTAACAGTTTATTTTGGTACGGCTTGCATATTTATGGGAAACCCCATCAACAAGACATAACCAAAAAAGAAGCGAATAGTAAACAACAAAAGACCGAAAACCCTCCAAAGACACGTGAGCCAACACGTCATCCACTTCCAGATCAAACATTCACGTCCTATATTGTTGTTCTGTTTTAGTTAGCAAAAAAGCAGGAGCTATAACACACCAAAAAAGCCCACCCTGTCATTTTCCCGAGCTTCAATTATTTCACGTGCCACTTTATCCCGGCGGATTACGAGAGACTCAAGCAGCACCACTACAACCTGACGGGTTACTTAGCGTTACGCTGCCGTGACTGTGGCTCTAATCCGCAGTTTGAGCGAACCTGTGTGGTTCGCAGATGCTGGGATGATGTGGCACGCGAAATAACCGAAGCTCGGGAAATTGACAGGGAGGGCTTGCCGTTTGTTAGAGCTCTTTCTGTTTTCCTAACTGAAAAATCACAAGAGTTTTTATCTTTAGATAGGAATTGAATGCTTGATGTGGAAGCGAATGAAGTGGTGGCTCACGTTTTTTTGGAGGGGTTTTGGCCTTTTCTTGTTATACATTCGGTTTGTTTTATATATTCGGGTCTATCTTGTTGATATCGACGGCCTTTCCCATAAATATGCAAGCCGAACAAAATAAACTGTCAGTTGAAGTCATAACTCTCTCCCGTGTTCTTACTGGTCTTCGTCTCTCGTGTTCGTGCTGATATTCTTATGAAAATTTCTTGTGAACAATAGAAATGAGGACATACTATATTGAAAGTGTGTTTTGACTGAGATAGGCGCTCTTCGATAAAACATTTCCGTCAAAATTGAGAGCAGAGTTTTTTCATTTAATTTTTTTGAAAAAAGTAGCTTTCTTAACCATCTTTTTCTTTCTTCTGTCACGCTGCCTCTTGGAAAACGAGCTGTCACAGAAATGTTGCAAACGCCTTTTTCTATGTTTTATACTTTTTTGAAGAATCTGCGTGAAATAGGAAATGCGCCAAAGCGCATCAAAGTTAGCCAATTTTTTACAGCAAAAGCTGTTATGAGATCACAACGGCAGTGGGTTAGTTGTCCGCTGCCGCCGCCGTTGTCCATAACCACTATCGCGCGAAATAAGAAAAAATGAAATAAATAAAACATCTAGGATTGGATAAGATTTGAACCCGGGCTCTCTGCGTGGCAGTCCAGTATTCTGCCCAGAGCCACGGTGGGGCTTGAAGCTCGTTTGCAAAAGACCCTATACAGACGTCATATCGGGCAAGGAATCGCGTTAACATTTGTAAGATAGCGCGGCAGAAGAGTAAAATAACAACCAGGCGTCGCACAATGCTAATTGCGCAAGGAGTGTGTGGTTTAAAGCTTCCCACCTGCTAGAAAGTGCTCAAGCATAATTCTTCAGTGTCATCAGCCACATGCAGCATCAACGAAGTGCACATAATGCCTTACAGATGTGTAGCGCTTATCCGCAGAAATACGAAGAATGGCATAGTGGGTGCTTCCCTACTTCACAAAAATTATGATTTGTGGCGTAGAGGTACCTCTCATGTGTACTTGTATTAGTTTCCCCAAGAGAGTTTCGAACGAGCTCTAGAAAGGCTGCTCTTCCAGCTTTCGCTGTGACTTCAGTGGGCAGCACGCTCCGCGCAGGCGTGGCGTTATTTATTTGGGCAGAGTTTGCAATTTTATCGTATTTTTTCCCCTTTTGAGGACAGCATAAGGAAAGTATGAATGTAATTTACCGTGATGCCAACTAATACCAGCAGAGAAAATTTTTGACACACCATTTATAGTTCGGCCGTGAAGTTGGGATATACTGCGGTATATTCGGGAAGTATTGCGGTAAGCGAAAACCCGACGCCCGCGTCGCCTCTCTCAAATATGTTTTGGCGTGCTGGGAGCGTTTTCTTAAAATAAAATTTTCGGATACGTGCACGTTGAATGTGCCCGCATAACATATAAAGAGACCAGGCAAAAAAATCGAGCGGGCATGCATGTTCGATCTCTCGTGGAATGACCCTGTTCGAGGAACTAATGGGTGCTAAATGGGATGTCATAGCGCTGAGTGAAGTTAAACGTATTTTTCGCTGTCACGTCAGGTGCGTCTTCGCGTCTCAACGTTCTCCGAACGTTCAGAGAGCAGCGGTACGTACAACGTCATGTTTTGTCACGACAGAAACTTTTGATTGGCTGCTTGCGATGACGTGAGCTGTAGAGTGAGGGGAACGCATGCAGAGACATCGAAATGGTGCTTTTATCGCTAATAAATGAACCCGGGCGGTGAAGTAAATTAAGGTATATTATTGAATAGAAGGCCAGGATTCCGGACACACAGCGGTTCAAAATTTTCGGTAAACATTTTACGACCCGTTTCACGACTCAAGGTAGTATAGGCCTTCGGGCATACAAACAGCCATGACGCCCAGCAAGTGGAAAGCTTCAATGAAGAAGCGGAATCGACAATGAATACGGTATAAACGTACTATACTGAACTGGTGCCAGACTTTAATGCCAAAATGGGCAACAAGCAGGGTGGAGACCAGGCAGTGGCATCCGTTCTAGGAATATCAGTTAGGAGTTTTTAGTAGAGTTCGCAGAACGCAATGATTTACGGACCATCAATAGCATCTACTCAAAAAGAGAACAACCTGAAGTGGACGTGTAGCAGCTCGAACGGTGAGAATAAAAATGAAGTAGTATTCGTACTGTCATTGCGCAGGATGTGGAGGTGGATCGGCACGGTGTTATGTAATGATCGCAAAGTGGTGAGACCTCCAATTCGCCTAGACTATAGAAGGCAAAGGAAAAAGCCAATCAATGACTTATTAGAGCCATATGAGGCTATGAAGTGTAGCCGAACTATTCTTTAGCCACGACTCAAATCATATTAGTATGTGGTTCAGATGACATTCGTACCTACGTCATTGGTCACGCAGTTTCGTTTACAAATTGATAACTCCTATTTTACAGCGAAAGAAATAAGAAATAAGGTCACAACAGCAGCCGGTTTTGGTGGCGCAGTTGTCCACCGCCGCCAGAGCCGCCGCCGCCAGTGTCCGTAACCGTTATCGCGCACAATGAGAAAACAAAAATTGAAGGACACTTTGTAAATTCCAAAGTGTGTTCGACGAAAGCGTGTGGCCATTCAACTGACTGTGCCATGGTATCGGGGGAATACACATGCTTGGAGCACTTCTCCGAACCGCTTGCCGTAGAATAATCACCTGTCCACTTGGGAGCCATCCGACTGACTTTACCAGCGCCTCCTCTATTTTTTCAATGCCAGTCGGATGCGGCCGATCCGGCCGTCGACTTTTTTCTACTCTTTCCCTTCGGCTAGCGTTTGCGCCTGCTTCGGTGTCAGGGGGGGTGGGGGGGGGAGAAGACCCTTTATGCGGCGCATCATGACCACTGTCAGAAGAAGCATTTTTTTTATAAGTTGTACTTCTATGCGCGGGGCGGCGCTTTCACACCTTCTTAATTACCATGCCGGGCTGTCACGCTGGGTGTTGAGACGCGACGTTTGCTGCCGGAGCGTCTCCATTCCGCTGACAGCGGCGTGGCGCAACGTGCGCTGCCGATCGAAACTTATCACGACAACGCTGCTGCATGCGCCGGATTTGAAATATGCCATACGAGTGTCGTGTGGCATTGATTTGATATGCCATGGCGGCGGTGTTTAAGTGGCGTTGCGGCTCTTCGCTGCAAAATCAAAAAATTCTGCGACATGCACTGATGAGTATAAAATGAGAGTTTGCAGTTAGTTACTAGAGTAATAACTTGTTTTGAAGTACCTTTGGCACAGATTTTTAGTACACGCTGTCAGCATATGTAACGTCCCAGAGAGTTGGTGCCAGAACCTCAAGGTGATTACGCGATCTCCATTTGAAATGCGAAGCCTTTCTTAGCGAAGTTCTGCCACTTTGAGCATATCTACCTATCTATCTAACCGCCCACGACCTTGGGCTCTCACGGCCGTTTTATTAACCGGATGTATGCCAAAATTGGTATGGTGCAACATGTGTTCATGACGAACATAAATGACAGGTCCTAACATGAAGATCGCGATATGCATGCCATGAATGGCGTGACTTACATGCTACGACCATGGTACTCTGACGGCCTTTTTATTATTATGACGTGTCATAATTGGTTAGGTGTGTCATGAGTTTATGCTGAACATAACTAACAGGTGGAAATATTAAAATCATGATATGCATGTCATGCACGGCATGCTTTAGATACCACGCTCATTCGGCTCTCGCGGCCTGTTCGTTCATATGACATGTACCAAAATTGGTTTGGTGTGACATAGGCGTATGCCAAACACAAGTGGCAAGTGACAACATGAAAATTGTGACATGCATGCCATGTGATATCGTTTTGTCCATTCACGCCTAAGCGCGCGTATTTAAAACCTAGTGGCTCAATTACGACGCCCCATGATCTCACTAGCCAATTACATACATGCGCGTCCTTACAACGTCGCCATTCGGTGGTTTTCACGGTGTGGAACTGGCCGAATTTTACTGCGAAGCTGCTGTAGCGGAGTTAAGTGCGTGTACAGCGATATCGTTCGCAGCATAGAAAAGCGGGCGATAGCCACACGGTTGAGAAAGGGGCTATCCACTGCGCCACGGTCACAGACTATACTGGCTTTACAAACGCGCCTTTTATATCTACCACTCTCGCGGTCGGCGGGGTGGTGTTGCCCTCTGGGAGCGGCAAAGTAATCCGTCATTGCTGTGGCCTCCGCGATTAGCACGTGCAAAACGTTACACGTCTGTCACATTCGGCGCGTTTTCTATAGGCTCCCTAAGCGACGCTTAGCGGCGCTGCTGCTCTTGACAGGCAACGCCATCTCTGGCAAAAAAATAAAAACTGGAGTGTAAGCAGCGCGCGTTTTCCCTTCTCTCCATAGCGTTGCCGCTCGCTTCTGTGTACGTGCAGAGCTCTCGCGGTGCACTTGCGGTGAGTCATAATGTACCGCTTGCAGTGCGGCTTCAAAAGGATCTTCAAGGTTGACTGGCACTTCCAACTTGATAAAATGAGAAAGGCTCGTCAATCACGTTAACGGTGAAGAGCAGACGATCGACGACAACGACGCCCGACTCAGAGCGAAATGCATTTCCCAAGTCGCGATTACACCGTGTAGGACGTATACGTCGAGGTAAGTCTCATTGTGTCATGTTAAAGATGAATAATGATCCACATACACTCCGAAATGAAGCCGTGCACGCTATCGATGTCCTGCGGTGTGGACTACGAATCATATGATTGGTGTTTTGATATGGCATGCTTACAGTAGCAGCCGTGTACTTTCGTGAACAAAGGTTTGCGGCGTGCGAAAAAAAAAATTATACGGCAATTGCACTGTTTCCTGAGAAGGTTAGAGTCAAGGCCTCCGTGCCGCTGGAGAATCACCCGCCAAATAAGACGCGAGGCAGCTAGCTGAGCTTTAACCATTGTGAAGCAAGATGAACTGCTCGCCTCGTTTTTTCGGCTCTCGCGTCATGCTTGCAGTCTCTTTTTATGATATCGACTTGACAGGCGTATAAAACCTGCTGCGCGAACACGGCTAGAAAATCGCACAAAGTCAGAAGGTGCTTACTTCAAGGTTGCAATTGCAAAGCATGTATAAAGTGCCAGTTATATTTAGCGGCTTAAATATATATCACCGTAATAAAGTGACAAAAACAAAGCGAACCTGCAGAACGATGTCAAAGCTTGCTGAAAATGCACAGACGTCCGTTCCAGCGTGATAAAGCAGCCTTCCCGACGCGTGAAATGCAGGCGCCGAACTTCTGACAATGTGCCGAGTTCAGTTGAATTCAACCAACCGCGCAACGCTAACGGTATAACGCAAGTGTGAACGTTCAACAACGACGGGTAGGTCTCACGAACACGGGGAATCAAAACACAAAGTTGCTTCACCTACAACCGTAACTGGACTTTCACAATGCGAGAAGACAGCGAGTAATCATTGCTGTAGTCGTTGCGTGCATGCGCCGCGTTACTTACCGATTCAGGTAGTCGAAACGAACGAAAGCGATGAACTCAGACAGCCAAAACACAAGGCGAGACAGCGCAGTCAGCTATCCACGCTTGCCGCCTTTATTTATCGTGCGACACGCCCGGGAACCGATAGAGTTTCACACGTGAATCGCGTGCCTTGGTGCTGTCTGCACTGTTGTGGCAGGCCACTAAACCGCAATACTTCGGACCACGCTTGCGCTTCCGCGGGGTCGCTTCTGTCGTCGTGGAAATGCGCAGCTTCGCACAGCAAGCCTCTTGGTTCAACGTGCCGAGCTGACGGCCCCCCCAGTTACCCGCACCGACAGAAGAACGCGTGCGCACGTGCGCTAGCGCTACCGTGAAAGGGGCTGAGTCGGCCGCGCATGCACTACAGAGCTTTCCGAAAGAGACGCAGAGCGGCCAGCGCGGCGCTGTCGTCGCGCCGCAAGCTTGAGCTTGGGTTCCTTATAGAAGTTCAATTTCGTCAATGCCTTAACACACCGCGAGGTGGCGATCTTAGACCAAAACGTCGGCCTCGCTCATAGCATCACGCTAATCCAAACCAAAAGTGGCTCTGCGACGCGCGCCTGCCTCACCTGCCAGTAACCCCGCTTTCCCCGCTCACGCGCTCGCCCCGAGAAAAATCGCGGCCGGGCTACCGGGGCGGCACGACGCGCTTTGCGTTTCCCTGTAGTCCGTCCGTGGTGTTCAATCACATTTTAACATGCCGCGGGATGGCGACCAAGTTCTGCATCCAATATGCGACGCTCGTCTGGCTATCACACCTCGTTCTCTGATTACGCTTTCACCGCTAACTACTACAGCTACCACAAGGGTTTGTTTAATCATTTAGCAGGGATGTTAGTAGTCGGGATGGAGATGTACCACCAATAATCAAAGTGGGTGCATCCACGGGACGGTGCTATAGCTGCCAGGCATCAATATACATTGTACAAACTCTCTTGTATCAATGTACAGTAAACATTCAGTTACTTCTGCAAGGGCACGCATTACTTTCGTGTAATTCCGATTCCTATGACGGAGGGATCAAAAATCTTTTTTTTCTCTTTAGTGCCCATTTTAGTATCGGTGTGTGCCGCGTTTGCAGTCGCTGTATATGCGGGGCTTGCCGCGCACGTTTTCACTGCTATCCGCCTCGTGCATCGGTATGGTGGCGCCACCGCTCGACTAAGGCGGTTGTACCCTCTCCCAACCCCCCATAGGATCCCATGCATTTTGAATCAAGTTTGCGATTTCGTTGCGCAAAAACAAACTAGCGCCATCTCTCGACAATACGCCACACCGACGACGCAACACGTCCTCTTGCTTCCACCGACTGGCCATGCTCCAAGCTGACTCCTTTCTCCACTTTCTTTTATTTCTTTCGGTGGCCGTGAGAGCGCGCGCAGTGCACTGTGCTGTAGCGCACCCGACAAGACCGACTGGGCTCGTCGCTTTCGTCGCGTCTTCCTTGAACGTTGCAACGTTAATATTGTGTTAAGGCGGTGGCCACACGTCGGACGACGAGCCCTGATTTCGTTCAGCTGCCATCTCATCAACGGCAATGTTTCAGACGCCTCAGTTGTGTACTTTTGTCCGTTGGTTGCGGGACAAGATGGCCTCCTGCAAGACCGCGTTTTTCCAAGTCAGCTGTGTGCGTAGTTCTCGGCGTCGTAGAAGTTTGATGACGCGAGGACGTCAACTGGTGCTACATCGTGGGAACCGCTGAAGTGACTGCAATTTTGACGACATTGTGCCAGAATATTCTAGCGTACTGTACGCGCACGATTGTGCTACACTTAAAATACCGCGCTTGGCCTCGAGCGTCAACCTGGTACGCCTGTGTGCAACAAGTGTGTTGTTATCGTTGTTGCGTCGGTTAATATTGAATTGCAATTGGAATACCGTTCTTGCAAAGGTAAGTGAAGTTGTAAGTAGTTGCCCTTCTATATGCTCGCTACTCCACGAACATTACTTCTAGAATCGCATTTTATTTTGAGCTGCACGTACCAAAGGAGAATCTAGCATACGAGATACATTGCACGCGTGCGCATTTCCTATATAAGTCTGAGTAATGCCATGCCATTCTCAATTTAAAGCGCATGTGTTAGAGGATTGTGGCTTCAATGGTGAAAGTGATTAGATATTCCGAAATATGTGATTGCAATGCAGTTAGAACTTCCTCATATGTTAATACGGTCTGTGAACAAAAAAAAACGCTGTGTGAATGTTTGTTGGTCATTTGCTACAGTACTTTCACGCATTATTATGCAGCTGTGTGACGGCTGTTAAAACGTTCAGCAAGTTAGATTTTGGTTTTCTTGGCCTAGTTGAGTGCTACGAGTGTTGGGCGAAGATAAAATCGCGTGCCTGTTGTGCGTTTCTTAAGCAGGCATACAGCCGTAATAGTCATTGTTGTTGTACTGTTTGGGGTGTTCAATAAAACAAGAATGCTGTTTTGTACTGCAACAATTTTTATTTCATCTGTGTTAACAGATGACGCAAACAACTTGGACACATGCACGTAAGAAACGTACGCAGTGCATCGCGCGCACGCATAAAAAAACGGGCCTGTCATTTTAAAACAAATAATATAGAACAATGGACGTAACAGGCGGCATGGTTATCTAGTGGAGCAGCGTCGGCAGTACAAATATCAAACTAGAATGAAACATGAATAGAAAAACGGAGAGTAACAGGCGCTTTACCCATGGCTTCTCTGAGCCGCGCATATCCACCTATCGCCACCGTCCGCCGTTGGTGGCGCCACCAGTACCACTGAAAGCAGCAGCGCACGAGGCGGATAGGCACCGTGCAGTCGAGTTTTCCAGTGTGTCAGCAGCGCCAGAAAGCACAGCCTAGCAGACAAAAAAAGCGATATTGAGACGGGGCCGGTCAAAATGGAACGCGATGCGCGCGTATCCCTCCGTGCATGGGTGGGCGGACTGCGGCCGGGCTACAGTGGGGACGCGTGCGCGCGTCTGTTTACTGCCTGCCCCTAACGGCCAATGTAAGCGAACTGATATCCTTAGCTATAGTGTGTATAACTAAGAAAATCAGTTCCAGCCTTGAAGAAGACAAGTCCCCTTTTCGAAACGTCGGCTCGAGCACCCACCCGCTGTTTACGGAATTTTTCATCGCGAGCTTTCATCTTCCACTTCCTGCCGTTTTTTTGGCCAGAGCATGTGTGACGAGTTACCTGCTGCTGCGGGAGGAACTTTCGACGCTCCCGCTCTCTCCATCACTGTCGGACTAGGCAGCTCAGTAACCCATGAGGTAACAGGCCCGTCAGCACGCGTTCCGATTTCATGCAACCGGCTGAAAGAACAGGACGGCCCACTAGGGCGCCCGGAGTTCCTGCTCGCTCAGAAGCCATTAGTCATTACCATTAGTCATTAGCCATTACATGGGTAATCCAACCCGGAACCGGAGAGGCCATCGATCGTCGTGCCACCTACATCGAGCACGGCTATGACAAGAAATTCTTCCGCAATGCAGCTCATTCACAAGCAACTTCGGCAGCAACAGTGTTTTCACTCTCAGGCAAAGCTCGGAGAGACGACACCATAGTGCACGCACGCCGAAATAAAACGCCGCCGGTGACGGGTAGTTACGGCTGCCTGGCGCAATCATTGAAAGTAGGTCTGATAATGTTTATGGAGCGCCGGAAGTGGAAACGGAAGGAAAGAACCCTTCGACAATAGCTACGCACCCTTACAGTCACGATCCAACGTTGCAAGTAAGATTTGCGCTAGCTGAAAGAGGACGCTGGCGTGAGCTCGTTCTTGAGCATCCTTGAAGCGTCTCATGAAAATGACCTGCAAGCTTCTTTGTTTTACGATCATGTAATAAACTATAGAAGGAAACACCCATCATGGTCAGAAACGGCAATCTGATATTCAACTATCCTTCGTAGTAATTCTACAAAGGCATATGAATTTATTCGATCCGAACACCTCCTTCTTCTACCGTGCAGGACCACACTGCAGAGGTAGTGGGACTCACCTCAGTCGTGACACGCAGGCTTGAAACAGAATTGGAGACCTTAATTTCTCCTCAGTCAAGAGCATGTAAACTAATCGTCGATGAAGTGCGTGTAAATTAACGGCTAATATACCACAAGCAGTGTGACGCTTTTATGAGAGAAGTCGATATAAGCCCAGCGCTACAACATTTGGTAGTCACCGACCATGACGACCTCACCAATTCTTTACTTTGTTTTTTGCTCTGTGGCCTAAGCACACGCTCTGAGATTCCTGTGGCGTTTTTTTTTTCACGAAAGTTTGCACAGGAACCCACCTTGCTGAAGCAATTAGATATGTTCTCAAGAAGATAGAAGAAATTGGTATTGAGATCATTTGCTTGGTGTCAAATAACCACAAAAGCAATGTCGCTGCAATGGGTATCATTTGCAAAGAATCCGACACGCCTATCACCCTACATCCATCGGATCAGTGCAAACGCCTATTTGTTTCTTTTCACCAGAGCCACACCATAAAGATTGTGAGGTCGCAGTTCGTGGCAACGGATATGGGTGGCGACAAAGAAATTTCAGCCGCACCGCTAAAGAACTTGTACCGAATGCAGCGAGGCTCAGTGGTGAAGCCAGTGATATTCCTCAGGCGTGGGCAACTGTACCCGTCAAACATCGAGAATATGGGCGCGATGTCTGCGGTTCAAGTTTTTTCCCCTCCCGTTACAGCAGCCCTCCAGTACATGAAGTGTGAGGCCGGACACACATGCGACGTGGAGTTTGCTTCAGTAGGCCCAACAGTCGAATTCATGATGATGACGCATCGATGGTTTGTCATGATGCATGTAAGCAACACAACGCAGCACATTCAGTATAATGATCCAGACTCTCAAGAGTTCAGAGATATTGATGATGCAAGGCTGCAATGGCTTGAGCAGGAGTCTATTATTTACCTGTCGAGGCTTAAAAAGGAAAGCACTCCTCAAAACTACCTAAGCAATGAGACACATGAGGTACTTTTGATCACCACGTCATGAAATGTGGAGTGCATTCGTTTTCTTGCTGAAGGAGAAAGGATTCAGATTCGTGGTTACCAGACATTTCTCCAGCGATGCAATAGAAGCATTGTTCGGGTTTCTGCGAATGTCGGCTGGTTGTAATGACACTATGTACGTGGCCAGTGTGATATCGGGACTGGAAAAAACGCCGAAAACGGGCATCGTGTCTTCCTCGACGACCAGAAATGTACACCGCTCCTCATGATTTTCTACTGCCACTGCCATTTCTGCTCCCGTGAGTTCCAGCACTTGTAATCCAAGCGATAATTTCCCTACCGCAGCTGAGCAACAACTCTTGCAGCTGTCCCTATCACCAAGTAAGCGCCTTTCGGACCCGGAGGTGGCCGGCGTTGTGATGATTGGTGATGACTAAAAGCTGGAACTGCGAACGCCGCATTCAGCTTGTTGAAAAGGAAGATGCTAACTCGCCAACAAATCGCCTCATCAAATATCAAGATCGTGCAGGCCTGAAATACGAAACCGATCAACTTGTCTCGGTGTTGATGACGTTGATGGCATTTGTAGATGTCGTGTTGCTACACAGAAGTGCAATTAACAAGCCACTTAAAGTGAGCGTGGAACACGCCGTAGATGTTTTGGTGGAGGCTCCTGTGCATAGGCGCATCTACCGGGGGGTGGGGGGCAAGGGGGCTCTAGACCCCCCTCACCGGTAAACTGTTCGGGGGGCGGGGCCCCCCCACTTTCGACAGTGGTTACTGTCGGCTGCAGACTGGGAAACTAACAAGTCAGGCAAAGTTTTACTTGAACGCAGCAATAACGTAATTACGTAATAAAATTTGTCCCGCGATTCTGCTTTGACAACTGTCCTCCGTGTGTCATGACCACGCACTGTGGGCTACCTAGGTGCGGGCTGCCTATTCCATGCTTGCGCGCCTTGCGCTCGAGCATTGTAGAGGAGGCTGTCGCTCAGCAGCAACATCAAAGCAATCTGTCATGATTTTTTTGTTTTGCCTGGCTTGAAATTTGGGTAATCGGCGACGAAAACATGGGCGGGAACAAAGTAAACGTTTTATAGTCATTTCTCTCCATTTTCAGCAAATTCGGTTTCTTTCTTTGAAAACGAATAGCATCGCCACTGCTCCATATCCAAGCTGCTGTGAGTTGAGTGTGCAGAAGTATCCAGTATTTTAGTTGTGCCTAGCCACAACAGCTAAAATAGATTCCCACTTTAGTCTCCGATTAGCCTGCTTCACTTGGCTTATCATATGGTAGCCTGCAGTGATCGTGGCGGCTGGTAACAAGGCAGTGGACTCGAGCACATTGAGAACCCAGCTTTCAAGTTTGCCCCGTTACTTGATTTACCTCACCAGGGAGATGATCAGCGTCCACAGTTTTCTGGACGAAGAAGGCTGCCCACCTGCAAAAGATTGTGTCTGTTCCTAATATTGTTTATTTCCCTCTCTACCTGTTTGTCAGCAACGATGAGTTCACAGAGGGTTGTACACGTGCAAAAACAGCTCAGTATCGCTGTACTACAACTGAAAGTATCTATTATGCACATATGAATCCATCTCGCCCGCTGCTATAAGCAGCCGCTGCCAGTGTGGTTGGCGGGCAGGCTTTTTAAATTACATTCATAAAGAGACAGTGTCTGGCTATTCCGTAAAAAATGAGCTATTGTTCAGCACAGTAATATGCTGCTTATTGTACACACTTCATTTTAAGGCCACGAGTTTTTGCAGACTTGTGACGTCGCGTAACAAGGAGGCAAATTTATGGCAGATTGAAAATTTTTGACGAATAGCGAAGAACCAACGAGAAACAATACGCCGTATTGAAAATAGTTCATTATTATTCGTTTTTATGCAGTCATGCGTAAGTGGTATACGCGGTGCATTACTTACGCGTCATGTTGCCTCGTTTTACGAGTAGGTGCTGTGAGCATGACCCCGAAAATTTCGACCAGTCATTAACTGCTAACGACCTATACGGAAGGAAACAATGCGGGGTAGTTTAACGTTATAGTCGCCCACATTTTTAACACGAAACTGTTTTAAGCCGGGGTCAACCACGGCTCCACTGACTTATTTCCTTCATGAATATGACGTTGTAAAATATAAAGGACATGTTTACATGGGAAGCAGCGCACTTAGACAAGGAACGACAAGGAACGAAGAAAGACAGGACGACCGCTGCACTCGAAACTAGTTTATTTCGAGGAAAACATAGTTAATCTACATACATGCAGGCGTACCACATGTGACCATGGCTTTCAAGTTACAACACTTTTTGGTGATTTTCCAAAAAAGACATTTCGCAATCGCTTAGAACTACGGATGCTTGGCTGGTGCGATTATCTTTTCTTTTTGTGATATGGAAGGCCTCGATCACTCCCTGGTCAGCTGATCCTTGTGATTGGAAAGTATTTCCGTTTCAGAGAAGAGCGGCTTACAACCACAACCCAAGAAATGCTGTCTAATATGAGAATATGCATTATTTGTCAGTGATCTCTTGTGTTCAGACAGCCTTGTGTTAACGCAACGGCCAGTCTGACCGATGTACATCTTTCCACATGACATAGGCAAACAACAAACAACTGCAGTCCTACAATCTACAAACGGAGAAGCATGTTTATTGTTGCACTGAAAACGGTCCTTTTTTGTTGACAATTTACGATCCAGCTTGGCACATATCTTCCCGAGTTTGTTTGGCGCAGAAAACACGACATTTAAGCCGTACCTGCTGCCAACCTTCTTTAGATTGTGTGCTATATTGTGCGCATAGGGTATCGAGACGCATCAGCGGAACGACCACTGCGAAATGCGAATAAAGCTACCGTAGGGCGTCTCAATGCCAGAAAGCTGTCGATCATTCAAGCGGCGCTCTACATTATCGCAAACGCAAAAAGCGCCATGTAGCGCATACACAGAGCTACCAAGAAGTGCGAAGGAAGAAATCTGACAGACATGTTATAAGGAGAGGGACGCAGCGTCTACCGCGTCTCGAAGGCAACGACAGCGACGCGCTCTAAGACGCACCAGTGACACAAGCAGCCGTACCCTTTAGGTGGCGTAGCACAACGAAAACTCCCTGAACTAAGATGGACCGACGGTTCCCATTGAGGTGCGAGCGTTTGCACTGGCATTGAAAAAAATGGAGCGGGGCGCTGACTCGACTGGACGTGGCGGCAGTGTCGAGCAGCGCTGCCACCGCGTTTCGCAACAGTTGCGCAATGAAAGTTGGAAGGATAAACGCGCAACTGTTCCTGTGCCCCGCTGTGCCATCATGTCATTGCTGAGAGTGTGAGGGTGAGAAGCCACAGCTCGCACCATGCCAGGGCATGGACGGACAGCGGCAGTTGGACGGACACCGCGAGTATCAGACATTAAAGGCTTTCGCCTTTAAGAGTTGAATGCGATAGCGATATCCGGCCCCATCCTCATCACGCTCCGTTTCGCTTTTCATTATGTTCAGTTGCCCAGCCAGCCACAAAAACACGTACGAGGGTGGTCTGAAAAGTTCTCGGCCTCAATAAGAATGACGCGAGCGAGAACTTGTAGCACTCATGTGCACGTTCATACAAGTCTCTGCAAGTCTCAGATGAAACGCCATCTAGTGCCGATTAGCAGTTTGGCTTTGACAGTCGATCACAGTGGGTGTAGTGTGAAGCACCGGAAGGCATGGAGAAGCTTGAGTACCGTGCGGTGATAAAGTTCTTTGTAAAAGAAGGTTTATCTCCGAATGAAATTCACCAAAGTTTTGGTAAAGTTTACAAGCAAGATTCACCTTCATACTCCACAGTCAAGAAATGGGCTGCTGAGTTTAAGCGGGGAGAGAGAGCATTGAAGATGACCCGCGCGAAGGGCGCCCAAAAAGTGCAAATACTCCTGAATTGATTGACCGTGTGCACGATATGGTTTTGGAAGACAGGAGAGTGAAGTTGCGTGAAATTGCCGAGGCTGTTGGCATCTCAGTGGAACGTGTATGTCACATTTTAACGCGATAGCGTTAAAGAGCTCGTATCGCAGAAATTCTACCGTCGGCGTCGGCACCGTTGGTTGTGAGCGAAAAATCATCATCTTGTCCGTGACCGAAAAATCGAAAGAGCTGCAAATAAAATAAATAATAAAAATGTTGGGTCCGAGTGAGAATCGAACCCAGGCCGCCTGCGTGGCAAGCAGGTGTTCTACCACACAGCCACGCCTCTGCTTGGAGCTGCACTGAAAGTAACTTTCATACTTCCAAAAAATGCGCGTCCTGTATACACGTGTCACAGTACGAGATGTAATATGGCAGTAATATTGCGTGGTACAAGCGTACATTGCCATCCAGCGTCACACCATATCAATATCATAACGACTTGGTGGTTTAAAGACAGCCACCCATTACAAAAGGCACACACATTACTGCGCGTATTTCCATAAGGCCACGTAGTGGGTGCATCGCAACTTCGAAAACATTTCTCGCGCATGATTGCTCCTGGTTTAAAGCATGCTACCGATTACATAAGGCACACACCTTATTGCTCGCATTCTGTTAAACACGCCTAGTGTTCGAAATGCGCACTAGGGGCAGGATATCGCTATCGTGTTCAACTCTCAAAGGCGAAGCTTAAGCGTCCCCCAATTTTTTGCATAAAGAACTACACATGAACAAGCTCTGTGCAATATGGGTGCCGCGCATCCTTACTCCTGAGCAAAAGCGCAACCGCGTGACGATGTCACAGCGTGCTTTGGAGCTGTATAACGAAAATCCAGCGGACTTTTGGCGCAGATTTATAACAATGGATGAAACTTGGATACACCATTACACACCGGAATCGAAGCAACATTCAAAGCAGTGGACTGAAGCCGGGTCCTCTGCACCAAAGAAAGCCAAGTCAGTTCCCTCCGCATGAAACAAGAAAGATGATGGCCTCTGTTTTTTTGGGACGCTAAAGGCATTGTGCTTGTAGATTATCTTGAAAAGGCTAAAACCATAACTGGGGAGTATTATTCTGACCTTCTAACTCAATTGAATAAGAAAATTCGTGAGGAAAGACCAGGTTTGCAGAAGAAGAAAATCATCTGTCATCAGGACAATGCACCGGTGCACAAAGGACATCTTGCAATGGCTAAATTTCACGATTTGAAGTACGAATTGTTGGACACCCACCCTATTTTCCTGACTTGGCCCCGTCGGACTACCACCTGTTCCCAAAACTCAAAATCTTCCTTGGTGGGCAACGTTTTTTATCAAATGAAGAAGCGATTGCGGCTGTGGATGAGTACTTTTCAGGACTTCCACAAAGTCATTTTAAGGACGGAATCCTGGCTCTGGAATATCGATGGACCAAGTGCGTAGAGTTTAGAGGAGACTATGTCGAAAAATAAAAATAATTTTGAAGGTCCAAAACGCTTTTTTCTACATCAGGCCGAGAACTTTTCAGACCACCCTCGTACACGCGCATGCACACACACGACATACCTATAGTAAAGATAAAGGTATCTGCCCTATTCAACAGCACTTTTATGACAACAGGGTACCCACTACGTGTGTGTAAGAGAATGCACCCACTAATGTATGTGCCCTTTGTAGTGGGTGGCACGCTTTAAACCAGCAGCAATTACGCTTGTGATACTTTTTCGAAGTTGCGATGCACCCACTGGTGCACCCACAGAGCCACGCCAAGCATTGCCGTCCATTGCCGTGCCTCTGTGGTAGAACACCTGCTTGACACGCCGAAGGGCTGGGTTAGATTTCACCTCTGGTGCATGATTTCTTATGGGCATCCATGGCAATTTTAAATGCGAACCATTTCTTAGCGAAGCATAGGCACTCTGAGCGTTTCTATCTAGATAGATAGAGAGAGAGAGAGAGAGATCATTTATTTACAGAAAGGCAGAAAGGTCGGCCTGAACTACATTTTGCTCTGGCCTGCTACTCTACAAAGGGGATGGGGGACAGAGGAGCGAAATAGTTATGAATGATGATTGTAAGGTAAGGAGATGAGAATATAGTCCCGCTACGCTGGGACAAATCTAGAGACGTGGATCTAGTCCAGCGGCTTGTGAAAAGGCTACAAATGCTTCTATAACCACATTTGTGCTGCTAACGTCAGGTCAAAGACCTAACAGAACTTCATCGGTAATGGTCTACTATGATATTGTCCAACCAAGGAGATCACTTTCTGATGTTCTTGTGCGCACGCTGGAGATGTGTAGAATATATGATCAAGTGTTTCAGGTAACTGACAATGACCACAATCGGGACCCGTGTCACTGCAGGCGATCAAGTGGGCATAACGTCTTGTGAATGCCGCACCAAGACGAATGTGGCGATTCATGCATGCGATGTTTCGCTTTAGTTTGTGAAGTATAGGGAACTTCATTTCTGGGTCCCATTTATGCAGTCGCTTGTGCCGGCGTTCTGGTTTGTTCCAATGCTCTAGGGTTGAGTTGCGCATTACGCGCGGAAGGCGTATGCGTCTGTTCGCGAAAACGCAATACACAGTTTCGGTGCATTATTTAAAGGTGTTTTAGCTTCAGCGTCAGCCTCTTCATTCCCTATTACGCCACAGTGAGCAGGTGTCCGCTGGAATGCTACATGATGTCCATTTTGTGTAGCAATGCCAAGAACCTCTGCAATTTCTATAGATAAAGTATGATACGGACCTTGTGTCATGACGCAATCTATCTACGTATCTATCTACGGGAGGCGCACGAGGCTCGGCAAGACCTCTAAACACTCTAAGTTGAAGTAGAAGACGAGTGAAGCAACGAATGAGTTAAAGCTTTCGTTACGACTGACCCAGCTGCGCCCAGAGTAGAGCCAGCCAAAATAAACGATTTGTATTTCGCTCTAACTTTTCCCAAAAAGTAGCGACGATGAAACGCCCTCTTTCAACTCAGCATTTGTAGACATGGTTACAAGATCCAATAGAAAAACAATATGGCAGCAGCGGCAGTGGCTACGACAGAGTAAAAAAAAAAGAGAGAGAGGATTGGCAAAGCACCAGCTGTACTGCGTTCAAGGTGAAAATTAGAAACAGTCACGCTGCCACAACCACTGCTGGCAAATGATCGTAGTGTTCAGAGTTTATTATTCAAATCTGCGCACTTCGCTATGTATTAGCGCTGAAAGCGTTCCATTTATACTTATCGAAGTCTGTAAGCTATGACTAACACGCATTATGTAATATTGAAATGGTCGACACCCGTGCGATGAAGGAGACTATTGAGTACATCCTGTGTTGCTGCCCGTCTTTGGAAAGTGAAAGGCTTACACGCCGTGCAGCTCTATATCACGTAAACGGAAATGACTTCACCGTCAACAAGATCCCGGGACCATGCGGCAGGACATCACAGTTGGGGAAAGCAACGAAATCGTTGCCGAAATTTCTGAAGACTACGGGATAGATTGACTGCCTGTGACGTCGAGCCAGTTAATAAATATGCAACTGTTAATAAATATGCACCGAGAGTAGCCTTTGTCAACTCCGCTTAAACTTTTCCTCTCCCCACCCATTCACTGGTGTGGGGTAGCCAGCAAGGCTCAATCCTGGTTAACCTCCCTGCCTTTGTTTTAAGTTTGTTTCTTTTCTCTCACGTTGTCTCTCTCTCTCTCTACGCTCGTTTTTCGTACTAATAGTTTTTCGTTCTCCGCCATTCCACATTTCATCCGCTTGTGGAAGGCTTTCTCGATGCATTGTAGATGAACGTAAAAAAACATCATCTTAGCACCAGCATATGAGTGTGTTCGCTTTGAGTGTTTCGTTCCCGCAAAACAAACTTAATGCAGCGATTGACTAAAAAGAGGATTTTCCTTAGGGCAATAAAAAGTTCGAACCCCGGACCAGGACGAATTTTTCGGCGACTAAGAGGCATTATTTCAGAGAAATCCGTGGGGATTACCTTGTGGCTTCGTGCTAGAAACGCGAGGTTGTCCATTTTCTCTTTCTTAACGCTTCCACCACCTTGCGGGATTCCGCAGAACTGATTTGCAATATGTGTCCATGTGCTTCGAGTTGCCGATGAATTCGCACTCGCGCTGCAAATATCTAGCTTCCTGGTTAGCTCAATTGGTAGAGCGACCGGCTCGGAAAGGCGTTGGTCCCCGATTGGAGTCCCGGACCAGGACGAATTTTTAGGTGACTGAGAGGCTTTAGCTTCAAAACTGGATAGCGCGAAATCGATCAGCACTACGTAGGGACACAGATGAACAGGACAGGCGCTCAGATGGACAAGCTTTATTTCTCAGAAATCCGTAGGGATTTCCTTGTGGCTTCGTGCTACAAACGCGTGGTTGTAAATGTTGCTTTCTTAACCTTAGGGTAAGCAGCCGAGCAGCATCGAGGCTACACGGCTAGATAGAATAACACATACATTTCGGATTCCCCGTCGCAGTCATTGCAGTAAGTCACGCCCGGAGCTGTCGTTGCGTTTGCTCAAGAACAATGACGCTCCTCATGCCCTGAGCTTCGTTCTGGCGCAAAAAAAGACCCGCGTGTTCTCGCGTTGCAAGGCTTCCGATAACAGCTTTAAAGCGAAGCTGTTAAAGCTCGGGGTAAAACATCCGTCCGACCGCAAAAAACCCTCCAGGCTGTTGCTAAGCAACAACGAAGCCACAGTTGCGCACAACCTCGGTTTAACCTCGCCTAGCCGCGCGTGCGCCGAGGAGCAGCTGCCTCCAAGCCACGACCGCCGACGGAGACAGTCCGCGCAGCCGCCTCGTCGAGCTCTGCCCCAGCTGGTACGACGTCAGCCTAGCGGCGCATGGCTTCGTGCCGCAGCCGGTGTGACGTAGCATAGCCGCGCATGACCGCCGCGACGTAGCATAACAGCGCATGGCCTTTGCATAGTCGTGTCGTAGCTAGCATAGCCGATTGATAGCAATACCGTAGATAGTATAGCCGTGTCACAGTAGGTTTGACGTCAACAATGTCGCTTAGCAATCGCGCATTACATGATAGGTCCTACAAATGTAGGCGTACCCGGTAGTGTTTAAGTAGTGTGTAGCCACGACTCGACCGAAAAAGGTGCGCACGGTCAAAGGAGCCGCTTACCGTGAGTCTCGGCGTGCTGCGTATCGACAGCATAACCGTCAACGGCGATGCGATCCCGCCTACGTGGCCCATGAAATGACTAGGAAGCGGCAGGAACGAGCGGAACCGGGCTATGCTCTGCGAGAGCGCGAGGCGGACGCGGCAAGGAAGCGGGCTGTGCGATGTTTGCCCGGCGTGGCGCGAGCCGAGTACGAGCGACGAAAGGCCCGTGTTCTACCGGGGGTGCCACAGCCAGGCTTGCACGTGTGTTTCCGGCCCTGGAGTTTGGACATTCTTGCACGGTCTTCCACAGGCTGTGCTTCGATACTACTGTGTCTACGCTAAGCTCGGTTCGGTGCAACGAGAATGGTGCGAAAGCTTGCAAGTACTGCGCGACATCATCCCTGAAGAGAGTGAGCACGTTGGAATGCGGCTGTGCATGACTTAGATTGTAACAACCGAGAAAAGAGCTGGCATCAGCCAACAAAAAGACCTAGCATCAACCATGCAAACACCAAGCATGTCAAGCAAAAACCTAACATCAGCCAAGGAAGGACCTAGCTTCAGCCAAGAAAGCCACATCAAGACCCTAAGATCGACCAGCTTTGCTTTCCCTTAAGCTTTAGAAGAGAGTCGGGAGGTGTGGGCCAGTTGGACGAATGGGACAGCTCGTCTCTCTCTCCTGCAGTTGCTTCAAAGACGCTCGCCAGCTATTGGTGAGATGGTGCTAACATAGTAACTGTCTGGCTGTAAGACGTGCGTCTTTCGCGCATAGAGCTTTCCGTAACTGGAAATCACCTTTTTCACATGTCAAAAGTAAGTTTCTTTTATCTCAATTGTAACTCTCTCAGATTTAAACCACGTTGTGGACGCTATTACCAATTTTTCTCCCAAAACAGGCATCATCACCGTACTTTTTCAGAGAGAAAGTTTAGGCGTTGCGGCTGGACTTTAGCTTCTGAACATTGTTTACTTTGGGCAACGTAGCTTGGGAGGAAAGGGACAGCTGAGTTGAGGGAGGGACGGGACACTGTCCCATTCATCCCCGCAATAAGGCTGGTGCAGTGACTGGAAAATCAGATGCATGGGTAAATCACGTTGGTCCAGAAAACCGTTATTTTTGTATATTTCACATTTAAAACGTAATATTGTTCGGTGCCGTGAATATTTGAATAAAGAACAGATAGTCTGGCCTGACTACATTTGAAGGAGTATTGTAATGCACAATGTATCTTTATTTAAAATTTTTATTACACAGTTGCGAGCAATCCGGAATAAGCGTTGAATTGTGGCTACAGGAGGAGTGCTGTTCATTGCTTAAATGAGGTTGAAGGAGTGTAGTAAATGAGGAGAAATAAAGCTCAAGTATGCGTTGTGTGTGAACGTTTACATTTGGAAGTTACCACTATATCTCAATTTTCAAGACGATGCTTAGGTGTACTAGAGAAAACTTCGCGACAAGCCTAACACATCAAACAGCGTTGGAGTCTCCAGGGGTGGGTGTTAAGGTGGTGGGTTCAACCCTCCACTCCCACCGGAATTTTTCACATTTGCACGCGCAACTCCCGCCACGACCAGAAAAACAATTCTGGCTTTCTCCCTGTCAAACAGCGTGATGCTGGATGCTGTGAGATTCTTGTGCAAGGAAAAGAAATCTAAAACAGACGTAGCAGAGGCTCTCACGCTATAAAAATCATCGCTTCGCAGAGCAGCGATGAAGTCCTAGGATAGAGGTGATAGAGACAGCATCTTATTCTAGTCCAATTTGGTGCACAGAATGGTCGTCACAGCGGAGGATGAAGCACTCTTGAAAGATTAATTGCTGATGACAAGAAAGATGCATTACGGTTTTACGAGAATTCAGCGGAATTCACAGGCGGACCAGTTTGCAACCGCCTTACGCTGGAAGTATCCCGCGTCATGGGAAGTCAGCAAGTTAGCAGGAAAAGACTCGTTCATGGGCTTTATAGGCTACAATCTTGAGTTATCAGTTCGATCACCGGAAGTTTTGTACTACGAGACAAACGCCAACGGAGCTCAAAACACCTCAAACGGATATGTTACCGTCCCCTGTCGATAAAGCAGCCTCGGCGTCAACTGCATCTCCAGGCAGAATTGTTTCAAGTGACCTTATAGGAACCTACCCTACTGCCACATAACGTTACACAGCGCAGAACGAAAAAAAAAGCTAGGACAAAAGTCTTTACACGTGCAGTACATCGGTGACGCATACGATTGGGCAAGAATTCGCAGAGGTTAGCACGACAGTCTTCTAAAAGGAGTGCAACACAGTCAAGACTACCCCCACAACCTGCCCAGAAAAGAAACAGTGTATGCTGAAGGACATCAGTTCTTCAAGTGACGAAGACACACTTTTCATTGCCTTTGGCGATTCTGACAATGACAAGCCAGGTTTTGATAATGACAGCCATGACATTTGTGAGATCAATTGGCCTAACGAATCTATTCACGTGAGAAAAGGCTTATTTCTACTCAGTTTTACTAAAAAATGGCATTCACTACATGGGTAGAGTCAAGAGCAGGAATTACATGTCAGCGTCAGTGGGCAGTATATATATATATATATATATATATATATATATATATATATATATATATATATATATATAGACCTGCGGAATGAGGAAAAGAGTTTCGCCGTCCTCCTAAGAATGATATGGGGACTTTACCAATTACGGACATTGTGATAAAGACAACAGTGTCAGAAACTACCGGGGCGGCAATGTTTGAACGACCCTGTTTAATATTAGTTTGGTGTTGAACTATGACCTTATAACGGTCGCTGAAGATGTTTGCGCCACTGTGTTACAAGCGTCCGACTCCTCCCAAGTGATATCCCAATCCATCCGCACAGGCGCGTGCAATGGGACAGATTTTAGCCATCACAAACTGTTCTTTTACAGCCGCACCAGGAGCGGTGGGAACCACTGCGTCTCAAAACTTTCGCAGCTTGTTTAGAATTGTGTTATAATAAACCAAACATTGTTCTGCGTTCAAGTCCAACAAAGCTAAATATATAACTGTGAAAAATGCCTCCCAATCCTCCCGACTCTCGCCTACACGGCTTGCCTAATGTTCTTCATTTTTTTTTCTTTGTTTTAAAAACTGATATGACATCGTCATCTGCGTAGCTACGTAAATGCCATTAACAATAACCTCTAAGCTTTGTTAAGTAGAAAGTTACTTAGTCAATATAAGAACACAAGAGGCGCTAACGCGCCTCCTTGCAGGACCTCAAAAAGTTGTTTCCAATCAAGCCAGCGAACTAATTAGCCCATCCTCGACACTTCCTGACGTTCACCGAAGCTAGGAGTTTCCTTATGAAGAGCTTGTCTTTCTTTTATTGAAGAGTCTATTTTTGAGAACTTTTGAAAGTGTTCGTTGAAGAACTCGGTATAATCTGATCACGAGGCAGTGAGTAGCGCGCAACTTTGATGTCTACGAAAGAGATATGAAAGTTTTCCTTCCAATTAAAAATGATTATGTTTGTAGAGCATCTTGCAAGGTATGGATAATCAATGATTATTATATTTATTATGTTTCTGCAGAGGAAGCCATAGTCTGCCAAAACCCTTTTTTCTGGAGATAATTCTTAGCGCATAACCAACCCAAGGACGAAAAAAGAGGGACACGACACGTGCGATAGAGGGGACACGATGCGTGCATAGCGCACGCGTTGTGACGCGTATTTTTTGTCTTTGTGTTGCTTATGCGCTCAAAACTCTTTGCATGTGTAACCAACAAGGCCGAATTCCTACCCTTGTGAAGTACTCTTTCTTGACACGATTACACGCAACGGGCAATTTTCGTTGTGGGTGCTTCTTGCAAAATCCGTTTGGAAGCACAGCGCTTTAATCCTGTCGATACAATGTGCATTGTATTGACAGGATGGACATCAGCTTGGTAACTTTCTTCTTTTAGAGGTTTATCCCAGAAGCTGTTACTTTAGATAGGTATATTTCGCCCGAGTACTACAACTCGAAAGGATGCCGTCAAGCGCTATGCTTATTAATTCTGCCGCATGAAGCACCAGGAAATACCACGGAGGCTTGGTGCCCTAGGAAGCACGAAACCTTCTTTATAAGCCGGATTAAGCCATAGCTCATTGTCATGCAGTAAGCGAGAACAGTTTTTATATGAGATACACGGGTCGCGGGTTTTGTGCACGCAACTAATTCCAACCCCTCAAAGATCGATTGTTCATTTCACTCACCAGAGAGAGAAACTGAGGTGCTGATTTCCGGGGTTGAGCTCTGAATTTCGGTCCCAAGGAAAGAATGGTTGAACCTAGTTCGGCAGAACTACGTCCTTCTACGTACCACTGGTACCAGCATGTACCACTCTCCTTAGTGCATACATGCCGCTCAGACGCGTCAGTGTACACTGTACACTGCCACGAGACTTCTGTATCCTTATACGTAAATGAATGCGGAATGTTTCTGACGCCAACTGTTGGCGCATAGGGGTGTGTATGTATTTTTGTGGACCTGCGTGTGTACGCCGTCCTTTAACAGTGAATCCTGCGACTACCACTCGGCATGTAATATATTTCCTGAGGTGCAGACCACGGCCACACGACGGCTCATACCGTAGTTACCCGGGCAGGCTAACTTTAGTTCCCTTAAACGAGTACTGACACGAATTTTAAAAATTTTCGGATCTTTGCTATAAATAAAAATACTGGTATCGAGAAACCTAAAAAGAGTATTGTGGTGCCTGGGAATGCATCGTATATATATTAATCACCGCTACCTTCATAACACACTTTCGGTTTCGATATTGAGCGGGCGGCTTCTCAGTGGCGTTTCATAGCAGTGTGGCGTCACGGGGATACAGAAACTCGCGACGTACTAGCGGTAAATCCGTCATCTGCTCGTGGTCACAACGATGAGTGAATTGTCGTCCAGTGACCCTGACAGTGATTTCTACGATTTAGGCTGCATGCAGGACGCAGAACTCGCAAACTCGGGGGAACTGTCTTGACACGTCGGGATAACGTCCATTGCAGTGGGGCTGGCTTGCAGATGCTCAGCGACGAAAACCTCAAATTAAAATATTTTATACGTGTTCTCCGACTCCGGTGTGTGGACAGCGTTGACACTGCATACCAAGGAAACGAAAAATGCCCTTTTGGGATGTCTCATAATTGTGTCAGTACTCCTTTAAACCGTAGTTACACCCAGTTAGACGGAAAGCTTAACTGCAGTTAGCCTACTAACCGTGTTTGCTGCGAACTGAGGTTGACCACCTCAGTGAAGGAAGCTAACTAATAAATAGCGGCACCTATGTCGCGGTAGAGGGCAGCGTGGCTTCAACAGAGGCCGAAACGTCTTCCCAAAAGCGACTCAACTGGCCTTTCTCAACAACAGAGACGCTGACAGGCGAAACACTCCGTCGAAACAAACCACGTGATATCAAACGTATCAAGCAACAGACTGCCTTGGATTTCGCACCGACCACAAGGTGCCTTCGCCCAGAGCTGCGAGACCAGCCTTACACTTATGCCATATATTGTCAATGTACTTCATGGAATACGCTCGGGCACTGCAGGTGCAAGCAGGAAGGACTTACTTTAAAGAAATTACATTGTATTTGCCAGTACACCTATGAAAACCAATTCAACGTTGACATTTTTATACGCTAAACTGAGTGTCACCCGACCTGCTTCACAGACCCAAACTATGGACAACTTTTCCCGTGTAATATGTGCAAACTGCAACTGGCGCTAACTATATAGTTTACTCCGGTGAACTGAGGCTTGTCGTAAGTGAGGTCAGCGTGGCCGTGTAACTAGGGCAGTAGTCTCCACTAGCAGAACTGTCAACTCAAGTGACACGTACTTCGCGCGAAGATGACGACATGGTGCGTGCGCTGCAGACGGCGATTAGTGCGACGAGTATAAAAGGGAAAGTGCTTCACGTAAATATGCACGATGTACTATAAATGTAGCCTAGCCTGTCGCACGAAGCGCCGCTGTTATCTGGGACTATCTTCTCGTTAACTAAGTAGCACTTATGCTACTGAGGTCTAAGCCGTCGATAGGCCATGGTATACAACTCACTGAAATACTACATTTTGAATGGTTGTCGCAGGCTCGACTGTAAAAGGACTGACTGCGCAATAAAGTCCACAGAAAATGCATATATGCCCCTAAGCAAAAAAAAAAGAAAAAAATGCGCTCTATTCAGTACTGTGAAGGTGGTTGACCAGCGAAGCTGTGCGGGCGGCACCGTGTGGCGCCGCTGCAGCTACGACACGTGGACAGACTTGCGCAAGCGTGTGCTACGAGAAGAACTGCACCGCGTGTCGCTGACCCTTTAACGCCGAGCTAGAGGGGCGCCTACGAGGGGAGACGCCCTGCAGAGGCGGTCGCATTCTCGCTTGTCTCTCCATGTATAGCTTACAGCGCTCCTTTTGTCTACTCCGTCCTTTTTTCCTATGTTCGCGCGTTGCAAAAACCTGCCTCCATGTAGGAGCGCTACTCTTCGGGCGGTCGCACTAAGCGTGGCCTTCCCATTGCGATGTTGGAGCGAGCCTCCGTCGGACCGTCAACGACATTTGGATGCAGGCACAAGTGATTGTTCGACGTGCGATTCACCTAAAGGGAACGTGAGCTTTCAACACAAGAGATTCTGGCCTTCCCATACCCGTTGTGGTTTGGTATTCACCCTTACCCGCGGTTTCACGCGCGTGCGCACTACTTGCTGTGGTGTGTATTCTGCGTACGGATATACGACCGGACGAGTTATATATATATGCCGCTTCACTGTATAATGGGGCTTCAGGAAAAAATCTCGTTTAGGTATAACGCTACAGAAGATTTGTGGCAGTATACACTGACGCAGCTTCGGAGCTGCGTCAGTGTATACTGCCACAAATCTTCATCTACTAATTCATCTACTAAAGAAAAACAGTACAGTCTAGCGGGATTTGAAGCATACCGCGCGAGCGCTAACCGGCCTAACGTCCCACGGGCCTAGCAGCCCGTTTCGGAACAGTCAAAATCAAGATTTCCCATTCTTCTTTTCCTCACTGGCTGCTGCATGCTACAACGATCACCCACACGACCAACTCGCCTCCGTGAGACGGAGATGGCAGGCTCATTTCACCTCTTCTTCAGCCGCGGTCGTCGCCAGCACTCGCGCGCTTTACTCGCGGGTAGAACATACGATGCGCGCGACGAAGTTATTGATTTTGATTTTGTACAGAGCATAAAGTCGAGAGCGACGGTAAAAACCCGTCGATTGTGTCCATATACTTGCTCTCGCAACAATATATCTGTCGGTCTCTTCGAGAAAACTTGATTCAAACGGCATCGTGACCTTTTTTTTTTTTTTTTTACAGCACCTGTCCGTAATCGAGAGATCCTTTTGCACTTTGAACTATGAAATCATTATATCACTGTCAGCGGCATTTATGGCATGCATACAATGTCACTCACGGGCGTACGCACATTTCAGAGGAACATATTTCACATTGCACTGCCATAATAATAAATAAAAAAACACCACGTTGCGCAATCCTACTCTACATCAAAAGTAAATCATTTGATTTGTGCCTCTTACTTGTGGTGATGGCGACAGCAGCAGCGTGGATGGTGACGGCCCCTAAAGTCTTTCAATTTCAAGAGTACTCTTGAAACTGAAAGATTATGTAAGAGCGTCAGACAGCAAAATGAAGCGTTTCAGAATCTTCCCATTTCAAGCGTATTCTTGAAATTGAACGATTATGTAAGAGCGTCGGACAGCAAAAAGAAGCGTTACCGAAACGCCGTCATGGCACTTTCATTTTTATGTTTTGTGCCCTGGTCACTGTCAAGCGACCAAAGTGCGCAGAAACCTCCCGTGGTCGCCGCCTATACTGGTGACATAGAGGACTATCGGCGATTCTTCCAACCGCACAAAGCACGATACGAGAGACATAATATTTATGTGGGTAATTTGGTCACGCAGTAATAGGAAATCGTTCATGCTCTGCCATTTAAACTTCATTTGTGCAGTCGAAGCACGGCGCACTAATATGTTAGAACCAGAACGAACCAAATATTATGAGTTACATAGGCCATAATCAGTTAATCCACCATTTACTTCTAAATACCGGCTGTGGTAGGGTATGCCCGCATTTAACTTCATTGCACGTTCCCGTTGTTTTCATTACACGAGAACACTGACAAATATTGTTGCAGCAGGCACCGCGGCATTGTAAAGAGCAAACAATTGCCATTTTATCAATGCCATATCATGTAGTATATCTGCCTCTCGTCGAAAAAGAGCTCCTCAGTTTATTGTTTTACAATGGGTAAATATGCTCTGCTCTCAACAGTGGAAATTTAAGTGGTACACAAGGAGGAGCTTCATCCTCAGAATCACCGCCAAGTAAAGCTGAACTTCGACATTCTTCAGGTGCATGCATTAGTTGTTGAAACCCCATTATTGCATCCTGAAGGGTCGTGGTTGTACCACGCTAACGTTGAGGCACTTCACGGCCCGGTGACTGCGTAACTCAGAAGTGCTGAGTCACGTAACGCTCCTGCCAATAAATTGCAGTCTGTCACTGTCCGAAAAAGAAATTCGGGGTCATGAAGCGTGGAAACTTGGGCAAGTTGGTAGGTCATAATTGAATATACGAACAGCGCAACTGACAAGGACAGAGGAAGGTAACAACACACAGCGCTGTCTTTCAACAATGATTTAATAGCGGAGAGAAGTACATATACAGGGTGTTTCAAGAAATGTGTCCGACCTTCTAAAAAAATCAGGAAAATGCGATATTTGATTGCTGCCTTGAGAAATGGTTTTTCTGTAGTGGCAGGGATTTTAAGGTGGTTAGAGAAATTATTTGGGACTGTAATTAAAAAAGCTAAATTAATTAACTTTTTAATTAGTGGAGTTAGGTGGTTGTGTCAAATGGAAGAATTGAAGCTCTTCATGCCAGAAGTCCAACCCAACTTTGAGATTTCGAAAAAGTGGCATCTAGTAATACTTACGAAATAATGAAATTCAACCAAATTCAATGGCGAAACCTAAACAGAAACATGGAAGAACGCAACTGCCATATTCTTCTGAGACGTCCAAAATGAGTGAATGACTTTTTCTGTAGCGCTAGGCATCTTAAGATGGTTAGAGACATGACTTGAGACAGTAATTAGGAAAGTTAAATTAAATAACTTTTTAATTAGTGGAGTTAGGTGATTGTGTCAAATTCGGGAATTGAAGTTCTTCGTGCCAGAATCCCATCCCAACATTGCGATTTCGAAAAAGCGTCCTCTAGTACGAAGTAATGAAATTCAACCGAATTCGATAGCTTTCGCTGTTGAAAGCCGTTGCATTTGGTTGAATTTCATTACGCCACAACAATTACTAGAGGACGCTTTTTCGAAATCTCAAAGCTCGGATGCGTTCCTCGCATGAAGAACTTCAATTCTCCCATTTGACACAACCACCTAACTCCGCTAATTAAAAAAGTTAATTAATGTAACTTTCCTAATTACTATCCTAAATGATGTCCTTAACTACCTTAAGATACCTGCCACTACAGAAAAAGCAATTCTGAAAGCCCCGAGCAAATATCGCATTTTCCTGATTTTTTTAGAAGGTTGGACACATTTCTTGAAACAACCTGTATAGTGAAAAAATGGGCATGCGTAGACGGGCGCGGTTAACAGCCACTGCGATACAATGCCAGCAAAACTCTTGTCATTTATTGATTGAGCTGGAAACCAGTACACATCTTAAAAATGATCGAGATACGCAATCTATTTTTGCAATAGCGCAACTGATGGGTAACTTACACATGTACCGTCAAATTTACTTATGTGATAGGCCTCAATTATCTCACGCGTGGCCTGCGAGTGGTGCTTGCCTATTACTACGCAACGCTCAAAGAGGGGCACGCAGCCGCAGTCGCGGCAGTGAATTCCGAGGTGTCCTTGAACCGCATTGTGCACATTATTATTATGATCTCGTAAACGGTCGTTCAAGCACCTTCCAGTTTGCCTTATGTATTTCTTACCGCAGGAAAGCGGTAGAAGATACACGACACCAGTAGCACAAGGAACAAAGCGCGTTCTGTGAAAAGGGGCATCATTAATGTTTGCCTCGTCAACGCTCTTAGGAGGTCATACCCGCACTCGATGCAACTCAGTCTCAAAGCACAGTTCGAGCGCCTCTTGAGCGCTGGTTACCCGATTGCCCTGATTTCTGCTGTTGCGGAAAAGCTTTTGAAGCAGTTCAAATATCAAGGAGGGCAATCTCAGCCTCAAAATGCGTCAGTTCCTAAGAACTGTGTTGCAGTCCCTTATCTGCATAACGTTTCGCATAGGCTGAAAAAAATAGGGAAACGCGCTGGCATCACTGTTGCCTTTTCCGCCCCGGAAAAGCTATCGAAGCTTTGTAAGTTGTTGAATCAACCAGCTGCAAATAGAGTAAGATGCTCTGTGAATGCTCTGTGAACGCTCAGCTAAAGGGAAGTACATACATGAGTGATTTCCATTTTGACTCCACCGAAATGCTGCCGCCATGGCTGGAATCAGCCAGCCTTCTAGAAGTTAACAGCGCTAAGCAGCGCTAAGCAGCGCTAAGCAGCGCTAAGCGCTAAGGTAAACCATGGAGCATACGCAGTTAGGAAACCTACTTTTTGACCAGGCACGTGCTGATAGGGGAGGAGGAGGCCACGGAAGCCCCCCTTTGCACTGAAACTTAACTTGAGACTTGGCAACTATTTGGCGGTCAACAGTGGGTTGCAAATCAGTTCTGCGGAAGGCTTTATTTCTGAGAGGCTTTATTTCTGAGTAATCCGTATGGATTTCCTTGTGGCTTCGTGCTACAAACGGGTGGTTGTCTATTGTCCGTTTCTCAACAGTGGGTTACTGTTATAGTATTATTATGGCAGAAGCGTGGAAGTAATCTATAACTGGGTCAAGAACAAGGACGCTTAACAGAGGGCGTGAAACAGGTTGAAAAATGGCGGAATGTACATTCCGCCAATTTTAGCAACGAGAATATCAAGAAATCTACATTGTGGGAAAGGCAAAAACGTTTTTGCCTTTCTCATAATATAGGTTTCTTGTTTTTGAATCTCAGGTGCGGCCCCTCGAAAGGCATCAGTGATATCTTTTCAACGATCTACTTTTCACAGCCATGCCAAAAAACTTGAAATTAATGGACCTCGTTATGTTCGCATGTACTCCTATGATGTGGCATCCCTGCTGCAGCTCTGGGCACCAGAGATCATCGACGAGCGCAATTAATATTGTTCTCAGTATATCGTGTTGGCAAAATGTTTTTTTTTTTTTTTTGTGGTCGCTGCTGAACCGGCTAGTGTATGCAATGCTTTTGCTTGCGGAGTTCAAAGATTTACAGTAGTTTTAACTGTCCCCGGTCAACTGCCGGATGTAACAAGGTGAATAGTTGAGCTGATTTGTGCATCAGCTGTGGCGAAAGAGAGCATTTACGTGAGACGTGAGACGTGAGAGGTGGAAAGTGGTAACGGCATCAAAAGAGGATAGTGGGTACTCGAAGCTGTGCCCAGTCTACTCCTCTGTCTTATAAGCCCCACGTCTATTTTGTCAGCCCTGTTTCCGCCGCACGATGACTGTGCAGCATGTGCTTGGTGTGCCCCCGCAGTATGGGCGAGGGCACGGGGTGCACCCCGTTCTGAAAGAAAGGGGTGCATCCCCACAAGACATCACATGTCTTGTGGGGATGCACCCCTTTCTTTCAGAACGTCTCCATTTCAAGGGCTGTAGCAACCGCTGGGCGAAGCTAATTCTAGAGGCTTTGGGGCTCAAAGAAAAAGGAGGCCTCTCTGTCAGCAGTCATTTTATAAACCGTCTTCACAATGAGTTCATACATCGAGGTTGTTAGTTTCCTCCAATACACTTTTATGGGCATCGCTATCTTCAGTCCCCTTCGTAAGTGCCTCGTCTCCGTTTCCATTTTCATTTGTGCTCTCTCGGTATCTTTCCTGTATCCCGCCTGCGGGTCTTATTCGTAAGGGCACTCTCCCCGCTCGGTGGGCCTTGAATAGGAGACAGTTGTAGCGCGCCGTGTGCCGTTTCACCTCCATAGCCAAACCACTGGAGCAACGTTTTGAACAATCTCACCCCCATCTTCTGGCCTGGCCCTTTCAATATCGATGGGGGCGAAATGAAAAAAAAAAAAAACTCGTGTGCTTAGATTTAGGTGTACGTTAATCAGCCCTTTCTGGTCTAAATTATTCCGACGTTTCCCATTACGGCGTGCCTCATAATCATATCGTGGTTTTGGCGCGTCAAACCCCATCAATTATCGTTACTACCTCGCTCTCCCTTTCAGGCCACCAGCCGCTGTCTGACGATCTTCAAGACACGCTTCTAATTACTCAGCTATCCCCCCGGAGCCTCGCCACGTAAGCTTAATGCCCTCTCTGCCTTCGACGCTGCTTCGCAGGTCGTTACACCTAATGTCCATTGTGCCATTCACGCCGTATCTTCTTCCCATTTCTGTTTCCTCGTCATCCACATTGCCTCTTGTATTTCGTTGTTTCCTGAATGAACATTCAGCCGTGAGTCAGTGATATATGCGGGCCTTCTCTTCCCTTTCTATTCCGGTCTCCACGCGCTCTTTCTACCAATTCTACAAAATAAAAATGAAACGCAAAAAAAAAAGCGCGAGGAAGTGGCGAGCGGGGGCTGTCGAAGAGGCAGTTCTTCTGGGCGCTTACGCGGGTTGTTGATTTCAGCGGCCTCTGGCCTACCGGGGAGACTTCACGCGGCGTTTCTATGGTGTTAAGTCGAACGACTGAGCAAGCGCACTCATGGTCCGCTGCGGCGATGGCGGCGCATTACGGTCTCTGTCCATGGTCGAGAATGTGCATACCCAAATTGGCGGAAGATCAATCACATGCGCTTGAATACAGGAACTTGTGACTACGTCGGGTTGACTGCGCCGATGGGCGACAAAAACCCGCGCAGGCGATGGCAGCACCTCTTTCTTAGGTTTCTCGACTGCTGAATGAGTATCACACGACCATAGCGCAGTGTACACCTTTCTGTGTACACATTTTTTGTGGCATTCTTATAGGAGGGAAAATGCGCGGAGACACCAGGAAGGGCTATTTTACTCCGCACGAGCAACCTTACAAAAATGGATTTAGACAGTCTATAGAGTGTCTGCAGACTTCTTGTGGACATGTTTGTTTTTATGTAGATTTAGTATTTTCTCTAAACAGAATCTATGGACAATGTATAGATAAAAGTCAACAGATTGCATGTACCTTTTGTTTAATTGGGTTCTATAGATCGCCTATAAGCAAATATAAAAAAGTGTGTGTTTATTATTTTCCAATTTCAGTCTGCATACAATCTGTAGACAAAACACACTATCGTATACTTTATTTTTTGTCTAATCCCTGACTATAGATTTTCTATAAACAAAAATCAATAAGTTGTCTAATTTTACTAGTCTAAGTTTAGTCTATTGAAGGTCTATACGCAAAAGCCAATAAGTTTTTGTTACAGAAGCAATAGTGAAAAATTTTGGAAAGTTGTTGAGTCCAACTTACGACTCCAAGGCCCGAACATCAATAGCGAAAGACGGCAAACTGCTTTCCACGTCAGACGCCGCGGCAGAATTCGGTAATTTCTTTAGCTTCGTGTTTACGGATGAAAGTCCAATGTCACCTAACTTACCCGCAATTTCTTTAACTTCCCACAACCAAGATATTCTTATTACTTCGCGAGGCATCGCTGCAACCATTGATCGCCTTTCTGCAAATTCTTCACCAGGTCCTGAAGAGATATGCCCAAACCTGCTTAATATATATTAAAGCTAGAATTATGTCCTATGCTAAGTGCCGTTTTCCAACAGTCCCTTGACACTGGCTGTGTACCCGACGATTGGAAGCAAGCCCGCGCAATACCTATATTTAAATCCGGAGGCCGCTTTAGCCCTACTAACTACAGGCCAATCTCTCTAACTAGTATCGGCAGCAAACTGCTTGAGCACATTATTTCATCGGCAGTCATGAATTACTTATAGGAAAACAACTTTTTTTTGCCAACCAACATGGCTTCCTGCACGGTCAGTCTTGCGAGACAATTATTTGAGTTAATTACCGAGATTCATATTGCTTTGCATGATATATGCCGGATCGATGTCGCTTTTGTAGATTTAAAAAAAAAGTGTTCGATAAAGTCCCTGCGCCAGACTAATGAAACAGCTTACCAGCCTTAACTTAAACACTCACGTTCTTAATTGGATATCGGAATTTCTAACTAACCGGTACCAATCCGCTGTAGTTAACGACAAATACTCCCCTTCAGCGCGCGTCAAAACGGGAGTGCCGCAGGGATCTGTGCTGGGACCGATTCTATTTCTAATTTACATTAATGATATAGCAAATTTTATGACTTCCACAGTAAGGTTATTTGACGACAACTGCGTGATATTAGAAAGTTGATTAACAGTGAAGATGCTAATAGCTTGCAGAATGATCCTAATACGTTAAGTAAATGGTGCCAGGACTCGCAAATGGAAGTCAACGTGATCAAAACAAAGGTCGTTTCATTTCTTACAAAACTAAACCCAATAACTAATCACTACACATTGAATGACAAACCAGTTGAAAATATATCCAATTTTAAGTATTTGGGAGTTGACTTAACGAGTGACTTATAATGCAACCTACACATTGACACTATACCACTAGCAGCGCTTACAACATTCGGATTCATAAGACGTAACTTACATTTCACCAATTCTGCTCATAAACTTTTAGCTTACAATGCAGTAGTCCGCTCTAAACTTGACTATGCTTCCGAAATATCGAGCCCTCACCAGGCTTACCTCATAAACAAAATATAGTCTCTTCGAAACAAAAGTGCCCGTTTCATAACAAAGAATTACTCTCGAACTTCCAGCATAAATCAAATTAAAATGTCTCTAAAGCTGCCGTCCTTGCAGTCACGCAGACTGTTCTCCCGTCTTTGTCTCTTTCGAAATCTCTATACCATAACGATTCGCAACTGTCTGCACTTATTAAACTTGCCCATCGAATATTCGCTCGTCAGGACCACGAATTCAAATTAGAACCTCTATTTGCCCGAACAAACCTGTTTTTATATTCACCATTACTTCGTGCTGTTAATCATTGGAATCAACTTCCTAACGATATGGTCTGTATAAAAAACTACGAAGAATTCACTCACAAATTAAAGCTTAATCTTGGTGTTTGAATGACCTCGTAAAACTGACTCAGATGTAGTACGTGTGCTTATATAGTGATTTATCTTGCTTGCTGTATAACTCGGTCACTTGACTACTCTTTAGGAGAGAAATGTCTAGCCTCGTTTGTTCTTGTGTTACGCTTTCCTTTTTAGTGTAGTTTTGTCATTATAGTTACTTTAATACGATCTTTATCATTTATACGGTGTTATTTATTTCTTCAAACCTTTTATTACTTTCTTGTTATTGTTTGTTTTATGTATGAATGCTACTACCCCCCGCGCCTATGTAATGCCCTAGGGCCTTTATGATACATGAGTAGATAAATAAATAAATAAATAAATAAATAAATAAATAATACTCGTATTTCTTTAATCCCAGGCTGCCTATAATTCTTCCTTATTACTTGTTTGTTTTGTCTTTAATACGTAATCTATAGACTGTGAAAGAGCGAAGATGGGTTTGTTTCATTTTCTTGTCATTTGTAATGGTTTTCATTGAAATTTTACTAGACCTTTTCGTTTGACTTCTCCTAAGCACCTTTTATTCAATGTCTCATCGGGCCCTGTACGATAGATGTCAAAGAAACTAAAAAACAAGGGCAGCCAATTATGAGCGAACGTCAACGGTTCATTTTTATTTTTCCATCCATTGTGAAGCTTGTTGTCTTTTGAACCCCGAGCACGTCTATGTGCGAGGGTCCCTTACTTCTGACTCTCCTGGGAACGACGATGCTATAAAAACGCATCGGAACCTCGTGAGTTTTCTCTTGTAAAAGGTGGGACGTTTAACGAACACGGTAATTCATAAAAGAAACTAAAATCACTACAAGGACGGTGTGGTTCTTTTCGCCGTCGTTGGTACAATGCAGAGGGCAATGTATTTCCTGGAATACTGGAAAGCGGAGCTTCGAAGCGGGGCAATGGGCACACAGTGAACACAGGAGAACAGCTATTTTTCAAAACACAAATAGCAGGGCCCACTGCAGTGGTTCTATTTTTGTTACTATTGAGAGTACAGTATTTCGCCATTCTTTTCCTATACGAACCATCTTGCCCAGAAACAGTTTTTGTTAAACTTTTTTTTGTGAATTAGCTGTCGCCCTTCACTAGCTCATTAATATTTGTTCATTTTCACGACGCTTTGAAAACGTAATGAGTTCATTACGATGTTCTTCAACAAATATCCATTTTTCTGTTTTCATTACAACGACGTGCAATGCAATTTTTAATCGTGTTTCAGTAGGTGATTTCAAATTGATAAGGTGTGTATGCACTTGCTTACACGCCCGGCTTAGAATATAATAATTTAATTTAACAACGAACATCAATAGGAAGGAAGTTGCAGCTGAATCGCCCTAAGGGCGAGGCATCGCTGGTGACACTGGCTCGGTGGAAATACGAAGAGATATCAAATGGCCCCGCGAACACTTACTGTCAAAGGCTCAGCTTTTCCACGTTCTTGTGGTGATACACACAGACACATTTATTCTGCCGTAGGGACAACAGCTGTTACAGATAATAGCAAAACGGACCGTTCGTGTACATACCCTGTATATGTTTAAACACCAAGCACTGGAAATAGAATTGAAGAATCGCTCAGACGCGGTCGATACATCGGCCTCTCCACTAAGGAGTTGCTTTTTCGTTCAGGCACTGCCGTGAATCGTGAAGGCGCGCGAGCGAACACAATAAAGAAGGGGAGGAGACCGAAAACCGGTGCGGCAAACGAACGGAAGGGGGCGCGCAGCTGCAACTCAGTTCAAATCGCCCGCCGACCGAGAGCCAACGAGTTCAAACCAGGGGACGCGCACGCGCAATGACGTTTAGGCCGTTTAGGGTTGTTGAAAAAAAAAAGTTCTCGCAGCGAAGACAGTGGGTGTAACGCCGTAATAATCTTGTTTTGTGCGTGTATTTTCACCGCTTTAAATTATATTACGTGCGGTTATCGTCTCTGGAAGTCGTGGAATGGACACGTGCTTACATCGCATGTCGGAACGGTCGATTCGTTGTTCGACATGGAATCGTTGACGGCCATGTGTTGTCGCAGTCCCAACGAGCGCGAAGCTTTGAACAAGATCACAAGCGCGCGCCTTTTGACGAGACGGTCACCACGGTCGCACTTCGGTGAGTTCAAGAACGTTGCCAAATCGCGTGACTGTGCATGACGACTTTGCGTAGGTAAGACTGCCCGGGCGGCGAGTTGCCACAGCAGAGGTGGTGTGCAAGAGGAAGTGTGTGTTATGAAAGTATGCATAGTGCTAGTTTCCCTGCCTTCTGTCGTCTTCGTTATACACTTCTACGGAGCGGTTGCCGTGTGCGTTGATTACAGCTAAAAACAGGCTGAAGAATACGCGTTGCATTACGCTATGTTGTGCTTGTGTTATGCAGGCCTTGTGTTGTTGCGCAGTTCTTCCTTGGCTGTATACAATGCGAGATCTTTGCATGAAGCGACTTGCACATGTCTTGTCACCATAAAAATGGATAAGCTTTTAAGCATACTGGTCTCCCCGTACCCTTTCTATGGTGGAAATGCAGCAAGTTCAATAAGCATAGTTACCCGCCACGGTGGTCTAGTGTTTAAGGTGCTCGACTGCTGACCCGCTGGTCGCGGGATCGAATCGCGGCCGCATTTTAGAAGAAGGCGAAAATTCTTGAGGCCCGTGTATTTCGAATTAGGTGCGCGTTAAAGAACCCCAAGTGGTCAAAATTTCCGGAGCCCTCCACTACGGCGTCTCTCATAATCATATGGTGGTTTTGGGACGCTAAAGCCCATAAATTATTATTATAAGCATAGTTATAGTGAACTAACGAGCAAATCAACTTTATAGTAGTAGACGGGTGTGCAGATAGAGAGACACATGTACGCACACGACGCTGTCATGCATACGCCATGCTGCTCAGAAGATGTGTGTAGTTGCGTCGCCGTCTACGGTGCTGAGCTCGTTTTTGGAAAAAATGGACGTAATTGTTCTATAGTGATGATTTTAGTCCGGCTGCGCAAAGGTCGCGCCTCGTAGCACTTAGATGTGTACAGAGACAACCAAATCAATCGATTAGCCAAGGGAAAGCATAGGGGATTTTAATTCTTGTCTTTAACTATAGTGTAGTAATATCGACCTAAATTGAAATGGAATAAAGTGAACGAATCATCACCCTTTCCGTCGATGGTATCTAAACGCCCGATGCTCTACCGATTAAGCTACGACGGAAAGCGCTTCGCCGTACACTTCGCTGGGTATTTATGTATGTGTAGTCCCTTGGAGTGTTAGCCAGTGCCACTCGTAGTCAAGGCGGTGAGTGTGGAACACTCTTTTTTGCCAGAGTGCGTAACGTGGCACGCGATCTTTCCATGAGGTGGCAGGTGACCGATGAAACGTCGCATGCGAACTTGAGGCATAAGTCAGCCGGGGCGAGGACTTCGCTGTGAATGAAAGAAAGAAAGGTGATTTTTCGAGGGCCTCGTTTCTTTTTTATACACAACCAAAACAATCGAAAATATCCCCTTCTTTCGTAGATTCAGTGAGGGCGTCGCCCCGGTAGACTTAAAGCATCAAGTTAGCATGCAAGTGTTTATTGGTCAGCTGCTGCCTGGTGCTAAGATTAAGTGCCACGTGATGCCCTCTGGCAAAAATCAATGTTCCAAACTCGCCTCCTGGGCTACGTGCGGCGCTGGCTGAGACTCCTAGGGATTACACACACGTAAGTACCCAACGAAGTGAACGGGGAAGCACCACACGCGTAATTACGCAAACGGTTGTGGATTCAGATCCCACCGACGAAAAGGGGGATTTTTCGTCCACTTTAATCAATTTCAACTTACGCCAGTATTATTACTACACATCAGTTAAAGACGACAATTAATGTCGCCTATGCTTTCCCTGTCCTTATTGTCTGTTTGATTAATTTAGTTGTGTCTAACAAAGAAACGAGGCCCTCGAAAAAGTTCCCTTCTCTCGTTCATTAAGTTTTTACAGGACGCTCATTGGAAGGCTATTCATTTGTTGTAAAACACGTTTTGTATTGGTATAACAGTAAGTACACACATGCAAGTACACATTTAAATTATTCGAAATAACACACCATGTATATGTAAACTATTGTTGGTGGATGTTTCTGTTTAATTAAACTTTTTAAGCGAGTGCATGCTCTCCTTGTGCTGTATTTGTGGGAGAAAAATTGGGGTAAATATTGGTCCTGCCACTCCATATTTTGTTTGCTTGATGAACCACAGATCGTCTGCGTAGTGAAAAATTCTTTTAATGGAGAAGTAGCATCGCTGCGTTGTGTGCAAAAATGAGTCTGCATTTATTTTTCGCGCATGCTCTGTCGTAAGTTTTTGCATTTTTGTATATTTTTCTGATTTAAGCTGAGTTGTAAGTCAGCGCTTGTGCTTGTCAATTTTGTCTGTGTGGTCTGCCTCGTTTTTTCCCCTAAATTTGTTGGGATAAATTTGTACATTACCAGTCTACAGAAAATCCATCTAGGCAATGTGTAGACCACAGTCCATTTGTGAGGCCATAAGTCCGTAGACAGTCTATATACTGGGTCATAGGAATAGCCTATGGATAATATACAGACATTTGTATGTGGATATATTAAAGACAAAATTGTACCAACGTAGATATTTATAAGCCTATACACATTTGTCTATAGTCATTCTGCAGACATCGGTCTAAAAGCATGAATTTTTATTGATCTACAGACCTTCTATAGCCAGTCTATAGATTTGACGTTTTTGTAGACTAGTCTATAAAAGCGAGTGTGACCGCTTTTCTATAGAATGTACATAGACCAGTCTAAAGAACGCAGCTATAGAACGTGAATTGGTTTTATCGAAAGATGTTTACAAACTTTATATAGACTATCTAAAAAAGATGGAAGACCTCGAGAGAAGCCTCGAGGTCTTCCATCTTCATCCGCGACTATGGATAAAGACGCCTACTGAAGGTGTGCCTACTGAAACGTTCCGTATGCCATTCCAATAATTCCATATGTTTCCTTACGGAATACACGCAAAGTCCATCCGTTACCCACATAGTTGCCATATATTTCCGTAACACTTACGGAAGCATAAATTATTGGAATGGTATACGAAACGTTTCAGTAGGAATCTGAAAGTTTTTCTTTTTATTTTCTGTATCCACATTCACACTTTCTATCTGTGCTTCGGAGAAATTATTCGATCTAGTTCTAATCGACGTGAGAAAGCATTCATGTGTTATGCAGCTTTTTTCCACCGCTGGGCATTACTGCACTTAGCGTTCAATTTACCACTGACTCCCTCCTCTAACATATTATATATACGTTAGAAAAAGCGGTGGAAAATTGTAGGGAACCTAATGTCAACGATAGGGTTGCAAACATTATTCTTCATCTGATACTGCAGTTATTTTACAGTACTTCCTTGTAATCAACGATGCTCGAAAACAACGAAGATTCTCGGTGTCCTCATTTCGCTATTACGTACAACACAGCCTTGTTCATTGAAGCCATAGCGCGGATAAGACAGGAAGAGGACAGGACGTGCGCTACTCACAACTGAATCTTTAATTCGGAAACATGTTGTACTTATACAGCAATGAAAAGACAGCAAGCGTCACCACAAGACCGTATCACAAGCGCAAGCCTGTATCATCCAGATACGCGATTTCCTTAGCACTGAGAGCAATCGAGGGCGCACTGACACAATTGGTATCTTATGAGTGCGTAGTTCTGCATAGGAACTTTGATAAAGATACGCGGGAAATTGTCGAGGCATGGTTGATTGCTAGAGAATAATATCACCTGTATTATTAACGTTCGGTTGGACGTCAGCGCTCGTCTTATTTTCTGGTGTCTTTCCTGGTGCTTGTCTTGTTCGAGTGTGGCCGAATTTCTTTGTCGCACCGTCTAGCGCTCCTTTCTAGGAATCAAGTACCCATGGCCGTCGCTTAAAAGAACAGGTCTTTTTAGCACAACACCGCGAAATTTCCCCCGCTCTTTCTTGAATAGTTGCCCCGGCTGTCGGGGCCTTTGTATGCCCATTCACGACTTGCTAACGAGACAACGGTACAAGACGCCCTCGCCGTCACGGGTGATTCTGTTCTTGCCTGTCAAGAAAACGCCACTCTATCCTCTGTTCGAGAGCTGTCATCGCGTGCATTGTTCGCCACCGCGAAACCGAGCTCTCCACATTTTCTTATCTTGCTTCTATCGCCAACAATCTGCATTTTTGCTCTGCCGACTCTACACACTGGAATGTGCGAATAGTTCATGGAGAGCTCAATTATAGTGAGTGAAGTAATGAGGCTACCATTGATCTTTCACTGCTTAGCCCCTGAAGGACTCTGCCCCTACGAACCAAGTGCATCAATAGCTTGGGCATTGGGGCATCACAAAATAAACTTTGTAATGTGTAGCACTCAATCAGGTTTGTGCTGTTGCGAACAGACCTAGGCAACGATACTCTGAAATTGCATCGCGGTAATATACAAAATACTTGGGCAAGGAGTATGTGGGATACCGATACAAGATACTACCGCAGTTGTTGTATCCGATACCACATTTTTCAACATTATTTTAAGATACTTCGATATAGTCGCAAATTTCTACACCCGTCTATATAACGCACCAGCAAACGCCTATGTCCAAATTTGTTTGCTTGAAAATGTCTTAACTGAGACAATATTTGCTTCCTTTGAATCAAATTTCTGTTAATATCTCAAACGTTTTGTATTTCCTGCTCAAAGTATGTTAATTTCATTCCGAAACAACTTATCGGGGTTGCTTTAGTTGCTTAACATGACAGCTCCTTATACGCGGCGCTGTCAACGGTTTTAGTTTTGCCCTTTTTTAATTTGCGGGAGCCGCTGTTCTGCTTGCCAAACAGCTAGCCGGTTGCCATCTCATTACAAGAACTTCAATATCAAGTCTACTCACGATGATGCAAATACCTGTCTGGTATTTTGCCTTGTCCGTAAGCGTATTGCCATTTACGCAATACCGAATCACCGGGCACGCGTAGAGCAGCAAGAAGACTGCTAGAGACATTTTTATGTCAAATCGTATATAGGCAGATGACATAACGCCGCAATGACTTTATATTGCACTTATTTGCTGGTGTAAAGCGTTCGCTAACGACATACTAACGTGCAATATTCTAACAATTTTTGTTCTACGAGAGAACATGTGCTGCCTAGAAACGTCTCGGACGTGCTGTATAGTTGCTCAAGGCGTCTCAAGACACCGGCCCACTTCCCACTATTGCCATTTATATCTCTGATTTGCCAGGAAATTAGAAAGAGTAAAAAATAGGCAGGCCAAAAAAAAAAGAAAAACAAAGGAAGAAGGAATAAATAGGCGGAAAGAGAGGGCGGTTAGCCAGTTCTTAGACCGGCTGGCTACCCTGCACAGGGGAAAGGGTGAGTGAAAGAGAAATACATCTAAATACAATACAAAGATGGTGCCGTATCAATCACTGTGAATAAATATAGAAACACAACAGAGGCGGTACCTTTAATATTTATGAGAATTAAACATGAAGTATCGTAACATTACCTGTTCAGGTAAGGCGATGAAAAATTCAGTGCCTGTTGAAAATGGCCTGAAAGGGCACGTTGAGACGCTCATGAGAAAAGCGGAGCATTTGGCATGACGATGTTCTCGATTGTTCTTCCTAACATCTTTGAGGGGGCTCCTAATAATTTCTAATAATAATAACGTAAACACAATTTCACTGTTATGCTAAGTAGTAAGGATAACTTTTGTTTCTGTATACACCAGGCGCGCCCAGATTATCATATATTTTCACACGTTTTTGGCGGTCAAGAGAGCAACTGCAGCCGGTAAAGATTACACTCTTTATGGGGCGAACTTGGGCCCAGAAAAAGAATGACACTAGAAATGCAACGATATCGGCGCGCAACGCGGTTGGTCGTCGAATAATCTGCTTATCTGTCAAATTCGACGCCTTTAGTGGTCGCATTATCAAACTTTCCAGCGCTCTCGCTGGACCTCGCGTTAAAACGTGAATAACCTCGGCTACAGGAGGCCTGCCCGTAATCTTTACAGAACAGTCTAAAACAATCGCGAAGTTTTTAAACATTGCGGCTCGGCCTGCGACGAGTTGTGGCAACCGTTTTTGCGGGCGAAACCCGATCACATAAAAAGTAAATGAAAAAGCGCGAGTGGCAGTATGTCTCCTCAACATCGCCTTCATAATAAACTGAAGTGAATGTAAAATGTGTAAACAAGTGTCCCAATAACGCATATGGTTAAAAGTAAGGATAAAACAGGTAGCTTATTTCGGCGGCACGTTACAAAAGACATATTGCAGTAAAAAAACAGGAAAAAAGAATGGAGACCTATACTCCATCCCTGAAGTTCCCTTCAGCACTGTGAAGGCTACAGGGCCCCTTAGCCTAAAGGAAGGGCGATTACCCACACCACATGTATTCATCCGCGTCACGTCGTCTGCTCAGCGCCTCCCTGGGTCAGCTCGCACGCGCGGGGCGAACGGAGGGCATCTCCGAAATATAAAAAAATGGCTGCACCTACCGCAGCTGGTACCCTCCGCTTTGAATTTATCAAGTTGTCACCATGCCATGTCCAGGAATTCGGGACATCGACAACTAGCGCCATCTGTTGTGGTGGCTGCTAAGTGGCAGTGTCACTCAATGGGAACCGACCTTTAAACATTTATTGTAGTGTAATGCTTCAATATACGCTTAAATCACTTCGTCCATATAATATGGGAGTCATTATGCCACAGTGCGAGAAGTTTTGCTTTATTCCCATTAACTTCCTGGGTTCGAGAGCCACTTTTATGTGCTATGTGAAACTCCATAGGAGATCATTTAAAAATTTATATAAAAACAATGTGCCCTCACCTGCTTAAATCACTGAAGGGACCCAATCTCGATGATTCAATATTCGTACCTGTGAAGTTTGGCGGATGTCGGAGAAGTTTCTGAGGTTCGACGGGAACTTTTGTCTAAGGTGCATTGCAGCGAAACCACCTTATAGGGGTGCATACGCTTCATAGTGTTTACAGTTGCCTAAAACAGGTGAAATTGTCAGTGTTTTTATATAGGCTTGTTTTTCTTGAAGCTGCTAAAGATATGGAGGGTATGAATACTGTGGAGGTCTTAAGTTGTTAATTAGCAATGAGAAGTCTTAGGTTAATTAGAGCAGATGGTCAAAAATGAGAATAGCTCCTCGTAATTCAAAGTAAGTAAGAATTGACAAGATATATTGATACGGATACGAATTTTGCTCCACTGCGTGTAAGTAATCAAGGGTACTAATGAATTTAACAATTTACTTAAAACTTATTGGTGAAAGCGGTTAGTATAGAAGGACATGTATATTATATATATATTTAGATATAGTATTGCAATGCCCGCCATTAATATTAGATGGCTGTCGCATGCAAGTAAGTAGCAGTAGATACTGTTACAGCTAATTAGTAATCAAAGGTATAAGAGATATGGTAATTACACTCTGTCATTATTAATACTTACACCTTGAGGTAAATAGAAAAGGGGTAAATAAGAATCAATTAATCGGAGGATTGCGTTGTAATGTATCACATGGAAGTGGAGACGAAGAGGATCAAAGATATAAGAATCTTAGGTTGCTAATTAGTGATTAGGGGTCTTTTAGCTTAATTAGTTTGATCTGCACCATGTGGTTCCTGGCTAAGGGTCATGCGCCTGTGGAAATGGGAAAGGCGGCCTACGACGGAAAGGGGTTAAGTGGAGCGACTAAGTGAACAAATTTACAGGCTTAAAATGCGATCAGCTCGCGCAGGACACGGTGAGTTAGTGGTCATTGGGCGAGGCCTTTGTGTGGCTGTAGACATAATATAGGCTGAAGATCACTTTCACGATGGCGCAATACTGCTTTACACATTATTGAATTGCAGCTATGGTGTCCTGGTTGCTCTGTGCATCAGCCATATCCAGTGTCAACCCTTTCCCTACCGTGGAAAAAGAATATTGTACCAAATTTACCGGTAGTCTGTTTTTCGCTAAATTTGTAGTTTTGTTTCCTTAATAAAATGGCACCGCTATTGCAGTTCAATGGCGTTCTTGTATTTCACTGGTTTATAGTGGTTAATTATCCATAGCCCCTAACACAGCAGGCGGATTTGACACGTGGATGGGGAACTACTGAAGGGCAGCTGAAAGGCCCTCAGGTTCATCTACATAATCGTCGTGCCCAGAATCATCGGACGAGAACGCGTCACTTACTGTATCCGCAGAAAACTCTAGAGAGCTGTCGTCTGACGAGCACTAATTAAGAACTTCTTTTTACGCGCGCACTCATTGCCTCGTTTCGAGGAGGTAGCCACGCTTCATGCGGCAGTATCGGAGGCGGCAATACAATGAAAGCCGTGACGTAAATGACACACCATGGAGAAGGATGGCCACCCGGCGTCAAGAAGCAGAACTATGCCGAGTATAGTCGTCATCGGTCATTTTAATACAAAATGTCATAACGACTATACTCGTCAACGGGAGGCAAATGGTTAAATATAAATATAAAAACATGGTTCATCCCTTCGTCATAGGAATCGGAATAACACGAAAGTAAAGCGTGCCCTTACAGAAGTAACTGACTGTTTACTGTACATTGATATAAGAGAGTTTGCACAATTATGTTGATGTCTGGCAGCTGTAGCACCGTTTAACTTGGATGCACCAACTTTGATGATTGGTGGTGCATATCCATCCCGACGACTAGCGTCCATGTTAAATTATTAAACAAACCCTTGTGGTAGCTGTAGTAGTTAACGGTGAAAGCGTAATCGGAGAACGAGGTGTGATAGCCAGAAGAGCGTCGCATATTGGACGCAAAACTTGGTCGCCATCCCGCGACACCTCGGCCGGACTAGAGGGAAACGCAAAGCGCGTCGCGCCGCCCCGGTAGCCCGGTCGCGATTTTAGGGGCGAAGCTCCTTATAGCGGCACCCGTTCGTCCCTCGTAGCGTAGTATGTAACCAGTCTTACGCTTTGACCTGCAAGGTGGTGCCGGTGGGAGATTTTTCCTGTGCGTTGTTGAACAATAAAAAATTCGCAGCGTTAGCTAAAAGCCGACTTCTTCTGTCTCTCATTCCCATTAGCCGCCATTCTTTACCTCCAAGGTAGTGCCTGGTGAGATTTCTCCTGTGCGTGATTAAACAATAAAAATTTTGTTCAAAACGCCGTTGATTGATGAAATAAACCAACAAAAGACGCCAGATGTTTTGTAAAAGCAAAACGAAAGAACGCCAGATGTTTCTAAAGCAAAACGAAAAGACGCCAGCTGCTTAACGAAAGACGCCAGATGTTTTCTAAGCAATGGTTTTCTAAACAATGAAAATTCACAGCGTACATGTAAAATTAAAGTGCGCTGCAAGTCGTCATAACTCATCGAACCTTTAGTATAAACGCGCCCGATCTCACGTCGGTGATGATGTACTGGGCAGAATTCACGGAAGATTCACGGTTTACCGATGAACCTCCGCAGCTTCGCCCACTCATCATCATTCACTCCGTGGATATGCTGTGATTTTTTTCTCGGGGCGTGCGCGTGAGCGTGGAACGCGGTGTTACAGCCAGGTGAGGCAGGCGCGCGTCGCAGAGCTATTTTTGGTTTGGATTAGCGTGATGCTATGAGCGACGCCAACGCTTCTACGACGCAGGGACTTTACGATGCTTGGGCTAAGACCGCCACCTAGCGGTGTGTTAAGGCATTGACAAACGTTAAACTGCTATTGAAAACGCGCCGAATGGGACAGACGTGTAACGCGTTGCAGATGCTAATCGCGGAGGCTACAGTAATGACGCATTACTTTACTTTACCGCTCCCAGAGGGTAACACCATCCCGCCGACCGGGAGAGTGGTAAATATAAAAGGCGCGTTTGTAAAGCCTTTAGAGTGTGTGACCGTGGCGCAGTGGAATTCAACAAATTTCGACATACACTAACGCAGGAGATTGTACCTGAGTGGTTATCGAGAGTGGAACCCTTGACAGTGCTCAAGGAATTTTAAAATTGATGTCTGTCCAGTAGGGCGGACAACATTTGATGTTATTTATTCTATGTGTTTGTGATGTGGTTTACGTCTGGAAGCAGGCAATAAAGCAAAAAAAAAAAAGACCGTGGCGCAGTGGATAGCGTGCCCGGCATCTGTTGCTGCGGACCGAGCGGTCGTGGGTTCGATGCCCGTTGACGGAACTTTTTTTCTTTGCCATCCGATCGTGTAAATTTTTACGACGTAACTTCCGTGACGGAAATACGTCACTGAAGTCCTGGTGGACCCCGGCATAAAACACTTTCGTGTTAATAACAGTGCTGTTTCTTGGGCCAGTTGGAAATTCATTCTGAAAAGGGTAGCGCTTGTGAACGCGGACTTAAGGAAGGCCCATGATTAATAACGTTTGCTGTCGGGCTAGTTGGTGCATAGCTGAACTTCATTTGATGGCGCAAATGTTAAGACAGGAACGAAGAAGACACGTGAGACACGGACAAGCGCACACTCGCGACTAAATTTTATTCTTCCGAAAGCTTAGCATAAGAACCCTCAAGCACAGATGTGAATGCACTTATTTCGTTTTTTGACGACAGAAATGCACTCTGTATGTTTAAAACTGAAATTATAGACATAGTTGCAAATTGTTTCTCCGTCGCTTCTTTTTTATGTGAAGCGTTGTGAATCCATGGGCACGCTATCGATGAAAAAGCTCTCTTGTATTTGTGCTCGTGTGTCGTCTGATAAGAGTTGTGGGTGTGGGAAAGGACACACGAAGAAGGCGCGCCTTATAGAATGTTCAACTGGTGTTATGTAGAAGATTCCTTTGAGTTGCGGCCGGATGTACATTGGCCAGACTGGCAGATGTACATGTCCAGGAATTCGGGACATCGACAACTAGCGCCATCTGTTGTGTTGGCTGCTAAGTGGCAGCGTCACTCAATGGGAACCGACGTTTAAACATTTATTGTAGTGTAACGCTTCAATATACGCTTAAACCACTTCGTGCATATAATATGGGAGTCATTATGCCACAGTGCGAGAAGTTTTGCTTTATTCCCATTAACTTCCTGGGTTCGAGAGCCACTTTTATGTGCTATGTGAAACTCCATAGGAGATCATTTAAAAATTTATATAAAAACAATGCGCCCTCACCTGCTTAAATCACTGAAGGGACCCAATCTCGATGATTCAATATTCGTACCTGTGAAGTTTGGCGGATGTCGGAGAAGTTTCTGAGGTTCGACGGGAACTTTTGTCTAAGGTGCATTGCAGCGAAACCACCCTATAGGGGTGCATACGCTTCATAGTGTTTACGGTTGCCTAAAACAGGTGAAAATGTCAGTGTTTTTATATAAGCTTGTTTTTCTTGAAGCTGCTAAAGATATGGAGGGTATGAATACTGTGGAGGTCTTAAGTTGTTAATTAGCAATGAGAAGTCTTAGGTTAATTAGAGCAGATGGTCAAAAATGAGAATAGCTCCTCGTAATTCAAAGTAAGTAAGAATTGACAAGATATATTGATACGGATACGAATTTTGCTCCACTGCGTGTAAGTAATCAAGGGTACTAATGAATTTAACAATTTACTTAAAACTTATTGGTGAAAGCGGTTAGTATAGAAGGACATGTATATTATATATATATTTAGATATAGTATTGCAATGCCCGCCATTAATATTAGATGGCTGTCGCATGCAAGTAAGTAGCAGTAGATACTGTTACAGCTAATTAGTAATCAAAGGTATAAGAGATATGGTAATTACACTCTGTCATTATTAATACTTACACCTTGAGGTAAATAGAAAAGGGGTAAATAAGAATCAACTAATCGGAGGATTGCGTTGTAATGTATCACATGGAAGTGGAGACGAAGAGGATCAAAGATATAAGAATCTTAGGTTGCTAATTAGTGATTAGGGGTCTTTTAGCTTAATTACTATGAAAAATTAGCAGAGTTGACAATGACCCCCAAAAATTCACACTGAGTGAGGTTTACTCAGCAACATTATGCACATTTGCACCCTGACCATATAAGTAATCACTTGTAATGAATTCACCAATTTTAAGGTTATAATAGAAATCTTTCAGTATAGAAGGATATGTACATGATATATATAGGGTATTCAATGTATGAAATTAACATCCGAGATAGATAGTAACATGCAATTATCTTTAGTGATAGTTATCGATAATTAGTAATCAGGATAATTTGGGGAAAATCTATGGAACCTAGCAATTAAAGATGACGATTATAGTTTATTAGTGATCGTTGTAGGCAGTTGCCAAGTGCGGGTATATGGTCAATAAATTAATAGGTCGACAACATAGTAATGCATCAAATGAAAGCATATAGGAAGAGGCTGAATACATTTGGAATGTTTGCTAATTGGCATTTAGGGGCTCTGCAGCGTAATTAATATTAATATTTTTTACAGCAGAGTTATGCCCACGCTTTGTACTACTCGCGATGTAGACAAAACACAATCATCATTATGCCGGCGCACTCAGCATAGCTGTGCCTAGTTAAGCCATGTTAATCATAGCCAATTGTAATTAAGTTTAGTTGAGCACGATGAAAACTAATTAGCCATGCATAATACAGCCAGAAGGCTAGTTAGCCCTAATTAAGCCGAGTTGAGATGCTAGTCTGCGTAGTCACGCCGAGCTCGGCAAGAGATGCCGAGCGATACCGATATATTAATTATGAAAGAGTCTAATTAGTATTAATTACGTTATTTAACTGATTAGGTCTAGATTGACTTGTAGTGAAAGCTCGTCGAGATGAAGCCTCGCGTATGTAGACTATACTAATTAAGCTCATTAGCGTAATTAAGCTAATTAAGATATAATTAATGCTAGTTTGACTAGGGATGCAAGTTAAGCTAGACCAAGTTTAAAATGTGCAAATTAGACCTATTACGCTAATTATTCCAATTAATCTGATTAAGCTAATTAACCTATTTGGTGTTGTGACTGCCGAGCGATACCCAATCGAACCCGATCAACGCCTATTCTATGCTCGTGATTACCAATGTGACCCCGTGAACACTTCGTGCATCGTCGTGTGAATGCACGTGTGCCTAGTCAAGCCAAGACCAGCCAAGTGCCGACCATCTCTGCTCTAGCCCAGGTTTGCGCGACTCAGTGCAATAATAATACCTGGGGTTTAACGTCCCAAAACCACGATATGATTACGAGAGACGCCGTAGTGGAGGGCTACGGAAATTTCGACCACCTGGGGTTCTTTAACGTGCACATAAATCTAAGTACACGGACCTCAAACATTTTCGCCTCCATCGAAAATGCAGCCGCCGCGGCCGGGATTCGATCCCGCGACCTTCGGGTCAGCAGTCGAGTGCCATAACCACTAGACCACCGTGGCGGGGCGCGCGACTCAGTGGAAGCTGCGCAAATTTTTTAAAATTAGGTCAGCTAAGCAGAATTCACGGTAAGAGTGTCTTACTAATGTTGATCTACATTCGCACCTTGGTACACAGTGCATTACTAATGAATGGTGACAATGAATTCAACATATGTTCAATTTAGGGGTGAAAGCTGTCAGTGTAGGACATCAGTAAAATAGATAGATAGTATCTAATCTATTCAGCTATAGATCTCAATCTATGCAGTTACAGTACAATGGTGGGAAGCAGTAGAATATCATTCATTATTAGCTGTCATAAATATCATTAATTCGTAATCAATTATAATTATTCGTTTTATATAGATACCATCTATCACCGACAAGTGTCAAGAGAAACGTTTACGAGAGATGACGATCTAAAGGAGTACTGCGTTGAAAACGGCGCGAAAATTGGACGAAGGCTAAGGAAAAAATAACACAAGCGCTCGCACATTGATGAGGTATGCAAAACACTGGGTGCAAAAGAGCCTGATGTAAGAGAAACAAATTGCAGAAGGGTGTCTTCAAGGGCCAGTTGCTACATGTTACTGCACCCAAAACCGTGCGAAAACGGCAGGAAGGCTAACGAACAAAGGAACAGCGCTTCTGTTTGTTCCTAAGCCTTCGCCCCGTTTTAGTGCTGTTTGAAACGCAGTAACATGTACCAACTTACCCTTCAAGACACCCTTCTGCAATTTAAAGGAGTAATTAAATCTACTGATAGTTTTAGGAAATTAATAATTTAGTGCAGATATATGATAAAAATAAATTGAGGCATATGATTGCAAAGCATCAGATGATAGTCTAAAGAGAGAGGGTGAATGCATTGCGAGATTCTCTTGCTGATGAACCTTTTCAAGCAATCCCAGAAAGCCCCGCGGGAGCGTGGCGCACTATGGGAAAAGTTTTTACATCGAGCGAGCCGGCCGTTCGGTCGCCTGCGGCTCGTTGGTGCCACGAAACGAAAGGAACGTACACGTCGCGGCTTGTTGAATATTCTTACATCGTAAAAGACTACACTTATCCAAACGCATCTGCCTGTATATCTACGCATGAAATGTGAAAGGAATAACACAGTCAGTGTAGGTATTGCCGAGCGTATGTATATCGGACGTAGCAGTTAATCGATATGTGCGTTATCGCGTGCCGATGCCGTCACGACGTTCGTTTGTCAATAATGTCAGCGGAACACCGAATTCGTGTTTAGTGTATGAATACTTGGAAGGTACTAATGCGAATGTGTCGTATTGAAATGCCATAGAATTTTCCGCCTCAGCATTTCGTGTCATGAACACTTTTGCGCTTGCTCACTGCGTTTAGCCGTTATGGCGTATTTCAAAGATAATTTCAGTGTTAGAGACTCGTATTGCGCACGACTACACATATCTACGGCATGCATTCACCTGCGAGCAAACACGTGAAAGTACAACCAGCGTTTCGGAAATGCAACAACTGTAGTTAGTAGCAACGAAGGGCGCTAGAATCTTATCATTTGTTATATACATGTATATGCGGTGCGAGCGACGCGCACGCGGTCTAATCAGTCTCTCGAGTACTCTGTAAATATCACAACCTTACCTTGCGCTCATCGACAGTGCCGATGGACGTTGATTCCAAGTGGATGCGCGAATTGTATAGACCGCTCCTGGACTTCATCTAGGAAGCCACGTTGTATCGTTTTATTTAATTTTTTCTGCAGGGCTGGGGTCTCAAACGTGACTCGCACGTAATTGACTTCGTCCCATCCTTTTATTCGTCATCTCTAGAACGGACGAAGCCTCAAAGGGGTCAAGGGGAAACTGCGCACAGGCAAAACCCCGACATATGCACTAATGGATGAGGAAGGCAAAGTCACTGTCAATCACCAGTAATGACATGGGATGTAAAGAAATCCTTAGAGGGAACGCAAAGAGGCAATTTCCGTTGGTTAGGATCAGGTAACATCAGATCTTTTGAAAGACGGTGGACAGATTGTTTTAGAAAAACTGGCCACCATGTATAGAAAGTGTCTCTTGACGATGAAGGTAAGAGAATCTTGGAATAATTTTAAAATCACCTTAATTCATAACAAAGACGACGTCAAGGGCTTGAAATATTACATGCCGATCTGCCTACTGTCCGTTGTCTACAAGCGATTTAAAAATGTAAAAAAGATTCCGTATAGGCTACTCGACAATAAACAGATTCACACGATCAATCAAGTGATAGAGAAATGCGCGGAATATAACCAACCCCTATATATAGCCGTCAGAGATTACGAGAAAGTATTTGATTCGGTCGACATGGCAGCAGTCATTCAGGCACAACGGAATCAGGGCGTCGACGAACCGTATATAAAAATACTGGAAGAAATCTTAGATTTAGGTGCACGTTAAAGAATCCTAAGTGGTCAATAATTCTGCAGCACTCCAATACGGCGTCCCACGTAATCATATCGTGGTTTTGGGACATTAAACGCCACTAGTACTACTATTACTACTAATAACAATAATAACAATTAATATTATTATTAATAATATTGTTATAATAATAATAATAATATTTATTATTATTATTATTAGTAGTAGTAGTAGTAGTAGTAGCAGTAGTAGTACTAGTAGTAGTAGTAGTAGTAGTAGTAGTAGTAGTAGTAGTGTTACTAAGGCGTGAAACTGGTAGAGTGTTGGTTTATGTAAATTGAATGACCACAAATGAAAGCTTGAAGCATTTATATTCAACCTATTTTATTGTTTTCTCCACGGTGCATCGGTTTAAACCGCACTCGTATTAAGCGGGGAACAGACGGTACGATTTTTCATGGAATTCGACGTCCGACTCGGCGGAGGGGAAACCGGAATGGTGACCTTTCATAGCATCGTACAGCCACCATTCCCTCTCCCCCACCACCGCGTCGGCCGTCGGATCGCATGGAAAATCTGACCGTCTGTCTCGGCCTTTAAGCGTCTAGTCGGGTTGTGGATATCACATCTTGCAATCTCACTGCAAAAAAATATATATACAGAGACCAGGAGGAGCCATTTCTTGTACACCGCCAAAATACAGACACCGCCAAAATACGGACACACTGCGCTGTAGCTTTCGGGATGCGACAGCAGCCCCAGAAGATGGCCTAGCGAATAAAGCAAGTGTTGAGGTGTTTATTAGACGGCAGTCGGCGACGATGCTCAATGGCGACAGTCAAGCAAGAACACGAGCTCAGAGCGCGAGCGGGAAGAGCCCAAGAGGACGACCCACTAGAAGGATATAGAGAGCGCAACCCCTTACTCAACTAAAAGGCTTCGCTACAATTACCCCGGGAACGAAAAGGGAGCCGTCCGGCGACCTAACAGCTCGTCACTATGAGTGGGTCATAGTAGGCCTTGAGGCGCTCCACGTTGACTATGTCGCGCCCTCGACGGCGCATGTCCGAAGATGGTTCGATGGGTTCGATCACGTAGTTGACCGGGGATGTGCGCTCGACGACCCGATAGGGGCCTTCGTATTTCGGCAGTAGTTTTGAAGAGAGGCCAGTTGCAGTGGTAGGGACCGAGAGCCATACGAGTGCTCCAGGGAGGAACATGGACTCAGTAGTGGTGGTTCCACCGCGAAGGCTCTTCTGACGCTCTTGTTCCTGCGTTGTAAAAGTCTTGGCAAGCTCGCGACACTCTTCCGCAAGCCTGGCTGTGTCAGAAATCGGCGCACACTCAGTTGAATCCGGCTTGTATGGGAGTATCGTGTCGATGGTGTGCGACGGGTGCCTTCCGTACAATATGAAGAAGGGTGAAAACCCAGTTGTGCTTTGAGGGGCGGTATTATAGGCGTAGGTGACGAAGGGCAGAATGGCATCCCAATTTGTGTGATCGGCGGCGACGTACATTGAGAGCATGTCGCCGAGCGTGCGGTTAAAGCGTTCGGTTAGGCCATTCGTCTGCGGGTGGTAAGCAGTAGTTTTGCGGTGAACAGCATGGCACTCTTTGAGAATGGCTTCGACGACTTCCGACAAGAAGACACGGCCTCGATCGCTGAGAAGCTCCTGGGGTGGACCGTGACGCAGCATGAATCGGTGTAGCAGGAAGCAGGCAACGTCGCGTGCTGTAGCCGCTGGGAGGGCGGTGGTTTCGGCGTATCGCGTTAGATGGTCAACAGCGACGATTGCCCAGCGGTTACCAGCCGATGTCAGAGGAAGTGGTCCGTACGAGTCGATGCCCACGCGCCCGAACGGACGGTTAGGGCAAGGTAATGGTTGTAGACCAGCGGGTGACACGTGCGTTGAAGGTTTTCGGCGTTGGCAATCGAGGCAGGAGCGAACGAACTTCTGCACGTATCGGTACATCCCTCGCCAGAAGTATCGTTGTCGAATGCGGTGGTAAGTTTTGGATACCCCAGAGTGCGCGAATTGTGGATCAGAGTGGAAGGACTCGCATATTTCAGAACGCAGACTGCGGGGTATCACAAGTAGCCACTGGCGGCCATCGGCGTTGTAATTGCGTCGGTGCAGTAGGTCGTCACGAATGGCGAAATGGTGGGCTTGACGACGCAACGCGCGAGTGGTTGGTGTTGCCGACGGATCAGTGAGCAAGTCTATCAGCGAGGTGATCCATTTATCCTTGCGCTGTTCGGTAGCGATGGTGTGAACGTCGATGGAAGAAACAATATTGTTACGTGACGAGCATGGGGTATTGTCGTCAGGCAAGGGCGAGCGCGAGAGGGCGTCGGCGTCAGCATGCTGGCGTCCGTTGCGGTACAGCACGCGGATATCGTAGTCCTGTAGACGAAGTGCCCAGCGGGCGAGGCGGCCTGAGGGATCCTTCAACGACGACAACCAGCACAGTGCATGATGGTCGGTGATGACATCAAATGGGCGACCATACAAATAGGGTCGGAACTTCGTAAGGGCCCAGATGATCGCCAGGCATTCCTTTTCGGTGACGGTGTAATTGGTCTCGGCTTTAGTAAGCGTACGACTTGCATATGCCACGACATATTCAGGGAACCCCGGTTTGCGCTGCGCAAGGACAGCGCCAAGGCCAACACCGCTGGCGTCTGTGTGTACCTCTGTAGGGGCCGTAGGGTCGTAGTGGCGTAGTATGGGAGGCGACGTCAACAAACGACGGAGCGTTGCGAAAGCGTCGTCGCACTCTGACGACCACGAATGGAGGGGCCCGTTACTTCCGAGGAGCTTCGTCAGCGGCGATATGATAGTCGCGAAGTTTCGAATGAAGCGCCGAAAGTAGGAACACAGTCCTACGAAACTGCGCAGTTCTTTGACGGACGTCGGTTTCGGGAACTCGGCCACGGCCCGAAGCTTGGCTGGATCGGGGAGAATTCCGTCCTTGGACACGACGTAGCCGAGTATTGTCAGCTGCCGTGCTGCAAATCGGCACTTCTTTAGATTCAGTTGCAGACCAGCGTTGCTCAAACGCGTCAACACATGCCGGAGGCGTTGAAGATGCGTGGAGAAGTCTGGAGCAAACACAACGACGTCGTCGAGGTAGCACAAGCACGTGTGCCATTTCAGGTTGCGCAGAATAGTATCCATCATGCGCTCGAAGGTGGCGGGCGCATTACACAGCCCAAACGGCATGACGTTGAATTCGTACAAGCCGTCGGGCGTGACAAAGGCGGTCTTCGGTCGAGCGTCATGAGCCATAGGTACTTGCCAGTACCCTGAGCGCAAATCGATGGATGAAAAGAATTCTGCTCCTTGTAGGCTGTCAATCGCGTCGTCTATGCGCGGTAGTGGATACACGTCCTTACGAGTGATCTTGTTGAGTCGTCGGTAGTCCACACAGAACCGCACAGAACCGTCCTTCTTCGCAACAAGAACGACAGGAGACGCCCAGGGGCTGTTAGATGGTCGAATAACATTGCGTCGAAGCACGTCGTCGACTTGCTCGTTGATTACGCGGCGTTCTGTGGGAGATACGCGATATGGACGTTGCCGCAGTGGCGGTTGGGCGCCAGTGTCGATGCGATGCGTAACGGTGGACGTGCGGCCGAGAGAAGTTTGAGCGACATCGAAAGAAGCGCGAAATTCTTCCAAGAGACCCAGTCGCTGGGAACGCTGGACCGGCGTAAGGTTGTCAGCAATGGAAGAAGCGAATACGTCATCGGGCGATGAACCAGACGTGGTAACAGCACTGAGCGTACTGGAGTTGGGGCAGTGCGTGTCATCTGGTTCGTCCATAACTTGTGCGTCTTCGAGGGGTTCCACGCTGCCGAGACATTCTCCTCGCACCAACGTAACACTGTACGGAGATGGATTGATAACAAAAATTGACGCGCTGCCCTGAGAGACTTGCACGGTCGCGAAAGGCACCAGCAAGCCTTTCCTCGTGCAAACACGGTCAGATGGCGAGAGGAGTGCAACGTTGTCGGAGAGACTGGCGCAGTAGACGGACATCGCCGTTGACGAGTTTGCAGGCACTGTGGTGTCGTCTTTGACGAGTACCTTGATCACAGACGATGGACAGTCAGCCGGCGTCAGATCAGAGAATGGTGAGAGCTCTATTTCGGCTGGTGCGCAATGAATCACGGCGTCGTGGTGGGAGAGAAAATCCCATCCTAGGATGACGTCGTGAGAGCATGCTGGAATTATGATCAATTCGACGGCGTACAGAGCATCGTTAATCATGACGCGGGCTGTGCACACCGCTGTAGGGTGAATACTTTGGGCGCTGGCTGTACGGAGGGAGAGCCGGGGAAGTGGCGTCGTCACTTTTCGCAGTGATCGGCTAAGTTTGGCGTCAATAACGGATACGGCGGCTCCAGTGTCGATAAGGGCAGATGCGCGAACACCGTCCACAAACACGTCTAACACGTTCGATGGTCTTCTCTGAGGGCTTTCGCAGTTCGACAGCGTCGCAGCCCTTGCCTCGTGGACTGCGACGACTAGTTTTCCTGGTCACGTGGGACCGGACGTGGCCGCATCGGTGACAGTGATCGGCGTCGTGGTGACGGCGAACGGCGTGTAGATGGAGCTGAGCGAGACGACGGTGACATAGGCGGCGGTGAAGCGTAATACGGGCGGCTTGACTGGCTAGTGATGGTTTAGCCGACACGAGGCGGCTGCACGCGATTGCAATAGCGGGCAACATGACCGGCGCAACCGCACGCGAAGCAGATCGGGCGGTTGTCAGAAGTGCGCCATCGATTCGTCGGGGTAGGTCCCATCCATGACGCAGGACGCGGTGGACGAGGCGTCTGCTGATACGACTGCATGATGGGCTTCATCGGTGGCCCAGGTATGACGTCGGCAAACGCAGCCGGCACACTCGCTTCAAAGGCCTGAGGTCTGGCGACGGCTTCGGCGTAAGTAAGTGGGGAAGCCACAGAGACCGCTTGGGGTGACCTGGCTACAACTTGCGCGTAACTGAGCGGTGCAGGCGCCGGAGGGGGCTGGTTATATTCCGGCATGACCTCCGCGATTTCCTGCTGAATAGCGCGGCGTAAGGGAGGCAGCAGCGTGGTCGATGGCTGTTCAACATGCTGCTGCTGAGGGAAGGCCAGTAGGGAGAACTGGCGGGCAATTTCCTCGCGCACAAAGGACTTGATCTCGGCTAGCAAGGCGGACTGATCAGAAATGGCCGACAAGCCAGCGAGATCGGCGTCGCGTGATGCAGGTCGACGGGTCAGCAACCGCTGCCGGCGCAGCTCCTCGTAGCTTTGGCAGAGCGTGATCACCTCGGCCACAGTACGAGGGTTCCTGGCGAGCAGCATAGTGAAGGCGTCGTCGTCGATGCCTTTCATAACGTTGCGGATCTTGTCAGATTCAGGCATAGCTGCGTCGGCTTTCTTGCACAAGTGCAGGACGTCTTCTCTGTAGCTCGTAAAGGACTCACCGGTCTGCTGAGCTCGTTCACGTGAACGTTGTTCGGCTTGCAGTTTACGAAGGGCAGGGCGGCCAAACACGTCGACGATGGCGGTCTTGAAAGCAGACCACATGGGGAAATCGGTGGCGTGGTTGTTGTACCACAGGCCCGCCACACCCGCGAGGTAGAAAACAAAGTTGCTGAGTTTGCCTGCCTCGTCCCATTTATTGGGTGCGCTCACACGCTCGTACATCGCAAGCCAGTCCTCAACGTCGGTCCCATCCGCGCCGGTGAAGATAGGGGGGTCGCGGATGCGGGGGACACCGGGGCAGGAGGTCGTTGTTGGAGGAGGCGTTTGCTGAGCAGCGTCTTGAGGCATGGTAGTTGGTAGGGTACGGGATCTTAGCTCCAGGGGCATCGAATGGGAGCACAGCACTCTCCACCAATTTGTTGAGGTGTTTATTAGACGGCAGTCGGCGACGATGCTCAATGGCGACAGTCAAGCAAGAACACGAGCTCAGAGCGCGAGCGGGAAAAGCCCAAGAGGACGACCCACTAGAAGGATATAGAGAGCGCAACCCCTTACTCAACTCAAAGGCTTCGCTACACAAGCAAGACCTTTATATCTCGATTTTTTTTATCCTGCGGCAAGAACATGCGTAATTCCGAAGTATCCATGTGCGCATTCACATGGATACTTCCGAATTATTGATAAGCAGACGCTTGTGATGGAACATGCAAAATATTAATTTAGGCAGAACCCTGTGCGTGCCACTCCCGCATTAATGATGACGCGTGTGTACGAGGTTGTTTTTCATGCATTATTTTTGTTGCCCCCAAGCGGCCTACGTAAACAATAACACTTTAAGGGTCTTTACGTGCCATAACCCCATTGTCATTATCGCCAAGCCGCAGTGGGAGATTCTGTGATAGGTTTAAACACCCGGGGGTCTAGAACGTGCATCTAACAGACCTAAGTAAGCATGTGCTCTTGCATTTCGTCCCCGCCGGAATACGACTGCCGTGGCAGGGAATAGAACACGCGACCTCGCTACTCAGCAGCGCCACACTTTATCAGCCAATTGCTTCCACGGCGTTGGCGGCGTCAACAAAAATCATCACGTAATGACATCACGATGGGACGTTATTATGACGTCACACATTCCCAAGATCACGTAATTATGACGGCATGATGACGTCACATAACGTGACTTCATCACATGACATTGTCGCATTGCACTGCCTCTGTGATCGGTTGGCCAATCACAGAGGCAGTGCAAAACCACGTTAGGCGCAGAAAGCTTTTGCACGAGGGTGGGGCAGAACAGACACATCGAATGACGACAAGAAGAAAACTTTCACCTTCGAGTCGTCTTAGTCTAATGCATAAGGGGCCCAGTGCGTTTTTTTTATACGAATGATAGGCCTTAGTCTACGAGAAGTTCTTCTCGCAAACGTAGTCACGAGGCGTGTGCTTTCGATCTTTCCTTGGCATGGCACGAGCCCACGCTTCCAAGCTCACCGGGTCACTAGGAGCTTTCAAAATCACAAGCCATACAACACTGCCCTCTTAATTAATGATATTACTTAGCACCCTCTAGTGTTTATTGGCATTACTGTACGATTGAGACGACGGCAATGAGTGGTGCGAGGAAACCGAAGAATTTCATCATATAAGATTTCTGACAAATTCGGTCCGTCACTTAGCAGGCGAATATCGTGTCTACCAACTTATGAAAATAATCAAAAAGTAGGCCATGCCTTTAAGAGGGGGGTCACTTTCTGCGAGATGTGAGTCGCGCACTGCAACAGACTGATTTCAGCGTCATTGACTGCAGCACATGGCTTCAGTTAAGCTCCCATTGCGAGAAGCTCAATGCGGCCACTCTAGAAGCGCCACGAACCAACACAGAAAAAAAGTGGGGCTCATCATGTAAGAAAAACAGAGCATGTACATTGCCTACGGTACGTAACGAAATGCAGGGAAAGAATTCCGCTTGCAGACTTGCAGACCATCGCCGTGGTATAGGTAAGGCCTGCGTTAATAATATCCGGGATTTAACGTCCCAAAACCACGATATGATTATGAGAGACGCCGTAGTGGAGTGCTCCGGAATACTTGACCATCCGGTGTTCTTTAACGTGCACTAACATCGCACAATACACAGGCCCCTAGCATTTCGCACTCATCGAAATGCGACCGCCGCGGCCAGGATCGAACTCGCGACCTTCCGGTTAGCAGCCGAGCACCATATTTACTGCTCCACCGAGGCGGACAAGGCCTGCGTTGACAGCAATGTTTACCTTCTGGCAGCACGGTAACAGGGCAGTTCAATGCCTTGCAACTGTTATAATAGTGGGTACACCCCGCTATTGTAAGAGTTGCACACACACTAGCGATGTGTATGTGTGCTTCTTTTCGTTTTCTGTCCCCTCTCTGCGAGCTTTTTCACGCTCAATAGTGAACTAATTGACTAAAAAAAAGAAAGATATTCGTGGAAGGTTGCTCAGCTTGCCTTTAACAACTCTCAGTGTAATCCGCTATTTGAGAAACATCGCCTCGTGAGGTGCTACGTTGCCTATCGGTAAACAAAGGCACGACAAAGAGAATAAACATAAAACGGCTTTTCGAGAACCTTCCACGTCACTTGCTCACAAAAGAAAAAGATTTCAACTCGTAATGAAAATGTTAAATGGGTCCTGACGGGAGACTTTTTAACGAACTTTATCATGTAAAAATAGAAACAAGCTATTTTGTCCAGAATAAAACTGGCCGCAAGAACCGGGTTTCAAGCCACGACCTCCTGCAATTCTACAGAGCAGCATAATATAATAATAATATAATTGTTGGGGTATAGCGTCCCAAAACCCCGATATCATTATGAGAGACGCCGTAGTGGAGGGGTCCGGAAATTTCGACCACCTGGGGTTCTTTAACATACACTTAAATCTAAGTACACGGGCCTCTAGCGTTTTCGTCTCCATCGAAAATATGGCCGCCGCGGCCGGTATTCGATCCCGTGACCTGCGGGTCAGCAGTCGACCACCCTTATTCACTAGACCACCCAGAAGGGTTGCAGATCAGCATAGGCAGTCAAACAAGAAGGCGGGTTTCACGATACTTTATATCAGTCTAATCTGTTTCATCCCTCTTTCACCAACACTTAGCGGAGAGGAAAACGCGGCCTGGGTAGCATGTCATGAGCATAATGAAGTCGGTGCTTTCCGGCGTCTTTAGTTATCGACTAAAACGCGTTCTTGGGCTAGTTGGTGCATGGTCTGACAAAAATTTTGAGGCACAAAGGAACGAGGACAAGAAATGACAGGACTGGTGCCAAACTAACAACTGTTTTATTGGAAAGAACATTGCATTCCAGGTAGCTTCACGCGCATGGGCGAGTCAGATTGACAATCACGGTAACAGAATGACAACCTACTTTGAGTTATCAAGACTTGTCTAAAAAGTGCAATTCGTTGCGATATAAATTCAAGGAAGGCACACTAACACATTGGACACCCTTCTTATTTATGCAAAAAGCCTCCAACAACTCTCTGGCCACCTGGTTTCGAATTTTCCCAAGCACCCTGGTTTCGAAAAACCGGGGCGCGCATGCGCAGGACTTACAGTGCGAAGGCAAGTGTAAACCAGATACATTGTTAAGGAGGGCTTCATGTTCCATTAATCGGATATTTAAACATCGACCAGTGTGGCCGATGTATGTCCTACCACAGCTGAGGGGTGTTTCGTAAACCACCCCAACTACGCATGGGCAATACGGTTTTACATGCTGTATGTCACAGGCGGCCTTATTGTTTTTCTCAGGCACACGGGCGCATAGCCGCGAGAGTTTGTTAGGGGCGCTGTTGAAACTAAGGTGACTTTAATAAAATGATTCTTTTTAAGAAGATCATTGAACAATATTGTGCTTGCAAAGGTATTGTTGCTTTACCTCTGCTGGTAATTGAGCTTTAAAGAAAAATGTCTGTGGGCAGCGAATATAACACGGCAAGACGTGTTGTAAAAGCGCTAAATATTGAATTAATAAATTGAGGCCAACTGAAATTAGGGACGGCAAGCGTCTGTCTACACATTTTGAAACCCGCGATCATCATCACCGTCTCACAAGCTTGTATTATTTTCTGGAAGTTAGCTTTTCTCACACTACAAAAACAGCAGCGCTAAAGGACGTTCTTCCCCGCAGGGGCGTCTGCGTAAGCAGGCGTTTGGTGTGTAGCGACACCACGGACCCGAGCTAACGGGGGGGTTTCGACCCCCTCCCACGCCTAGCCGTGCGTGGCATTGCCGTGTCCGGGGAAAAGGGGATGCTGGGGGTTGAGCCGACGCCGGGTGATTGGACCTTTAAGGCCCCCCGGCAGAGGCAACACACCCCTTTGGCCCCAGCTTCACGTAGACGGCACCCATGGGCTGACCCACCCAGGGGAAATCGGCGGTCGCCTTTTCCTATCCCCCTCTCTGATCTTTCACTTTCCACCTTCTTTCCTCGCTGTCCTGTCTTCTAATCTCTTCTGTTACTTCCCCATTTTCGTAGGCGGCTCGGGTTAACCGTGTATATGTGTCCTCTCTTGGACATAATATATTAGGTTATAGCGGCATTGTACGGCTGGCGTCTGCAGCCTTACATGTTAAGTGCTGCAGCGTCCCCTAGTTGGACTCCATGGTGGGTGGCCGCCACTGCTGCCGAAATACAGATACTTACTATGGAAACACCTGCATTTCCACGTCTACTCGATCGTTACCCTCAAAAGAGGGTACGCACCGACGAGCTAACCTCCTTTTGCCGACCTCGAACAACCTATCCGAAATTCCACGTCATTCACAGTGAAAACTCAGAGAAGCAAGCCAGATCCATTTCCCCGTTTGTCGTAGCAAAGTCATTGACAGAAGTCTTTGGACCGGGCTATAAGGTGACCAAAATGGCCAGTGGAGACCTTCTGCTGGAGCTTCCCGAAAGACAACAATATGAAAAACTTGGCAGCCTTGTCACATTCGGCAACACTCCAATATCTGTCTCCCAACATAGATCAATGAACAGCTCACGCGGAGTCGTGTCAGAAACAGACCTTCTTGAATTGTCCGAAGATGAACTGTTAGAAGGATGGAAAGATCAAAACGTGACCAGTGTAAAACGTATCACCATCAGACGTGATAACAAAGAAATTCCCACCAAACATCTAGTACTAACTTTTGCATCAAGCACTCTACCACAAGCCATTGAAACTGGGTACATCAAACTAGCCGTCCGTCCGTACATACCAAATCCAAGGCGATGTTTCAAATGCCAGCGATTCGGCCACGGTTCGCAGAACTGCCGTGGTCAGCAAACATGCGCAAGATGTGGAGGACAAGGCCACCCCTCTGACAATTGCACGAGCACACTTCACTGCATCAATTGTGACGGCGACCATGCAGCCTACTCGCGGTCCTGTCCGAACTGGAAAAAAGAAAAGGACATTATCACTCTCAAAGTCAAAGAAAACATCTCATTTAAGGAAGCCCGTAAAAGGTGCTCGCCTTTTCACACTACACCCTACGCTGATGCGGCGCGCCGGGGGGCAACGTCGCACCGGCCTCCGCCACTCCTTCGGCCTGCGCAGGGCGCGCCGTTGGCTGTGGCGCCTGCCCCCAAGGCGGCAGTAGCTCCGACTACTCCGCCAACTCGCGAACAGGGACCGGCGACCTCAGGGTCGTCGGATCTCAAGGCCTCGTCTCACCAGGCGAGGCCCGAAACCCGAACTGCCAGCTCGCGCGTGCGGGCGTCCAATGCCTCGCAAGATGCAATGGACACGACGTCGGCACCCCTGGTGCCGAAAGACCGGCGTAGCTCCCTGGAGCGCGCTAAGAAAATAAAAAAAACCGATAACGGGGCCCAACGACGGCCCTGCTACTTAAGTTCTAACTTTCCGCCTAAACATGAGCCACTTCATTTTCGTACACACAGCACTATCTTACTTTCAATATGGAAACACAAATCATACAATGGAACGTCAGAGGACTCCTTAGAAATCTCGACGATATCCAAGAACTATTACACAAACATACACCAAAAGTGCTGTGTGTACAAGAAACACACTTAAAATCAAAACACACCAACTTTCTACGCAGTCAAATTATTTTCAGAAAGGACCGGGATGACGCCGTGGCATCATCCGGTGGTGTAGCTGTTATAGTTAATCAGGGAGTAGCGTGCACACATTTACCACTCCAAACATCCCTGGAGGCAGTGGCTGTTCGAGCGGTTCTGTTGAACAAACTCGTCACCATTTGCTCTCTATACATACCTCCACACTACCACCTTCAAAAACATGAATTTCAGTCCTTGATAGATGAACTTCCGGAACCTTATCTGGTACTTGGCGACTTTAATGCACATAGTGGCCTATGGGGTGACTCTCGCTGCGACGCGCGAGGTCGTCTCATTGAACAGTTCCTTTTCTCTTCCGGAGCAGTGTCTCTTCAATCAAAAACAGCCAACATATTATAGCCTCGCCAACAATACCTATTCGTCCATAGATCTAGCATTACATCCCCATCGCTTCTACCCTTACTCAATTGGAAAGTTATTATTAATCCTTACGGAAGTGACCACTTCCCGATAGTTCTGAGTGCACCAATAAATAATGAATGTCTTCCACAGGTTCCCAAATGGAACCTTGACAAAGCCGATTGGGAACAGTTTTGTAAAATGGCTCTCTTGAGCTGGACCGACATGTGTGCTTTAAGTATAGATGAAGCTGTAGAATACTTTACTGCTTTTTTGATTGATGCTGCAATTAAGTGTATCCCACAAACATCTGGACTGCCCGGCAAAAGACGTGTGCCGTGGTGGAACACTGAGTGCAGAAATGCGCGCAAAAAACAAAATAAAGCATGGAGGCTGCTTCGGGACTCTCCCACAGCCGAGAATCTAGACAATTTCAAGAACATAAAGTCCCAAGGCAGGAGAACGCGCCCACAGGCAAGAAGGGAAAGTTGGCAGAAGTTTTTATCGGGCATTAATTCATATACACAGGAGGCCAAAGTCTGGAACATGGTTAGCAGGGTAGCAGGCAGACAAGCACATTCACTTCCTCTAGTAAACACAGAAGGCGACAGCTTGGAAGATCAGGCGAACTTCCTAGGTGCACACTTCGAACAGGTGTCGAGCTCGTCACACTACACGGAAGCTTTCCAACGACACAAAACAAAAATCGAAAAACACAAACTAGAGCGCAAATCCACAAAACACGAGGAAGCATACAATGAACCCTTCGGCTTAGCTGAGCTACAGGCATCGCTGAACTCATGCAATAAATCCGCCCCAGGTTCCGACCGTGTTGTATATGAAATGTTGAAACACCTGCCTTCTGAAACCCAAAAAACCCTCCTTTCCCTGTACAATGCTGTTTGGTTTTCCGGCGAGATTCCCTCGGCCTGGAAAGAAGCCATCATAATTCCGATTCTGAAGCAGGGTAAGGACCCATCCTCAGTTTCCAGTTACAGGCCAATAGCCCTAACAAGTTGTCTGTGCAAGGTGTTTGAAAAAATGATTAATCGGCGACTCCTACATTTCCTCGAAGCCAGCAACTCACTTGACCCATACCAGTGCGGTTTTCGAGAGGGTAGATCTACCTCTGACCATCTTGTACGTATCGAGGCCCACATTCGCGACGAATTTGTCCACAAGCAATTCTTCCTTTCGGTGTTCCTCGATATAGAAAAGGCTTACGACACCACATGGCGCTTTGGAATATTGAGAGACCTATCCCACTTAGGTGTACGAGGTAGGATGCTGACTATAATTGAAAGCTACCTGTCCAATCGAACATTCCGTGTTCGAGTAGGCAACGTCTTGTCCCGAACATTTGTCCAAGAAACAGGAGTGCCGCAAGGTGGCGTACTGAGTTGTACACTTTTTATTATCAAAATGAACTCCTTGCGTCTGTGCATCCCGCGTAACATGTTTTATTGCACATATGTCGATGACGTGCAAATCGGATTTAAATTTTGCAATCGTACAATGTGCGAGCGGCAGGTTCAACTTGGTTTGAACAAGGTAACTAAATGGGCAGACGAGAACGGGTTCAGCCTCAACCCGCAAAAAAGCACTTGCGTCTTATTCTCAAGAAAGAGAGGCGCCCATCCTGACCCGGACATTGACCTGCACGGCGAGCGGCTACCTGTCAAAACGGAGCATAAATTCCTTGGTGTAATTTTAGACGCGAAACTTACCTTCATATCACACATAAAGTATATAAAGAACAAGTGCATAAAAACCATGAACATTCTAAAGGTATTGTCCCGCACTACGTGGGTAGTGACAAGAAGTGCCTGTTGAATCTCTATAAGAGCCTCATACGCACGCGTCTAGATTATGGGGCGATAATTTATCAGTCTGCGACACCAAGCGCGTTGAAGATGCTTGACTCTGTCCACCACTCGGGCATTCGTCTTTCTACGGGTGCTTTTCGCACCAGCCCCGTGGAAAGCCTCTACGTCGAATCAAACCAATGGTCGCTCCACCTGCAGCGATCTTACATGTCCTTTTTATATTATCTGAAAGTGAACGCAGGCAAGGAACACCCCTCACACCCCATAATTAATGATTTATCTAGTTCTGCCCTTTTTGACCACCGTCCTTCGGTGAGACAGCCCTACTCGCTTCGCGTGAGGGGCTCAGCCGAAGAAACGGGTGTGCCACTTTTCGAACACTGTCTAATGGCTCCCGCTCCACAACTACCGCCGTGGCGGTGGCAACTTGTAGATTGCGATGTATCTTTCGTGGAAGTAACGAAACACGCTCCTATTGCCCATATCCGTACATACTTCCTCGAACTACAGCACAAATACACTTGTCCAGAGTTCTTTACAGACGCCTCAAAGTCCAGTACTTCTGTGTCTTACGCAGCCGTTGGTCCATCCTTTTCCCACTCTGGCATTCTGCACCCCAATTCAAGTATCTTCACAGCAGAAGCTTACGCGATACTTGTAGCCGTTAAACACATTAAGGAATTAAAATTAATACGTGCAGTCATATACACGGATTCTCTGAGCGTCGTAAAAGCATTGAAAACTTCGAAAAAACATTAAAACCATGTCCTTGTGTCGCTTTACTCCCTTTTATGCACGCTACACACACTCAACCAACATGTTGTAGTGTGCTGGGTGCCAGGGCACCGCGAGATCGGGGGAAATGTTTTGGCGGACCAACTAGCTGCCTCTGCCCACGACAACGTTGCCACCAATACATCAAATGCTGTCCCTGCACTAGACCTTAAACCCATCCTAAAGCAAAAGCTGAGGGCTTATTGGCAGCGCTCGTGGGACAGACAAACTCAAAACAAGCTACAGGTTATTAAGCCGAATCTTGGAATTTGGCCACCAGTATCCAAGTCACGGCACACACAAGTAACACTTACGAGGCTACAAATAGGACACACCCACAGTACACATGCATACCTCTTGTCCGGTGGTGATCCACCTGTGTGTGATAGATGCGGTGAGCCACTCACTGTACTACACATTTTAATACAATACAAGGAATTAGATGCTATAAGAAGAAAACATTTTCCGTTTCCCTACCGGCATCAAATACCATTGCATCCATCCATGTTCATAGGTAGGGAACCGCTTTTTAAATACGAATCATTGTTCGCGTTTTTAAGAGATGTAAATAGTTTTCACGTCATCTTCTCTGGCAACCCGTAGCACGACCTCTGAGAAGAGGTTGATGCTGCGGTGACTACATTAAAACAGCACCTGCCTCGCGGCCCTTGGACACAAGGGCTGTTGCCGAGGCAATCGTGCTCTGGCCATTTCTGTATAGTCCCATTATCACGACCCCTTGTCATTCATTCTCACTGCATACATCACGTCACTCTCATAATTTTAATACCTATATGTTTTACCCGCCCTAGGGTGTGGAATTTTAGGCCCCTATACAGCCGCGTAACAACATCATAGCTCACATCTCTTTTAAAGCATTGTTATTTTTCTGACATTTTTCATGGCGCTCTTTGGCCAAGCATGGCCCTTGCGCCATTAAATCCCACATATCATCAAAGGACGTTCTTGCTTTAGAACTTTTAAAAACCCGTGAGAGCCAACAACAATATAATCGGACGAAATATATTGAAGAGGCAGGGATGCGAAGAAGGGCAGCACGCTCATTCGAGAGTTCGTCGTTATCAAGCGCAGCCAAGCGACATGTAAGCCTCCTTTCATTGCAACAGAACTGCTGATTCACGGTCGAGCAGCCCAACCGGCCGCTCGTTGCGTGCGCTGCGGTTATCAGTCGTCGATTTAGGTTCGCGCTCGCTGCTTGTAGCGGATATCGTCGTCGTGCTTTTTTAATGTATTGTGGTTTTCTCGATTCGCGCGACTACGGCAAGCGTCATCGCGCGAATTTTGAACGTTGAAGGTCCGTACGCCACGTGGTGTGAAAAAAGGTGAACTAAAAGCGATGTCCCGAATTCCTGGGTATGGCTGTGTGACCCGTAAGCTAAAAACTGACGCTTCTATGTGATTTAGGTTAATGTGCTGACGCTTCGACAGCAATGTATTCGTGACTACATTGCTCTGATTCGAAGAACCATTATAAAATTCTGGACGCGTGTCACACACTTCGGTGAGGCCCCCGCCGATCTAACAACGGCGTTGCGGCAGACTCGCAGGCTTCCACTTTACGCTTAGGCCTGCGACGCCTGAAAGGCCTCGGAGTGGTGCATATCGAATTTGTAATGGCCGGTCGACCCGTGCGGGGTTGCACGTGTAGTGGTGTGCAGGATGACCGAAAGACTCATTGAGCGGACACGGACATTTGATACGGAACAAATAAACATTTAATTATGACAAGGGCAACGGTAAGCGGTACAATGGGAACTAAGAGGAGACAAAAAATATGCGCGATAAAAAGAACAACTACAGAGCAAGCTACGTACTAAATGAACAACAACAGATACAAATTAGAGGCAACGCGGGATGTTAATAAAGTGATTACAGACACGATTGTGGCTAACAGAAATTCAAGGACAAAGTATGAGAAAGGTAACGCGCTCTCGCTTCGGAGCTTTTATGCGACGCAGCGCACCATGATACAATATTTTAAAGCTGGTTAAAATACAAGAAAACTGTAACAAAAAAAAAACACAATAAAAAGTTCCGTACGGACCATTCCAGCTCGTGGTACTCGTAGGGGAGGTGACGTGGTGCCGCCGATGGACTCGCAGCTTCGGTAGACGACGAGGGTGCCCGGTGTTGCAGCCGACTCGATTCGTTGCGCGGGACACTCCGCGCTCGCCGCCTACGCGAGACTCGCGACACCGATGACCGCGCTCTTCGCTGGTTCAACGTCAACTGCCGTAAGCAGTCAAATTCTCTCTTGCTGTTGATGCGTGACAGCAGGCTCGCGGGGCTACGTCCGAGATAACTGATGTTGCTGGGTTCCGGAAAAAACGTCCCCGGAAAAAATGTCCCCGGAACATACGTCCCCTGAATAAACGTCCCCGGAAAAAATGTCCCTGGAAAAAATGTCCCCATTTGCGTTGTCGGAAAAAACGTCCCCAGACGGGACCATCGAACGTTGCGCCTTCCAGCCGCCAATTCTTCATTTCTCAAAGCAAAAAAAAAAAAAAACAAAGAATATGCGCGAAGATTGCAGTTTACTGAAATAATACAGACGCCTTAATGACATATTAACTTCAGCCACCCGTCATTAAAGGGACACTAAAGGCAAATAACAATTTATGTCAGAGTGAAAGCTCAATGTATGACACCTTCTAAAACGGCAATATTATCGACAGCAGTGCCCTACTTACCGAGAAACTAAGCTAAATGTATCACATGATGAGCGCCACGAGTGGGACATTTTCGAAGTGATCCCGATGACGTATGCGAGTCTGCCTACAATAAATCACTGGTAATCAAACTAGCAGCAATAAAAAAGGAACCTTCCGCGCATCAAAAGACGTAATAAAATGCTGTTTGTTCGTTTCCGTTTGATTCATGGAAAAAAAGAACCTCTGTGGCATTGCCATGGGGAACAATCATGCGGAGGCCGCAACAGAAAGCTGGGAAGCATGGCCCAGTCTCGAGTCGGTGCACCCCCAAAGAAGAGGAGCAAATCAGCGGCCATTGCCATGCAGCAGCGTGTTCATAACCTATGTGAGGACTATACTGCCGGGAAGACGAAAGTTGAAGATTTCTTGACGGCTATCGGACATACGATTCGGTTTTAATTTCACTTGTTTTCGAGCAAAATGTGGCAGAAAATTTCAGAAGTGTCGAATAAAGAATGCAGTGTTTTTGTCAAGTGAGTTCGCACAAGATTGGTTTTTCGGTTAATTTTTCACTTGGGGACTTTTTTTCCTAGAGAGCAATGCCAGAGGGGACGTTTCTTCCGGGGACGTTTATTCCGGGGACTTATCTTCCGGGGACGTATATTCCGGGGACGTTTTTTCCTACACCCGATGTTGCTGTCCCCGGATGTCTTCACCCATTTCCTCTCCTCCGCGAGCCGGAGACCGCCGCGCCGGTCGTCAAAACTAATGGTGAACAGACCACGGCTTTCCCCTCGATTCGAAACGGCCCCCGGGAAGCGAGAGGTGTTTGCCTGTCACCGCACCTCTTTTGTCCGAACCGAGCGTCGCCGTGTTCGACCTTCGTCTCCGGGGCCTGGCGCCTGTTAGGCCGCGGCCGACACCACGGCGCCCTTCCCAAGGCACGAAGGGACGGGCGAGCGAGAATTCCAGACGTTTGTGACACAGCCTCCACCTCAAGAATATTACTGCGTAATATTCAAGAAAATCACAAACGCGCAGTGTTCGAGAGAGTTTCATGTCCCGGTCGTTCACGAACGCGTTTTCTTTTCACGCTCCATTTCACTGATGTGGACGACGTCGCACAGAACACAAGACGCACACCACTTCACTGTCACAATATGGACAACGCCACATCTCGCGCACCCGGTCACGGCTACACACTCACGAGAAATAATAACACTTCAAGAGTGAGTTATATTCTAACCATCATTTTGGGCGAAACAATGATACGCATCGCAACAAGATAGTCATCACAGTACATGTATTACGTGGCACGCTAGGAAATACCCACGGGCATTTCCAAAACTAAAACAAGAGCGAAAGACCAAGAACATTATTGAGGCGATACGACTCATTCGCGCAAACCAAAAAAAAAATTCCCCCGTATGAGAAGAGTAAAGAAGAGAACAACAGAGCTATAGATCCCTGTGCATGACGCCTTCATCATCGACTCGACTCATGTGATCTGCCCCTACATTCTCAGAGCCACTTTTTTTTTTTAATATGAATTAAAACAGAACCTGCTGCCCACTCGTGCGCAGTTCCTTAAGTTGGAAAGCTTTGAACAACATCCTGGCACGAATAACACAAACGCGTGCCGTGATAGGTCTTGAACACTAAACTCTATAAGAGGCCTACCTACTTGCAAAAATATTGTCACTACAACAAAGCTTCATGAACTACAAGCGCAAAACGTATTAAACGGCGGATCATCTCATGAAAAAAATGAAAAATACTCGCAACGAACCAACCTAAGGAAAATAGCTGCTCCAGGAGAGAACCAAACATAACACTCCCAAGTAGACAAGGCAACAAACCAAAACTTGTTTTTTTGGAAACTTGCCATTTGCCATTTGGTTCCGCTTCATTTAAAAGGAACTAACTCTGACCCGCGCTCGAGGTGGCCGCTCTTTTGAAGCTGCTCTTGTATACCAGGGAACAGAACATACATGACGGTAGCTACAACCAATTCGCCCCCTGGTTGCATGCCTTCATCCACCCCTCGTTTTACGAAAACGGGTCTTCCAACAACGTCGCGTCTCCCTGCCATAAGGCGCTCCCTGTCCATGCATTCCGCGCTTCGAACAGCACAGGGAAGCGACGAGGATTGTCGTCTCACGTTGCCTTTTATCTGCGCTTGAGCAACAGGTGCATGCCTCACCCTTCCACCAGTCGGGCGGTTTAGAGCGTTTGGACGCACCCAACTCGCGAATGCCACAAAATTCAAACGAAGCTTTCGTGGCGTGGTTTGCCGTTTGGCAATTCTCATTTTCTTGGGTTGCTTTACACCCTTTGCTGCTCTCTTGTTTGTGCGGCGTCTTTTTCTTTTGGTACATTTTGTGGTGATCTCTTTTGGCAAATCTGCGCCTATCATCTGCGGAGCAGAACTAGCCTCGTCAGGCTCAACTACCATACTGTCCGCACAGCCGGGATGATTTGTGCTGAAATCATTGACACCAAGACGGGCGGAGAGCTCATCCAATTTTGGAACACTGCAGATGTCTTCTTCAGGGCTGCGCCGCTCGCCCCTGCATGAGCTCTGTGCAACTGCATTATCTGGTTCGCAATGTGCTTCAGCACATGGCTCTGACCCGCTGTCTCTACAGGGGTTCTCGCCTGTCAGGCCGGTAGTACTGCGAACGTCACTGTTAGCTGCCATGGCGACGAACATACACGGTGACTGTGCCAAGTCAATTACAGATGGCCTTTCTGTATTAGCAGAACTCTGCCGGCACAGCCCCTCGTCGACATTACTGTTGCCTTCAGTGGACTGTGTTGCCACAACGGCACTTTCGGCAGCAAAAACATTAAGTTTTGCCTTGAACTGGCTGTTCGCATCACACGTACTATCCTTTTGTCCAACTCCCGATGGTTCAGTGCATTCGGCCTCTTTGCACCTTTCGTGCACTACATCTAATGGCTCCAACTCGTGCCGTCTGCTTTCAATTTTCTGGCCTAATCTTCGAACGTATTCGAGGTATGGCTGCACCAACTTGTTCCGGCCAGGGTCGTTCACGCGACTAGGCACCTTAGAGACTGGCCTGTCATCCGACTGCGTCATGCACTGTCTCAATTTCAAACGTTCTTTCTCTTCTTCTATTATTATCCTCGATTTTTCCTTTTCTCCTTCCATCAGGAATTCAGCATGTTGCCTGTACCACATTCGTTCAGCATCGCGCTCCTCTTTCCGTCTATTTCGTTCTGTTTCTACGAAATTATACAACTCTTTGCCTTTAAAACCAAAGGTCTTGCCCTGTTCAATAAGTTTATCCAAGTCCGTGCCCTCCATAGCTACAAACAGCTGCCGAACAAAAAACAATCACAGGACGGCTACATGCTGTGCGCTCACGCTCAGAGTTACGTCAGTCCTCCAGACACCACCACCTGGTCGGCCAGTCCTGTCCGCGGACGCCAGATTATGTCACACACTTCGGTGAGGCCCCCGCCGATCTAACAACGGCGTTGCGGCAGACTCGCAGGCTTCCACTTTACGCTTAGGCCTGCGACGCCTGAAAGGCCTCGGAGTGGTGCATATCGAATTTGTAATGGCCGGTCGACCCGTGCGGGGTTGCACGTGTAGTGGTGTGCAGGATGACCGATGGACTCATTGAGCGGACACGGACATTTCATACGGAACAAATAAACATTTAATTATGACAAGGGTAACGGTAAGCGGTACAATGGGAACTAAGAGGAGACAAAAAATATGCGCGATAAAAAAGAACAACTACAGAGCAAGCTACGTACTAAATGAACAACAACAGATACAAATTAGAGGCAACGCGGGATGTTAATAAAGTGATTACAGACACGATTGTGGCTAACAGAAATTCAAGGACAAAGTATGAGAAAGGTAACGCGCTCTCGCTTCGGAGTTTTTATGCGACGCAGCGCACCATGATACAATATTTTAAAGCTGGTTAAAATACAAAAAATGTAACAAAAAAAACACAATAAAAAGTTCCGTACGGACCATTCCAGCTCGTGGTACTCGTAGGGGAGGTGACGTGGTGCCGCCGATGGACTCGCAGCTTCGGTAGACGACGAGGGTGCCCGGTGTTGCAGCCGACTCGATTCGTTGCGCGGGACACTCCGCGCTCGCCGCCTACGCGAGACTGGCGACACCGATGACCGCGCTCTTCGCTGGTTCAACGTCAACTGCCGTAAGCAGTCAAATTCTCGCTTGCTGTTGATGCGTGACAGCAGGCTCGCGGGGCTACGTCCGAGATAATTGATGTTGCTGTCCCCGGATGTCTTCACCCATTTCCTCTCCTCCGCGAGCCGGAGACCGCCGCGCCGGTCGTCAAAACTAATGGTGAACAGACCACGGCTTTCCCCTCGATTCGAAACGGCCCCGGGAAGCGAGAGGTGTTTGCCTGTCACCGCACCTCTTTTGTCCGAACCGAGCGTCGCCGTGTTCGACCTTCGTCTCCGGGGCCTGGCGCCTGTTAGGCCGCGGCCGACACCACGGCGCCCTTCCCAAGGCACGAAGGGACGGGCGAGCGAGAATTCCAGACGTTTGTGACAACGCGTTAGGCTTAGCAGGCCTGGCTAAACAAACAGTTGATCACGCAAATAACGACAAAACCTATCTGATTTTTTGTCCTGAGGGTGAGATGGCACAAAGCGATGACTCATTTCACCATTTATTTCTTTCTGCCAACGCAGTGCGCGAATAGCAAACGCAAGTTCGGATCGAAGCGAGCGGTCGCGCCTGTGTGGGCGCTGCCATGTTGATTTGTAACCAGAGCTTCCGGCGGTTAGTTATACCGCAATTAAGTGCACACGACATAAATGCGAAGGACAATAACTATATCACGCATCGATGTGACCTAACACGTGCCGAACAAGAGCAAATGTCTCAACCCTGTCAATTGTAAGGTAATTATGTTTCGCTGTGCAAGCGTATGGCTTGCTTACACCGCGTAGCCTTGGTAGTGCTCAACGGTAGTTGTGAGATGGAGTATAGGTAATGTATGGGGTGTGAAAGAAGTACAGCTAAGAAAGCACATGTGCTAACAATGAATTGATTATTTTTAAATCTCATTGAATCAGGATGATAGGAAGGAAACCATACGATACACCATATTATCTCGTGTTGGGTAAATGCTTGTTCTATTAGATCTAGCATCGGTACCGGCTGTGCTATAGTTTTAGAATCTTACCTGCATATAAGCAAATGTGACCGCATGTAAGCCAACATACCTCCTCAATATCCTTAAATCTCTGGGGTGTGAAAGCCACGAGGCGCAAAGCAACCCCATTCTTGCATTCTTCAGACTTCGTAACGAAGCACTACGGAAGAGGAACTTCGATGACGACACTATAGCAGTATCAGAATTTGCGCGGTAGACTCCGTACGAATTGAAGTACGCGGTACAGGACAGCGGCTTAGAGCAAGTGCCATGGCGCTGTCATCAACTCAAAAGAAAAATTCGGCAGATCCCACGTACCGTGGGAGTCGATGGTATGCGAAGCATGCGGGGGATAGGTGACTGTGGCGGAACTTTATTTAATTAGCGACACGTTACAAAATGACGCTAAAGATTTGTAAAATTTTATACGCATATATATATATATATATATATATATATATATATATATATGTGTGTGTGTGTGTGTGTGTGTGTGTGTGTGTGTGTGTGTGTGTGTGTGTGTGTGTGTGTGTGTGTGTGTGTGTGTGTGTGTGTGTGTGTGTGTGTGTGTGTGTGTGTGTGTGTTGAAGAGCCGCATACGTTGTATATAACCAGTTTACGGTTGGGTAACGCTGCCAATGGCAACGTGGGTGTTACCAACACCAGAAGCGGTAAGTTGATATGTAGTGCTTATACGTGTCCCGAGAACGCACGCATGTTTCAGGAACCCGTGTGCATGTGTGCAAGAAGTTCTTGACAGTTCTTGAACAAGGGCATCCTCACCGTGATCAGTGAGCACCAGCAGCTGGTCATGACTTTTTATAGGATCCGGTCGTGATCATGGGGACGAGGGGTCTATGTGTAGTGAAGTATGTGGTATAGTAGAGCTGTTGGAATTCGTGGATGCCTCGGTAATTTCGTCGACAAATTGTCTGTCGACAGAGCCGGCGACATGTCGGAACCTGAAGCCACCCTTCGCGTTGGTGAGGCATTGGCCGTCGAGGCTCGTAGGCCTGGATAGTGCTACGTAGCCCAACATCAGTGGATGGTGTTTGTCGTATTCGTAGACTACCTGGGCGTATGTGGCCTCGGTAGTCTAGTCTACAAAGCGGCTGTCACTCAATCTGGCATCATCCTCGGTCAGCATGAGGCCATCGCCCAGCCTCGTAAGAAATGAAGAGGACACTGCGTCGTTCTGGTGGACGAAGTGCACCTTACGGTGCGGTGATGTGGATACCATAAGTGACTTTCATTAATGTATTCCTCCTGGGTCGAGCAATGCTTCAATATAGCTTGCTGAATCATAGGAATACAAACATAATGCTTATTAGACTGCTATAAGAGCGGAGCCAACACTGGAAATAAAGACGTTAATCTGATATGACGCCTCTATTGTAGGAGTACACATCGTAGGAGTATCATGTAGATGTATTGCTTTCTTGTAAAATTAGATAGCCAGCACCACAACCGCAATTGACGTTCCACCGATATTACGCCTGCGTAGGCTGTTTTTTCAAACCAGTTTATAGACCTGGCGTGGCTCAGTGGTAGAATACCTGATTGCCACGCAGAATGCTTGGGTTCGATTCTTTCTGGGATCCTAATTTTCATTCTTTCCATTCGTTGAGTCAACGCTGCGGATGTTTCTAGCATTTAAGTTACCAATGTCTGTTCTCGCCATTCCTGGGCAGATATAAACTCTCAATCACCTGTGGCGCATACCCGTACACCGCGGCCCGTGGTAAACGGGTATGTGCCACACGTGTCTAGTGGAAAGGGTTCGACGACGTACGCGACAGGATTTTAAAGTTATTCATGTCATGACCCGGCAATCATATTCGTCCAATCATCTTACCCTTACATGCAAATTTTGGTCCACACCAAGTTAAGGAGGCGATCATGAGAGCACCCAGACGTAGGCGGCTAGATAGATATATAGATAGATAGATAGATATGTAGATAGAAACGCTCAAAGTGCCAGAGGTTCGCTAAGAAATGCTTCGCATTTAATAAAATCGATATGACGAAAGGCCGGCTGGGCGTACTTTACGCGCTCGTTTTTGTCGAAGTGACACGAGCACCAGCACCTGACTCTCCTTCATCAACCGGGACGCGCAGACCTCGTCGCCAGCCTTCGCTGGAGGACTTTTGCGGAAATATAAGAGAGTGTCACTGCCTTGAGCTTTATTCAGGTGGCTTTGTGGCCACAGTATCAGTTTCAGAAGAGTAGCTCAGCCAACGTTTATTGTTGGCACGGTGGTGTTGCGATCGCAGTATCTTGTATATTAAGATACACGGTACATTATCTCAAGTACATTATTTCATGTATTGGAAATGCAGATAGTGATACACGTCTTGCGAGACGTATCGCGATAGAAATACACGCTACCCAAAGAGTATTTAAGGTAGTATCTAGGGACTGGCTGTGAATTCGCGAAACTCTTGTATCACGCACTGCTCGGGAAAACCAAATTATGCGTTTTATGAGCCAAAACAATGATATATTTATGATGAACGCCGTGGTAGGGGACTCCATATAAGTTGTGGCCACCCCTGGTACTTTAACGTGCACCTGAATATAAACGGTATGGTTTTATTAAGGCACACCCGCGTTTGCGGGTGTTTTCGCATTTCGTCCCCAACCGAAAGGCGGTCGCCATGACCCCTAGACAAATCTGCGTCCTCAGCTTAACAGAGCAATGCCTCTAAGCTACCACACCTGGTGTAACTGCCCCGGGTGAAGGTTGCTTTACTCGAAGATGCCTCCTGCAACGCCCGGTACTGAGACACTTTTGCAAAAATCAGCGGTGTCGAATTGCGCTTTGGGGCCCATTTGATCTTCTGTATCGTCCAAACCATTATCAGAACACCCGTCCTCTGTTCGAAGCGAGGGAGATGAAATAGTTACGACAATACTATAGAGTACGACGGAATACAAACAGTCACATGTAGTACACCTGCTGGCTTCCGACCGGTTGTTGGACAGACATCCATGTACAAATTATTTTCTTCGAGTATGGGTCGATGCTACACCGTAGAAGTCAAAATAATGAAAAAGATGGATCAGGAGAAGGGTGTGATTCTATTAAGGGGTACCCGAATTCCAAGTCAGTCGTTGGTGAGACTGTCCAGAACAGGTGGTTTTGCACGACGCTGTTTTAGAAGAAAATATATAGGATGTAGAGGTCATCGAAAGGCCGCAAGTCAGTTACATTGAGTTTAGTGGTGCAGAAGTGCGGTCACACATTGATAGGCTAAAGAAACGGGCAAGTTATGTTGGCTTGAACAGCGCAGTCGACGCAGCAACTATTGCTGCAGCTGCCTACGTCACTGACGATTATACATGCTGGCACATTTAGAATATTTGCTTCACTTGTTACAGCGCCATGAAAATGAGCGCAGAGCGTGTACGCGGGATATATATATATATATATATATATATATATATATATATATATATATATATATATATATATATATATATATATATATATATATATATATTGTTACGTGCACAAGAGATGTTTAAGGGGTATTTAATGAACACCGAGGCACAAAAGACCGTGGTGATCGGAGGAGCAGCGTCGTCGTCGTCTTCCTCTTCTCCAGCTCCTTTCGATTCCCTCTGGCAGTGACACTTCGTAACATTCCTCCTCTCTCAGACGAAGCCCTCCGGGCGAGTCATTCCTGCTTTCTTCCCGTGAATGGCTTCAGGCGGGCAAGATGCGTCACCTCAGTCTTGCGTGAACGGCGGCCACTTGCAGTAAGACGCGCTATCTCGTAATTGACATCGCTTAGACGATCGAGAATAACGAACGGGCCGGTGTAGTCTGCGAGAAGTTTTTGGCTCAAGCCGCGTCGGCGTACTGGAGTCCACAGCCAAACACGATCACCGGGAACATAGGTGACATGTCGGTGTTGGCTGTCATAGCGTGTTTTAGAGCAGTCTTGCGCGGCCAATGTACGTAGGCGTGCAAGTCGACGAGCCTCTTCTGCACGACACAATGTCTCGGCGATAGACAAATCGTCATGGATAACAAAAGGAAAGACAGTGTCCAGCGAATGACGCGGTGAACGTGCGTACAGGAGGAAGAAAGGGCTATAGCCTGTGGTTTCGTGCTTCGCAGTGTTGAAAGCGTATGTCACGAACGGCAATACTTCATCCCAGTTTTTGTGGTCCGAAGCGACGTACATTGATAACATGTTTATCAATGTTCGGTTTGTGCGCTCGACGAGGCCATTAGTTTGCGGATGATAAGCTGTTGAGTGACGGAACTTGGAGGCACACGAACGGAGTAATTCTTCCACAACATCGGCAGTAAACTGGCGACCACGGTCACTTATTATCACTCGAGGAGGCCCATGTCGAAGTATGATGGAGTGGAGTATAAACTCGGAAACCTGGGCTGCCGTGGCGGAGGATAAGGCTGCCGTCTCGCAGTACCGTGTCATGTAGTCAGCACACACAATTATCCACCTGTTGCCTCTCGAAGAACGCGGAAACGGTCCGATCAAGTCTATGCCGACCCTTTCGAACGGAGTGCTGGGTGGATCTACTGGCTGGAGGTAACCGACTGGAGCTGAGGTAGGTCGCTTGTGGCTCTGACATTGGGTACAACTAGCCACATAGGTGTCAACTGTTTTGCGCATTTGAGGCCAGTAGAATCGGTCTTTGGTGCGGCTTAGTGTTCGCGTGGTCCCCAAGTGACCAGACGTCGGGTCATCGTGCGTAATACGCAGAACAGATGTCTGAAGAGACTCGGGAACCACCAGTAGAAAGCGAGCGCCCGTCGTTGATAAGTTCCTCTTGTAAAGAAGACCATCTCGGGTGCAAAATCGGCCTTCGCTTATGGGGCCTTGCGTTGGAGGAAAAAGAGCTTTCAAGCTGGGGTCTTTGTGCTGCTCAGCGGCGAAAGTCGAAGCATCCGGAAAGTCAGCTGACAGAGAAGCGATAAGATGGTCAAAGTTGTCGGCTTCACAATCTGTCGTCGGTAGTGGCATCCTAGAAAGGCAATCCGCATCAGCGTGTCGACGGCCACTTTTGTACGAAATAGTGAATTCGTATTCTTGTAGACGAAGGGCCCATCGAGCGAGGCGTCCGGATGGGTCGCGAAGGTTGACCAACCAGCATAGAGAATGGTGATCTGTTACGATGGTAAACGGGCGACCGTAAATGTACGATCGAAACCGCTGCACGGCAAATACGACTGCAAGGCATTCCTGCTCGGTTACAGTGTAGTTGCGTTCAGGCTTGCTTAAGGAACGGCTTGCATACGCTACGACATGTTCTTTGTTGCCAGAGCGCTGAATAAGAACGGCGCCGATGCCGACGCCACTTGCGTCTGTGTGAATCTCTGTCGGAGACGAAGGGTCGAAGTGCCGAAGGATTGGTTGTGAAGTTAACAGAAACTTCAGCTGGCGAAAAGCGGTATCACAGTCAGGGGTCCACTGAAACGGAGTGTTCTTGCGTAGAAGATTCGTGAGGGGGTGACAGATATCCGAGAAGCCGGGTATGAACCGCCGAAAATATGAACAGAGCCCGATGAAGCTACGAAGCTGTTTCAGAGATTTAGGAGGTTCGAATGATGCAACGGCTTCTGTCTTCTGTGGGTCAGGTCTAATGCCATCTTTACCGACGAGATGTCCTAACACTAAAGTTTGACGCTCAGCAAAATGGCACTTCTTTGAATTCAACACAAGCCCAGCCTTTTCAATACAGTCGAGCACAATATCCAGACGAGCATTATGCTCCTGAAATGTGCGTCCAAAAATTACTACGTCATCAAGGTAGCACATACAAATCTGCCATTTCAAGCCCCGCAGAATAGTGTCCATGAATCTTTCGAATGTCGCCGGCGCATTACACAATCCGAACGGCATCACGTTGAATTCGTAAAGCCCGTCTGGGGTAACGAATGCCGTTTTTTCCTTGTCAGCTGCGTGCATTGGAATTTGCCAATAACCGGACCTTAAATCAACAGAGGAAAAATAGGAAGCAGAATGTAAACAGTCTATGGCGTCATCAATACGCGGCAGCGGATAGACATCTTTTTTGGTAACGGAATTCAGTCGGCGATAGTCTACGCAGAATCTCCACGTACCATCTTTCTTCTTCACAAGAATGACTGGTGCGGCCCAGGGACTCGCCGATTCTTGAATTACTCCCTTCGTTAGCATCTCTTGCACTTGCTCGTTGATAATCTCGCGCTCTGATGGTGCCACTCTGTAAGGCTTCTGCCGTATGGGATGCGCGGACGCGGTGTTGATTCGATGACGTATTCGAGACGATGGAATTGAGGGCATTTGGCTGCGTTTTGAGAAGTCGAACACTTTAGAGTGCTTGGAGAGAACGTTAAGGAGGGTGTGACGTTCGCTTTGGCTAAGTGACTTGCTGATCATTTGTAGCAGTTTTAAATCATCTGACCGTTGAGAAGCTACATGTCCGTTCTCGCCTGCAGCATCGAGAAGAGCCACCAGCGTCGTAGATGATTCGGGGTTGAATGCAGCAAGTTTCATGCCACCAGGCAACACTGCAGGCTCCATTGAATTGTTGATTGCCCACACACTTGTGCGTCCGTTAACTACAGACACCACGCAATGGGGGACTAAAATGTTCTTTTTCACACAGGCCCAAGGAATCGGTTCGAGTGTGGCGTCGAACGTGGCGAGGTCGTTACTAGAACAAGTCACTGGAACACGCATGGCAGAGAATGCAGGAACGACCGTGTCCTCGGAGACAAAAAAGCTGCAATCATCACGCGGTGAATTCTCCAAAAGCGCAGCTGGAAAACTACCGTGCCCGGAAAGGTGCCCACTTCTGCAGTCAACGGTTGCCCCACACTCCCGCAAGAAATCGATTCCCAAAATAACGTCATGCGTGGATCGCGTAATAACAGCAAATTCTGTGGGAAACACTTTGCCGCACAAGGACACATCCACAGTACAAACTCCCACAGGACACAACGCGTCACCACTCACACCACGTAATGTCACTCCACGACTCAAACAAAACATCACCTTAGGCCCAAGAAGGTTCTTGAAATTAGCACTCATTACACAAATAGTCGCACCCGTATCCACAAGAGCCACGGTAGGGACACCATCAAAAAGTACGTGAACTTTGTTCTTGAGCATAAACAATGACGGAGGTATGTCTGTCGATAGTGCCTGGTATCCTGCGGCCTCACCCCCATTGGCCGCACCTGCTAGTTTTCCGGCGGCGGTGATTGCGTACGACGCCGCGGCGATGGGGATCGTGGAGCACGTGGAGCTGGCGGCGGAGTCAAGCTTCGATCAGAGGCCGGCGACGGGTAGCGTAAACTGGCAGATGTGCGTGGTGGCCGTGGCGTAGAGAACGTGTGGTCAAAAGGCTGGGTGTCCATGGGCAAGGGCTCTCGCTGGTATGAAGGGCGGTAGTTGCAGAAACGTGAGATGTGACCCGGAACACCACATCGGTAGCACACCGGAAGAGGTCGGGACACACGCGGCTGCTCAGAGTAGCCAGCCCTATGAGAAGGCGTAGGATGGGAATATCGCTCTTCACGGGCACCGTAGCCAGCCGAAATTCGCTGAGGGAAACGAGGTGAGCGCAAACGTCGTTCGTCATTCGAGGGTGGCCGATACGAGAACCCAGATCGCCGTGTGCCTCTGTATTCGTCGGAATCTGCCGAATTAACTGATGGTTACCATGGAGCCAGAGTAGCCGGGGTTCGTGCGCGTTCTGCGTCTCTTGCATAGCTGTCCTGGAAGTCGCTGGGGTCATGCGAGATTCGCTGACACCGAAACAGTTCTTCTCTCACAATCTGCCGTATTGTCGATGCCAGGTCATTGGGCGTCATTGTGTCGACACTAGCCACCGTCGGGACGTTAGAGAGACGGCCAAATTTTGGCGCTATCCGTCGCATCTTTAGCGTTTCAAATGTGCGACAATGCTGCATCACGTCGGACACGGAGGTCAGGCTCTCTTTTCCGATCAGGAAATTGTACACATCTTCCGCTATCCCCTTCAGAACGTGTCCAACCTTATCTTCTTCAGTCATCCTGGCATCCACTATGTTACACAGCTTCAAAATTTCTTCAATGTACGTGGTACACGTCTCACCTGGAAGCTGTGCCCTCTGAGCCAATGTCTGCTCCGCCCGCTTCTTCTTCGCGTTGGAATCACCGAAACACTTCTGTACTTCCTCAACAAAACGATCCCAAGATGTGAACATGTCTTCGTGGTTCTCATACCACATGAGAGCTGTGTTAGTCAGTGAAAATACAACATGACTGAGCTGCTCTGACGAATCCCAGCCGTTGCTTCTGCTCACCCTCTTGTATTTCTTCAGCCACTCGTCCACGTCTTCTCCAGAGGTCCCGCCAAAGTTCGGCGGAACTCGATAGTAAGGCAAGGAACCTATCGCTGTCGCCCTCGAAGCACCAGCGCTCTGGTCGTGAGACATCTCGATCGGCGATGGTGGGAGTCCGGCAAGACGGCGGCTGCGGCGAAGTCCAGGTAGTAGTGCTTCCGTCGTGGGGTTCGTCGTACCCAGCACCTTCCACCAATCTGTTACGTGCACAAGAGATGTTTAAGGGGTATTTAATGAACACCGAGGCACAAAAGACCGTGGTGATCGGAGGAGCAGCGTCGTCGTCGTCTTCCTCTTCTCCAGCTCCTTTCGATTCCCTCTGGCAGTGACACTTCGTAACAATATATATATATATATATATATATATAGTGGGTCGGTTATTATAGAAGGGTTATTTTTTTTTAATGTGATGCGGTTGAAGACCGACCGATAAGCACTTGCCCAAGTCACTTAGATCACGTTACTCTACTGAACTGTTAGAGGGAACACCTTGTGTAGTTGACACGGTGCTTAGGCTAGGCACAAAATAAATTATAGAAGGTGCGAGTCCAACGCTGTTCTCATACCGCATGTGGACATACTCAAAAGGAAAATGCAAGAATCAAGTAACGTTCATAAATTGGCCAGTGTGTTTTTGTTTGTTTTTCTTTGTTAGCGACACGGTATTTCTTATACAGTACGTGAATAGTAAGTTTTCCCTGCCGTATAGATTATTTTAGAGCACAGTACTGAAGGCAATTTACAAAATGTTCCGCATGCTTTATGTGCATGGTACTTGGGAACTGGAAGGACGCGTATTTTTTTAATATATTCTTTAATAAAACTATTGGAACGGATCCATGTAGGTCGAAACCATAAGAAATGCCTCAGCCATTTAAGTTTATGATATCAATCAACATCAGTTAGCGTCTGCGGACGTTACTAGCCACATCAAGTGATCGGGGTGCTTACACTTCCCTCCTGTCTTTCTCATTTCATACATTAAACGCTTTGTTCAGGGTAGGAAAACCGGCGGCCATGGTGTTGATCTCGCTAGCTTTTCTGTTCTTCACTACGAAGATCTTTAAATGAGAAGCATTACTGGTGAACCAAAGCAACTTTTCCCATATCTCTCTATCTATCCGCCTACGTCGTGGTGCTCACGTGGTCATTTCCTTAACTTGACACAGGGTGCATGAGTGTATGACGAACATGAATGAGAGGTCGTAATATAGGTACCATGACAGCCGGGGTTTGAGGATAAGTAATGCGCTTATTTGTGCAACGACGAAGGAGCACGGCTCAGCGTCGTTGGTGGAGGGGAGTGAAAGAAGTAAGAAGAGGCCACCTTCTCGAGCAATGAGTAAACACAACACCGAGCGCCAGGCCGGGTTACCTCACTCCCCACTAGAAGGACCGGTGGTTGCCCGGCGACGCTGGGAATTAAACCCACCACCTCCCGAGTTCCGCATTAGAGGCGGACGCTCTACCACTCGACCAACCCTACGGTAAGAACTTGACATTGTTATCGAGTACGTCATGAAACCCTTCCTCTCGTCACGTGTGGGGCGCATCAGCACACGGCGCTCGGGGTATACCCGTATGCGCCACACGCGTTGGTATTTTAGTTTACCGTCTCTATTTTATTTATTTATTTATAGAATACTGCAGACAAAATTCTAAGCAGGGGGAGCAATATACACATGATGCACACTAAATAACAGAATGACATCTATCAACTTGGTACAGTAATCTTTACAGTCCATATTAATATTTATAACGCACTTTGCGTGGATTAGACAATAGAAAGAAATAACGCTTGTTATATTTTGTGATTTTATTGTGCACTTCACACAAGCAGACAAACGCTCACAAACCTGCTGCAGTGACCCTCAGGAATCAGCCTCGCTGTAGAGATTGTAAATAATTGTGTTCCATCAGCTCAGCTTGCATGTAAGACCCCTTGGCAACTTCCTTTCTGCAAAGCTGGACGGATGGGCGCCGTTACCTTGAGGTGTGATCAACATTTTCTGGATTTGCTAGCTCTTAAAAGCACGTGCCTCTTGTAAATTCGAAGGTAAGTTTATCATTTCTATTTCCTTGAGACATTGTATTATCACTAATATGAAAACTGAAAAAAAAAAACATTGTGCGCCGTATGTCTTATGACCATGTGACTGCGTAATTATTGGTGCTTATGTGATTAGCCGTTCTCTTCTAGCTGTTTTATTTTTATAACGAAATTTTCTTTTCTGCATTTCTTTCAGGCAGGACTCGCCCTAGTTATTCGGAAGCAGGCGCTACACCAACAAAATGATGGCATTCTTTATCTTGGCATTGATTAAAAATAAAGATCGATGTTAATAGATTCGTGCTTTCTTTATTTCATTGAATACTTGACAGAACACCATAGGTCATCTGCAACTGACACAATGAAGAAATCAAAGTCTTTGACAATCTGCATCACTGCGCATGCGCGCGTGTGGTGTCTGCGCATGTGACTTGTGTGTCCGTGTCTTCATTTGCCACTTCTCGCCACGTTTTTACTTTCTTCGCAGGACTGAATGTGTTTTGAAGAATTGAAAGATCAGGGCACGCAACTAAAAATTCTCGCTAGGGCAGATTTTGAAGCTGCTATACATATAAAGCAGCCGGAGTTCATTTGCTTTCCCTGCTATCCTATGCTAGCTTCTACACTGCCTAAGGAAGGAAGGTGTTTGAGGTTAAAATCGGCGCCCCTCGATGTCTCCACTGCACGATGGCAGCGCGAAGGAATAGCCGTTGTCCGGTAAAGTACCAACCACTGGCAAGCGCCGGCACGCGTTCCACGCGCCTACGCGTCAAATGCGTCGCGGCGCGCCCCGTGGAGGAAAAGGGCGCGCAACCACTGGCAAGCGTCGACCGCGCCGACGCTCGCTTTCGGCAGAGGCACAGTGTTGCCTGATCTTTTTGTTTAAAACTGTCCATGTACAGCCTAGAACGGTGCGTTATCAATCGAAGCGAATTAGACTGTCGTTAAAATATTGATTGTGCTTCACCCACCACTGTTTTGACTATTTAAGAAGTAATTAACATCGCAATGACCAAAGTAACAACCACGGTATGCACAAGTAATCGACATCGGCGCGTGCGCTGCTAAGTTCACGTCTGCATCACGGGACACAGCCAACGATGTTTGCGAGATCGCCAACGCTTGTGCGATCGCCTTGTTGACGCCTGTTCACGGCCATGCTATTAGTGCCCAACACGAATATAATCATCCTGTTCATGAAAATGGTTCTGCTCCAAGAAGCGGACGGGAGCGGCGTCGCCCGCACCGTCGGTGGGCTTGACGTCGTTTCTTGGGTACGTACTTTAGTTACGAAAAAAAAAAAAGGAAATAGACGTTTGCTGCAAAGTCCAAACGAGGTGCCCTAAAAATTCGCCGCATAACGACTAATACTTTTCACATTAACAAAAAGACGGCTTTCCCGCGTACCAGGGGCGTAGCCAGAAATTTTTTCGGGGGGGGGTTCAACCATACATTATGTATGTTCGTGCGTGCGTTTGTATGTGTGCGTGTACATATGCGCAAGCCAAATTCCAAAATTTCTGAGGAAGGGGGGGTTGACCCCCCCCAACCCCCCCCCCCCCCCTTGGCTACGCCCCTGCCGTGTACCACGGGTGTCACCGTGACTAATATTCTAGCTGCCTAATATGAGTTACAGTTTATTACATGGGCCAACATTGAGAAGTTCGAATCCTGGAGCAAGCATACATACTAACTCAAATTTTTTTCAGTAGCATGGAAACAAGAAACCAACATTACTGGAAACTCACAGTTACTTATGTCACGTCTAGCAACAAAATGCAGGTAAACTGTAGCACTGCAAGTATGGTCGGACTTTCTTGTTTTCTAATAAATGAATATGCGCTGTTCACCACAAAATACGCATCGAGTTCATAATTAAACAGTCTATTTATTTATTTATTTTCAAATATTGCAGCCCAATGCAGGGCTACTGCAGGAGTGGTGTACATGAATACAAAAGGAAAGAATGTTTACAGTAATATCGCAATAACTGCTTCAACAAAAGCAGATATTGCCACCTGTTGAGTGCAACTGGGTAAAAAATGAGAGAAATAGAACACTAATATCACACAAGTGCCTCCAAAAATCAGATACATTCATTTCACGAACGGAACCAGGTACATCATTCCAGTGTTCGTAAATATCAGAAAAAACTGTGTTTGAACATGTTAGTGTGCACAAAAAAATGGGTTATGTCAAGATTGTGATTGCAGCTGTGCACTGTGTAGAAGGCTTTTGGACGTTGTCTGTAGTCTAAATATCGAAACAAACCACACCTGACATTTCATGATGCGACAGATATCGGCCATAAGATTGGAACCGAGCACTGGTCTTTGCACGTTGTGTGTAGTCGAAATATCCTCTAGCGCAACAAACCACACCTGGTACTTCATGATGCGACAAATATCGGTCATAAGATTGGAACCAAGCACTGTGTAGAAGGCCTCTGGACGTCGTCAGTAGTCAAAATACCCTCTAATATAATAAATCGTGCCTGAAACTTCACGATGCGACAGATATCGGTCATAAGATTGGAAACAAGCACTGTGTAGAAGGCCTTTGGACGTCGTCAGTAGTCAAAATACCCTCTAATATAATAAATCGTGCCTGAAACTTCACGATGCGACAGATATCGGTCATAAGATTGGAACCAAGCACTGTGTAGAAGGCCTTTGGACGTCGTCAGTAGTCAAAATACCCTCTAATATAATAAATCGTGCCCGAAACTTCACGATGCGACAGATATCGGTCATAAGATTGGAACCAAGCACTGTGTAGAAGGCCTCTGGACGTCGTCAGTAGTCAAAATACCCTCTAATATAATAAATCGTGCCTGAAACTTCACGATGCGACAGATATCGGTCATAAGATTGGAACCAAGCACTGTGTAGAAAGCCTTTGGACGTCGTCAGTAGTCAAAATACCCTGTAATATAATAAATCGTGCCTGAAACTTCACGATGCAAAAGATATCGGTCATAAGATTGGAACCAAGCACTGTGTAGAAGGCCTTTGGACGTCGTCAGTAGTCAAAATACCCTCTAATATAATAAATCGTGCCTGAAACTTCACGATGCAACAGATATCGGTCATAAGATTGGAACCAAGCACTGTGCAGAAAGCCTTTGGACGTCGTCAGTAGTCAAAATACACTGTAATATAATAAATCGTGCCTGAAACTTCACGATGCAACAGATATCGGTCATAAGATTGGAACCAAGCACTGTGTAGAAGGCCTTTGGACGTCGTCAGTAGTCAAAATACCCTCTAATATAATAAATCGTGCCTGAAACTTCACGATGCAACAGATATCGGTCATAAGATTGGAACCAAGCACTGTGCAGAAAGCCTTTGGACGTCGTCAGTAGTCAAAATACCCTGTAATATAATAAATCGTGCCTGAAACTTCACGATGCAACAGATATCGGTCATAAGATTGGAACCAAGCACTGTGTAGAAGGCCTTTGGACGTCGTCAGTAGTCAAAATACCCTCTAATATAATAAATCGTGCCTGAAACTTCACGATGCAACAGATATCGGTCATAAGATTGGAACCAAGCACTGTGTAGAAGGCCTTTGGACGTCGTCAGTAGTCAAAATACCCTCGAATATAATAAATCGTGCCTGAAACTTCACGATGCAACAGATATCGGTCATAAGATTGGAACGAAGCACTGTGTAGAAGGCCTTTGGACGTCGTCAGTAGTCAAAATACCCTCTAATATAATAAATCGTGCCTGAAACTTCACGATGCGACAGATATCGGTCATAAGATTGGAACCAAGCACTGTGTAGAAGGCCTTTGGCAAGTTGTCTAACATAGTTAAACTGAATGAATGTCTTCATATTTCAATTATGCTTAAGTGCATGCATAGTCTAAGTTAGTGCATATACAAAGAACTGAACAGAAATGAAATAGTCCTTGCAATACATCCAAGGATTTGGCATTTGAAACCATCAAATAATTATTTCAGCTGGATTCAGTCTGGAGGAAGAGATAAATATGTGCGCAGTTTAGAATGGTCTCACAAGTGTCTGAGGTTCCAGTGAGGCACCGTTTGAATTCCTTCTAAACAAAGAGCAGCACAGTAATATTGCACTTTCATTCCTTCTGCACATACGTGTGATGTCATGCTCTTCTCTTCTTACTATCGTGTCATTGTGCACCTCAGATTTCAATGGAGGTGCTTGTCACAAGCTTTTTAGCAAATTAGCTGTCCAGCTGTAAACAAAACATGTGTTATATTTAAGTAAACTGTAAAACGATGGAGAAGCGCCACTGTTCACATTCTCCCGTCTATGAGTATCAGAAAAGACTAGGGCGAATGTGTGTCAGAATAGACAACCTGCAAAACAAGGCATGTGCTAAGGTGTAGTTGCACGGCAGAGAAGCAGACCAAGAGTCAAGATGTGAAATAGCAGGCAACACAAGCAGCACTTAATCATGCAACTTTCTTTTTCGATCACCACACTCGCTCACGTTCGAGCTTCTATTTTATACATGAATGTAAATGAGACCGCTGACAGCTTATTGTGTCGGCGTCGCTGGTACCCGGCACGAAAACACGTCACACTGCTACCAACAAGCGCACGCTTGTTGTTAGCTTGGCAACACACGCAAACGATTTGCGCCGAAGTCAACCAATGTTTCAGCGTCGTAAAATCCGCAAATCCTCCTCATGTACGTTGTCACACCACCGAAATGCGTTGGCAAGTGCGATGTTCGCTTTCGGCAATGATGAGGCGAATGGCGATGTTGAAAACAAACACACTGCGGTTAAAAACTCCTGCGTAAGCGCCACGCGAGGTCTCTAGCGTCATATATAGCGTCTATGTTTGGACGGAAACAACTACCATCAATTTCCTTCAACCAAACTTCCTCACGTGAACTGGTTCACACGAACTCGACGGTAGAGGCCTACGCTGAATGCAGACGACACCGCTCTGAATTGACTTCGTGGTAGGCGAGGGCTCACGCTGAGGACTTCAAACCTCCGAAGCATGTTTACACCCGTTCCGAGCGCAGATACACAGATCAGAGCACAGGAGCAGCGACATGCCGCAGTAGCAGGTACGATGTTTTCACTCGGTCGACGATGGCACTCAAAACCGGGGCAACGGCAGCCGGGAAGCATTCGCTGGATTTGTCGGTGTCGCTCGAACTCGGCACGAAACAGCGTCCCACTGGTAGCACTCGCGGTCGTTCGCCGTGTCGTCGACGTACTGGATGACGACGCGGTCACTCAGGAGCGTTTGCGACCGTAGTTTCCGTGCTTGCCCTGCACTCGGAGGAGCCTTCGAAGCGGCGGCCATTAGGCATAGCACTCAGAGGTATCGCGGCCTCTGATTGGTTGGCGCCGCCGGCCCATGCCGGCCTCTGATTGGTTGACGCGCCGTACGCGTGGTGACGTAGGTGAAAATATCAAAGTCGTCTTGACCCCGCGTGCCTCGAGGCGTATGGACGCGTACAGCCCTCCGCGACCGACGCCGAGAGGCGCATTTGACGCCTAGACGCGTGCATACGCGTGCATACGCGTGCCAGTGGTTGGGGCTTAAAGAGACCACTTATTGCCACGCTCAGGCGTCTGCCCGGGTCCAAGCCCGAACCTCCGCGCGCTCTCACATCCAAAACAGCATCTTTTCAGCCCTAAGTTAGACAAAGAGTCTCCGAACAAGCCAATCACACTTGGGGGTTGGCGTCGCCCAAAACCAATGGCACAAACACTTTCATGACAGACACGGCATTGGTAAAACATACGACACAATCTACAACACGCGAGGGGATAGGTTCACTGCGCAACACGTGTCATCGCACTCTCTCCTACGTTATAGCCTGAGCACGCCCCTGACGTCCGCCGGCGCCGAAGGCTCGGCTCGAGCTCGTCCTGCCCGCGCACCAACAATTCTTTCAAGAAGCCGCCACAAAAGCAGAGAGAATATTCCCAGGCCCTGGCCTCTGACGATATGTGTACGCGACAGTGCGCTGCTCTGCCAGCCTAATCACACTCGGTCATTACGTGCAGCTGGAGGCCGGATCGCCTGAACGCTCCGAGTGCCGTAATTACGACCAGAAGGCGATTGCACACAAAACATCCCTCTGTCGCATCCGTCCAAACGGTCGTAAAACCAATTCCGTTTTCTTTCGGCATTGACAAAGGGTGCGTGAGGATGCCAGGCAGTAACTGAAACCAGGCGGCAGCCTGTCGTGCCGCCCCATTGGCGCGACACACTTCCTGTTCAGCTTTTATCTCCTCCCTTTTGTTGCAAGCAAGGAGGCGGCCTTGGCGAGTCTCCTTTCTTTCCTTTGGTGGGGTCTTCCGCGTCCCCTTTTAGCGCAGCCGACCCATGTTTTTTTTCGTTTGCTCTAGACGGCAGCGTGGGAATCGCTCCGCGCTTTGCAATACTCGTACAGATGGGCCGCCAAACAACCCGCCGACTCTGCATGCCTCAGACTGACTGCCGGTCTTTTGACCTGCTGTGCCGACTCATCAAGGTGGACAGCGGCCTACAGCCAACAGCACTTGTACGCATGGCGCACTATTTTAGGAAAATAAATGTTTCCGGTTCTAATAATAATAATAATAATAATAATAATAATAATAATAATAATAATAATAATAATAATAATAATAATAATAATAATAATAATATCTGGCGTTTCTCCAAATCACTATATGATTACGAGGGACACAGTAGTGGAGGGCTCCAGAAATTTCGACCAGCGGGGTTCTTTAACGTGCGCCTAATCTAAGCACACGGGCCTCAAATATTTTCGCCTGCATCGAAAATGCAGCTGCCGCGGCCATGTTTCCAGTTCTGAATTGAACTCTCTAATTTCTCGTTCCTACACACATTCATTCATGCAGTACTGAGTCAAAAACAGCTGACCTGAGCTAGCACGTCAGTCTGGTGAGGACGGCCAGGTCATGCACAGGCGAATGATTGGCGGAATAATGGTTAGTTCCTTCAAAAATTCTTCAAGTGTACCAATAGTTACTCCCAAAGGAGTAACATTCGCTCTCCCGGGGATGATTTCTCAGGATCAGCAGTTCAACCTGAGGAATTAACATTTGCTCTCCCAAAGATTATTTCCGAGAGTCTTGCACTGTCTTGCTTTTTTTCACTGTGGCAGCGACGGCGACGGTGGGTGGACGCATACTAAGCTACTCTTCTACAACTTTGCAGCTGCCTTAGGCTGCCCAAATCTGACCGGCCAGACTTCGTCACAGGAACTGCCATCTGGGTAAGACTGCCGCAACTTGGATTATCGCTCTCATCTTGGGAGCGGTGTTTTTCCCGGGAGTGCATCTTTTTCATTGTGGCAGCGACGGCGACGGTGGGTGGACGCATACTAAGCTACTCTTGTACAACTTTGCAGCTGCCTGCAGCTGCCCAAATCTGACCGTAAGGAACCCGGTGCAGTGGTCTACCGGGCTGCTGAAATACCAGCTATTTCATCGCTATCATATTTTGTTGCTTTGCACCAGGGCCAGACTTCGTCACAGGAACTGCCATCTGGTTAAGACTGCCGCAACTTGGATTATCGCTCTCATCTTGGGGGCGGTGTTTTTCCCGGGAGTGCATCTTTTTCACTGTGGCAGCGACGGCGACGGTGGGTGGACGCATACTAAGCTACTCTTGTACAACTTTGCAGGTTGGTGTATTTTTTACATAGCGCGCTTTCGCGTACCATGCCATCCCGTCGCTGTTGCTGCCACGAGTGCTACTTGAGCGTTATATATATATATATATATATATATATATATATATATATATATATATATATATATATATATATATATATATATATAAGCTAATGTAGAGATGTGAAATGTCACTTGCGCCAAGTTTTATGTTGTGACTGTGTTTTCTGTCTCCTGCTGAATTGTTGTCCTATATTGCTAAGCTTGAAACGACCAGTGAAATGAATCCATGTGGCTTACACGATGTTGCAAAGGCCATAGCTGAAAAGCAACCAGGAAGCATAAAAGAGGTTGTTAAAGTATTGACTGAGTTGGTAACTAAGTTAGATTCATTCTCGTCAGACATTAAATCTGACGTTGCTCGCATCACTACCTCGAATGGAGAAATTCAGTCGGAAATCGCTGGTCTTCAAAAATCTGTACAATTCCTGAGTGCTGGTTTTGAAAAATTCAAGCTTGATGTTCAGGCTGTCAGGGATGAGCTCGCTATGATTAGGGTCGAAATCAAGCAGTGCCGCGATGAGAACGAACTCCTAAAAAAAGAGCTGAAGCAGGCTAGGAGTGAGATAACTGAGCTTAAACAATACTCAAGAAATATGAATGTGGAAATTCAGGGGCTTCCACTTTTGCCAGAGAAGAATCTTCTGAGAGAAGTTGGAAAACTTGCGGGATGTCTAAAGGCCGACATAACTGACAAAGACATAGACGTTGTACATCGTGTGCCATCTAAAGATAAGAGTAAGCCGCATGTGATAGTGAGGTTTCGTTCGAGGGCCGCCAGAGACAGAATGCTTTCGGCGACAAAGAAAAGAAAACTGAATGCAAGAGATTTAGGTTTCGACATAGATGGCTTCATCTACGTCAATGAGCACCTCTGCCGCGAAAACAAAATTCTGCTAGCTAAAGCGAGGCAAGCGAGGAAAGAAAGGAAATGGAAATTCATCTGGGTGTCACAGGGAAAGATTCTGATGCGGAAGTTAGAGAACATAGCAGTTCTGTGCATAACCAGTGAGGAGGACTTGGCGCGGGTAGTGTAACAGTCGTTATAATGATCTTCTTAGTTGTGATTCTGTATACTATGTTTCTTTGGATCTTTCATTTTTTTACTAAACAGGAAAATGCAATCCTCATGCCTTTTCATGGAGTTTTTGCATGCTACACGGCATCTTGTGTAACTACTGCCTCTATTTTTAATTGGTACTACACTGGATACTTGTCTCATACTTGTAACATTGCTGCAAGCTCAAATAATGCTATTTCTCTAAATATTATGTCTCGCTTGTTTGTTATCTATGATTGGTTATCAATCAATGTGGAACCAAAGTGTGGTACTGTAAATAATGACAAACCATCATTATTACGTATTTTCATTTACTTTACTTATGCATCCTGTTCAAGAGCTGCTACTTTGTTATACTTACTGCCTGTTTATACGTATTTATCACCATTACCTGCAAATGGACACTAATATGATGGCTTCTACTCCCTGTCAAGTAAACACACTTTTTGAGAATCTGGGCGGATCACCCCTAGCTGTACTTCATAATAATATGCAGTCCGCACGTTGTAAAGACGACGACCTCTTTGCTCTTCTTGATCAGTTTAAATTTAAATTTTCTGTAGTAATGCTTACAGAAACGTGGTACCGTGATGACTTGGATGTTATCACCATCGAAGGTTACAATCCAGTGTACTTAAATAGAAAAACAAGAGCAGGAGGTGATGTATGTATGTACCTTAGACACGAAATGAGATGTGAACGGTTAAATGAATGGTGTCAATGCTCGGATGATTGTGAAACTGTATCTGTTAAAGTGGACAACTGTGTATTTGTGGCAGTGTACAGACCTCCCGATGACAACATTAACAACTTTATGCAGTTCTTGGATCGGATGTTTTCTTTCGTAAATGACCATAATTATAGCATTGTTTTGGGAGGCGACCTGAATGTCGATATGTTAGAAAACACAAAAAAGCAAAAGGATCTTTCCACACTTCTTGATTCCCACTTTTTATCAAATGTCATTGTCACTCCTACTCGTATTACAAAATCGAGTGCAACATTATTAGACCTGTTCGTAACAAACTTTTCCTCATATTCCATACTTTCAGGCACTATATCTACCGCGATTAGTGACCACCTTCCTGTATATTTTATTGCGCCCCAATACCGTTATCAGCCCAGACAGTCCGCTTCTGGTATATTTTATCGACCGGTGAATTTAAAATCTCTTTCGAACTTTCGGGTCGAAATTGAGCGAACAAAGTGGGACAAGTTGTTTTCCTTGTCCTCGGCTGATTTAGCTTATGACTATTTCATGCAAACGTTCATTCCACTTTACAATAAATGGTTTCCTCTTAGGGCTTTGAAAAAGCCAAAGCGTGCTCGCAAACCTTGGATGACTACTGAGATACTAAAAATGATGAAGGAAAAAGACAAATTATTTCACGTATTTCTAGTTACCCGAAATCCAGATGATTTGAAGGCGTTTAGGGGATACAGAAATTCAGTTACTAAAGTACAACGGCAAGCAAAACGAAATTATTATCATTCTATGTTTGAGGGCGTCTCCGACAGCAAGCAAATGTGGAATAAGTTAAACTCTATCATTTCTCCAGGCAGAGCTACAAATTGTTTAGAACTTATATTTGATAATGCGGTTATTAAAGGCAAAGAGTTAGCGGATAAATTTAATGAATACTTCACATCTATAACTGAAAGCACGCATCAAACAAGTGCTTTTGAGTACTTACCAGCGCCGCTCAAGGAATCAATATGTTTTTGTCCAACGGATGAAGATGAGGTAATAAGAGTGTTTAAAAGTTTTAAGATGTCTAAGAGTGAGGATTTAAATGGTCTAAAAATGGAAGCGATAAAACATGTTATTGATCTACTTAGCCCATGTCTGACACACATTTACAACGTTTCCTTAAAAAGCGGCATTTTTCCACAGAACGTGAAGGATGCTAAGGTGAGGGTGATCCACAAAAATGGAGATAAAAACACTTTAACTAATTACAGGCCGATTTCAATTCTCCCGCTTTTTTCCAAAGGACTCGAAAAAATTATTCATGCTAGACTATCGAAATTTTTCGACAAACATTCCGTTATAACTCAATCACAAAATGGTTTTAGATCAGGCTCCTCAACCGAAAGAGCTCTATTGTTTCAAAAGGAATTGATTCTCAAAAATATCGAGGCCAAAAAATTCACACTAGGGATATTTTTAGATATGTCGAAAGCATTTGACAAAATAAACCACAAGACATTATTAGGAAAACTGCAGTGTTATGGAATTCGTGGTGTAGCCCTAAATCTGATCGAAAACTACCTAACAGACAGACACCAGTGTGTATCTATAAACAGGGAAATTTCGTCTGTGCACACTGTTAAAGATGGTGTTCCCCAAGGCAGCATATTGGGTCCCCTTTTGTTCATCATATTTATAAACGATATTGTACATGTTGACCCTTCAGCCCAATACATAATCTACGCAGACGACACAAGCTTATTTTTTTCAGGAACGAATGTTAGTCATCTCGTAAATACAGCTAACTCAACATTACAAAAGATACACAGCTGGACCCTCAAAAATTCTTTACTTATAAATTGTTCCAAAACAAAAGCTGTTCTTTTTCGCTCCAAATCCCCCCTTAATGAAGTCACTCAATCCTACAATCTCATGTTAAATAACAGCATAATCGAATTCTCCTCTATCGCGAAGTCTTTGGGCGTTGTTTTCCATGAGCACATGAAATGGGATTATCATACAGAATTTTTATACAATAAGCTTTGCAAAGTCTTAGGTATCTTGAGAAAATGTCAGGGTCTATTGCCAGTTCCCCAAAAACTTCTGATATTTAATGCGCTCTTTACATCACATTTGAGTTATTGCAACTTAATTTGGGGTAATGGAACAAAGCAATCCATTAGTAATCTTATTATCTTACAGAAAAAAGCGCTACGTTCTGTTGGTAACCTGCCTTTTAATGCCCATACTTCACAAATATTCGTCAAATATAAAATAATCAAACTAAACCTGCTGTACGAATATTCCTTAGTAATCTCTTTTAGATCTGATACCATAAAAGGTCGCGGCTATATACGTAGTTTAGCTAACTTACAATTAAATCCTTCGACGCGCCTAAACCGACATTCCGAGCATTGGCATGTGCCGAGACCGCGCACAAATTATGGTTTTGAGACATTGCAGTATTGCTTGCCGAATACACTAAATAAATTAGGAATTAATTGTGAAAATGTTCGTACGCTCTCTAATACTTCTATTTTAAATATGCTTTATTAGTTTATGTGTGTAGTATTATTTGCTGTTTTGTATACTTCTTTCTTCCGAATTATAGTATGTGCGTTGCTGGGTTGTATAGGTTTGCATAACTTCTTTGTTCTGATGCAAAGCATGTGCATTGCTGGTTTAAGCTGCTTTGTGGTTTACTTTACTTTTGCCGTTTTGTTGTCACAGTGAACATGGGGATGTGGGGCTTTGTCAAGCTGTTTTTACACAGCTTTTTTCCCCTGTCCCTGCCACTTACTGTACAACTGTACGTGGTAAATAAACTCAACTCAAACTCAAACTCAAACCGTTAGTCCTTACAGGAGTAACGTTTGCTCTGTCAGGGACCATTTCGGAGAATCAACGTTTAGTCCTCACATGAGCAACCGTTATTCTTTCCAGGACCATCCGTCCTTCAAAGACTAACTGTTTATCCTCTTGCAGTTCATCCCCAAAAGGACTATTGGTTGTAACACATCAGTTGATCCCCAAAAGGACTAACCTTCCTACCCCTTTTAGTCCTTTTTTCTTCGTGTGTAGCAGTATGAGCCGATCTAGCACTGAGCACGTCGATGTCAGGGAGGAGCACAGTTGGAGCATAAACACAGCTAGACCGCTCGTCACCTTTGATGAAGGAAGGCAGGACTTAGATGCATTTATACGCCGGTTTGAGAGCATCGCCAGAGGGCAAAAGTGGCACGAAAGCCAGTGGGCGACGGCGCTTCCGGCATGTCTAACAGTAGAGGTGCTAAGTGTTTATGGCAGGTTACCGCCTAGCAATGCAGTGGACTACACCAAGGTTAAAACCACCCTCCTGAAGCGATTTTGCTTCAATGCGGATGGTTTCAGAGACAAGTTCAATAAGGAAAGGCCAGTAGAGGTGAAACAGCAACACAGTACGCTACTCGCTTAAGCCGCTATTTCGATAGATGGGTTGCTGTCCAAAACTGAGACAGAATTCGAGCCCCTCTGCGCATTGTTGATTAGGGGGAGCTTCTTACAAGGATATGATTCGAACCTGGCATTATGTATGAAGGAAAGGAAGGCATAATCCCTAGAAAACATGCTAGAGCTGGTAGACACGCTTGTGGAAGCTCAGGGTGGAGCGAGGCTCGCGAAAACCAAGAAAGATGGCCCCATTATGGACGAGAAAAGAGGACACGGTTACGCACCGCTACCACGGTGCTATACTTGCAATCGCGGAAACCACCCGCCGCACTTGTGTCGGAATAGACCTGCCGCTACCACCGCCTGCTTCAAGTGTGGAAATGAAGGACATAAAGCATACGACTGCCGGTCAGGGTCAAATAAGGCCCTCCAGGCGACCTGCGCCTACGCACCAACAGAATACCATGAGGATCCCATAGGCGACAGGTATATCAGGCTTACGAATGGCGAGAAAGTCCCCGTCGTCAGCGCTGTAAAGGTGCCAAAATCGAAAGGTCAGGCCGATAACCTACCAGTTGCCACAGGGACCATCCGAGGCACAGACATCTCAGTGTTGCGGGATACGGGGTGCGGCACAGTAATCGTACCGAGGAAGTTGGTGAAGGAAGATCTGACGGGGTCGAGCGAACTCGTCTACTTAGTCGACGGAACAGTTAGAATGCTGCCCAAAGCCCGGATTGAAGTTGACACCCCGTACTTTACTGGCCAACTTACAGCACTATGCCTCCAAGATCCACTGTACGACCTAATGGTGGGCAACGTCGACGGTGCAGGACCTCGTGATGATGCCAGAAAGGAGACCGAATGACCTCTATCGGCGGAGGAGTTAAGGGAAGAGCCTGTAGCAGCAGCTATCACCCGTCACCAAGCACAGGCACAGCCTAAAGGTTTGCCAAGCTTCATACGCCCGGGACCGCGGCGGGATTACCGGGAGGTGATGACTATGGCTGCGAGCACGAGAGATGCGAGACTCAATCAGTGTTTTGAGAAGATCGACAAATGAGAAAGGCAGTGCTGAGTACAAATGAGACAAGGGACTGCTATAGCGTCAGTACACAGGGGCAAACGGACGGCTGGTCTGTCAAGTGGTCGTGCCGAAATGACACCGAGAATCTGTGCTTAAGACAGCACACGATGGTAGGAGGGCAGGTCACTTGGGCACGAAAAAAGCCAAGAACTGGTTCTCGGAGAGATTCCTTTGGCCAGGCCTCACAGCTGGCGTAAAAAGCTTCGTCGCATCATGTGACATTTGTCGGCACATCGTACCGAAGGCCCGCGTACCACATATTCCACTGCGTAAAACACTCGACAAGATTGGAGTTCCACCACGCCCATCGACCAAGCGACAAGTTGCTGCCTTACTTGGTTTGACAAGGCGCTATCGAGAATGTATCCCGAATTACGCAGACGTCAGCGCTCCCCGTATACAATTAACCCGGAAAGGTAGAGCTAACTCGGCCAACCGGACCACAGCGCACTAGGAGGCTTTTCGAAGTCGGAAACGACATGTTTCCGTGGCGCCAATTACTTGAGCCGGATATAGTACTTCTGTGGCTTTGGGAGCATATTATTATTATTTTTTTCCTTCTTCGTTGTTTTCTTTCCCTTTGTGCTTCATTCTATAGATAAGTGTATATTGAGTTTATTGTCTTCTTGCTTGGTGCACTGGTTGTTCTTACAGGTTGTGGTGCGCGTGGAAAATTTTCAACACAACAGAGGAGCGCACTTGTTCCATTTTCATTTCGTAGCATCCATTCGCGCAGTGTATTCTGTCTTGATGGGTGCAGTGTACGGCAACTTATTTTTCTTACTTTTATAGCGCATTGACATTGTTGTGTGTAACTGAAGCTTGTACTCTAATAAATGTTTTTGTTTTGTTTTTGTTGTTACATTGATGCACTGTGCGTATTATGTTGTGTATCAGAAGGACAGTCCTCATTTCTCACTTGTTGGTGGTGTTTCTTTCCTTGTTATCGAAAAAATGCCCTCCGTGTGATCAAATGTTATAAATGACATTACGAGAGTGGGGGGCAATGTCACGAACTGCCATTTTTGCGACCCGACATCACGACCAATTAACGGATGCCGCGCTCCCCCGCCGACAGGCGAAACCGCTTCATCTTGGACAGCCTGGTCTTTAGAGCCGGGAAGTGCTGAAGAGGGTGTTCTTCCTCGCAAGTACGCCGCCGACGTTCGAACCTTTGTACCTGTAAAGGCGGCGACGGCAGGGTCGTGGAATGCCGCGCTGTACCTCGAACAAGCTGTAGACTGCAAGATGCGCCGGCGGAGAGCCAAGGAAACATACCATTCACACGGGCAAAGCTGCAGGTAGGCAAGCCGTATGAGAGCACCCCAACATCTTGTCACTCTCACTCAGTTGAGAACCTTCTCCTAATTAAAAAGGTGTCTTGTCAATATATTTTTTCGGGCGCAGTTGGTAGCAGTGAAACGCGCATGATTGAACCCATGTAGATGACTCTTGTCCCACAGAAAAGCAATGGGGGCACACGAAGAGTGATATAAGCGCAGGATTTTGCCCTGCTGAGCTAGTCTAGTTGCTGACCAAGATGGTGTAGTAGCATATCAATAAGAGTCCGTTCTAGAAGTTTTTACTGTGGCTCTGTATCGGCTGGCCAACTGAACTTAGCCGTTTGTCTAGTTGTGATGTGAAATTGACGTCCGCAACGTAGACATCGAGACTTCATCCTCGAGTTAGCTCAACCTGTCCGAGATCGCCTTCAAGCGCACTAGCCTCCCGGAAACATCAGCATTGCAACACCACTGACATCGCAGTTGTGCCAGAGCTCGCTCTGACTTTTCGCATCCGATCGTCATGGACTCAACATGCCCGGTCATCACACGTATGCCTTCACCTGCTTATATCTTCGAACTTTCTCATCTGTAGTTCTATTGTTTGTTTTTTGTGTAGTTTGTAATACTTGTCTCTTGTAAGCTGATTTATTGATTTTATATGTATTTTGTTAGTTTGTTAGTCTGTATTAAGTGTTGTACTGATTCCTTGTGCTGCAATATCATTAGAGTAAAGTTGTTTTGTTTTCTTCCATGCGCGTCTCTGAATTCTTCACTGTCTCTGCTTACATACGGAACGACCATAGGCGTATTTACCGGGGGGCCAAGGAGGGCGCTTCCTCTCCTCCCCCCCCCAGGAACAGTTAGGTCACTGTGGGCTACGCAGTGGGAAACCAATAACTAAGGTGAAGTTCTCATTCAACAGAGGAATCACGTCATTACAGTATGAAATTTTGCCTACGCTTCTGCTGTGAAGATTGTCCTCCCTGTCTCACGACCATGCACTGTTGGCTCTCACGGTGCAGGCCGCTAATGCGACGCTTTCGCGCATTTTGATCCGGCATTGCAGAGGAGGCTACCACTGAACAGGGGGCTCTATAACGTGGGAAGTTGGAGCATTCTTTCGTGCTTTCATTCTGCTCTGCCTGGCCTGAAATTTACAACATCGACGATTCAAATACGGGAGGAAACCGGTAAAGACTTTGTGGATTGACCCAATATTCTTCCTATTTCAGGGAATACATCTTATTTATTCGAAAAGGAATAGCTTTGAGCTGCTTTGAGTCAATGGACGTGCAGAAGTGTTGAGTGTTTTAGTTCCACCGAACCGGAAGAGCTGAAAATGGTTTCCCCTTTAGTCTCCGATTAACCTGCTTCGTCTTGATTATGATACGGTAGCTTGCAGCGATCGCAGCGGCTTGCAACAAGGCGATAAATAAGGTACGGGACTAGAGCACATTGGGATCCCATGTTTCAAGCTTGCCCCTCAACTTGCTCTACCGTACCCGGGAGATGGTCAGTGTCCACGGTTTTCTGAACTAAGGAGACTGAATTGACAGTCGGGACAGTTGGTCTTGTTTCATCTTGAACTGCCTTGTACAGCGCAATATACAACTAGGACTGCAAAGAAGCACATACGCACAGCGGTGTTTATTTCTCTCCCTCCCCCTCTCTCTCTCTCTCAGCAAGGATGAGATCGCAGAGTTGAATACACGCACAAACAGCTGAACATCGTTATTCTGCAAGTGTAAATATCTACCGCACTCATACGAATCCATCTCGCCAACTGCTATATGTCGCCGCTGCCAATTCGATCGGCCGGGAGCATTCTTGAATTACGTTGAGAATAAGGCACTCTTCGGTTATTACAAAAAAAGTTTAGGGTTTGTTCAGCATAGTAACGCACTGTTTAGTGTGCACATGTCATTTTAACTCCGCAAGATTTGACAGATTTGTGACGTTGCGCAACAAGCAGGTGATTTTATGACACACCGCAATTCTTTGACGAATCCCGAATAACAAATGGCCAAAACAATGCCTCATGGAACATAGTGTATTCTCTTAATTTTTCAAGTATAGTATTGTATAAGTCATTACGCGATGGATCATATTCCCCCCATTTGTTGCATCACGCGACGAGCAAGTGCTGTGTGAGTGACCCAATAAATTTCGACGAGTCATAAGCAGCTGACTACCACTGCGGAAAGAAACAATGCGGAGTATTTTAACGTTATAATCACCGACATTTTTCAAAGATTCAGGCATACATCGTTTGCATTGGCGTATCTACTTGGAGGTACCAAGCAATGTTGCTATTACAAAGACTACAAATGAAGCGAGTGTAATGTACTAAGCCTCTAATACCACAAGTTCTTACTTTTTAAATAGAACTTGTTGTTGACAAGTTAACAATAATAGTAATATAATAATAATCATAAGAATAAAAACGCGTTAAAAACGCGTTAAAACGCTATTCCGACTAGGAGCAAACAAGGCAAAATATAATATACGCAAACCTGAATATGTGCACGAAAGTGTAGCACCAATTACGGAAAAGAAAAGATACAGTCATTCTTACCCACATTAAAAATGCAATTATTAGTGAGAAACTCGTAGACATTAACGAAATTTCATTGAATGATAGAAATCTACACTAGTGGGAAAGCCGAATTTTATGCATGCATAAAGTTATGTGGTTAATGTAGAAGCGTTGCTTATATGCGACTCTCCCTGTACACACACACACACACACACACACACACATATATATATATATATATATATATATATATATATATATATATATATATATATATATATATATATATATATATATATATATATATAGTAGCTTAGCAGCGACCGGCGTGATCCCTTCTCTTATCTTTCCATTACGAACGAAATTTTCTCAGAGTCCTAACTTTCCATCGAACAAGTGCGAAAACTGGCAAAACATTTCAGGATCAAGTTCTTGTAGCGCTAGCGTAAGGTTGGTGCATTGCAATGACATACCTGGAAAGCGCCGCCGCAGGGCTTCGATAGCGTCAATGCCGAGAATGTCCGTAGCGTCCCTGACAACGTAAAAAATTATCTCGGCATGCCGACTTTGGAAGATCACTGGTGCCGTAGCGCACCCCTCGGTACTTATTCTGCGGCGACAAAAATCCAAAAGTGCCGCTGATGTCGGCTGCATAGGAGGGCATTTCAACCTCGAATACGTGACGGCCGACAGAATCGAGGCAGCAGTGTCTACAAGAAAACTTACGCTTACATCGTGCACGAGTGCTTCTGTATGTATTTGTGCTTTGTTCTGCCGGGCGAGAAGCAACACGCTGAGGTCTCCGGAAGTACTGCAGGTATCGACTTCTCGGAGAGCGAGTGCCGGCTCGTCTGGCATGCCGCTCCGCCAGACGCGCTGGAAATGTCCTCGTTAGCCGCTTTTGTTGTATGTTTTGTCCCGTGCCTCGCATGTCTTGGAATCTGCAAGATGCCGTGAAGCCCCGCAACGGAAACAGGATTTGTGGTGCGGCGACGGTAATCGTGCTGCTATACGAAATGGCATGCGACGTTTGTCCACTCTTTCAATGGTCGCAGCCGATTACTGCAGCTCCAGTGGGTCTTTCGTGGCTTCTTCAATACTGTTCGAAAAAGCCAGCGCACGTTCAAATGTAAGTGAAGTTCCTTCCACAAGTAGGCTTTTCCGAAGAATATGGTTGCTCGTTTTCACTACAAGCTGGTCTCGAAAAAAGTTGTCAACTTTCTCATCGAACCTGTACTCAGATTTACTGACATCCAGCTCGGCCGAGATCTCTCGGACACAGGCTCAGAAATATCCTAATTAACCGGGATGACTGACACTCAAAAATACAAAAGCTTTGCCCAGCCATAATCAAGCGGACTGGAAATCGCCTATATGCAGCTCGGCCGGGCTTACTCCGACTCAGACTCACATATATCGTGCTCAATCGGGCTATCTCTAGCTCAAACTCAGGAACAGTTTGCCCATTAAAACTCACTCGCTCTCAGACTTTTCCAAATTTTGCTTGCTCAGTCACTCAGACTCACATGTCGGCCTGAGTAACAGGCAGAAGATAATCAAGGCTTCCTGAACAACATAATCTGGTCCGATGAAGACCGCTTTTCGCGCAATGCTCAAGTCACTCTTCACAACAGCCATTACTGGAGCGTTACAAATATTCACTGGCTGTTGCGGTCACAACACCAAGTGCAGTGGTCTTTCAGTGTTTGGTGGGGGATTCACGACGACAAGATAATTGGCCCGGTATTTTTTCACAGAACACTCACCGCAGAATGCTACGTGAGGGAAATACTAAATGGCCCTCTCAGTGACTTACTAATGAGTAAGTTGGACGGCCTATTATGGCACCTAGAGCTGTGCACGGCCGTATTTCCGAGCCCGAGCCCGGCCCGGGCCCGCTGACTTTGTCGAAGGCCCACCCGAGCCCGACGCCAAAGGGCTACGAGCCCGCCCGGCCCGGCCCGACGTACGAAAACACAATCCCGGGCCCGGCCCGGCCCGGCCCGGCCCGGCTTTTTGAAGGTTCGCTGCGAAAACAAAACATCGTTTTCCGGTAATTTGGCATTTTATTGAGCATATCGAATATGATCAAGCGACACACGACGAACAGTCTCTATTACACAGATTACAAATTGTCGTGCAAAAACAGCAAGCAGTCCAACGATTCCGGCTTCAACGAAGTGCGGCGCTTTTGCATTATGTAGCCCGCCCAACTGAAGTTACGTTCGCTCCCTGCACTCGTCGCCGGAATTTCTAATATCTTTTTTGCCAGCCTGGCAAGCTTGGGATATCTCTGCTGCTTGTTTAAACCAGAAGACTAAAACTTCAGATGGACAGGAGGACGATTCCATAGAGAGATAATCGGAGAGCTCATCTTTTTGTAACTGCTACATTCTCACCACTGTCGCTCCACTCGCTCAAGAACTGCAATGGAAAGGAAAAGCGGTAAAGGGCGGTCGCGGAAAAGGCGCTGTATGCGTGCTGGAAAACAATTCCCGCTCATTCCCTATATTTAGGGCTTGAGTCGGGCTTTGCGCCTGGCCCGAGCCCGGCCCGATAAAACTCCAAGTAGCCCGAGCCCGGCCCGGGCCGGAGGTGAAAATACGTCGGCCCGCCCAAGCCCGGCCCGCGGGCCGGGTCGGGCTCGGGCTTTCGGGCTACCCGGAGCCCGTGCACACCTCTAATGGCACCTATCTTGCTCTTTTTTTAAACATGCGCAATTCCGATATACAGGGTGTTTCAGATAAAAAGCACCAAGTACTAAAAAATTAAACATAGATGCTACGCGTGTCCAATTAGCGCAGTATTGTTCTGAGCCATATAGAGCCCGTCAGTATATTTTTTTCCAACCGGCCAAGCTCGCCAATTAACAAATAATTCTTAATGAACTATCTAAATAATAACTCTAAAGATAGACCTTCAATACAGAGTTGTAGCGCTTATTCAGAAACATCAAAATTTTTCAATCTCTGGTAAGATAACTCCACTGATTAATTTTTTTGGCCTTTCTATGCACCAGAGCGCGCCTGTCTCGCACCCAGGCTGCAGGCGAGCCGAGCGGATACTCTCGCACCCAGACGCCGGGCTGACCGGGCTGCCAAGACGCGCGCGGGCTACACCAAGTAAACAGGGCAAGGTGCAGTTATGCGGCTTTAAAGTGCGAAAAAGTACCCGTTCACGCCGCTTCAGCGTATAAGAGCTCGTCTGGGCACTACTGCGTCGTCTTTGGATGCCAAATCAAGCAGCGCAACAAGAGGATATTAGCGTTGTCTGCGACGATTCCGACGCGCCACGGAAATAGTGCTGGTGCGGTGTTTTCAGCTTCGCCGCGAGTGGTTAACTGTGATTCAAGCAGAAAAACTAGGAGCCGAGTGAAAATGCGCGAGTAAGTACACTAACTGCGTGTATTCTGCAGTGTGATGTCCACCTATTTAATTTTGCGAACCTAATTTTCGTGACACGCAGCTGGGTTGAAGGCAGCCGCGAGCTTTGTGTGGGGGTGCACTTCATACCTTTGAGCGTTTCCTTTGACGAAAATCTAGTGCAAGTTAGTGCTTTCAAGCACAAGCAATCAACTTGCTTTGCCACTTTCAACGTAGTATTAAGCTTTAGTGCTTTTGATGGCATCCACGCCGTCGAGATTTTGTCTTCAAAAGGTAATAAATGGCGCGGTGCTCCTCAACAGCTGGCCAGAATTTCGTGCTTTCATTTCAGTGTTTGATGTCCCCAAATTTATTTGGACACGAGACATCCAGCTGCACATAATACATGTATTGTCACGTAAGTAAACAGTACCGCGCCAGTGTCCTTTACGTCGCAGGCGTAGCTATCCGGCTTAACTAAGAGTAGCACAGTTTCGCTTGTAAAGCACCATCCTTACAAGAATAAAATCGCGCAGGTAGCTTCCAAAAGAGATCGCTGAACGATACTGGAGGTTATACTCTCTGATAGTACGCTTTTGCGAGCAAGACGCATTATTGTAAGAGTGCTCGTGAAACAAAAATTACGTTCCGCGAAACTACCCGTAAAGCGTACTCTAATTATTACGCGATGCATGCTGAAATGATGAAACATCATTTCACTATTTCGCGAGCTGCACTGCAATTACGATTCACGCGTACTACAGCGAAGCGATAACGTTTTTTTTTTTTTTACAAATGTAACAGCGTACGTATCTGACAAGGTTGGTTCCGTAGCCCGCTCAGCACGTACTGTATACATTGTGGACTTGCATGAGCAAGATGTTCTTGATGTTCCAATAAAATCAGCGAAAATGTCCAGGCTAGAAAAGACGCGAAACACGCTCTCCGACGGGCTGAGTTTCGGGAGTTTCACGTTTGCTCTGTGTAGCGTCTGCTGGCGTGGCAGCCCGCGCATGTTGTTTCGTCGCGTGTGCGATAGATGGCGCGACGCGCGATGCAAATATGGCGATGCGCATGGAATTCGCTGTGTTCTGGTCTATATAGCGCTCGAATTTCAAAAAATACCACGTGACTGCCGCCTTGCGCGCAGCGCTTCTAATGTCCTCAAATGTAAGTTCCACGAAGTATGGAAGGCTGCTCACGCACGAAGGTCGATTGAACAAGCTGCGGTGACTACAATGGACATTAAATGCTGGTAGGTACGTACAGCTAAAAAAAAGAGCTTCTACGAAAAACGGTCGCCACGTGCGAATGCGATAAGAGACAGGAGGCAGCATTCAACGCAGCACAGGCCTTTTTTTTTCTTTTCGGGCCAACGAAGAAACATGATGAAGGGGGAAAGGATGACATCTTCATGACGGAGGGAGATAAAAAGCACGATTGGAATATTTGGTGCGCAGTTTGTTCTGTTTTTGATTAACGGGTACGCTTCGACAAGGGAAATGCAGGGTCAGGAACGATGCTTTTGTAGCGTTAGCTACACTGGCCTAGCCGAGCCAGTTTTGCGTGGCTCCTCTAGAGCCGTGCCGCGCATGCGCGAGGATGAGTGATGTCACAATCCTGGCGCATCGGAGCCGGCACCTCCCGCGCACTCCGCCGCTGCCGCGCATGTCTCGCTGCCGCCGGTCCGCGCTTTCCAGAGGAGTGACGTCGTAGCCGAGGTAGACGTACTGGCGCCGGCGCGCGCGCAGCTATTCGCCTTCTCTGTGCAGTCACCGTCTGACACTGCGCTGGAGCCGCTTGATAGCGCCTCTGACTGGCGTTTGCCAGTGTGGTATAGCCATGGAGAAGGAGAGCGCAAATGCTGATCAACGGCGCAGAAGAGCCGAGAAGCTTAACTCATCGGATCCCGAAGTAGTTACCTGGCCAAATAAATATACATGTGCCATATAATACGTATACCGTGTGTGTGTCATTGGAGCAGCAGTAAGCATGGTAATCAAGCTAATCCTAGAGAATCAGGAAAGCTAAGAATAATTAGCCGAACCTTTGCTAAAGCTACGTTATCCTGGCATAGCAGAGCTAAGTCACTGCAACATTTTTTTTTTACTGAAGAACGTGCGAATATTATTGTCGCCCTCGGCCGAGCTAACGGAAAACGGAGAAAAGCGGCAAGATTATTTCTCAGCTGGCATCTTGGAACTCGATTAAACAGTTCGACATTGGTGCGAAATTACGAAACTCTGAAGGCGACAGAAAGCCGCATCAGCGCACAAAGGGTGTGAATGAATCCCTCAGAACACACATTCTTGCTTTCATGGCAGCCCATCCCACGCAAGCGTGCAAGACGTGAGTGTTGAGACAGGTGTTTCAAGCAGTAGTGTTTGGCGAGTACTCAAGAGCGGAGGACTCCAACCTTATCATGTTCACCTTCTTCAGCAGTTGTAAGAGATTTTCAAAGCCGTCTTGATTTCTGCAACTGGATCTTGATACAGGCAGAAGATATTCCAGGCTTCCTGAACAACATAATCTGGTCCAATGAAGCCCGCTTTTCGCGCAGTGCTCAAGTCATTCTTCAAAACGGCCATTACTGGAGCGTTACAAAACCTTACTGACTGTTGCAGTCACAACACCAAGTGCAGTGGCATTTCAGTGTTTGGTGGGGGATTTGCGGCAGCATGATTATTGGCCCGGTCTTTTTTCACGGAACACGCGCCGCAGAACGCTACGTGATGGAAATACTAAATGGCCCTCTGAGTGACTTCACATGTAACCTTCCTCTAGCGCAGCTTGCGGACATCTGGTTCCAGCAAGACGGGGCTCCTCCGTACAGCTCCGAGCTGGCTCAAACGTGGCTTGATCGAGAATTTCCTGAAAAATTGATCAGCCGCCTCGGACCTGTGGCTTGGCCTGCTAGGTCCCAGGATTTGACTTCGCTGGATATTTTTCGATGGGGATACATTAAAGCCCATGTCTACACCGAAGGGACGACAGCGCTCGGAAGTCTTAAATCTAAAATAGCAGATGTGTGCCACTCGATTATTCCACGCATGCTGTGAAACGCTACAGAAAATGTGGTGACTCGGTGTAGGTTGTGCAAAGGGGCTGACGGAGGGCTGTTTGAGCATGCGATGTAACTGCCCGTGTCGTCTGAATAAAAGCACTTTGGACATTGCAATTTAATAATAATAATAATATTATTATCTGACGTTTAACGTCCCAAAACCACAATATCATTATGAGAGACACTGTAGTGGAGGGCTCCGGAAATTTCGACCACCTGGAGTTCTTTAACGTGCACCTAAATCTCAGTACACGGGCCTCAAACATTTTCGCCTCCATCGAAAATGCAGCCGCCGCGGCCGGGATACATTGCAATTTGGCTGCTCTCTTTCTAAGACCTCGCTTTCCTATTACTCAAGAGTTAACTAATAGATCATTGGACGTGTTTTTGTTCGTACTGTTAACGTCTACGTATTTTCGCCATAACAACAGCTTCTAAACATGATAATCTAAATGGAGACCAATTCACTTTTAAATACCCACATTACCCACAGCCAATCATACATATTGGCCGTACGTACCCCGAACAGCAATCGCACGCAATACGATGAAAAATGACTAAAAACTTTCCTGGAATCATTCCCATCGTGAGTTTTATCTTCGTCCTTCATCAAGATGTCATCCTCCACTCCCCTCCCATCATGGTTTTTTGATGGCCCGAAACGAAAAGAAAAAGAATGCCTGTGTTGCGTCGAATGCTGCCTCCTGTCGCTTATCGCATTCGCAAGTGGCGACCGCTTTTTGCATTGCTGGTTTAAGCTGCTTTGTGGTTTACTTTACTTTTGCCGTTTTGTTGTCACAGTGAACTGGGGATGTGGGGCTTTGTCAAGCTGTTTTTTACACAGCTTTTTTCCCCTGTCCCTGCCACTTACTGTACAACTGTACGTGGTAAATAACTCAACTCAAACTCAAACTCAAACCGTTATCCTTACAGGAGTACGTTTGCTCTGTCAGGACCATTTCGGAGAATCAACGTTTAGTCCTCACATGAGCAACCGTTATTCTTTCCAGGACCATCCGTCCTTCAAAGACTAACTGTTTATCCTCTTGCAGTTCATCCCCAAAAGGACTATTGGTTGTAACACATCAGTTGATCCCCAAAAGGACTAACCTTCCTACCCTTTTAGTCCTTTTTTCTTCGTGTGTAGCAGTATGAGCCGATCTAGCACTGAGCACGTCGATGTCAGGAAGCACAGTTGAGCATAAACACCGCTAACCGCTCGTCACCTTTGATGAAGGAAGGCAGGACTTAGATGCTTTATACGCCTTTGAAGCATCGCCAGAGGGCAAAAGTGGCACGAAAGCCAGTGGGCGACGGCGCTTCCGGCATGTCTAACAGTAGAGGTGCTAAGTGTTTATGGCAGGTTACCGCCTAGCAATGCAGTGGACTACACCAAGGTTAAAACCACCCTCCTGAAGCGATTTTGCTTCAATGCGGATGGTTTCAGAGACAAGTTCAATAAGGAAAGGCCAGTAGAGGTGAAACAGCAACACAGTACGCTACTCGCTTAAGCCGCTATTTCGATAGATGGGTTGCTGTCCAAAACTGAGACAGAATTCGAGCCCCTCTGCGCATTGTTGATTAGGGGAGCTTCTTACAAGGATATGATTCGAACCTGGCATTATGTGAAGGAAAGGAAGGCATAATCCCTAGAAAACATGCTAGAGCTGGTAGACACGCTTGTGGAAGCTCAGGGTGGAGCGAGGCTCGCGAAAACCAAGAAAGATGGCCCCATTATGGACGAGAAAAAGGACACGGTTACGCACCGCTACCACGGTGCTATACTTGCAATCGCGGAAACCACCCGCCGCACTTGTGTCGGAATAGACCTGCCGCTACCACCGCCTGCTTCAAGTGTGGAAATGAAGGACATAAACATACGACTGCCGGTCAGGGTCAAATAGGCCCTCCAGGCGACCTGCGCCTACGCACCAACAGAATACCTGAGGATCCCATAGGCGACAGGTATATCAGGCTTACGAATGCGAGAAAGTCCCCGTCGTCGCGCTGTAAAGGTGCCAAAATCGAAGGTCAGCCGATAACCTACCAGTTCCACGGGACCATCCGAGGCACAGACATCTCAGTGTTGCGGGATACGGGTGCGGCACAGTAATCGTACCGAGGAAGTTGGTGAAGGAAGATCTGACGGGTCGAGCGAACTCGTCTACTTAGTCGACGGAACAGTTAGAATGCTGCCCAAAGCCCGGATGAAGTTGACACCCCGTACTTTACTGGCCAACTTACAGCACTATGCCTCCAAGATCCACTGTACGACCTAATGGTGGGCAACGTCGACGGTGCAGGACCTCGTGATGATGCCAGAAAGGAGACCGAATGACCTCTATCGGCGGAGGATTAAGGGAAGAGCCTGTAGCAGCAGCTATCACCCGTCACCACACAGGCACAGCCTAAAGGTTTGCCAAGCTTCATACGCCCGGGACCGCGGCGGGATTACCGGGAGGTGATGACTATGGCTGCGAGCACGAGAGATGCGAGACTCAATCAGTGTTTTGAGAAGATCGACAAATGAGAAGGCAGTGCTGAGTACAAATGAGACAAGGGACTGCTATAGCGTCAGTACACAGGGGCAAACGGACGGCTGGTCTGTCAAGTGGTCGTGCCGAAATGACACCGAGAATCTGTGCTTAAGACAGCACACGATGGTAGGAGGGCAGGTCACTTGGGCACGAAAAAAGCCAAGAACTGGTTCTCGGAGAGATTCCTTTGGCCAGGCCTCACAGCTGGCGTAAAAAGCTTCGTCGCATCATGTGACATTTGTCGGCACATCGTACCGAAGGCCCGCGTACCACATATTCCACTGCGTAAAAACTCGACAAGATTGGAGTTCCACCACGCCCGACCAAGCGACAAGTTGCTGCCTTACTTGGTTTGACAAGGCGCTATCGAGAATGTATCCCGAATTACGCAGACGTCAGCGCTCCCCGTATACAATTAACCCGGAAAGGTAGAGCTAACTCGGCCAACCGACCACAGCGCACTAGGAGCTTTTCGAAGTCGGAAACGACATGTTTCCGTGGCGCCAATTACTTGAGCCGGATATAGTACTTCTGTGGCTTTGGGAGCATATTTATTATTTTTTTTCCTTCTTCGTTGTTTTCTTTCCCTTTGTGCTTCATTCTATAGATAAGTGTATATTGAGTTTATTGTCTTCTTGCTTGGTGCACTGGTTGTTCTTACAGGTTGTGGTGCGCGTGGAAAATTTTCAACACAACAGAGGAGCGCACTTGTTCCATTTTCATTTCGTAGCATCCATTCGCGCAGTGTATTCTGTCTTGATGGGTGCAGTGTACGGCAACTTATTTTTCTTACTTTTATAGCGCATTGACATTGTTGTGTGTAACTGAAGCTTGTACTCTAATGTTTTTGTTTTGTTTTTGTTGTTACATTGATGCACTGTGCGTATTATGTTGTGTATCAGAAGGACAGTCCTCATTTCTCACTTGTTGGTGGTGTTTCTTTCCTTGTTATCGAAAAAATGCCCTCCGTGTGATCAAATGTTATAAATGACATTACGAGAGTGGGGGCAATGTCACGAACTGCCATTTTTGCGACCCGACATCACGACCAATTAACGGATGCCGCGCTCCCCCGCCGACAGGCGAAACCGCTTCATCTTGGACAGCCTGGTCTTTAGAGCCGGGAAGTGCTGAAGATGGTGTTCTTCCTCGCAAGTACGCCGCCGACGTTCGAACCTTTGTACCTGTAAAGGCGGCGACGGCAGGGTCGTGGAATGCCGCGCTGTACCTCGAACAAGCTGTAGACTGCAAGATGCGCCGGCGGAGAGCCAAGAAACATACCATTCACACGGGCAAAGCTGCAGGTAGACCGTATGAGAGCACCCCCCATCTTGTCACTCTCACTCAGTTGAGAACCTTCTCCTAATTAAAAAGGTGTCTTGTCAATATATTTTTTCGGGCGCAGTTGGTAGCAGTGAAACGCGCATGATTGAACCCATGTAGATGACTCTTGTCCCACAGAAAAGCAATGGGGGCACACGAAGAGTGATATAAGCGCAGGATTTTGCCCTGCTGAGCTAGTCTAGTTGCTGACCAAGATGGTGTAGTAGCATATCAATAAGAGTCCGTTCTAGAAGTTTTTACTGTGGCTCTGTATCGGCTGGCCAACTGAACTTAGCCGTTTGTCTAGTTGTGATGTGAAATTGACGTCCGCAACGTAGACATCGAGACTTCATCCTCGAGTTAGCTCAACCTGTCCGAGATCGCCTTCAAGCGCACTAGCCTCCCGGAAACATCAGCATTGCAACACCACTGACATCGCAGTTGTGCCAGAGCTCGCTCTGACTTTTCGCATCCGATCGTCATGGACTCAACATGCCCGGTCATCACACGTATGCCTTCACCTGCTTATATCTTCGAACTTTCTCATCTGTAGTTCTATTGTTTGTTTTTTGTGTAGTTTGTAATACTTGTCTCTTGTAAGCTGATTTATTGATTTTATATGTATTTTGTTAGTTTGTTAGTCTGTATTAAGTGTTGTACTGATTCCTTGTGCTGCAATATCATTAGAGTAAAGTTGTTTTGTTTTCTTCCATGCGCGTCTCTGAATTCTTCACTGTCTCTGCTTACATACGGAACGACCATAGGCGTATTTACCGGGGGGCCAAGGAGGGCGCTTCCTCTCCTCCCCCCCCAGGAACAGTTAGGTCACTGTGGGCTACGCAGTGGAAACCAATAACTAAGGTGAAGTTCTCATTCAACAGAGGAATCACGTCATTACAGTATGAAATTTTGCCTACGCTTCTGCTGTGAAGATTGTCCTCCCTGTCTCACGACCATGCACTGTTGGCTCTCACGGTGCAGGCCGCTAATGCGACGCTTTCGCGCATTTTGATCCGGCATTGCAGAGGAGGCTACCACTGAACAGGGGGCTCTATAACGTGGAAGTTGGAGCATTCTTTCGTGCTTTCATTCTGCTCTGCCTGGCCTGAAATTACAACATCGACGATTCAAATACGGGAGGAAACCGTAAAGACTTTGTGGATTGACCCAATATTCTTCCTATTTCAGGGAAACATCTTATTTATTCGAAAAGGAATAGCTTTGAGCTGCTTTGAGTCAATGGACGTGCAGAAGTGTTGAGTGTTTTAGTTCCACCGAACCGGAAGAGCTGAAAATGGTTTCCCCTTTATCTCCGATTAACCTGCTTCGTCTTGATTATGATACGGTAGCTTGCAGCGATCGCAGCGGCTTGCAACAAGGCGATAAATAAGGTACGGGACTAGAGCACATTGGGATCCCATGTTTCAAGCTTGCCCCTCAACTTGCTCTACCGTACCCGGGAGATGGTCAGTGTCCACGGTTTTCTGAACTAAGGAGACTGAATTGACAGTCGGGACAGTTGGTCTTGTTTCATCTTGAACTGCCTTGTACAGCGCAATATACAACTAGGACTGCAAAGAAGCACATACGCACAGCGGTGTTTATTTCTCTCCTCCCTCCCCCTCTCTCTCTCTCTCAGCAAGGATGAGATCGCAGAGTTGAATACACGCACAAACAGCTGAACATCGTTATTCTGCAAGTGTAAAATCTACCGCACTCATACGAATCCATCTCGCCAACTGCTATATTCGCCGCTGCCAATTCGATCGGCCGGGAGCATTCTTGAATTACGTTGAGAATAAGGCACTCTTCGGTTATTACAAAAAAAGTTTAGGGTTTGTTCAGCATAGTAACGCACTGTTTAGTGTGCACATGTCATTTTAACTCCGCAAGATTTGACAGATTTGTGACGTTGCGCAACAAGCAGGTGATTTTATGACACACCGCAATTCTTTGACGAATCCCGAATAACAAATGGCCAAAACAATGCCTCATGGAACATAGTGTATTCTCTTAATTTTTCAAGTATAGTATTGTATAAGTCATTACGCGATGGATCATATTCCCCCCATTTGTTGCATCACGCGACGAGCAAGTGCTGTGTGAGTGACCCAATAAATTTCGACGAGTCATAAGCAGCTGACTACCACTGCGGAAAGAAACAATGCGGAGTATTTTAACGTTATAATCACCGACATTTTTCAAAGATTCAGGCATACATCGTTTGCATTGGCGTATCTACTTGGAGGTACCAAGCAATGTTGCTATTACAAAGACTACAAATGAAGCGAGTGTAATGTACTAAGCCTCTAATACCACAAGTTCTTACTTTTTAAATAGAACTTGTTGTTGACAAGTTAACAATAATAGTAATATAATAATCATAAGAAAAAACGCGTTAAAACGCGTTAAAACGCTATTCCGACTAGGAGCAAACAAGGCAAAATATATATACGCAAACCTGAATATGTGCACGAAAGTGTAGCACCAATTACGGAAAAGAAAAGATACAGTCATTCTTACCCACATTAAAATGCAATTATTAGTGAGAAACTCGTAGACATTAACGAAATTTCATTGAATGATAGAAATCTACACTAGTGGGAAAGCCGAATTTTATGCATGCATAAAGTTGTGGTTAATGTAGAAGCGTTGCTTATGCGACTCTCCCTGTACACACACACACACACACACACACACACACCACACACACACACATATATATATATATATATATATATATATTATATATATATATATATATCTGTAGCTTAGCAGCTACCGCGGCGTGATCCCTTCTCTTATCTTTCCATTACGAACGAAATTTTCTCAGAGTCCTAACTTCCATCGAACAAGTGCGAAAACTGGCAAAACATTTCAGGATCAAGTTCTTGTAGCGCTAGCGTAAGGTTGGTGCATTGCAATGACATACCTGGAAAGCGCCGCCGCAGGGCTTCGATAGCGTCAATGCCGAGAATGTCCGTAGCGTCCCTGACAACGTAAAAAATTATCTCGGCATGCCGACTTTGGAAGATCACTGGTGCCGTAGCGCACCCCTCGGTACTTATTCTGCGGCGACAAAAATCCAAAAGTGCCGCTGATGTCGGCTGCATAGGAGGGCATTTCAACCTCGAATACGTGACGGCCGACAGAATCGAGGCAGCAGTGTCTACAAGAAAACTTACGCTTACATCGTGCACGAGTGCTTCTGTATGTATTTGTGCTTTGTTCTGCCGGGCGAGAAGCAACACGCTGAGGTCTCCGGAAGTACTGCAGGTATCGACTTCTCGGAGAGCGAGTGCCGGCTCGTCTGGCATGCCGCTCCGCCAGACGCGCTGGAAATGTCCTCGTTAGCCGCTTTGTTGTATGTTTTGCCCGTGCCTCGCATGTCTGGAATCTGCAAGATGCCGTGAAGCCCCAACGGAAACAGGATTTGTGGTGCGCGACGGTAATCGTGCTGCTATACGAAATGGCATGCGACGTTTGTCCACTCTTTCAATGGTCGCAGCCGATTACTGCAGCTCCAGTGGGTCTTTCGTGGCTTCTTCAATACTGTTCGAAAAAGCCAGCGCACGTTCAAATGTAATGAAGTTCCTTCCACAAGTAGGCTTTTCCGAAGAATATGGTTGCTCGTTTTCACTACAAGCTGGTCTCGAAAAAAGTTGTCAACTTTCTCATCGAACCTGTACTCAGATTTACTGACATCCAGCTCGGCCGAGATCTCTCGACACAGGCTCAGAAATATCCTAATTAACCGGGATGACTGACACTCAAAAATACAAAAGCTTTGCCCAGCCATAATCAAGCGGACTGGAAATCGCCTATAGCAGCTCGGCCGGGCTTACTCCGACTCAGACTCACATTATCGTGCTCAATCGGGCTATCTCTAGCTCAACTCAGGAACAGTTTGCCCATTAAAACTCACTCGCTCTCAGACTTTTCCAAATTTTGCTTGCTCAGTCACTCAGACTCACATGTCGGCCTGAGTAACAGGCAGAAGATAATCAAGGCTTCCTGAACACATAATCTGGTCCGATGAAGACCGCTTTTCGCGCAATGCTCAAGTCACTCTTCACAACAGCCATTACTGGAGCGTTACAAATATTCACTGGCTGTTGCGGTCACAACCCAAGTGCAGTGGTCTTTCAGTGTTTGGTGGGGGATCACGACGACAAGATAATTGGCCCGTATTTTTCACAGAACACTCCCGCAGAAGCTACGTGAGGGAAATCCTAAATGGCCCTCTCATGACTTACTAATGAGTAAGTTGGACGGCCTATTATGGCACCTAGAGCTTGCACGGGCCGTATTTCCGAGCCCGAGCCCGGCCCGGGCCCCTGACTTTGTCGAAGGCCCCCCGAGCCCGACGCCAAAGGGCTACGAGCCCGCCCGGCCCGGCCCGACGTACGAAACACAATCCCTCCCGGCCCGGCCCGGCCGCCCGGCTTTTTGAAGGTTCGCGCGAAACAAAACATCGTTTTTCCGGTAATTTGGCATTTATTGAGCATATCGATATTATCAAGCGACACACGACGAACGTCTCTATACACAGATTACAATTGTCGTGCAAAAACAGCAAGCAGTCCAACGATTCCGGCTTCACGAAGTGCGGCGCTTTTGCATTATGTAGCCCGCCCAACTGAAGTTACGTTCGCTCCCTGCACTCGTCGCCGGAATTTCTAATATCTTTTTTGCCAGCCTGGCAAGCTTGGGATATCTCTGCTGCTTGTTTAAACCAGAAGACTAAACTTCAGATGGACAGGAGGACGATTCCTAGAGAGATAACGGAGAGCTCATCTTTTGTAACTGCTACATTCTCACCACTGTCGCTCCACTCGCTCAAGAACTGCAATGGAAAGGAAAAGCGGTAAAGGGCGGTCGCGGAAAAGGCGCTGTATGCGTGCTGGAAAACTTCCCGCTCATTCCTATATTTAGGGCTTGAGTCGGGCTTGGCGCCTGGCCCGAGCCCGCCCGATAAAACTCCAAGTAGCCCGAGCCCGGCCCGGGCCGGAGGTGAAAATACGTCGGCCCGCCCAAGCCCGGCCCGCGGGCCGGGTCGGGCTCGGGCTTTTCGGCTACCCGAGCCCGTGCACACCTCTAATGGCACCTATCTGCTCTTTTTTAAACATGCGCAATTCCGATATACAGGGTTTCAGATAAAAAGCACCAAGTACTAAAAATTAACATAGATGCTACGCGTGTCCATTAGCGCAGTATTGTTCTGAGCCATATAGAGCCCGTCAGTATATTTTTTCCAACCGGCCAGCTCGCCAATTAACAATAATTCTTATGAACTATCTAAATAATACTCTAAAGATAGACCTTCAATACAGAGTTGTAGCGCTTATTCAGAAACATCAAAATTTTTCAATCTCTGTAAGATAACTCCACTGATTAATTTTTTTTGGCCTTTCTATGCACCAGAGCGCGCCTGTCTCGCACCCAGGCTGCAGGCGAGCCGAGCGGATACTCTCGCACCCCGACCCGGCTGACCGGCTGCCAAGACCGCGCGCGGGCTACACCAAGTAAACATGGCAAGGTGCAGTTATGCGGCTTTAAAGTTGCGAAAAAGTACCCGTTCACGCCGCTTCAGCGTATAAGCTCGTCTGGGCACTACTGCGTCGTCTTTGGATGCCAAATCAAGCAGCGCAACAAGAGGATATTAGCGTTGTCTGCGACGATTCCGACGCGCCACGGAAATAGTGCTGGTGCGGTGTTTTCAGCTTCGCCGCGATGGTTAACGTGATTCAAGCAGAAAAACTAGGAGCCGAGTGAAAATGCGCGAGTAAGTACACCTACTGCGTGTATTCTGCAGTGTGATGTCCACCTATTTAATTTTGCGAACCTAATTTTCGTGACACGCAGCTGGGTTGAAGGCAGCCGCGAGCTTTGTGTGGGGGTGCACTTCATACCTTTGAGCGTTTCCTTTGACGAAAATCTAGTGCAAGTTAGTGCTTTCAAGCACAAGCAATCAACTTGCTTTGCCACTTTCAACGTAGTATTAAGCTTTAGTGCTTTTGATGGCATCCACGCCGTCGAGATTTTTCTTCAAAAGGTAATAAATGGCGCGGTGCTCCTCAACAGCTGGCCAGAATTTCGTGCTTTCATTTCAGTGTTTGATGTCCCCAAATTTATTTGGACACGAGACATCCAGCTGCACATAATACATGTATTGTCACGTAAGTAAACAGTACACGCGCCAGTGTCCTTTACGTCGCAGGCGTAGCTATCCGGCTTAACTAAGAGTAGCACAGTTTCGCTTGTAAGCACCATCCTTACAAAATAAAATCGCGCAGGTAGCTTCCAAAAGAGATCGCTGAACGATACTGGAGGTTATACTCTCTGATAGTACGCTTTTGCGAGCAAGACGCATTATTGTAAGAGTGCTCGTGAAACAAAAATTACGTTCCGCGAAACTACCCGTAAAGCGTACTCTAATTATTACGCGATGCATGCTGAAATGATGAAACATCATTTCACTATTTCGCGAGCTGCACTGCAATTACGATTCCGCGTACTACAGCGAAGCGATAACGTTTTTTTTTTTTACAAATGTAACAGCGTACGTATCTGACAGGTTGGTTCCGTAGCCCGCTCAGCACGTACTGTATACATTGTGGACTTGCATGAGCAAGATGTCTTGATGTTCCAATAAATCACGAAAATGTCCAGCTAGAAAAGACGCGAAACACGCTCTCCGACGGGCTGAGTTTCGGGAGTTTCACGTTTGCTCTGTGTAGCGTCTGCTGGCGTGGCAGCCCGCGCATGTGTTTTCGTCGCGTGTGCGATAGATGGCGCGACGCGCGATGCAAATATGGCGATGCGCATGGAATTCGCTGTGTTCTGGTCTATATAGCGCTCGAATTTCAAAAAATACCACGTGACTGCCGCCTTGCGCGCAGCGCTTCTAATGTCCTCAAATGTAAGTTCCACGAAGTATGGAAGCTGCTCACGCACGAAGGTCGATTGAACAAGCTGCGGTGACTACAATGACATTAAATGCTGGTAGGTACGTACAGCTAAAAAAAAGAGCTTCTACGAAAAACGGTCGCCACGTGCGAATGCGATAAGAGACAGGAGGCAGCATTCAACGCAGCACAGGCCTTTTTTTTTTCTTTTCGGGCCAACGAAGAAACATGATGAAGGGGAAAGGATGACATCTTCATGACGGAGGAGATAAAAAGCACGATTGGAATATTTGGTGCGCAGTTTGTTCTGTTTTTGATTAACGGGTACGCTTCGACAAGGGAAATGCAGGGTCAGGAACGATGCTTTTGTAGCGTTAGCTACACTGGCCTAGCCCGAGCCAGTTTTGCGTGGCTCCTCTAGAGCCGTGCCGCGCATGCGCGAGGATGAGTGATGTTCACAATCCTGGCGCATCGGAGCCGGCCACCTCCCGCGCACTCCGCCGCTGCCGCGCATGTCTCGCTGCCGCCGGTCCGCGCTTTCCAGAGGAGTGACGTCGTAGCGAGGTAGACGTACTGGCGCCGGCGCGCGCAGCTATTCGCCTTCTCTGTGCAGTCACCGTCTGACACTGCGCTGGAGCCGCTTGATAGCGCCCGACTGGCGTTTGCCAGTGTGGTATAGCCATGGAGAAGGAGAGCGCAAATGCTGATCAACGGCGCAGAAGAGCCGAGAAGCTTAACTCATCGGATCCCGAAGTAGTTACCTGGCCAAATAATACATGTGCCATATAATACGTATACCGTGTGTGTGTCATTGGAAGCAGCAGTAAGCATGGTAATCAAGCTAATCCTAGAGAATCAGGAAAGCTAAGAATATTAGCCGAACCTTTGCTAAGCTACGTTCCTGGCATAGCAGAGCTAAGTCACTGCAACATTTTTTTTTTACTGAAGAACGTGCGATATTATTGTCGCCCTCGGCCGAGCTAACGGAAAACGGAGAAAAGCGGCAAGATTATTTCTCAGCTGGCATCTTGGAACTCGATTAAACAGTTCGACATTGGTGCGAAATTACGAAACTCTGAAGGCTACAGAAAGCCGCATCACGCACAAAGGGTTGTGAATGAATCCCTCAGAACACACATTCTTGCTTTCATGGCAGCCCATCCCACGCAGCGTGCAAGTGAGTGTTGAGACAGTGTTTCAAGCAGTAGTGTTGGCGAGTACTCAAGAGCGGAGGACTCCAACCTTATCATGTTCACCTTCTTCAGCAGTTGTAAGAGATTTTCAAAGCCGTCTTGATTTCTGCAACTGGATCTTGATACAGGCAGAAGATATTCCAGGCTTCCTGAACAACATAATCTGGTCCAATGAAGCCCGCTTTTCGCGCAGTGCTCAAGTCATTCTTCAAAACGGCCATTACTGGAGCGTTACAAAACCTTACTGACTGTTGCAGTCACACACCAAGTGCAGTGGCATTTCAGTGTTTGGTGGGGGATTTGCGGCAGCATGATTATTGGCCCGGTCTTTTTTCACGGAACACGCGCCGCAGAACGCTACGTGATGGAAATACTAAATGGCCCTCTGAGTGACTTCACATGTAACCTTCCTCTAGCGCAGCTTGCGGACATCTGGTTCCAGCAAGACGGGGCTCCTCCGTACAGCTCCGAGCTGGCTCAAACGTGGCTTGATCGAGAATTTCCTGAAAAATTGATCAGCCGCCTCGGACCTGTGGCTTGGCCTGCTAGGTCCCAGGATTTGACTTCGCTGGATATTTTTCGATGGGGATACATTAAAGCCCATATCTACACCGAAGGGACGACAGCGCTCGGAAGTCTTAAATCTAAAATAGCAGGTGTGTGCCACTCGATTATTCCACGCATGCTGTGAAACGCGACAGAAAATGTGGTGACTCGGTGTAGGTTGTGCAAAGGGGCTGACGGAGGGCTGTTTGAGCATGCGATGTAACTGCCCGTGACGTCTGAATAAAAGCACTTTGGACATTGCAATTTAATAATAATAATAATAATATTATCTGACGTTTAACGTCCCAAAACCACAATATGATTATGAGAGACGCCGTAGTGGAGGGCTCCGGAAATTTCGACCACCTGGGGTTCTTTAACGTGCACCTAAATCTCAGTACACGGGCCTCAAACATTTTCGCCTCCATCGAAAATGCAGCCGCCGCGGCCGGGATACATTGCAATTTGGCTGCTCTCTTTCTAAGACCTCGCTTTCCTATTACTCAAGAGTTAACTAATAGATCATTGGACGTGTTTTTGTTCGTACTGTTAACTTCTACGTATTTCGCCATAGCAGACAGCTTCTAAACATGATAATCTAAATGGAGACCAATTCACTTTTAAATATCCTACATTACCCACAGCCAATCATGACATATGGCCGGTACGTACCCAGAACAGCAATCGCACGCAATACGATGAAAAAATGACTAAAAAGCTTTCCTGGAATCATTCCCATCGTGAGTTTTATCTTCTTCCTTCATCAAGATGGCATCCTCTCCCCCTCCATCATGGTTTTTTGATGGCCCGAAAAGAAAAGAAAAAGAATGCCTGATGTTGCGTCGAATGCTGCCCATCCTGTCGCTTATCGCAATTCGCAGTGGCCGACCGCTTTTATTTCAAAAGAAAAAGATGGAATTATGATGCCGAACTCTTTAGTTGTTTGAGCGGTACGATCCTACCATCATTTAACGTCCATCGCAGTCACCGCAGCCTGTTCAATCGACCTTCGTGCGCTCTGAGCAGCTTTCGATAATTCGGTCAACTTATATTTGAGGGCGTTAAAAGCGCTGCGCGCAAGCCGGTAGTAACGTGGTATTTTTTGAACTTCGCGCGCTTTAAAGAAAAGCCGGAAAAAAAATTAGTGACGTGACCTTACCAGAGACAAATTTTATGTTCATGAATAGAGCTACAACTTTTGCATTGAAGATTTTTCTCCAGAGCTACTATTTAAAATGTTCATTAAGCAATCTTCATTCTTTGTTAATTCCCGAGCTTGGTGGATTGAAAAAAATATTCTGACGTGATCTATATGGCTCAGAAGTTAGAACAACACTGTGCTAATTCGAAACGCGTGGCGCCTACGTTTAATTTTTGAATACTTGGCGCTCTTTAGCTGAAGCACCCTGTGTAGTACTGTTTCAACAACCTAGCAAATTAGTAATGCGTTTGTGGGCTATTTAATATAGGAAAGCACAGTGCCCGAAGAGAAGCAGCTGAAATCGACAAAGCACCATTATTATTACAGTGTATGTTCCCATCTAATTTTTCTCTACAAACTCGTCATATATTTCATGCCTCATTCATAACTTGTCATTTTGTGAAAGTGGACAAAGGAATAGGTGAATATTATGCCACTCTATCAATGTGGCAATGGCTTCCAATTCAGGTGGAGAAAGATCAAGTGGTGACTTCATTTTAAACAGTGTTTGTGCATCGCGCAATGCCAGGGGTTGGTGAGTACCAGGTTAGTGGCGACAATAATGTGAAACCGCATGTCCTGAGATTTAGGCAGCTGTAACTTTGGTGTCGAATTAGCTAAACGGAGACTGTAGATAATAAATGACAAACCCGGCGCGGAGACTTATTTTTACTGCCATGTTGCGGCTGATAGACTTCAAACGCGATAAGTAGGCAAGGTCTTCGATAAGCTCTGAACTTGACAGATAGATTCAGCAAACCAGCCGGGCGGTTACGAGGGCGAAGCCTGAGTCGTACGTTTGTTTCCACCGGATCATACCAGCTAGGCCGCATCACAGATACGTATTTATAAGGCGTTGCAACAACGCTAGGGAAGAAATGTAGCAGAAAATTTCTTTTTTTGCGTCACCTGATCGAATCACCCATGTTTGTCCTGACAGCGTACATTTTTCATTGCATGACTGCCTTAAAATCCAGAACTAAGATTTGTACTGAAGGTGAGGATGTTAAAAACAACAGAATGCTAACTTTTTTTTATGACGCTATAGTTCACCGACAGGTTTTGTACATGTTGTCTATAAAGAGTCTGTCTATATATTTGACAGAAGAGATAACTTTTGACAGGAGTGACCACACACTCCTCTAAACTTGTGTATGTATCCTGTTTGAGGGCCACTGATCTTAATTTGGCTTAGACCTCAATCATCTGTTTGTGAGAACACAAAGCAAAATCAAGGACGGTCTCAGGTAAATGTGTTATTAAAAAACGTATCTAAAATAATGTGGTGAGGGCTTGCGACAGTTCCCCTCAAGCAGCATTTTTTTGTTTATCAGCGCACCTTTTGCAAACTGGGTCGACTCCGCCGTCGTAGCACTGTCAGATATGATGAGATATTAAAGTAACTTAACTTCGTCGATCATGGAGGAGTTTGAAGCTACCGCAAACAATAACCAACAAGGTAGAGCACTGCACGGGCCGTAATTCTCGGCCCGGGCCCGGCCCGAGCCAGGAACTCGTTCAAATTTACCCGCCCGAACCCGGCCCGGCGGCTCAAAATGAGACCAGGGTCCGGCCCGAACCCGAGACGAAATTTCGTCTACCCGGCACGGCCCGGCCCGACCACAGATCAGGCCCGACTGAGGCCCGACCCAGTAATCTAATCTAGGTGGTGCTGCCCGAACATGGAATCGACAGCAAGATGTTTTAAGTGCCAAATATCTACGCTTTGTTGGCGTATGTTTCGCTAACAATTATACTTAACATACGGTAATTTCTTGTAAAAAGAGGCTCACGGTGCAAACAGTTGAGCGGACATATTGGATACAATGAATGTATGTTCGGCAGTGGTATACTGTACCCATTTTTTCTGCAAATACAGTGGGGATCATGAAGGGCGTTTTGTAGCAGACATTGTAGCAAGGGAAGTGATTTGCAGCACGAGTTCAATTTCGATAGGGAGCGCAATAACAAAAGAGGATGGATTGATGGGTGGATAAACTTTATTATGGTCCATCGGAACGCGCTCTCGCACGTTGCGGGCCGCTCCGACATCGGAACAGAAAGACCAAGTCTCTGCTGCGTCGCGGGCCCGTTGCACTGCCCATAGCTGTTCTTCTAGCGTGGAGCTGGTAACAGCAGCCTCCCATTTGGACGGCATGATGACTTCGCCACCACGTAACACGGAGCACAGCCATAGCATGTGTTCTAGATTGGCTTGGCAGATAACAAAACACCTGACTTCACTTTGTTTTTATTGCACTCTATAACCTATTGAAATTTATAGCATGCTCTAACTACAAAGCGAATCGTGCACCCTTCTCGATATGTAGACCCTGTTTTCACCATTGTAGCACCTTGCCACAGCAAGAGAAACAGAGGGAAAAAACCGAATTTGTGACCGTTGTTGTAAATACACCAATCTAGGTAAAGGTATGGAACCGCGTGCACCACGTGTAGGCGTATAAGCAGCCGAAAGGAAGAAAAAAGCTATTTGTCATAGCATTATTTTCATATACCACACCACTGCTAGTATATACAGTCTGTTAGTTTCTTATGGCATAGTTTGAAGAAAAGGAAATAGCTTTTAAGGGCTCGTTTTTCTTTGTTAGACACAATATTAAAGAGAACTAACAGACAATAACGCCAAGGAAAGTATAGGGGGTGTTATCTGTAGTATATAGAATATAAATTTGAAGAAAGCAAAGTGGACCAATAATCCCTCGGATTGCAGCTCGTAAAATGATCACATGCTATGTGACGCCAACACGCAGAAAAAAGACTGTTCCAAACTCGCCGCCATGGCTGCGATTGGCGCTGACTAACACTCCTAGGTTTAAATACACATACATGCCCCGTAAAGTGGACGAGAGGATGACCGCCGCCGTAGCTCAGTGGTAGAGCATCGGACGCGTTATTCGAAGGTCGCAGGTTCGGTCGCTGCCGGCGGCACGTTATCTTTTCGTTCACTTTGATTCTTGACATGTATATTCTATATACTACTGATAACGCCCCCTATACTTTCTTTGGCGTTATTGTCTGTTAGTTCTCATTAATATTATGGCATAGTTTATAGTTTTTTTAATGGCGCAAGGGGTAGTATATAGTTTACTTCTTCGCATGTTATTGTGCGAAAAATCAAAGCATCAAGATACTCCTGCTTTAACCACACCATACGCTGTTGCATCACATATCCTGCCGCACGGGCGCACCACAGCTGCCTTGCCAACTGCGAAGGCGTCGGCAGTCGTTGTTCTTAACTCCCACCACTGGAGCAAATCTATGTCTTTGTGGACTCGGCAAAAGACCATAGCTGTCCAGCTCTTACCTTCACTTCTCTCGTTCCCGATCGTCCTGCCACTCTTCAATTTCATCTATAAACCTCCTCGTTGAGGGCTTCTCCTTGCAATTTTCAGCAGTGTATGTTATGCACGGTTTGCACCGTGCTCGTTTTTTCCACATAAATGGCGTATGCCTTCCCAGCGATTTTGTACCGTAGAAGGTGGCCATGGACTACGCGGTTAGGACTGGCAGAGTGGACGAAGTGATTTCGATATATTTCGGGGTTCGTTCGAGTTTGGTAATAAAGGCGCGACTAAGCTTCTCGAAGCTTAGTCATTGGATGCATATGGTTCGAGGTTAGGGGACATCACCCCGCACGGAATCTTTCATTGTCCTTTTTCGAGCCAGATATCTCGTCAAGCGAATATACTTCACCCCACGCATTGTTTAATGGACCTATTCTATTGCCACGCCCGCTTCTTCTTTTATTTTGATGTGTTCGAGTTTGACCAGCAAGGACGGTTATCAACGCTCGACGCTGGCCGTGAAGCAGTATTCGAGAAGCTTCACGATTTTAGTAGATCGTTTTGTTAAGATTGCGTGCCGCACGCGAATGTTCCAGCTTTGTCGAGAGATAACGCCGCCACCAGCGATATTGCTGGAAAGTTCCATAGCGCCTGTATAAAAGCCGACGCGCTTGACCGCTTGTCAGTTGATCGACGGTCGACGCTCTGTCCGCCGCTATCAGTGTGTTGCTGTAGATTGACTTACAGTTTCCCGGCCACAAGTTCGGCCAAATAAACAGTTTCATCTCGAACGTGCTGACTGCTGTCTTCGTCGTCACGACACGTGACATCTGGTGGAGGTGCTGCTTCATGATCCGGACGCCACCGCGGGGCGCTGACCCAAGCCCAAGCCGAGAAGAAGACGACGCTAAGGACAACCGGATCCTCGAACCAGCCGCCGGCAGAAGGGACTACAACCAGAGTACGGGCTCCTTCCCGAAAACACCAGGCAGCCGAAGACCGTCACATCGACCGCCGAGAACGATGACAGACCCCCTGCCACCTACAACGGTAGTGATGCAACAGCCAAGGGAGCCACCGACTTTCCGTGGATCGTCGTTTGAAGACCCGGAGAGCTGGCTGGAGACGTACGAGCGAGTCGCCGCCTTCAACCACTGGGACACTGAAGAGAAGCTGCGCCACGTCTACTTCTACTTAGAAGACGCCGCGAAGACGTGGTTCGAAAACCATGAATCGAGCCTTCAATCCTGGGACCTCTTTCGGACGACGTTCCTTAATACCTTCGCGAGCATCGTCCGCAAGGAAAAGGCCGCTGCTTTGCTGGAGACAAGAGCACAGCTACCGAATGAGACGGTCACCATCTACACGGAAGAGATGACGCGACTTTTCCGCCTGGCTGATGCTGCGATGCCTGAGGAAAAAAAGGTCCGCTTCCTTATGCGGGGAGTGAAACAAGACCTCTTTGCAGGATTGGTGCGGAACCCACCGAAAACTGTCATCGAATTCCTAAAGGAGGCTACAACAATTGAAAAATCCCTCGAGATTAGGACGAAGCAATACAACCGCTCAACCCTGTCGACAGGCTACACAGAAGCGCACTCGCTAGGCACCGACGACCTACGGGAAACCATCAGAGCGATAGTGCGGGAGGAGCTGCGCAAGCTGTTGCCTTCAGCGCAGCCTCAAGTGGATTCGATCGCCGACATGGTCCGCGAGGAAATCCAGCAGTCGCTGGGCACCCCCGATGCAGCGCAGCCGCAGCTGCAAGCAATGAACTATGCTGCAGCAGCCCGACGCAACGCCCCCGCTCCTCGTCCACGTCATGACGCCGCGCCGCCGCAGCAGTTCGGCCGTCAGACGCCGCCGCCGCCACCACCACCAACGCCCTACCGTCCTCCTGTCACCCGGCGCTATGCCCCGCGCTATGCCCCAAGGAAGACCGACGTTTGGCGCGCCCCTGACAACCGCCCGCTCTGCTACCACTGCGGGGAGGCCGGCCATACCTACCGCCGCTGCCAGTACCGTCAGATGGGGCTACGCGGATTCGCCGTCAACGCGCCGCGCCCCCAGCCAGGCGAACGGCCTCGCGACATCGACGACTTCCTCACCGGAACACAGTGGCAAGAACGACGACCTTCCCGCTCGCCGTCGCCCGGCCGCTACATGTCACCGCACCGCCGGCAGTACACTGGCCCAAACCGGGGCCGGTCGCCTAGCCCGTATCCGGAAAACTAAGGGCAGCAACCGATGGAGGTGCGGTTGCTGCACGACGAAATGCCGAAGATCCTCCGCGGCCGCCGACGACGACAACGCGAGGAGACCTGCAGAACACGACGCGAAGCAGACGAAGTCCTGCCGATGAAACCTCGCGGACCGAAGTAGACCTGACGACGCAACGGGGAAGCAGCGGAACAAACCGGCGTAGCCGTGACCCCACGCCACGACCTAACTGCAACGCGAGACGACGAACTAGCGACCTCGACGTTCTTATCGACGGCCACAGCGTCACAGCTCTCGTCGACACCGGAGCCGACTATTCTGTCTTCAGTGGACTGTTCGCCACCAAGCTGAAGAAAGTAAAGACCGCTTGGAGTGGACCCGAAATCCGGACAGCTGGAGGCCACCTGATAACGCCGATTGGTGTCTGCACGGCGAGAGTCACCATCAATAACCGGACTTATCCTGCGAGCTTTGTAATCCTACAAAATTGCTCTAGGGATGTGATACTTGGAATGGACTTCCTAAGTGACCACGGCGCCGTCATCGACCTGAGATCTGAGTCGATAACGCTAACCTCAGACAAAGCGCTCCCGCCCCACGCGACGCCAGGGAACCATGCATTGAATGTGATAGAAGAGCAGGTGACCGTTCCGCCCCGCTCCAGCGTCATTATTTCCGTCGGCACCGAAAAACCTGCGAACCTTGAAGGCGTCATCGAAGGCGATCAGCAACTACTCCTGAACCGTCAAATTTGCGTCGCAAGAGGTATAGCCGAACTGCGTGACGGTAAAGCAAAGGTAGTGCTGACAAACTTCAGCCACGAATATAGGCACCTCAACATTGGTACGACGGTTGCCTACATTGACGAATGTGTAGCCGCCAGCGATGCTTTCGCCCTCTTCGATGCTGCCGAACCTGCTTCGACGAATAGAGGTCCCGAACCGGATTTTGACGTCAACACGAGCCTTGCGAATGTCAAACAAGACCAGCTCAAAACCCTGCTCCTGCAATACAAGGACTGTTTCTCGTCGTCATCGCGGATACGACAAACGCACCTTGTTAAGCACCGCATTATAACAGAAGAAGATTCTCGACCACTCCGTCAGAGCCCCTACAGAGTTTCGACTCGAGAGCGCGACGCGATAAGAAACAAGTCGACGAGATGCTACGCGACAACATCATCCAGCCGTCCAAGAGTCCGTGGGCGTCACCCGTGGTGTTAGTGAGGAAGAAGGACGGGACACTGCGCTTCTGCGTTGATTATCGGCGCCTGAACAAAATCACGAAGAAGGACGTGTACCCCCTCCCACGGATAGACGACACCCTGGATCGACTTCACAACGCGACGTACTTTTCATCGATGGACCTCAAGACCGGCTATTGGCAGATCGAAGTAGACGAGAGAGACCGAGAAAAGACGGCTTTTATAACACCCGACGGCCTCTTTGAGTTCAAGGTCATGCCTTTCGGTCTTTGCTCGGCACCTGCGACGTTCCAGCGCATCATGGACACTGTACTGGCCGGATTGAAGTGGCAGACGTGCCTTGTGTATTTGGACGACGTCGTCGTGTTTTCCTCGACCTTCGACGAGCATCTCCGGCGGCTCGAGGCAGTACTTCAAGCAATAAAGGCCTCTGGACTGACCCTGAAGCCAGAAAAGTGCCGATTCGCGTACAACGAGCTCTTGTTTCTGGGCCATGTGATCAGCAAGTCTGGAGTGCGCCCAGACCCGCGGAAAACAGCGGCCATCGCCGACTTCGCGCCTCCCACCGACAAGAAGGCCGTGCGCCGATTTCTCGGCTTATGCGCCTATTACAGACGCTTCGTCAAAAACTTTTCACGCATCGCCGAACCACTGACGTTTCTCACGAAGACTAACGTGGAATTCAGGTGGGAAACGGAGCAAGTGCAAGCATTTGAGGAACTTAAACGACGCCTGCAGACGCCACCCATACTTGCGCATTTCGACGATTGCGCCGACACTGAAATACACACCGACGCTAGCAGCGTAGGACTCGGTGCCGTCCTTGTGCAAAAGACTGACGGGCTTGAAAGGGTTATCAGTTATGCTAGCCGGTCACTATCCAAGGCAGAAGCCAACTATTCCACAACAGAAAGGGAATGCCTTGCCATCATCTGGGCTACGTCAAAGTTTCGCCCCTACCTCTATGGCAGGCCCTTCAAAGTTGTCAGTGACCATCACGCCTTATGCTGGCTAGCTAACTTGAAGGACCCTTCAGGTCGTCTCGCACGATGGAGTTTGAGGCTTCAAGAATTCGACATTACCGTCGTGTACAAGTCCGGACGAAAACACTCTGACGCCGACTGCCTCTCTCGTGCCCCGTCGACGCGCCGCCGCAAGACGACGACGATGACTGCTTCCTCGGAACTATAAGTGCCGACGACTTCGCCGAAAGGCAACGAGCCGACGCGGAACTGGGGGGCCTTATGGAGTACCTCGAGTGCAAGACCGCCGTTGTTCCGAAGGTATTCAAGCGAGGACTGTCGTCGTTTTTCTTACGGAACGGCGTTCTCCTGAAAAAGAACTTCTCGCCACTTCGAACGGACTACCTTCTTGTCGTGCCCTCATCATTGCGACCAGAAGTCCTCCAGGCCCTACACGACGACCCGACGGCTGGACACCTCGGTGTTTCCCGCACCCTCGCCAGAATACAGGAAAAGTACTACTGGCCACGCCTTGCTGCCGACGTCGCCCACTACGTCAAGACTTGCCGAGATTGCCAGCGACGGAAGACACCGCCGACTAGGCCAGCGGGACTTATGCAGCCAATCGAACCACCTCACCGGCCGTTCCAGCAAATCGGGATGGACCTACTGGGGCCGTTCCCGACGTCGACTTCCGGCAACAAGTGGATCGTCGTAGCGACTGACTACCTCACCCGCTACGCGGAGACGAAGGCCTTGCCCAAAGGCAGTGCCGCCGAGGTAGCAAAGTTCTTCGTTGAGAACATCCTCCTGCGTCATGGCGCCCCAGAGGTCCTCATCACCGACAGAGGCACGGCGTTTACTGCTGACCTAACTCAGGCAATACTGAGATACAGCCAAACAAGCCACCGCCGGACCACAGCGTACCACCCACAGACCAATGGCCTCACCGAGCGGCTAAACAAGACCATCGCCGACATGCTGGCCATGTATGTCGACGTCGAACACAAGACGTGGGATGCCATCCTTCCGTATGTGACCTTCGCATACAACACGGCCATGCAAGAAACGACGCAAATGACGCCGTACAAGCTGGTCTACGGAAGGAGCCCGGCAACAACGCTCGACGCAATGCTACCAACCGCCACCGACGAAGACGATCTCGACGTTGCCGCCTATTTGCAACGCGCCGAAGAAGCTCGACAGCTCGCCCGCCTGCGCATCAAGAACCAGCAGAGGGTCGACAGCCGTCACTATAATCTTCGACGACGCCACATGGAGTACCAACCCGGTGACCGTGTGTGGGTCTGGACGCCGATACGCCGACGTGGGCTCAGTGAAAAACTTCTTCGGCGATACTTCGGCCCATACAAGGTGCTTCGACGTCACGGCGCTCTTGACTACGAGGTCGTCCCGGACGGCATTACGAACTCCCAGCGACGCCGCGCACGACCTGAAGTCGTCCATGTCGTGCGCCTTAAGCCGTTTTTTGCGCGTTAGCGAACCTGAGAACTCTACTTTTTCCTTTGTTATTGTAATTTATTTGTGCATGCACTTGTTTTTTTCCTTTGCATGTTCTGTTGCAAGCATCGGACGATGCTTTTTCAGAGGGGGGCAATGCCACGCCCGCTTCTTCTTTTATTTTGATGTGTTCGAGTTTGACCAGCAAGGACGGTTATCAACGCTCGACGCTGGCCGTGAAGCAGTATTCGAGAAGCTTCACGATTTTAGTAGATCGTTTTGTTAAGATTGCGTGCCGCACGCGAATGTTCCAGCTTTGTCGAGAGATAACGCCGCCACCAGCGATATTGCTGGAAAGTTCCATAGCGCCTGTATAAAAGCCGACGCGCTTGACCGCTTGTCAGTTGATCGACGGTCGACGCTCTGTCCGCCGCTATCAGTGTGTTGCTGTAGATTGACTTACAGTTTCCCGGCCACAAGTTCGGCCAAATAAACAGTTTCATCTCGAACGTGCTGACTGCTGTCTTCGTCGTCACGACCACGTGACACTATTCCTGCACGTTGCAGCGCTGTTGCGGCAGTATCACGTAGCTCTCGCACTATATAGCGCAATATATAGGGCCTTAAACACGCGGCTCGCCGACCTCTCGCTAGCGGCCCTCCGCCCGCACATGACTGTCTTCATCCCATTTTTTTTCTTTATAAGTATGTTCTTGAGATACACAGGCATCACAGATCGAAAGCATATTTTTCCTGAGGCACCCCCCGCGGTCACCGTGTGTTGGTACATAACCGTGAAACAAAAGCTATATTTCAAAATCGGCGTCCAGATTTTAGTCATTATGGGTGATACGAAATGACTGGTTCCCCAGACGTGAAAGGGAGACGTCAATATAATGGCAATACTAAAGGCGAACTGCTGCGCCGGCCACCTGCACGTACCCTCGATGCTCCTCGGTTTCCTCTTCTTCGATAGAGTCTGGTGCGCTCCAAGTTGCTCCGTTCCGCACTATTTTGCAACAATGAGTATCGATATGTTGTTGGACTCCTGCCGCCAAATCCCCTTCAGAAATTATCCCGTATATGAGATATGGGAAAGGTCTGCTGTGAAATGACGGCAGCTCTAAAACCTCTTCCCCCCTCCCACGCTCCTACCTTCGTCATTGCCCTAGCCCTTGCGGGAGTAAATTTTCGTGAATGCGGCCCGTTAGCTGAGATGAGTTTGAGACCCCTAATATGGCGGAACAAGACAAAAGCTCAGACGCTAATATCGTGGGCACACAAAGCAGGCTCTGGTTGTCCAACTTGCGCCGCATGGCCACTGGGAGCCGTCACAGAGTCAGAGAAAAAATTGACCGCGTATCTGCGTGCTTCGCTGCAAATGTCATGTAAAGACGATAGAAGAGGCGCTGTGTGAGATATGGACGCCATCTGGCAATACGTCGGGAAACATGAGTGCTGTGTTGCGTGCTGGTAGTCCCGGCGCAGCAGCAGGCGAAGACCGGGCGGTGACCAACGCGACCGGCGGGGACGCCAGCCAGCCCGAAAACGCGGTTTGGCGCGAAGCGCTGAAGCAGAGAAACGTCCGCACTCAACGAGTACTCTCCACACACTCCTTTATTTACACGTCGCCTGGGTAAAACAGGAACGCCAGAGCGGCGCCCACAACCGGCAGCCTGAAGGCCGCCCACAACGCTGCTTTTTCATTTTTTTAATATCTTTTTTTCACCTTCTTGGCCTTCTCAAAACTAAAGTTTTTCAACACCAACCCATGGCATTCGTACAGTGCAATACAGAACCGAAACCGAAACACAACAATGAGCTCGTGCGAAGGGCACGGAGGAAGGCAAATTTCAGCGCAGTCGCATTTTCAGCTTTGTTGAAACAGCGCTCACTAGACGACGACGAAGTAAAAGAAGGCACAGGACAGGCGCTGCCTGTCCTGTGCCTTCTTTTACTTCGTCGTCGTCTAGTGAGCGCTGTTTCAACAAAGATGAACGCATACCAACTCGCTCAAGCTTCCATTCTTATGCATTTTCAGCGCAGCTTAAGAAACCAGGGTCCTTAAAATTACGTATGTATGCATTTTCTATTAAAGGAACACGCCACCTAATACTTACCTAGTGATGTTGCACCTCAGGTATGCATGATATTTACTTTTTGATCGACAACGTTCACAAGTATGAACAGCCGTACCAGTTCAAGACGGCTGGCCCTTGGGCAAGTGGTTCAACTTTGGCCGAGTGGCTGAATCGAGGGACGTGCCGACAAACAGAAAGACAGACAGACAGAAAGACAGACCAAAATTTCTGCGGTTAAGTTCCCCAAGAAAGACTATCGTCTTTAAAAGAATGTACCTTTATAGGAATTCTATGAATCAAGACTCCGCGCAGTCCCTTTGTTTTAGACGGGTGCTCTAACTTTCAACAACGTTTCCCCGATTTGGAGCTCTGTGATGAAATCTGATAGGTATAATTTTATTATATTACATTTATTACTGCGAAAACAGAGTAACATTTGGGATATAAAATAATAACGAAAGCAAATAAAGCATGGAATAGCGAGATGTTAGATATAAGCGCCTGGTCTATTTACTTTTAGCTTACCCGTTTCAGATAAATCAAGTAGCTCATATGCAAGAAGCAAAAGCAGTTCAGTACTTATTCCTCATAAAACTTCTGCAAATACCTTACCCCACATAAAGCCTTTTTTCGAGATAAAATGTGGAACTTAAATGTATGCACAGCGTATGCGCAACAAGGCACATGAAAGAGAAAAGCGACTTGCCAATTATCAGTAAATTACTCTTTTACCATTCCAAAAGCACTACGCTCGCCACGACACGACTCTTGGTAAGGGAGAAAACTCGCAGGAAAATGCAGGTAACGACGCCAACTTGAAATTCACGCAGCAAATGCCATGACGTCATAGATTCTGACGGCATCTGCTGGGCCCTACATATTTTTTAGTGGGTAAAAATGAAGTACATTGACCTCTGAGGGGCCTTAAGAGACTTATCAAACCAAGTTTCTGGCAATTTCGTTGAGCCGAGGTCCCCAAAATACGACGAATACAGTTTTAAATCGTTGACGTCACGTGCAGAAATTTCAGCGCGAAATTTCAAGATGGAACTTTGACCTTGATTTTCTCCTTTATTAATAAACTCATTGATGGTGAAATTAATAACGTTCGGGTTCTCAGAGTACACTTTATCGGTCTAAACCGATTCAGTGTTTCACTTTAGTGACCCTTTAAGAACGGAGCAAAGTCCAAGCCCGGCCCGACCCGAGCCCGCCACCTCAAACACGGGCCCGGCCCTAAGCCCGGAGCTTCAGGCCCGAGCCCGGCCCGGGCCCGCCGTGAAAACTACTTTACCCGGGTTTTCGGGTAGGCCCGAGCCCGTGCAGTGCTCTACAACAAGGTTATATTCCTGGAGCCAGAGACTATTGGTTCAGTAATTCAAAGTCTACTTGCGTCCTAATTTACGGTTTTGTCTCTTCTATGTCCTCTCACGGCGTGGCTTTACCATTCAAATCTTCCATACATTCAAACAACATTTTTAACAAGCTCAGCTGCTTCCTCATCGGAATTGTAAAGCGCCAACTGTGCTGTCTGAGTGCAGCAATAAAGATAAACACCTTAATTAGTATAGAAGTTTTAACCAACAAAATGTAGCACTTCGCATTCAGACAGACGTAGTTCAAAGTTTCACTAGAAAGTCTTACATTTCACTCTTTCAGCGTCAATGTCGCACATGTTGCGTCCTCCGCGAACCCCTTCAAAATGGTCAATGGTGCACATGAACGTCGTCGCTTACATGCTTAAAAAGCCTGCCTTTTTCGATCATTTCTTCTGCTTGGCACGGGCTGCCACCTTGCGGGAATAAATAGAATTTTTTTCTTGTACCGATCTCTGTGCGTTTTTGTTTTTTATGCTTTACTACAGCGGCGCGCCGGCAATCGCTTGCGCATCCTCTCGCACCCGGGCATGCGGCGGCTAATTTCGGTTTCGTCCTTCGGGTGGTCCCCACTTCTAGAGCCCGCAAAACTTATGGCTGTCTAGTTTAGAATCTCTCAAAGGGTGACCGCTTTGTTACTAACTCGTTCATCGCTCCCTGGGGCGCGATTGCGCCCGTTTCAGTGCAGGCGCTGACTTACACGAACAATTCCGCTGTAGTTGCCTTTCCTGTTTTGGGGACAAAAACCACTTCTCTCTCGTTGGCGATAAGACGAAGGACTATGAAGGTTTCTCGCTTGTTCTTGCTTTCCGGGCGCGCGCGCGACCACACAGTTGTCTTCGTTGCACTCACCCGCGCTCTGCTGCAAAAAAGCTGAGCGGCGATTCCTCCGAATCGCCGCTACATGGCCGAATCAAAATCTGATCAATTGGATGTCAGCCCGTCAGACGAAGAGTTACATCCGAGGGAAGACTCCCATGTTGATGAATGAGCGTCATCTCAAAAGCGTGCGCGGCGAGACGATGCTAACTGAATCAAGGGTGGCTTTTCTCTTTTCGTACGTGCTTCCATTGGACGCCACTTCGTGAACTTATATTTGTAAGTCTGTGAACTATGTTTATTGTAACGCGGCATTTCTACCACGAAAGTGTTTTTATGTCGGGGTCCACCAAGCCTTCAGTGACGTATTTCCTTCACGGATATGACGTTGATAGAATGCACGTTAAGGAATGAGAAAGAAGTTCCGCCACCGGGAATCGAACCTACAGCCTTTCGGTCCGCGAAGACAAGTGCCCGGCGCTCAACCGATTAAGCTACCGAGGAAGATACGCGGCATTCCGCAAACGCACCGTATATCTCCCACACATTCTCTCTCGAACGGTTCTCTCTTTTGGTGGGGCTTGGCGGGGTGGGGCGGTGCCGCCGTCTATAGCAGTTCAGTGAAATAATGCGGCATGGCACTTAATAGCGCCGATAGAGAACGATTCGGTGACGACGCGACGGCGCAGTTAAAGTGCAGCCTCGAGAGTGCGCGCCAGTAAGTTTCCTGCCGGCGCGCACTCTCGGAGGCCACGGTTAAAGCGCCTCGATACCAGTGAGGTCATGGTTAAAGAGCCTCGATACCAGCGAAAAACACTGGCCGCGCTAGCATCGGAGAGCCGCCCTAGACGCAGTTACGACCTGCTACGTTCTCTGTATTTAGCTTAGTGTTAGCGTGTGACACCTCGTTGTCGGAGTAGTGCAGCTTCCACATGCACCAACAGTGTTGCGCCTCCAGTGACTGCTTGCAGTGCGATAGCACCGACTGATAAAACTGCTGCAATAAGCGCTGCAAAAAGGCAATGTTGTCGACGGTGATTGTCCTGGGTTAATGGAGCGAGACAAAGGTCGGCGAGACATGGAACGCCTGCGCGCATTCGCGGCTCACGCTACGAACCTCTGCCGCCCGTATTGCTGAAGCGCAGTGTAGCAGTGTATGCATGAGCACAGCCGTAGGTTACCCTGTTACTCGGGAGCGCACACCGTCCCGTTTCTCTCCTTAATTGACGACGCTTTGAAGAAGTGCATATCGAGTACCAGTATTTATTACGGGCTTGTTGGTGGCATCTTCGCGCGGTATTCACGATACCCTCTGTCCGGGTATATGTTAACAACTAAAGCTACACTCTAAGAAAAAAACGAGTAAAAAGAAGGTCACGGCCGCGTGACTGTCTTCGGGCGTCCATTTGACCCCTTTTGGAACATAGATGAAGAGAAAGAGAGTTAGCATTTCGGATGGAGTCACGGAATTCTCCTGAAGCGCGTTTCGATTGGCTTCCGTGATGAAGGCGCCGTCATATACGCCATACGCATCGTGCATTTGCCGCTGGCGCCTTTCTGGCGCGGTGGCTCGCCGACGGAGCTAGCCGGGCTGGCGCCGCGCCTCGGCCTCCTCTCTCAGTCTGCTCGGTCTCTTGGAATGCGTTGCGTCGGTAGCGCAGGTTGAGTCAGTTGCCTTGCCTATCGTGCAGTTTTGTGTTCGAGCAAAAATGCGCATCTTCGGTGGCGTTGACGCCAGGCTCCATGCTCGAAGTCACGCTTGGAGGGCGGAATATTCAGGGAGCTGCGGACACCGACAACGTGCGCCCGCTAATAGTGAGTGTACTGCTTTCGTAGGTTCTAATTATACAGCTTTAGCTGGGCGTGCGCAGCGGCTCTGCGGAAGTTATCTGCCAGCCATTTCCAACAGCAGCCTGCGTCCGCGGGGCTGTTGCGGATGCCCAACTAAAGCTGTCAGTTAACGGCTTGACACTGTTATGCGTGTTCCTGTACAAGTTGGCATAAAATGAGCTATGCAAACAATTATCAAAGGTCATTTTTTGCTGATCGCACATTGTGTCTGCACGGCTGAAGGTGCGAGATGTTTTGAGATGCGCTTTAGTCTGCTTCATAACAACATTTCCATCAACCTTGAGTGTGCAGCGTGCTTCCGCTCGTGGGAACGTGAAAAAAAAGCCCGTCCACAGAACGATTTGACGAGCTATATATTATGGTTTTTCTTGGCTTAAAGACGGTAGTTTGAGGTGCAGATATAGTAGGATGCTTCCAGCACGTACGCGTTAGTCACTTAAGTTAGACAGGCCTCGCCGGTAAGGCGAAAAAAGCTAAAGACTTTGGACGGCGGTCGCCACCATGCACTTTTTTTCCTTCGTTTCTGTTTGCTGTTCACGTGGTTTGCCAACATCTGCGATGACGCTATAACAGAATCAAGTGAGCGTACGCGAGTTGTGAGAGTTATGTGCGCCGGTGGTTTAGTGGTTATGGCGCTTGCCTGCTGACCCGAAGGTCGCGGGATCGAAACCCGGCCGCGGCGGCTGCATTTTCGATAGAGGCGAAAATGTTTGAGGCCCGTGTACCTAGATTTAGGTGCACGTTAAAGAACCTCAGGTGGTCGAAATTTCCGGAGCCCTCCACTACGGTGTCTCTCATAATCATATGGTGGTTTTGGGACGTTAAACCCCAGATAATATTATTATTAGTTATATGCGCTAATTATAGCACATGACATGTCTGATCTCGACGTAGACGGCGTCCGCGCTCGCTGGGTGTCGTCCGGGCGCTCGTACTCGAATGTGTTTGCTGAGTAATTAAGGATGGGTTACGTTTGTAAAACATGCGGTCAGTAACCGCTCACGGCGTGCCCCTGACTGCCGGAGAATCTGCTTGGGTGTCGGAATATGCTGCCGCAAAGCCGTGCTTATTCTGAAACCAAATTTTGAAGCGATTTCTCAGAAAAGAAGTGCTTTCATTCGTGCATAGCCAGTGCCTATCGCGAAACGATGTTCCCGCTGCCTTTTACGTGAAAATTTGTTTCGTTGGGAAATATTTTCGAACGAAACACTCGTGTCAGATGTGTGTACAGTAACGGTGTGTTGAACAAAGGGTGGTTTTAAATACAAATAAGCAGTGTGGATATTGTGGTTATTCCCAGAATCCCGGATCACTTCTCCCGCCTGTTCACTCCAGTTGACAGCCACACTCGGGGAAACGAAGGTGTCGCTTGGTCTGACGCCTCAGCATTCGTGATGGAAAAATCAATAGCGGCATGCGCCCTGTCAACCGAACGATCAGTCGGTCCTACATTTCCTTTGGTTGGACAAGACGACGTAGGAAGAGATGTGAGTGGCACCCACGCAAAGGAGCTTAAACCAATTTCGTTTGTTGTTTAAACGAGGCTCACATGATCTTGTGCTGCAAGTTTGTCGCCAAGTGACGTGTTACAAAAGCTACTATTTGCAAGTTGTGTTTTACATGATAACCAAAAAAAAAACTTGGTTCCTTACCATGCCTGTTTGCATTTGTTGTTTTGCTATGAGCCTTCATTATGTCCGTGTGAACTACTTATTGCGTAGGTTTTGCGAACTTTTACTGCAATTTCATTTTCTCATCATAATATCACCTTCTGCTATTCAGATACCATTTTTATGGTGCTCACGCTGAACAGGAGCGACAGCATAGCAAGTCACAAGTCTGATGCCTCCAGCCGTCACCACTTTCTGATTTATTCTTAATCATAAGGAATAAAGATGGAATTATGATGCCGATTTCTGCAGTATTTTGCAACATATGACACTATGCACAACAGTCACACATTTTATTTGGCTAAACTCATACAAGCATGTAAATGAGGAATACCTAAACTTCTTAATTGGAAATCACAGACCACCTTTTCTCGATTTCTATATTACTTTGCTGCGAAAGGTGTGTTGTTTTGACGAGTTTTATTAAAATAATGCTAAAATTGAACTATTCTTTTTTGTCAGTCGCTGGGTAGAACGGCACGTATTATTGGACTTGCTTAAAATGAATACTTCACTTTTTTCAACAGTAGTCGCGCAAAATAGAGCAAGGGTCAAATGAGTAGCTTAAAATAGTTGTGGAGTCGCTTGACGCTTCGGTGTGCCCTTACAAAAATGGACATTGACGGTCTTTAAACGTTTAACCAACGATCTACCAACTTTAATGACGGGCTATGGACTTTCACGTTCTATTAACATACCGTTAAAAGAAAGTTGATTTACTTTAGTCTAAAGACAGTTTCTCTAAAGAAAGTTGCTTTACTTTATTCTAAAGACAATTCCTCTAAAGAATGTGAAAATAATGTTTGTTAAAAAGATCTCAGTGGTGTAGCCATGGAAGGTGTGCTGGGAGTTTCAACCCCCCCACCCCCCAAGCACTGCGACTTTTGCATTTTCCATGTGTGTACGCGCCTCCCCCACCGGGCCCCCACGCCAGTGGCGTAGCCAGGGGGTGGCTCATCGGGCCCATGCCCCCCCCCCCCCTCGAAATTTTTTTTCTCCGATAGGATAGAGCTTACAAAATGACACTCGACCACACCTACCTGCCCGGACCCAATGTCGGATCAAGGGCGTACACCCCCCCCCCCCCCCCCAAAAAAAAAAACATTCTGCCTACGCCACTGCCCCACGCACCGCAACTTTTACATTTGCATTTTGTACGCGCTGATATACAAACTGACGTAAAGGTCGTCGACCCCTCCCCTTCCCCCACGTCCCTGAAAAAAAAAAGAAGCTGTGCTATACGCCCTTGGTGACGGTCATGTTCTTACTTCATTGTCAGCAATTTTACATTCTGTCTGTGATTGTGTATTTATTCATATTAACCTTTATATATATATATATATATATATATATATATATATATATATATATGCCCGGGGACCTGTATAATAATGCATAATCTACGCACATTCAGTGCACGATAATATTACAATGTACCTTCCACTCCTGTACGTAATAGCCGTACAACAGGGCTGACAGTATTAATAAATGAAAATGAATGAGATGATCCATGCGGCAGCCGCAACGGGGATTCGATCCCGTGACCTTCGCGTCAACAGTCGAGCACCACAACCACTGGACCGTGGCGGATATATATATCGTCTCATAACATATGCGCGCGCGCACACACGCGCACACACGCGCACACACGCGCACGCACACACACACACACACACACACACACACACACACACACACACACACCACACACACACACACACACACACACACACACACACACACACACACACACACACACACAAATTACGTGTAAAGTTTTCATGCACCGTGCTCAGACCCCCGAGTATTTTTTTTCTCGTACCACTGTCTGAATAAAAGTTGTATTTGGTATTTCTTTAGTTTGACATAAGGACTGTGAATCATTACATTAAAATCTCGCGTGTATACGTGTCCACCAATTGAATAGCTTTAATTCACAAGATATATACGTTTTGTAGCAATTATTAGCGTTCTTGCTCACTTGTTCAAAAAAACGATCCCTGTAGCTGCTGCACTAGACATTTCAAATTTCGCGCGCTCACATTCCAATTTTTCTTTTTTTTTTTTTTGCAAAAGTCGAAACACTGTACGCATCAGATATATTTTGTATTTAATAAATGTTTTTTTAAGTATTTATAAGGAGGAATAAATATTTTTAGTTAGGATTAAAAAATAATTGTGCACGAGTGCGGACCCGTTGACGTCTGCGGAACTGAAGACTCCTTTGCTTGTTTGTTGCTCGTCGCGTCCATGCCGCTTCCCAAAGGGCCGGGGTTGAAGTTGAATTTCCTCTTGTGTGAATGGTGCTTGCGCTCTGTGCTCGTGTTGTGGGTTCTGCCAGTGCTGCTTACTACGAAGACTCAAGCGAAGACCTGCTGCTTCATATCGCTGAGCCGTCGCCGAACGAAAACAGGTACGTGAACGTTGCTGCTGTCAGCGCTTTGTTAACACCGTGAGCGGGATAATAACGCTGTTAACTATGTTTTTCTTGACTAGTAGACGATAAGTGAGCTTTTGTTAACGTAGCAAGGCTGTTGGTGTGTATCATTTCATCAGGATCAAGGCAAAGTTGTGTAACGAACTTTTTTTTTGTTTGTTTTGGAGTGTGAAGCAAGTGTGCGCATGCGCGGCTGTGTTTCGGCGGGGGATTTGAACAGAGTTGTGGTGGCGCTCTCCTCTGTCGGCAGTGGTGTTGGAAGGGGGGGCCCTGCTCGCAATGAATAACTATTTTGGTTTAATAATTGTAGGGCGGGGACGGCGCCTGCGTGTAAGCGTCGACCGTGTCTAAAGCGCGTACGCTTGAGTATGTTGCTAGTTCATGGTGAATTTTCTAGCGCACAAAACGAACAAGGTCGGAAAAGAATGACGTGGTGTCCGCGTTTTTTTCCCCCGTCCTTGTTCGTTTTGAGCGCTAAAAAAGTGAACGTGTCTATGAATGTTCCATATGCTGCGCGACCTCTTTTCAACAGCTACAAGATTGTTATGTGACTACTATCAGAGACGTGTTTTCCTTGCGTGTGACCAAACGTGTGCATGTGTATGCATCCGCAAAAGCACGTATTTACCGTGATATTCGTGTTAAAGCGTGTGTTGCACTTACGCTTAAATGTTAATACAGCCAGTTTAGTTAAATTCGGATCGACGTTTTAATTCACCCGCAACATACGTACCGATAGATTGCCTGATGCGCCCGGCACCCGTGCCTGTTGAGGCACGATAGTTGAACTGTAAGTCGGATACGGATCACTTGTCTATGGTGTGGCCGAATAGCCGTATCTTAACTGTGCAAGCGCTAGGTTGAGCATTAGGGCATGCGTTCGAGCACAATTTATTTGATTCTGCTTGTTTCACCATATTTAGCTTTAAAAATTTTGTTCTGGTTATTAAGAATTGTATGCGCGTCGCCCCGCTTTCGCGTCAAAACTTCGCTAAATACCTTAACCTGTACGAACATTACAAAACACAGTTTGTAGCACCACCTCGAATGACATTTTCTGATGATGACAAGGCTAACGGTCTATCGGATATAGTAACTTCTCTAGGCCTACTCTACAGATGTTAAAGGGTCTGTGGTATGTGCAGCATATGAATATTTTTTTATTGGTGAAAACTCCGTAAGTTATCATACTTCACGGTACGCATACCATAATCATGCATGTGTTGCTGCTCAAATGTAAAATTAGACAATGTATTTATGTGAGCACACAACAGATCTAGACTGCCTTTTTTCAAGCGTTGGCATTGCAACAATTGTACAACTTCAAACATCAGTTTCACCGAATGCTTATTGTGTATTGCTAAATTGCGGTACAGTAGCTTCCAGGATTCTGGGTGCCGGGGGTTGCTAAGCTTGCGTGCTTATTGGGATGACATGTGGTTCAAGATTGACGCCTTGTAAGTCTTAGCATTTCCACCTTTTCCCCCATACAGCCTATGCTGCTTTGGTGAAGAATATTGCCTCTTTTATCCAACCAGAATCATGGAAACTAATGACCACATTTGGCAATACACAATAGTCATTTAGCGAACTGAATTTCTGACATTATATAATCGTCCCATTGTGAGCAGCCTGAAGAAAGCTACATTAGTTTTATTCACAAGTTAACACGTAATTTAATTTTAGATGTTACCTGCCATGGATGCATGATGAATGTGCATACCGTCATGTCGTGCAGTTTTATTGTGATTTTGTGCAATAAATAAAATTTCATATCATGCATATTGCATTGCATTCCCTTTAAGAAACACATCATATGAGTATCATGGTATATCTACAGAAATACAAATGTACCAGGTGTGGATGCACTCATGCACACGTTTCGCCGCAAGAACAGAATTTACCGATAGCAGCCAATGACATTACTCACACACAGAATTTAACTTTCAATTACACGTGGTTAACACATACAGCTCACAGGGGGCATCTTCGCCTAAGAGCTGTAGCTTTGCATTGGTGCATGAGTGAGCTAAAAAGGGTAAAGTTCAGATCTTTGATATCAAATGTATAAAAAGTTCTGCCACAATACGCTTTTTGTTGCATTTATTCTTCAGCATGCCCTTGCATTTGTCATTGTGTGAGTCAGATTTTTACTGAATATGTTGGCCATGCACTGCATTGATACCCACACAGAACTAAGAAAATTCCAGGCATGACGGGAACATACTGTAGTTTACACCCTTTCTTGGGAAACTTTTGGTCCATTACTCCTGTTTTTGTTTTAGGCTTCTGGTATGAATCTACCGTAGAGAAGGAACACCGTGGCCCCACTTCTGTCAAAGGAACCAGAGTCGCCTGGGCAGATGAAGATGGATGTGCAACCAGCAGTGAAGAGGCTGTGATCTTGTAATTTGCAAGTGTATGAACAGTCACGTTAAGTTAATCTAACACCCAATTACATTTCCTGTCAAATTTTGTGATTTTGTAATGCGCAAGTTTATAGACAGTTACATAGAGTGGCTGTAAATAAGCATTGGGCAAGTTTGTGATCATGTAGTTTGGCGGTTTTTACAGCACATACGTTTTACAAATATTATCACACTCTCTTACTTTTCTTTCCTTTTTTTCAGTTGTGTATTTGCAGTGTCAACAGCGTCAATATGCTTTTTTAACTTTTGATGGCCTCTAATGTAACTTTTTATGGTTCTAGATAGTTACTTGTTAACTACTATGTATGAGGGGGAAGTCAAGAAGTAAAGGCACATTTGAGAAACGGTACACTTATTCTAATGATAGAAAACTGAAGCATACATTATTTTTGCTACATTACCTGCCTGCACTTCAACGCACTTTGTGCCAACGTTTCACAAGTTTCTTTGATTCCGTCAGAAAAAAAAGTTTTTGGTTGCACCTGTAGCCAATTTGCATAGCATCATGACTTCTGCGTCAGTAGCGAATGTTCTTCCCCCGAGTGCTTCTTTCAATGGTCCAAACTATAAAAATCGCTTGGAGCCAGGTTTGGATGTGTAGTGGGTGTTCCAGCAATTCAACCCAACTTTATTGTTTTGGCATTCCGCTTGGCAGAATGTGGCCGAGCATTTCTTGCTGCAGGATGACACCTTTCGCAGTTTTCCATGACATTTGATCTGACTGGAGTTCAGTTTGGTTCGCAACACATTACATTAGTTCATACTTCACAGTTTCGCCTCTTGGGGTAAAATGAACGGCTACGACACCGTCCTTGTTCCAGAATAGTGTTAGCATAATCTTATGAGCTCATGGTTGACGTTCAGGTTCCTTAAATTCTGGTGATGAGTGTTTCTAAATTATGCTTGCAGCTTTACCTTCCAGTTTGTGATGATGTACCTAAGTTCCATATACAGCAACAATTTGCTCTAAAAAAATCCCATCTCCCTCACGAGGATAACGGGTGAAATGTTTATGAGAGATATGTCAAAACTTTGTGCCTTATGATGTGCTGATAATTCATTTGGGACCCACCTTGCACACACTTTATAACAATTTAGCCTGTTTTGTAAGATGGAATATACGGTGAACCAAAACTGATACCTAAAGTATTGGCGATTTCGTCCGCTGTGATTCGTCTGTTTTCCATCACGACCCAAACGTTGATGGTCTGCTCGATCTTTCTACGTCACAAAGTTATTCCATGTTCGACAGGCACTATTGATTCAGAGATCTTGCTTTCTGATAAACAAATGTCACCATAATGTACTTGCATTCGACAAATAATTTCTGCAGGTTTAACACCTTCCGCAGAGAAAAGCGAATCACTGCCCTCATTTCCTCCCTGGTGGAAGATCGACAATGGGACTGCCATGTTTAACGGTCTGCTACACTCTGACTAAAGCGGGAATAAGACATTCAGAGAAATGTTGCAGACGGACGCTAATCCAGTGCTGCATACTATACTCGGCGACAACTTATCTTGACAGTGGAGCCAAGGCTACGGAGCCGGGGCTCCCGCACATTCGTGTGGCTCCGCAAGTAGTACAGCAGCTTGCGGCTGATTTCGGTTTTGCTCGCTCGCATCGTTCACGCGTAAAAAAACATATACACGCGAAATGTGAATGGGAGAGACATTTGATTGTTCAGTTGTACGTTTTTAGTGTCATATTAAGAGTATATTTTTCTAGGAGAACGAACAGTGCGTTTGCGGCCGCACACCGACCACTACGTCATGGATGCCTGTTTCTTTGGAAAACGGGCGTGCTGAAAAGGTGGTGCTGGAAAGAACAGGAAGGCATTTCTGCAAAGTGAGCAATAACTGTATTTTTACCTATGACTTTCCGCCACTGTTTCAGTCTAATAATAAATAAAGCAGAATTATGTTTCAGCAAGGCCAATGAGAAAATTATCAGCAAACTTAAGTACTATTTTTTAGTGCGGTAGCAGGCATGCGTTTCGGTTCTGTAGCTTCCACAGTGCTGTCAAGAAAAGTTGTCGCCGAGTGCAGCAGTGTTAACAAACCCTAGTGGGAGAGAGAGCAAAAGTCGCTTTACTTTTTCACTTCCCCTCGTGTATATACATCTGATTATCTTACAAATAATTTTTATTTATGCAAGTGATCTTTTCCTTAGTATTGTCGCTTTGCCACGCTGTAGGCAGTTTACACATTAAGTACCTTTTTCGAAGTTCTGTGCTCTATCAAGACACTAATATTTATAGATGTAAAGACATGTCGTGCTAAAAAAATAACCATCTTTGTTTTAAAGTTGTGTTCACTTATTTTGGTCAGTTGGACAGGCACTTTGCTAACATGCGTAGAACTTCAATCACTAACTTCAGGCATCACTATAGTTAAATGTTTACTCAGATGTGCTGGCACACTGTCCACAATATTTCCTCTGTGAACATTTGTGGACTTTACATATAATTTAATGTTTACAGTAAACTTGATGTACCTAACACACTTTCAAGCATGTGGTGCGTTGAAGAACTACATTATGAAAAGCTTTATTGCACATTACAGCAACATTTATTGCAGCTATAATTTCCTGCTTGAGATCATCCCACTTTGGGGCGATGGCCAAGTGTAGGTGTAGGCCCTTCCATGACGCAAGCCAGGGTGACTAGGGTATGCAGCACAGAAGGGCCTGCATTTACATTCGGCCGTTCTCCGAAAGTAAGAGTAATCTCCATTAGGCAAGATGCATCAACCAAGCTTCAATGACCAATAGTGAAAGAAACATTGGTAACAGGTATTTAGGACGCTTAAAACAGTTTGATTTTCAATTTAACCTTCTGTTAGCATCTATTGAAAGGTATAAAGGAAATTTCAATTGGTTTATCGGAGGCCAATAGTCGACTAAATGTTGGTTGCTGGTTATAAGACGTTTAAAAACGGTCTAACAACTTTCAATTGAACGTTCCTTTAGCGTCTATTGAAAGTTATTAAGGAAATTTCTATTGGTTATCGGTGGCCAATAGTCGACGGAATGTTGGTTGCTGGTATATAGGACGGTCTAACGACTTTAAATATACCGTCGGTAGGTTCTATCGACTTTTCCCAATAAACTGTCTATTGACGGTTGGAACAAATTTTTGTAAGGGTGGGTCACTTCACCCCCGTAGGAGTGTTACCGGCAAGAGTCGTGTGACTCCCTATAAGTGGTAACGTGATGCTTCGGATAAGAGTCCTACCACTCTTCCTGGAGGGTCAGAGAACTATCCTAGAGCGCGCCGACACTGACCCACCAAGGGAGTCACCGTGACTCTTTAAAGAGAGTCGTATACGTGGCAATCAGAACTCTCCGAAAAGAGTCACGTATACGCTTTTTTTTCTTAGAATGTACCACAACGGTTTAATCGTGATCATGGGCGTTAGTCGTCGCGATGGAGATATGCCACTAGGGGTCTACGTGTGTGCATCCATGTCAAACGGTTTTATGGTTGCCAAACGGCAATTGACATTGTGGAAGCTCTGATATATCACTACAGTCATATAAGCTTTTTTTAGAATTTATCTCGCTGTTACTCGATTAATAGCCCATGTGTATGAAACAACACCAACAATTTTTGTAACTTTATCGTCACCCTAAGAAAATTACGACAAAAATTATTGGGCGTTACAGCACACGGAAATGAGGGTAATATTCGTTACAGTAATAACTCACGAATTAATTTAAAATTATTGCATGCAAAAATGACTGATTTTTCAGACATTCGTGTACCTCATTCTGTTTCAACTCATGATACTTCGGTGCTGCCAAGTGTTGTAGCTATTACACCAAACCATTTACTTCATGGAACGCCACAGATGAGGGAGTTATGAAATTTCACGTAGGATGACTGCCGAAACTGCTTAGAGGATCCACATTACGTGTAGTTTGCCAAGAACCGCGTCATGTTTCTAGAACTTGAACTGCCCGGAATAAAGTCAACAGAGAGATTTGTTTGTGTCTGCAGCGAGGTTTCTATTGTTGAATATATAATAAACTTGGGACACTTGTCACGTGAAGTGTCAGTTAATGACAAACCTCTGCAAATGGTAATAAGGTGCCGAGACATTGTAAGCGAACGAAAAATGTGTTGCCGTCCTTGGTTAACACATTGATCGCAGCTGAACGTGGCTTGTCGTGCATTATAGTTATTGGTCTCGTTCTTTTATTTTTCATAATAAAGCAGTCACGCACTTTTTTACAACGACACTGCTCATTCTCCGTTCGCACCACATTAAACATTGATACAATAGAGAATGCAGGTGCAAGCACCCATACATTATTGCGTGTTATAGAGCAATAGTGGCGCGAAACATGACAAGCTCACATCGGGAGGTTTGTGTAAGACTAGCGCATACAAAATGTCGTTAGGGAGCCTTATTTGAACCGAAGTTGCTTAGATGCAAGCACCGTTCGCTGGAGAGCTGCACTGACATCATTGTAGTAAGTCGAGCTTGAGACCACGAGGAACAAGAAAGCATCTTACGCGCGCACTCAGGTTCCGGTGCCAACCGGAACTTGCGCAGCCTTACCTTCTTGTTCCGAGCGGAAGCAAGGCTTGCCGTTGGTGGTTACTTTGCGTCAATTTGGCGACTTTAAGACTCCGTCTGGCGGTGAAAATTTCAACTTAGCTCAATGACTATCCTGCGGCTACTTCCAACTTCTCTTTTGGCGTATTTAGCAGCAATTTTGCTTATTATTTGCAGATAAAGTAGTGTGTTTCAAGCCTTCCAATCGTGTCAGTCGATCTTCGCGCATGTACTCCCCTCGCCAGAAAACTGGTGCGCATCGAAGCACCCAAATGAAATGCCCGACGCGCCTGCGGAGGCGGAGTATCAAAGTTGTCCGCGTATTGGCAAATGCGTGGCTGACACGCCATTCACGCTGCCCGCCATCAAAGCTGACGCTTGTCGCCCGTTTCTAAGTCTGATGAACAACGCCTGGCGTGCTATCCTGGACACTGTCAAATTTCGTAATGGCGGCATTTTAAGCCAATCCGAGATGCCGTAGCAGCCCTCCGGGCCAATCAGACCTCAGGAATGGCGCAATTAGACACCATGGCGGAATTTGACAATGTCCAGAATAGCACCCCTGTTCTCTTCTGTGCTTGACTAAAACAAAGATCCGCAACAAAATGAAGCTGGATTGTGCATCTTCAACCAGCTTTGACTACTTCAAGCTGGAATGATATCGACGTGATTCCACCAATCAATTTCTTCTGCGGCTTCAAGGAAAAGCGGCTTCAACGTTTAATGTTCCTACTGAATTGTTATATGAAAATTTTCCAAATTATTCTGTTTCTGGCAACATACGTATCTTTTCTATATAAACTATGTACAGGCGCATTGAACAGATTATAATTTATTCATTTATTTACAACTCACCTGTGGCTTGAAGACGAAAGAAAACTGCCAATAATTGTGCGCGCATTTCTATGTTTTTAAAAGTCCAAACGATAAGTTTTATAAGAAACTATTTATAATGCCGCTTTTGTTCTAGTTTGGTTACAAATATGGCGATAAATTTAAATGACATGCTTATTTTAACTACTTCTAGACTGAGTTCTGGGTTTTTTTTTCTTTTGAAGTCTACCGAACAGCTACCTTGGCAGAAGCCATGACTAATTTACTATCCGGTATTTATATTCACATTTTTATCGTACTAAATCTCCACCGCTTCCGTGTAAACGTGCCTAGAGTAACTCTATTTTGTACTATGTTTCTGTGTTTCAACTATGCAAAGTATTTACATCCACATGCCACCGCTGCTGTGTTCGACGATGTAGCAGAGGTCAGTGTTTTGCGTCAGCCTGCAAAACAGAAATTCCGGATGTGGAACCATTAACTGTTAGATATCACTACGGCGTGCCTGATAATCATATCGTGGTTTTGTGCCGTAAAACTCCAACAATAATTATTATTAAAACTGCGCAAAAAAAGGAGGACAGTCGCAAGGAACAAGCAAGGCACCAGGGGCGCCGACTGCCAACTGTTTATTCTTGTAAATCAAAACACAGGCATTTTTCAAGAAAAAACCAACGCACCTGAACACATCGTCACAGATACACGTGCCTTTAGACATAAGTGGTGTCACAATGAGTCTGTAGCAGACCCGTAGCCAGGAAGTTTTTTACGGGGGGGGGGGGGGGGGGGCACCTGCTGAAAACCTTTGACTGTTTGACAAATACACCTATTTTCATTATTTATTTTTGGTAAAAACACCTACTTCACTAAAATTTCGGGGGGGGGGGGGGGCTGCCCCCCCCCTGGCGACGGGCCTGGTCTGTAGAATTCTTTTCCATGCTTATCGCCACGTGTATTCGCAACGATGTGGTCACGCACGTGCTTAGGTTCTCGTTTGAAAAATGCATAGGCTTTGAGATACAAGAATAAATAGTGATCTGAGCCCGTGACGTCTTGCTCGTTCCTTACGCATGTCCAATTTTTTTTTCGCGCAGTTTTAACCTCACTCCGCATGACACGGGCCCCTAGGCATTTTACCAGCGTGCAACGGGTGGCTCCTGCAAGCTTGACCAGTAAACCTAATGCATAGCTATGTTATAGAATGGCAGACCCATGCGCAACTCTGATCGCTTTGTGATGATATTGTCATGGGGTCGTGACGTAGACGAAGGCAGCAGTCAGTTCGTTGAAGTCTAAACTTTTTATTTGGGGAAACTTGTGCCCGGTAACGAGAAGCGAAACTACTAGCGATACATGCTTACACTGATAGCGGCGAACAGAGCGCCGGCCGTCAATAGTCTGACCTGCGGTAAGGCACGTGGGCACTTATACATGTTGTATCGAACATTCGAGTCTTGTCGCTGCTGGCCGCGCGAGTTCCAAAATAAGCTCAACGGTGCGTGCTTGCGCGCTCAAGCCTATGAGAAGATTCCAAAATAAAATGGAAGGTTCCCAGGCATTGGAGGGCGGCTTGCGCAAGGCAGCGGCTACGCGTGCAACGGACTAGTTACATAACAATAATAAAAGAAGCGCGCGCGGCATTGCCCCCCTCTGAAAAAGCATCGTCCCGATGCCTGTAACAGAACATGGAAGGGGGAAGAAGTGCATACACAAATAAAGTGGAATAATAAAGCAAAACGTACAGTCCTAAGGTTCGCTAACGCGTATAAAACGGCTTATGGCGCACCACATGGACGACTTCATGTCATGCGTGGCGCCGCTGAGAGTTCGTTATACCATCCGGGATGACCTCGTAGCCTAGAGCGCCGAAGCACCTTACAGGGCCCGAAGTATCGCCGAAGAAGTTTTTCACTAAGTCCACGTCGGCGAATCGGCGTGCAATAACACGCTTGCGAGGAAGTTGGACTTCACAAATCCCCTCAAAATGAGATGATGTTTCATACGTGGGCCACTGCAGTTGAGACAAAATAAAAATTCAAACCTACGAAAGCAAGCGTGCCGCACACAAGGCTCTCTCGTGACAGCGATTACATACGAAACCCGTCTCTAATGCAGTCGATTGGCCCGTAGATCAAGGCTACACAATTTAACCGTGACGCAGACCCTTTTGTTTGTTCTCATTAGAGGACATCGCCGCCACCAAACCGCGCAGCATTATCTCACCTTACCCGCAAGACAGGCAGTGCCGCCGGCCCACCTGTTCTCCTCACAATTCCCTTCGCCTGTCCTCAGCCGATGAATTACCTGATATCGCCGCTCACAGCGACATTTAACAAACCACTAGTACTATTTCCTTGATTGCAGGGGCAAATCTATTGTCATCCCAGGCGCAGTTCCGCTGTCAGCATCGCCGTAACGCTCCGTATAAAGTGTCAATTGATAACAATTTCCCGCACGTCCTATATTCAATTTGCGAGAGAAAGCGTGAGAGCGCTACTGGCTACCACTGCTCAAACAGAGAGGAAACGCGCCAGCCATCGTTCGTCGCGCGAAATGCGCAAGGAGCCTGATAGGAGGCTGCGTGGCCTCCGGCAGGAAGTGCGTACTTTGACCAACCGGGCGTGGTCGCCCGCGGTCGCGCACGCGGTACCTTTAGAGGGGATCAGCAGACGACTCCTACCTTTGTGGGCGTTGTGCTCACGTAGGAAAGCTTGCGTTGAAGCCACCGACAGCACGAAGGTCACTGCGCTCGCCACAGGGGCCACATTTCCTGAAACAGTGAGCTGCTATAGCGTTACTTCCTACAACATTCCAACTTGCTGATATCGAATTCGTCGCTTCGCCTTTGAGGCGTAACTGTCACCTTTTCAAACTATCGAAATCACTTCTAAATGAATAAGGGGATGTCTAAAATGTACCACTGTTCTGCAACGCTGCATCCAGTATCAAACCTCTCGAAAGACCGACAGCCGTGATGCGAGGGCATAAAAAACAGCATCATCGGATGTCTTAACTAAGCCACTCACTTCGTTTGTATACGTTTGCTCGTATAGCATCGATAACGTCGAGAACTAGTTGCATATAATAGCGTGCATTATGAAAATGCAAATGTTAATCCTGTTAGCAAATGGAATCGCTCCATGACGATCTCGCACGGGCTTGTTAATAGCGTGAGCCGCGGCGTCCGTAGCTATGCCTACAGTCCGTATCCACAACTCCCGTGGGGCCATCATGACAGCGCGCTGCTCTCGCGTGTTTCTTGCTCTTTAAAGGATGCTTTTATTCAGCACGTTCGTGCGAAACGAAGCAGCGTCATGCAAAGTTGTTTGTTTTGTACTTCTTGACGAGCATGCGAAGTCTGCCAAGTGCACACGCCGAGTGCTAGACCTGGGCGCGCAGCCTACGCACTGCCCACTTGTTCGGGCGCTCCGTCGCATGTGACCTGAATCGAGGTATGCCGCCTGCCAGAACGTATCGCCCCGTGTGACAGATCGGTGTGAATACCGGTCGGTATCGACACGCACATCGAAATCCTGCATGTCGATCGTGTTCTTAGGCTGTCGTCTGTGCCGTTGCCTGCACTGTCTGAATAAAATTTACATACTACTACACGAGCACCACGGTTCAAACCTGTACGTTTGTATAGAAAGCTCATCGCAATCGTCACAATTAGTCATATAATAGCGGTAGGCTGATGTCTAACGAAACAAAGAACACGGAAACACGCGCAAATGTGGTTTCACCTATTGCTAAGCGCAGTCAGCAGCATTGAGCGCCCTCAAGGTGACGTCACGAATTTCTTACCATTGGTAGGCGGACAAGAGGTTCGCGGTATTGCCCGAAGTGCCTGCTCCACATTTTTGCCAAAATGGAGGAATTTGCTTTAGTTTATGCCACGGTGTCAGATGTATAGTACTTCGGTGAGGACAATCGCGATGCGCGATAGACCAGCGAAAGTATCAACGGCACGCTCCTATCGGTGCGGTAATCGCGGCGCCTGTTTATCTCACTCATGATGAAACTTCGAGAGAGAAGCGGTTTGACCTCGCGCTGTTATAGCGGCGGGTGCTCGGCCACTATAAAATTCGATTCTCCGGCCCCAGCGCTTACATTTCGGTCCAGTCCAAGTCGTCTGGAGACCGTTTTGTGTCCGTTCTTGCCTAAGAACGGAGCCGGAGACGGTTTTATGACCGTTCTTGCCAATTAAAAGTCAACCAAAATATCCAAATAAAAGTCAACCAAATAAAATTGCCCCGCCACGGTGGTCTAGTGGTTATGGCGCTCGACTGCTGACCCGAAGGTCGCGGGATCGAATCCCGGCCGCGGCGGCTGCATTTTCGATGGAGGCGAAAATGTTTGAGGCCCGTGTACTCAGATTTAGGTGCACGTTAAAGAACCCCAGGTGGTCGAAATTTCCGGAGCCTTCCACTACGGCGCCTCTCATAATCATATCGTGGTTTTGGGACGTTAAACCCCAGATATTATTATTATTTAACCAAATAAAATTCAACCAAATTTAAGTCCCCTTTGGATAAATGCGCCGTCATTTCTCACTTTATTGCCCCTGACATACGGCTGAACAACTATGGAAACCACGACGTTACATTGTTCTGAAGGGAGCCTTAGAAAAAGGAATTTCAGAGGCGACAAAAGCTACGGCGCGGTCATTTTTAATATGGTTTCAGTAAGCGCTGCAGGAGAACACAATGCACTGCGCGTTCAGAGTGAAGCTGACAAAAAGGCCAGATAGTTCTGCGTCCAATCAACGGAAAACAAAAACGAAATACTGCATACAAGAATTTGCGTGTCGACGTGGCCAGTCTCATATTTTTGTAATGTGTATGATACGATTAAATTTACAGAATGCGGTACTAGTTTAGTGTATAACGTTCCTTTCATCTGCGGTTGCTTCTAACGTAGCGCCAAGAGCCCGTTGTAATGATCGGAGATAAGATAAACATACATAAAAGATTGTTAACCACAATATAGCCGTATAATCTTCAGTAAGACCGAGAGACGAGCTAGTTGGTACATATACATCTTAAGAAACTTCGAGCACGAACTAAGAGACAGGGACTAGAGTGAGGGAACGACCACCAGCGCTATAACTATCAAATGAAAGCTTTATTAAAAAAGATCAAACGTATATACCCGGAACACGTCACCCGCTGCACATGCGCACCGTCCTAGGTGCAATACAATGCACTATCACACCGTATCTACTTGCTACCCTCTTTCCTTTAGGAGTGACACTTCTTTGCTCCTAATCGTTTATGATGGGTGACTGATACAGGATGACCCCCTAATGTTAATTTGAAACGCCTCTGCAATTTCCCGTGTGGTACGATCCCGGAAGGCCACTTTGTGGTCGAGTGACTAGTGTAACGCATTCCACCGACAACAAAGGGATCAGGCATAATTCATAATCACATTATCATCATCATCAGCCACAACATCAACAGTGTGTGCAGATATGAGTATGCGAGTAATGCTTTACAAGGCGTAGTGTGTATACCTCGCTAACAGGCAAAATGATGTAGTGGGTACTTCATTACAGCTCAGAATGATGATTATTCGCGTAGTGGGTAGCGCGCAACTGTACTTGCAGAGACTTAACTGGCTTTCTGAAGGCCGCTCCTCCGGCTTACGCTGTGACTGCGCTTCGTGTTCCGCGCAGGCCTGGAGTTTCTTTCGGCTCTAAGTTTCTGTCTACCTATCCTTTTTTAAGTGCGAATGCACTTTATAAGCGACCCTGTGTCCGCCGTCCCATAGCAACGGCGCGAGCAGAGGAGAGGAGCGTCTGTAGCAACGGCGCAGCGACGTCACGCCCCACGTGACTGCGCGCGCTCCGCCCTCCGCTCCGTGGCTGCGCGCGCCCCGCGCTTTGCCTGTGGTGATGCAGGCCGGCGGCGAGACGCCGAACGAAAGCGTGCGAAGCGAGCCGAGCACCCCGAAGCCGATCTGGCGCGGGGACGCGCGATGCGCGAGCGAGCACGGGCCCTCGAATTCGATTGGCCGGACGCGCGCTTCAAGCGAGACTTCCTGGACCGCAGCTTTGGATATAGCTGCGCGGTGTGCGATCGACTGTGGTTCGACAACAACCTGAGCCCCATCTCGGGCGTGCGCAACGCCGCCAACAAGTTGAACGCGTTGCGGGTTCTTTGGAACGAGTTCGGAAGACAGATCATCATCATCAGTGAAAGTGCTTTGCACTTAAAAACGGCCAGACCTCCGTGGGTCGGCTGGCGCGTGCTCTGTCGCTGCCGTCTCCTTCGCTCGGCTCTGCAGTTTAGTCGTGCGCGCCGCCTCAGCATCAGCCCGTGCTTCGCACTTCCTCATACTCCCCTTCGGGGAAATGCGGGTTTTTTTTTATTACCTTCTTCACATTCGCTAAAATTATTTTGTCTAATTGATACGTCTATTCTGTGCCCGCCGTTCTCTTGTCGGGTGTGGGAAATAACACTTGCATAGCTCGCCAAAAGAAGGCAAACTTGCCCCACCGATGGAAAGCACGCGCCATCTGTTTGGAATGGATGAAAACAGAGCACACTGAGCGTGCAGAGGCAGGAAATAGAGAGCGCTTCAGTCCGCCGGGAAGACGCCGAGAGCTAAATTGAAATTTGCCATAGTCGTTGCATACATAGGGGCGGCGCCAGTGAGGGAGTGGGGGGCAGCCCTACCTCTCCCCCTTTGCCTCCCAAAAGCAGTCATTGTCCTGTGTTCATCTTTTCTTGTGTGCAGTGTTATTCGCGTCCCCGTTTCATTACGGTACACAACGCATGCGTTCTCCGTCTCCTTGCCCCACCGAAGGAACACAGTTATTACGGGTGCCCCCTCCACCACCCCCCCCCCACCCCCTCCAGTAAAAAAAAAAAAATTCTGGAGCTGCCACTGTGCATACAAGACGCTATCCCATACCACCGAGGATGTTTCCGTTTTATTTACTTTCATTCCTCTCGGTCAGGCGCACTGCGCGAAGGTCGCGACCGTGCTCTTTATTTTTGTGTTCGTTTACACTTCAGGACTTTCTTAGAGAACGGCGCCGCAGAAGCGAACATATCACACATGCTCATCATGATTTATACATTCATTTAGTGATTAACTTATTTACATATCTGAATGTGTTCAAGGCCCGAAGGCATTACAGAAGGAAACTGTTACGTGTTACACACGCACGTTACGTGTGTTCGGTAACAGTGACCGGTATAACGCTAAACTATTCCGTTCTCTGTCTGCTCCGTATTCAACCTGTTCGTGGCTGGACGAAATCTTTTGTCTCATGCCCACAGCGCTTATGTGTCATGCTACGTAACTAAAGCCACGAAAACCTCTCATTGCATAATCACTGCTCATGTGCGATTTCGCGGACACACTCTTAAAAAAATGGTACTAGTACTTGCTAACTTCGGGTAGCAACTGCTTGTCGCATATGTTACTAACCTGCAGTTAGCAACGGCAAGGGTGTAATGACCGTTACTACCCTTGCCGTTACTAACAGCAATCAGTAAGAGTTACTGCCCAAGCCGTTACTAGCCATAGGTAGTAAAATAAAGGTTGTAAGAAACAAAAAAGGAGGTAGTGGTTACTAACGTGTTAATTCTGGCACGTAATTGTCAATAATGGTCCAATTCACAAGGTCAACATTACGACACAAACCTCGGGTAGTTATGCATGGAGCGCCATGATTGAGGAGAGCACAGATACGTAACAACTTCACTGCGCGACGCGTGCTTCAAAGCGACCCCAGGAGTATTTATAGGCATACCTTCGGGGGACACATCTGATACCAGTGAGCACCAGCGTTTAAGGATAAATAATTATAAAGACTGGCCTATATTGCTATACACTACTACCTGAATATGTATGCGGGGCGACGTAGCACAAGACTGTTAATCAACCGTAGTGGGGAAAAAAAACTAAATGCCCCGTCTATTCTTTACAAAACTGCCACAACAACACATTACATACAACAGCCGAGACAAGGTACTAAACTTGCTAACATAGCCTCAATACAGTTGAATTGATCCCCGTGCTAGTACAAAACCAGCGAAAAGCTAATAATAAAAGTTTCTGGGGTTTAGGCACCAAAACCTCGATATGATTATGAGACACGCTGTAGTGAGGGGCTCCGGATTAAATTTGACCACCTGGAGTTCTTTCACGCGCGCCTGTCATGTTGGTTTTTTTTGGAATTTATATTGTGCACTAGAACGCGTCTAGCACTTGCCTATATTTTATTACCTTTTACTCCTCCGTTTTCACGATAGCAGAATAATGCTTACACATTGGGTGTGCTTAGTTAAAAAAAAAAAAAAATTGGGGCTTTTTGCTTGATGCATGGACATTTTATTCGCTAGTTCACGCTTAAAAGTGATACGTCGCGAGGATTCCTGTTATAATTTCACACACTAGGTAATAACTACAACTGCATATTATGTGTTTGACGGCCGGGTAGCAGAAAATTAATAACGGTCCAAGAAAGGCGGTAACCGCTGCAGCTTTACTTGCAGTTACTGTGCACTAACGTAAACAGTAAATAGGTAGCAAAAAGTTAGTAACGGTTGCAGCTATTAACTTTCAAGTGATGTCGGTAGTAAATGAGTAGCAAAAGGTTAGTAACGGCCCAAGAAAGTTAGTAACCGCTGCAGATACCTATGCTTGCTGTTACTAACTTTGTACTAACGTAGGCAGTAAATAGGCAACAAAACGTTAGTAACAGTCCAGGAAAGTTGTAACCGCTGCAGTTACTACCTATTTGCTCGCAGTTACTTACTTTTTACTCACTTTTTTAAGAGTGCAGAACATGGGAGAATAAACTACTTCTGATACTGCGCCTTGCTCACCATTACTCCTTCGCTATTCAGAAATTTTAGGTGCGACACACATTATCTGCTCGTGCTCTCGGCGTCTTCTGTCATCATAGCCGTCACGGTGTTTCCTGTCGTTAACCTTCTTGGTAAACCAAGGAGGAATAAGACGGCGCGTTCGCCCAACGCCACTTCGTCAAGGCCTGGAAGCTGTTCGAGTGACGTGCCGTTAGTGGGCTGACGCTCGACCTGCGTGAGCTACGGTATTCGTGCTCTAGCGGCCGTTTAGTTCATTTAATATACACCGAAATCGGTATGGCGGGACAGGAGTGTATGACAAACAGGACTGATAGGCTGTAACATGTAAATTATGACATCCATGTCATGTAAGGCTTGATTTACATGACACACTCTTGGAGCGCTCGCTGCCGTTTCATTAAATGTATGTATATCAAAATTGGTATAGCGTCACATGGTTGTATGACGAACATAAATGACAGGTTGTAACGTAAAAATCATGGCAGTCGTGCCACGTGCGGCATGACTTGGTTGCCACGCTCATTGCGGGCTCGCAACCGTTTGGCTTGCAAGATGTGTATCAAAACTGGTATGCCGTGACGTGACTGTATGAGGAGCATAAGTGACAGGTCCTAGCATGTAAATCGTAACGTTTGTCAAGTAAGGCGTGAATTATATGACATTGTCAAAGTACACTTCCGGCTGTTTCGCTAACGGGATTTATACCAAAAGCGGTAGGACGTGAAAAAAGTACGTGACGAATATAAATGAGCGACCATCTATTGTATATACCAGAAGGTCAGTTCTATAGCATGGTATTTAACGAAATGTACAGGGCTGGTCAAAAGTTCCCAGGCCGCAACGCCCGGGCGGGGAGCGGCAGCTCGCTGCTATCGCGGCGCTGTTATCGCAATCACGCCTTGGCGCACGCTGGCGTCGAGCGTGTGCGCGGACGGGGGGGGGGGGGGGGGTGCATCCCTCTCTCTTTCTTGCTCTCCTTGATAAGAAAGCGAGGTATAAACTTGGTTCGTCATGTTTCCTTACTGTTCGCTCTTCGAATACTGTGCAGCGTGTAGCGGGGCGACAGTGTTCCGGAAATTGACGCATCATGCTTGAGGCCACATTTCCTATAGACACCGTCTAGCAAACCCATTACCATGGTTTTCGGCTTCCTGGAGAACAATATCGTGCTCTCAACTTTCCATTGGCACTGCGGGAGATCTCTCAGACGTCTGCGCAGGCAAATTTGCTGCATACAAACATGGTCGGAGCCCGAAATGCATTCAGAAGAGCTTGTGTTGGGGCTAGTCGGAACATCTTAGCGGAATAAGCAGCGCTGCACAGAAGTATACAATTCGAAGATCGAACAGTGAACGAACAGGACGCACCATGTATATTCCTTGATTTCTTATGAACGAGAGCAAGAAAGGGAGAGGGCTGCACAGCCCCTTCCACGCACACGCTCGACGCCAGCGTGCGCCAAGGCGTGATTGCGATAACAGCGCCCCGATAGCAGCGAGCTGCTGCTCCTTGGCCGGGCGTTGCGGCCTGGGAATTTTTGACCACCCCTGTACATGCATGAATGCACGACAAACATTCAATAGTGAACACGTTGTTATGACATGAAGGTCTTCATTTGCCTCACAGACAAATAATGCGATATATGCAGCTCCTTGCTGACTGCTACGCATTACAACAACTCCCACAGTGCGTGACATGTGGTGACTTTTATGTTCGATTGGAACCCCGTTATTTGCGTGCCAAATGTTCTAACAAAGAAAAACAACGCATGCTTCAAAGTACATAAATAAGCGTACACATCTCGTTCCGCTTTTGTTCCTTGTTTATTGGAAACTTCTCGTAGAATATCGTCCGGACTGAGGTGTTTTTCGCACACCTGCAAGTGACAAGAGAGTGAGAACTTTACGATTCGCGTTTCTGCAGTTCACCCTAACATACTGCGAAACGCACGCACGTGAGAAAAATGAAACGTAATGCCATCATACTACATGAAACGGAATACACGAGAAACAAAAGAGAACGTGTGTATTTACATTTGAATGCTGTGTCGGGCTGAAATAATCCCTTGAGATAACACGTATCCATGCCTTCCGCGTGTCTTCATCGTTTAGAAATCCAAATACGTGTATCTTGGGCCTCGAGTGGTAGTTGCCACAACAATGTGGAACACAACACTTCTCTGGCATCACAGCCTAGTCACTCAACGACCAACACGCGCACAAACACAAGCAGCACACATGACAGCTTCGAAGGAACCGACGGCACTCAGAGCAACGCAGCATTAGCGTTTCTCGCACCGCTTTAACTCAGCATCGGATGGCAGCTAGCGCGTGAGAGATTCGATACACGTCCAGCTTCGAACACTAGTAATGCTGAAGTGACGAAAACGCCGATGCGAACGCGCCGCCGAACGCGGACGTAGGTGATGATCCGCCACCAAGCACAGCGCACAGCGCAACCAGCGTCGCAGCCCTGTAGTGCTGCATGGGTGCTAGCGTCCGCCGAGCAAGAGCGGCCCACTGAAAAAAGTGAGCCCACTACCTCTGACGACGCGTGACAAATGGAGTTTAGCTTCCCGGCCTTGACGAAGTTGGTTCGCTCAGGAGATGCTCGCGAGAACGCGCGCTCGCCCGCGAGAGACAACGCCACGTGCGCTTCTCTGAGTGGCAAATAAGACGGCGCGTTGGCTCAGGAAAAGCTATGTTTCTGCGATGGACGCTGTCTGCGACGCTGTCTGTAGCAATGAGAGAACGCTGTCCCCTCACTGCTATTTACGTGTCCCTATGGGTCCCATAGGTCACTAGCAGTTTGAGGAGGTTTCACATTGTAACGTGAAACCTCCCCAGGTTTCACGTTAGTGGACATGTCTTGTCTAGTATAGTACAATATAGCAAGGTGTGGGAAAGGGAAGTGAGGGTAAGGAGCAAGAAAAGGAGGAGGGCAACGCCTTTTTTTGTTTGCGCAAAAATCGCGTGCTTGTCACGCAACGTCATGCAACCGCAAAAACTGACGACCTCCAAACGCGCTAAACGACTATTGCGCTAAACGACGCATTTACCTGCCAAACAAAGCCTACACTTTACGGAAATAATCGGACAGGACCACATTCAGAATTGGACAGAAGATTGCTGCCTGCGGTCATTTTGGCAGCAGTTTCCTGGGAAAACTGATTTATTCACGTGCAAGTATTACATTGAGGGCTGTCAGAACGCCGTCGACCGTCTTTGCGCGTTAGGACGTCGCTCCGGGAACTCCGCTGAGGATGTCTTTTTTTTTTTCAACGCCTTCTTGGGTGCTGCCACGATCGCTGCAAGCCAACGCACGATAAGCAATCAGAAGCGAAGCAATCGCAGACGTACGCGGAACGCTCATCCCCAGCTTTAGTTCTCGCACCCGAGCCGAACTAAACCAACTAAACCCTCTCCGCTTATGTCCGCCGGAAAGATAATAAATCGTGCCAGGGCAGATAATGTGTCATTCGTGTTCAGAGAAAGGAGAGGACATTTCCCGCAAAGAAAAAGATCGTTTGATTCGAACCCTAAAGAAATTTCACTGGTTCGTACCCGTGCTTGACTTGACGGTGACGCATACTTGACGTCAATCAGAACGGAACAGAAACAAGGCGGAATAGTTGTAAGTGATCACTGCCAAAATGTGCAGAAAAGCAAATAAAAATTAGAGCAAGGTGGCTTCTACGAGTATAAATATCATTCAACTGCAGCCTCAAATTCGTCATTTGGGCAAATGAGATGGGCAGGTGGTTAAATTTATAAGTTCTATTTGAAATAAGAGGTTAATCGAATTATTCAGCACGGAAAAAATGACATGCACATTTTGTTGGTGATCACATCTGTTTGACACATAGGAGCAATTTGAAAGAACATCATATTTTAATTGTGCATTAATTGTACATAGTGATATATTTTAACAAAGGCAACTATGAGAGACCATTTCGTGCGTGAACAAAGAAGTAGGTGGCCTAAAGCGGCTTTCATAAGTGATACACTAGATGTGCGTGCATAGTCTAAAGAATGGAATGAGCGCTGAAGGATTGGATATCTTTCAAATAATCAATGAGAGTGTTAACGCCGGGTGCGTAAACTATACTTGGCTGGAGAGTCCGTTTTTCCTTGTTTTATTTCGCCCATCCAGACTGAGGTCTGTCGAAGATATTTCGCTTTGGATAGCTTGGCTGTGAAGCTGGCTGCGAGTGTCATTATCTGTTTTGTTGCGGGGGGGGGGGGGGGGGGGCGGCCGCCCCCTGCCCCCCTCTGCGCATGCCTATGTTCGTAGGCTTGTAAGCCACTACGATGACTTCTTTTCTCAGGATACGGGCGATGGTTTCGCTGGCGCCTCAGACGTGTGGGAGAGTGAGGCGTTTCTATGTTGGTGTTGAGTGAGGTATCTGAAGCTGAATTTCCCGGGGTGCGTAGCTGGGCATTGAAATTCATTTGCTTTCCAAATAAAGATTCTTGGACACCCGTTTTTTTTTTTTAATGGTGGAATGCTGAACGATGATGTATAGCAGATGCACATAGTTTTTGCAGTATATAAAGACGTCTTGACAAACACAGAGTAATTTAGACCGTTTCAGCTAACGAGCCCGTAAGAATATTAAATTTTCAGCAGTTTTTCCTTGAAACTGCAGTTTTAAATTGTTTACTAGTGTTACCATAATACCATTCGATGATCAAGTAGTGAAATCTGGTTGAATGTGAACAGTCCAGTTTCATTTTCTAGCACATCTTTGTTTTGTCATGTTTACATGAGAACACGTGCCATGCGTCAGCGTCAGGAACTTCCGCGTCGCGTCAGCATGGATGGCGGGCTGCGTACTAGCCACGCGTTTGCCAATGCATTCATTTACCTTGGTTACCCCGTTCCTGCTGGAGCGCCGCGCCTTGCGTTGAGGGGCCTCGGATGCGCACCAGCATGTTGGCGAGGGGGGAGGTGCATCGCATAAACTCGTTCGGCTTAGTTCGCAACAATCCTCATCTTCCATTTCCTCTTGTGATGAGCTATTTGTTCTTTTCAGTGGTCCAGGGGGAAAAGAATCTTCATCGGTTGAAAGGAGGGGGGAGGTGACCAACAAACTTTCCCAGACGGGGCGACCCCCCCCCCCCTCCCCGGAAAATTCTGGGGGGGTGAGGGGCAGTACAAAGTGTTGCACGGCAGTACAAAAGCTGACGTCACAGCCTCGGCCGCGCATTTTTGGGTGGTCACGCATATAAAAAACAGTCCAGGGAAGATTATCGGGGCGCTCAGGGAGCCTTCGTTGAAAACGTGCACATCTGCTCTCCACGCTCTCCCGCGAAGCCGTAAAGGACACGCATAGGGGAAGCAAAAAAAAAGGCTTACAGATGGTGGTGCATGCCTTGAAGTTATAAAAGACACTTTCCCTTGAGGTAAAATGTTTACTCACGCCACAGTCGGAGACACGGGAAGCTTTCAAATTCAGCGCTTTCATTTTGTGCGTCTAGGTGGCGCTAGGGGAATATTTTCGGTGTAGTGGTATAATAATGTAGATTTCTCAGTATTCCTGCAGTTTCTGTGTGTAATTCGCGCGTGTAATTATACCAGGAGACCGTAACTGCTGTATCTTAAGCTACGCATGCTCAGATTTCAGCGCTGTTTGAAGCTTACATCGGTTCTGTTGACGTTTGTGTCACGATAAATTAAGATAATTTACGCACTTAGTTTCGAATTTCTGCTTGCTTTATTGAAAAATTCTATGTTGAGGAACTAAACGGGGGCTCTCGTTTTTCCACGTGCAAATTCAGCCACAGAAGTTCAGTAGCTTTCCACAAAAATGGGCCAAGGTAGGTGCCTATACTGAGAATGTTGCCCAATTTTGATCAATATAATTTAAAAAAAACTGCGCGTACATCCATCAAATTGAGCATTCTAGCGGAAAATTTTATTCTCTATATACGCCCCGAAAATGAATATTCTCTAGCGAATAGTTACCGGACAGTCTGCGGCGAAAATTACTAATTTTTTCTGTTTTCAAAATCTAAGCAACAATAAAGTAGACGTCCAACATTAATTTACTACGTTGAGGAAATAGGTAAATATGTCTTGAGAGTGCAGCGCAAGAAACAGTCCAGTAACTGTAGCAGATTTCTCAAAAATTGTCATTGCTCAGGCACAGTCAGCTAAAACCGTGTATATAGCGCTCATTCTTCGCTGTCCATCCCCAAATGAAGACTTGCTAAATGTGGTCATGAGTTCTCTTTTGCAACCTGCATAATTCACATGCCTAATTTAAGGGAAACCTTGACCCTTTAGTTTCTAAATATTGGCGTTACTTCCCATACGAAAGCTGTTGGTTTCCCCTGAAAGACATCACTTTAGTAGTTTTTGGAGCAGTATGCATGTTCCATATAGACCGTTTCAATTGCTTCGTGCGTTACTGGTATTGTGAGTGAAATATAAACAAAAACATCTACAGCAGTCACTTCGCAAACGACCTCAAAAGTCGTTTCAAGGAAGTAATTTCGCTCATTGCCCGAGTTGGCAGCCCCCTGATTACTTCGCAGCCTGCGATCCTCACGGGCAACAAACCAATAACGCCGATAGCTTTACGCTTTCTGTGCTTCATAATCCTATCGTGAGTTGTCCATCGTAAAAGCACCATGAATATTTTTGTTATTTTATGCCATTTTCAAGGCGGTTCATGGGTCAGGCTACGACCCATCCACCGCGCCTTGATGGGTCGTTCATTGGGCAGCGCAACTAGTTCCCGGTGCCACGGGCAACGCGTGGGCGTAATCCCGTGGGCTATTCTAGTAAAATCTGCGCGCTATTATAGTAAAATCCAGGAGGGGAGATAATTAAGCCGGACATAGCGACTGATAGGGAGGTTTATGTGCGAAACAACGGCTTTTCGATTGAAATCCACGAATGCGATTCCTCTAATAAACGAGACATCACTTTCTAAATATCTTCAATACCTTGTTTTATGCTACTAGATGCACTATGCATTTGGCAATAATATAGCATTAAGGTTTAGTTCATGTCGAGCCATGGACGGCGACTGCGTCGCTAAGGTTCTGCCACTTCGTGACAGCTACTTACTAAAATATACATTGGAGCATCAGGTCCACCATGCCACGCGGATGAGTGAGCACATGAACAGGTTTTACAGCAGAGCTGTTAAGCTTTTCGTTGTGTCGTGTGGCGACACCATAAAACTGTCATCATCATGAACAGACAAGCGCTCTCTTCGTCCTCGTCTTTACCTTCTGCTTCGTTTCCAGAACACGTGCGCCGATTGGTCCGACGTGGAATACAATAAATCTGGTGGACGAGAGAACGAGTACAGCGAGAGAAGAGATAAATTGGTGCAGCTACGCATTAGTGGTGCGAAGACTGAGGTAGCAGCGGCGCTGTTGGCGTTGCCCAACTCCATTCCCTCCTCCTCCTCACCTTCACTCCCATTTGCCACCCCGTGCTATACCATACTATGCAATGCTTTACCCTCTCACCTCCTTCTTTTCCTACTTCTCACCATCACTTCCCTTCCCCACCCCTTGCTATACTATACTACCCCATACTATACTCTACTATACTATACTATACTATACTATACTATACTATATTATACATAGCTATGCCTGCTCTCTCTTTTTTCCATCTCTCTCTTGTGTTTGTTGTTTAAACAGCCTAAGAACAGAACGAGGGTTATGAACTGGCAGTCAGTCTTAATTTGCTGTGCACGAGTACAGTTATCTATATAGGTCAGTTAGTCAGAGAAGAACCCATGGTCGCTACATGACATGTGTAATGCTTACGTTTCATTGGCACAGCAAGGTAATGCACATAAGAATAGAAAATGAGAATGCCTGCCACACATGTCAGGTATTACCAAATAATGACCGACGGCTTACCCCAATCTGTAACAAGAAACGCTTGTAATCATTGCATTCTACTGGTACTAAGCGCTACATACGGGAGATAATTAGAAGCTAATAAAAATTTCTGAAAGCCTAAGCATCGAGCAATGAATGATGGAATGAGAAATTATGGGAGTTCCGCTAAGAAATCGGAAGACTGCAGTCTGTTTTTACAAAGAAAACCGGAGTAACAGATATTTAGTCTATATTAACAGGAACGAAGTGGCTAAAAAAATCAAAATATGAGGGGTTCAGCAGGACAGTACGACAGGTTCATTTGGGCACAAACTGCGCCGATATTTATCATGATAGTAATGTTAAATGCGAAGCATTTCTTTGCGAACCAAAGGCACCTTCACCGTTTTAGATGCGAAGTATCTTATGGCGGAGCTCAATCCAGTGATGGTGGTGGTGTGCGGCGTGACCACCCTTACTGTGCATGCGCATACCCTCTCCCCTCCCTCTCTCCGCTTCCCCTCTCCCCTCCCCCTTTCCACTCTTCCTCTGAAACGGGGGCTAGACATGCCGAAATTCTCTCCTGCGCAACGCCGCGATGAGCACCAGCGCATGCGCGTCCCCTCCCCCTCTCTCTCCTCTCCTACGCTGCCCATCTCTCGCACGCCTGCCGACCGCGTTCCCCGCTCGCCCTGTGAGAATTAACAGCCAGGCTAGAGGGAAGACAAGACGCGCGTAGCGCTCCTCTTCGCGTTTCACGACGCGAGGTCGGTAGCATGCCCAAAGAACGCCAACGGAACGCCATCGTGCAAGTGCTCCGGCTTCGCATCGCCTCATGGTCCCCTTTAGCGGGAAATGGTGTAATTTGTTTATCTATCTATCTATCTATCTATCTATCTATCTATCTATCTATCTATCCATCTATCTATCTATCTATCTATCTATCTATCTATCTATCTATCTATCTATCTATCTATCTATCTATCTATCTATCTATCTATCTATCTATCTATCTATCTATCTATCTATCTATCTATCTATCTATCTATCTATCGAAGCGGCTCCGTCTCCGCGTTATCGTGGTCATCTCATTGACTTGGTATACACCAAATTCGGCAGAGGAGGACTTGAGTGCATGACGTAGACTATTATTAGTTCACGACATGATAACCTGGCTTCCCTGCTACGTACGTCATGAAATTCTTTGCACCAGTGACGTATGGCACATGCCCGCATACAGCTGCCCGTAGTATGCGGGTCTGCGCCAGAGATGATTCACAGTCTATCAATCCAGACTTTTACTTTACGCGACAGCGTGAAGGAGCCCGTGTCACACAAAAAGGTCCCTGTCGTGGTTGTAGACGGCTGAATTATACCGATGGAAGCAAAGAATAAAAAAATAATTGCTTCAGCCATAATCGAACCCAGGTATTCTGCATGGCAACGAAGTATTCTACCACAGAGCCACGCCAGTGCTTGAAACTCCTTTCGAAAAAGACCCTCTACGAGCGTTATATCAGGACAACACCAACTGCCGTTACGGAGTTTGCTGTAGGATTTTATACCAATGTAATTGTCGCGCTTGAATGTAGATATGCCCATCAACGCACCGTAGAGTACTTCGTGGCGATAAACTGACGTCTCTTCTCTAACGTGAGTGCCGACGTTATGTCGGACCATGAGTAACTCTACGCACTAGTGTACTCAGACCTGGTAAGTCCACGATAAGCACAATACTAAATTTACACAGTGACGTCGATCCACATCGTAATGCTGAGCTCAAAGCGAAAAATCCGTCATAGGTTTCGGTATGCTGACAGCTTCGCATGACATTGATTCCCACAATCCGTGGGATCTGCCGGGCTTTTCTTTCGGTTTGAAAGTCTCTTTTTCCTGTTCCACTCGAAAATATGCAGGCAGTATCCTGCAAAATGTCACTTGGTAAGCTGCGCCTAGTAATTACTCCGAAATATTCTTGGACACTCACATCACTGGGTACGCTCCTTCGGAGATCCGAGCACGTGTCTTCCTTGATATCGCGCGTATGTGACAAAAAAATAAATGAACAAGACTTTTTCTTTGGACTGCAAGGCGACAAGCGTAATCGTCGCGAAAGTGGACCGACAGTTAACAGCCGTCGCGCTGATGTTCCGTGGAACGCGGCGGTCCGGGGAGAGCCTAATCTTGGGGAAAAACCCCCCATCTCAAATGTACATGGGAAGCGAAAGAAAAACAAATCACGCGCGTCTGAGAGCTTTCGTCGACTAGCGAACTTGAGTCAGGGCGCACGCTTGAGCATATAAAGCTGCCGTGGGTATATAGAGCGCCTCACTGAAAAGCCTTGACCGGCTCTGAGGCACCGGCATTGCCGCAAGATGAGAGATCTTACGTTACTCTGCCTGCTACTAGTGCTCGCATCTTCGCTGACGGCCGCAGCAGATCGTCAGCGTCGCTCCAGCATCTTCGGTATGGCTGCGTGTGTTACGAGAAATGCAGCCGTCCTCCTTCCCGCTGACGGCCGGTGCGCCGCGGGAAAGCTTCAGGCAGCCTACAGCGCCATGAGAGATGCTAACTGCATTAACTGCGACAAGTGAGTACCGCTACACGACATGTATGTATTCCACTTAAGACGCTGCGCAAGTGTGCGGCAGAGAGGATCAACTAATTTAAAAGAAAATTCTCGTAAGGGAAGAAAGTAGAACCAAATGTTTAAAGGCCCATGCATCCATGACAATATCAAAGCGCGTCGAACGTCTGGATGCACTAACTAGAACACGAGAAATTATTAAATGGACACTAAGAAGAAAAACAATGTCACATGTAATAATAACGTTACCGTTCGACAATAACAGAGCACACCACTTTTGCAGCGTGAAGATGCCTGTGAAGTCAGAAGACATATTCCAGAAGAAAATACATTAGAGAAGTTCCCCCAACAACTCGCCGAGGCGTAATAGATTGCGGCGGCGTCTGCTAGGGTCTATACATAATTTTTTATTGTTCATTGACCTTCATGGCGTTCGAAGGGCGCCACCTAGGGCGAAACTTGAACCAAGCTTGAAGAAATTTTATTTAGCCTATGTAGCCAAAATCCCAGTTGGATCCAGAAAGGACGGGGGGGGGGGGGGAGGGATCCGGATGCAGTGATCATGTTCCCATTTTTGAATGTATGCGCTTAAGAGGACCTGCCCTGTCCTCCCAGGAACTGACCCCATATACTTCATAACAAGGCCCCGCCTCCCGTAAGAAAAATCCTGTATCTGACCCTGCGCCTAATACGAACGGCTTTGAAATCGGTCGCATCATAATAACAATCGGTTGCTTAGATTTCGGCGTGCAAAAAACTTGAAATTTTAACCGATACTCTCTCTTCTCATATATTTAATCACGATGTATATTAACGACAATCAGAGTATAATGTGTCACTTAAACTGATTTATCCTTTCACTTTAGCATCCCATTGAGGGTGTTTTATTTACCTGCCATCGCATTCGTGCATGCCCTAATGGCCACAGTATTCGAATTGTGCGTTAGATATTGTAGGTTGAAATCCTGTTCAAAATTTTAGCATTAAGCATTTTAAGATAAACTCTAATAAAGGCCGCACTATTTTTCCAGTTCAGCTTAATAGTGGCTGTTAGTGGTGAGAGAACAGGCAATATTACAGTGGAATCTCAAACTGGAGAGTGCATGGCGTCGCATCAAAAACATTCAAATATGCGCACTATTTAACTAATCATAATACGCGCCACTCGTAGGTTTCTTAGCGTGATTTACAAATAATTAGGATTTCGAAAAAAATCTATTTATTTACACACACACAAATGTATTTATACATTTATTTATTTATTGATAAAGCGTAAGGCGTACGTTGCTTTTGCACAGTATGTCCCTTCTGTTTCGGCTGAGGCTGGTGGGCCAGCCGGACTGTTAACAACTTATAAAAGTCGCGGCAGATCCCACGTATTGTGGGAAGTTCTCTTGCACCCCATATTTCAATCGAAGTAGTAATCGAGTAGTTGCTTATGCCGCATTTTTTGGCTTTGATAGGTGTTTCACGACGTGTATCGATGTTTTCGTGTAAATTCAGTAGTTTTGTGCATATCGTGGCTTATCGCATTTTTTGAGATTTGAGATTGAGATTTGATTTATTTTCTGTACGTACAACAGAAAAAACGAAGCAAAAGCAAAAGGCTACATAGCCTGACGGAGGCTTTTGCTCCGAAATACAGTATGGCAAAAAAAATAATAATAACATAAAATAAAAACTATTATAACATGTCATACACAACTTAGACACAATTAGAGAACATCATTTTATACAAATACAGTTTGCAAATTCTGATCAAACATATAACCATCACAAACATAAAAAGGAACAGGACAGTAAATAGTACTGAAGTACCTAAAAACACATAGTTATCGCAATATATGCAATACGTGACGTAAAGAAAGCGTCTGCAGATACACATTCCTAAGCAGCTTGAACAAACAAACAAAAAAAAACAAACAAAAGGAGACAAAGAGTGTAACTGTGCTCTAAGCAGTTGGGACACATAGAGTAATGAATAATCCAAATGTCTGTATTATGCGTATACAATGCCATTATAAAGGAGAATTTCCTTAAACTTATTTTTGGAAGTTTTCTTATTTAGGTCAACTACGCCATTCAGTTTGTTGAGGACACTCGGTATTTGATAACCAATATGTTGTTGACCATAGGTTGTTCTAATGTGCGGAGTTCTTATACTATGTGTACGGAGACAGTACTCAGCACATCGAGAAGAATCGTACATGGGGTATAGTTTATTATTTTGGATATACAATAATAACTTATAATAATATATTTGGTTTGCTTGTAATATGAGATATTTAGAGAATAACGGACGTGCGCTAAGTCCTTGCGGTTGACCGTAATATCCCTCGAACATTCGTAGTACCTTCTTTTGAAGTGTAAGTAATGTCTTATAGTTTTGTGCTGTCGTTGTTCCCCAACACAAGACACAATAACTTAGCCTGGAATATAACAGTGTATAATATAATGCTTTCTTTAGCCAAAGTGGTAATAATGGACATAGTTTGTACATACATCCAACACTTCTGCTTAGATCTGCTGCCAATTTATTTATATGTTCATTCCAGGAAAGGTCTTGCTGGAACCACACACCTAATAATTTCTGTACCTTGACTTGTTCTCAGGTCTGACCCTCAAAGGAGACTTTTGGCTTTATATTCCGTGGCTTATTGATGGGCGCAAACAACATATATTTAGTTTTACTCGTGTTTAGCCGCAACTTGTTTACTTTAAGCCAGCAAGACAACTTATTTAGATATGCGTTTACAGTCCTTTCTAGTTCAGAGATCGAGGAACCAGCAAAAAAAATATCAGTGTCGTCAGCATACATGATTAATTTAGGAGAATCAGGAATGTCACACAAGTCATTTACATAAACTATAAACAATAAAGGACCAAGTATCGATCCTTGTGGGACACCTTTGTTGACCCTCGCACGGGGAGATGTCTCTTGATTAATAGCGACATACTGATAGCGGTCTGTTAAATAATTTTGAATTAACCTATTGGCAACTCCACGGACACCGTAGTTATTAAGTTTTTCTAAAAGAACACTATGGTGCACGGTGTCGAACGCTTTGCGGAAATCAACAAAAAGTCCAAGCGTATATAGCTTTTTCTCAAAATTGGTTAGGATCTCGTTTTTTATATTAAGTAATGCAATCTCGGTGGATTTACATTTTTGAAAGCCAAATTGGGCATCACTTATTACATTGTACTTCGGAAAAAATTTTTGTAATCTAATATTAATAGCACTTTCAAAAACTTTTGACAGAATCGGTAGTACCGATATTGGTCGGTAGTTTCCAATCTCTTGGTCATTACCACCCTTGAAAACCGGGCACACGCGAGCTATTTTTAATTCATCGGGAAAGACGCCGGTAACAAGAGTTAAATTAATAATATGTGACAACGCAGGTGATATAACATCAGCGACGTATTTTATTGGTATAGGTTTAATATCATCATAACCTGCTGCGCAATTGTTTTTAATCTTTGTTATTAATTCTTCAGTTTCATGGCATGAGATAGTGTGCAGAACTATGGAGTTAGATAAGCGACGGTCATTTACAGGCAATTGTGGATCCTCGTCATACCTCACTTCATCGAAATCACAACTTTTTATGAAGTAGTCATTCATTGCCGTTGCCACCTCTCGGTAACCAATACCACTAGAGTTATCCAGAACCCTAGGAATGTGGCTTTGTTTTATTTGACCAGAAAGATTTCTAACCTCGTTCCAAATTTTGCTCGGATTATCACTTATTCTACTAAATAAATTCTCATAATACCCGAATTTAGCGCGCCTTATTTCACCATTTAGATGGTTTCTGTATTTTTTGAACTCGCTTAGTAATTTGATATCTCGTGTCTTTATAAATGCATGGTACATGTTGTTCTTCTTTGTAATTTTTTTAAATAGCGCATTATTTATCCAAGGTTTTCTAATTTTCTGGCGTTTTGCGTTCTTCACCGACACCGGGAAAGCTTCATCTTAACAATGTATAAGTTTATCAATGAATAGCTTGTATGCCGAGTTAGCATCCCTTTCTTCTAACACGTGGTTCCAGTCTGTTGCGATAACACGATGCCGGAAGATTCCAAGCGTCTTAGCGTTGATCTGGCGACACCGTACTTTTTCATTGCTTTTGCAAGCACAATTGGAAGAAGGAATGGTGCAAAAGATCGGCAGATGATCGCTTATATCTACTGCCAGCGATCCAGCAACGCAAGACGGTGGGGGTGTGTTCGTAAAACATATATCAAGTAGTGTTGCAGACTGTGCAGTTAGTCGGGTTGCCTTAGAAATTACGTTATTACAGGCAAACTGTATTTCATATGTACAGGGTCGACCACATCTAAGCTGAACACCTCATTAGTATTCAAACCGGTAAAACTAGAACGTTTCTTATACTTCACGAGTGCAATGCCCGTTATAGAACGTCTAATCATGGCGTCGACAAACACAGTAATGATTTTCCGAATTATGTATTAAACAACAGCTTCAATGAGGTCTTGAATACTAATGAGGTGTTCAGCTTAAATGTGGACGACTCTGTACATGACAAGACTATTTTTACTTACACTAGTAATGTTGGACGAGCTACAGCGAAACATTAATGCTGTCTACATAATATAACTTCGTCGAAATAACGTGTTAAACATATATTCATTAAAATATTTTTTTAGGGTCTTTCATTCCTTCGCGACACTGATTTCGAAATCTCTATACGTGCGCCTTGGCAACAACATTATATCAACATCTCATAGCACAAAGTGTCTCGGTGTGTTTTGCACAAGCACCTGAAATTTAATTTAATCTCCATGCGCAATCAGTTCTCCGTGAGATTTGCAATGCGGGCCATCGTCGAAACCCGCACATATTTTCACCCGCACATTATCCATTCCCTGTATCATGCAGACATTCACAGCCATTTATCTTATTGCATACCAGCCTTGAGTTTCCCATACTTCACACACCTGAGCCAGCTTCAGCGTCTGCAATGTCAGGCACTTCATCTCATGACTTTCAGCCGTTTCTTATCCAGGGCAACGCCATTTTATTGCAGTTTAAATATCCCGCCTCTTTACCAGCTCATTCAGCTTGAGCTATCAATAGTCATACACAAGTTATTTCGTAATATTGCGCATACAGATGATTTTGTCGTTGAAATATTTATTGCGATAGCAATTGTATGGACACTCTCGACGGGTTCTTGCCGTCGCCGTCATTGTCCGTATAAAGTCCAAATTGATAGCATCACCCCACGTAAGGTATCTTCTGCCCGCGAGCTGAAGCGGAGATGAAACAAGCTGGCCGTCTCCGTCACACGTAGGGCGCATACGATAACATCACCCCGCGTACGAGGGCTGCCGTCGATTGCTCATCAAGCAGAGACGAAACGCCCCGTTTTCCTTTCGTAAGGAGCATGAAGGGACGCCAAGGGGGGAAGCGGGGGGGGGGGGGCTCCGTCGCTCGAAGGGCGCGGTCGCTAGCGCGCGCGCTATCTCGACAAGCATCAGGAGACGGCTCGTAAGCTTGCTGTGCTCGCAACGCTTACTCCGCGTTTACAGAACTGACAGCATGAAAACCACTTCGGCCCATGGAGCGGCCGTGTTCTCTTAAACCAGCGTTTTCCTGAGTTATGCGAGATCGGATCCAAAAGAGTTAGCTGCCAGCTTTACCTCGTATAACATTACAATTTGTTGCTATCTCATTCATTGCTTTGCCCTTAAGCGAAACTGTGATATTTGTAAATAATAACCTTATCTTACTAGGTTGTATGAACTTGATAACCGTCTTTTACCTAAAGGGAGCACTGACTACGGTAGGTTCACTACAAAATTTGCAGGAATGAAGCTGTGGAATTATATGCCAACTACAATGAAATTATCACCAACTGAAGATGCAACGAATTGCCAAGCAAGGAAATATTTTGTGCAACAACTCTGTTCATCCTAACAGCTGACTTTTGTAATTGTAATAATAACAAATGATGTAGCCATACTCATACATCTTACGTTGCGTCCATGTTTTTATGGTTACCTGACGTTGCTCGTTCATTGCAGAAGTCTTCTTTTCAATTCTCGCCTGATTAAACATATTTATATTTTCGTTTTTTTTTTTCGCACTGTTATTTACATTTTGAAAATGTCTGTGTAGTTACCGCAACTACTGCTTGATGTATATGTATCACTTTTTTTCATTTACATTATGTATGCGAGCCCCCCAACAGTTTTAACTTTGGGGCTCTCCCTGTTTTACTAATTTTGTATTCATTATAACGTAAAACTGATATCTTTCATGAATAAAAATTGAACCTGAACCAGGTACGTCAACTGAACCGGCGTGTAAGGAGTAGCTTATGGTGCGACGCAACGACGGCACCCACGTTACAGCACAGAGAGAGAAAGAGGGAGAGACATAATTTATCAGAAGGCAGTGAGGACGGTCTGAGCTAGTTCTCCGTAGCCTGCTACTCTAGACAGGTGAAAAAGAGTGATGATGGGAAGAGGAAGAGCTGATGCGTATATACAATAATTACCTAACAAAGCGGTTTCGCTACAGTATAATGTCCACTCCAGGGCTATTAAAAAAATCTGCCCTTGCAGCAGTTGTTGATGGTGTCTGATCGCAGATTGCTGACAAAATGCCATTTGCATTTACTTTCACCGGATTCGCCTGGCCGTTACCTTCACTCGCCGCTATGCACACCTCATCTTCCATGCGCATCAGAGGCGTAGCCAGCAATTTTTTTCTAAGGGGGGCGGTGGGTTGGGATTCAACCACCCTTTAAGGTTGTTCGTGCGTGCGTTTGTATAAGTGCATGTATATATACGCATGCGAAATTGAAACATTTCGGGGAGGGGTGCTGGGTTCACACATCCCTCCCCCTGGCTACGCCAGAGGTGCGGATAGCCTGAAAAGTGAACGCTGGCGATTGTGCTAAACCATAGCACATCTGGTTTGTGACAACCCCCTTTGTGTCACAAAGAAAAACGCTTGCTTCAACGCTGGCAAGAATCGGTGTGGCAAAACAGCACAAACCTCACTTGCCACGAAACGAACTGTAAGCAGCGATCGCCGGCGTATTCCTTCGGCGATGAGCAACGCTAGACAATAGCTTGCTGAGTCATAGGGGTACATGTTTAATGTTTGTACATGTATTATCAAGCGGATAGCCAACATTGCAACCACTATTGACATTAGAAAAGCACCGCCACCGCACAGGCAAGGGGGCGATCGGAGATCTCTGTTCGTTCCGCGTTCGTTCTGGCAGTGTTACGTCACAAAGTGGGTGGTCCGGAGCTCTCTACCGCCGAGAGGAAGAGGACAGCCAATCGTCAAGCGGCGAGCTTTCCGGAAGTAGACGCGTTTGTCCTCGGCAAGGGGACCGTATGCTCCAAAACGAAGTGTTTCGCGCCTTCTAAGAAATACAGTTGTTATACGAAAAGATATTGTTTTTTTCTTCTCAAGCTGAAACAGTTTCTGAAACAGCAATAGGTTTGAGTACGGATATTTATTAGTGTTACTTTTTCTAACGTGCTCGCTATGTAGTGTCGCGCACGCCAAGAAAAAGAAGAGAAAAGTAGCGCTGGGACCAGTTTTTCAAGATGTCGTCCCACCGCGAAAGTCTTCCTTGGCCCCCGGGTGTCGGATCATCAAAGGGAGCTTCTGTTGGCATTTATGAAAGAGCACCCACATATCGCGACGCCGTCGTCCCCAGTGGGGCCGTCGTTCACGAGTGAGGACCGGGACGACATGTGGCAGTAGCAGGTAGCGCTTTTGAACGAAGAAGTCCCTGCGCGTAAGACCACAGGCCAGTGGCAGGCCCGTTCGTTTCGTTCGCACCGTTCGTTTCGAGAACCGAAAGCGACGCCGCACTCGCTAATGTCTTGAAACGCGTCTCGCACCTCCAACCGCTCTGCCTCTGCTTCGAGAAACGCAGCAAGAGAAGCACCGGTCCCAAGCGCCATTTTCTCAAAATCAGCTGTTGCGGCAGCCGCTACCGCCGCATCATGCCGTGCGAAGCCGCTTGCTCGCTCGAGAGAACGCGTTCGAACGGTCTCTCGCTCCGTTCGTTTGTAGCAGACAACATGCTCCTTATGACGCGGTATGACGTCATCAAAAAATAAAAGATGAAGCAAAAAGAAAAAAAGAAATGGCTACGCCCATCAGAGACGGCGTTTCTCCGGCTTCGGCCAATTGTGTGAGCCGCCGGACTGGGCGCGGAACAAAAGGCGCAGAACAAAGGCGCAGAAAAGAGATCTCCGATCGCCCCCTAGGCAACCAAAAGAGTTAGCTGCCTGCTCTTAGTTGCGTGGTGCTGAGTAAGAGTCATTACAGGACGTTTGTCGGCGTTTGTCTTCCACAATAAAATTACCAACTACAACAATTCATATTTCGTTGTCTCGTTCAGCCCTTCTAAAGTGGGATAACCTCTTTAATGTATAATTTCGCTGTTCCGAGGTTGATATAGACTGTGATTCGTGTGCAGCGGTTACCCTTATACCACGGGCCGTGGTATGCGAGTATGCGCAACACGTGACCGTGAAACGAGTTCCATGACGTACGCGGCAGGCATGTCATATTATTCATGTCATGACCTGTCAGTTATAATTGTTATGCTCGCATGTCATCTCGTATATGCAAACTAACGACATCGCACACACATAGGCGGCTAGATAGATAGATAGATAGATAGATAGATAGATAGATAGATAGATAGATAGATAGATAGATAGATAGATAGATAGATAGATAGATAGATAGATAGATAGATAGATAGATAGATAGATAGATAGATAGATCCCCCACTGCAGTTTCCCCCACTGCAGTCTTCAAGTGGCCAGTCGGGTGTTTTTTTTTGTCACGGGAAAGCGTAATTTAGTAACAGGGTGGCAGTTATTTTACTCTTTAGTGTCCTTTTATCAACGGCATCGTATACCTAGTGAGTGGTTTTATCAGTGTAGTTAAATCATTGCACGGTCGAAGACACTGTGGGCGCCGGCCACATTACATTCCCGTTACTATGTAAGGCAAGTATGTGGAAATACGTATCAAAGGCGCTTGAGGGCCGTTTGCTTAGATAGGTGCACAACGCCACGTGGTCTAAATTTCCGAAGCCCTACACTACGGTGTCTCTCATAATCATGTCGTCGTTTTCGGACGTTAAACCCCAACAATTATAATTATAAAATGTGCTACAGTGGAGACAAACCGCTTCCTGGTCAGTGTCAGTGGTCCTCAGCTGCTTAGGAAATTACAGTCGATGTTAGCGAAGTTCCGGCAGGCGAGGCTGAACCGCCTTAGGGCGAAATCTGACACTTGTAGTATTTTCACAGCAAACGCGGACCTTGCGTTTGCGCAGGAATCGCGAAACACCACTCGTTATCCGTTTCTAAGCAACTCGGCAACCCTGAATAAATGTGTCGCCAATACAGCGCATTGCACATCGTTCACTTCGCACAATAACAGGCTCGCGAAGAAGCGGACTACGTTCTCGAGCAGTGTTAACCATTTGCACATGTCGCCATTTATTGCGTTTTATATGTTGCTGTCTCGGCCAGGTACTTCCACTGCATGGGCAACTACCGCGCTGTTCACGAGTGTGGCAACTCGGAGGATGCTCGGCACGCCGCTGAAGTGATCAGCAACTGCCGCGAGGAAGCGGACGCCGGTGGAGCTGACAGTGCTGCCGATCAGGAGGCCAACCGATATGGCCGAGGGGGCGGCGACTGCGCCCACCGGTATCTGGCTGCGGTGCGCTGCGCTTACAACCCGGAAACCAGGAGGTGCGGATGAGCAGACGTACCATCCTGTGATGCCCATTCATAGGCTATGTCTTTCAGTCATTCAAAATGTGGGGCCTTGAATTTTTACAATCTAACCGATGATCAGAGCAATAAAGCCGCTTCTTTTGCGTTTGTTGTAAGTGTCATTTCTCTTGAGCTGTTTACTCTGGTATATCTTGGTGTTTTTAAAAGCCACTGTACGCTATCGACTCCTGGTACCAGCAAAAGCTCATGAACGCCAATGACATCTAACACCAGTTGTTTATTCTTGCCGAAGCGTTTCTATTTAGTCTGAACAGTACCACATCACCTCTTGCACGCGTGACGGAGTCCTGTCTTAATTTGCAGGCTTTTATTAATTGACGCTCCACTGAACGGGCGAGCCCACGGACATCAAACAACACAACCATTTTTGCTTTGGGAATTTCGCGTCAAGAAATCATCCGTAATATTTATTTTGCTTCTGACAAAGTGGTTCCTTTGGGAGTACTTGGGATTCTCAAGCTTCTTCGCCGTCTAAGCCACCCTCGAAGTGATCCATCTTTCTTCTTTTATATTTCTGCAACTTCCACAGTTACCACTCATATGTTGCTGCAGAAAAAAAAAATTAAACGTTTAAAAAGTCACATATCAGTTTAAAGGTCAACATCTTCGTCCTTGAGACCGTAATTTCTGAAAGTCTACCGTTTATCTTCCTTCCTGATAATATCGCACGCCGCATTTCTGTAGTACTGCTGTTGTCTACTACAAATTTTAGAAAAAAAGGTCTACAAAATATATTCCTTCGTATTTTCTGAGCCGTTTGTTCTTCACTAGTTGTTATTATTTTAGTCTTATTTATGTCCAGAATACTAGTATTAATTGCGAAATGAAATTCAAGGAAATTCAGCGGCGCAACCGAAACGAGTAATAGAATAACTGCCATATTCTTCTGAGACGTCCAGTATGAGCGAGGGTCGTTATTTCAACCATCAACTGGCTTCGTTGTGTGGGTGTGCGGGCTGCGCTTTGAATTATAGCACGCATGATGCACATACGTTAACGAACGCAGAAGAACTACACCTCCGTAATCGTTGTATTGAACAGTGATGTCATTCTGGTCGTGTGCTTGTTGCACTCATCGGTGCTTCGGTTTCGGTTTTGCCGTTGAATTTGGTTAAATTTCAGTACGCCACAATAATTAACAGCGGCCGCTTCTCCAATATCTCAAAGCTGCGATGGGTTCTTCGCATGAAGAACTTCAAGTCTGCCGTGTTGCATAACTGTCTAACTTCACTAATTAAGAAGTTGATGAATTTAACTTTCTTAATTACTGTCCCAGTGTATGTCCCGAACTATCTTAAGGATGCCTGCGGCTCCGTAAAAAGCAATTGCGAAGGCAGGGCGCAAATATCGCATTTTGTTGATTTTTTAGGATTTTCGGACACATTTCTTGAAACACCCTGTATGTACAGTTGCGCTCAATATGACTTGCAACGCGGGAGCGCGTGAACTCACGAGTTTAAAAATTGCCCATGGCTTCAACTTGTTTTCATTTGAGCAAATAAATGATATTTTCTTGTTTGGAATCATCTTCGAGTGCGAGAACAGCGTTTAGTTATGGAAATAAGGGCTAGTGGAAGTCGTAGGTAGTCCTTGAACTCGTCAGGCCACGCGCTCCCGCGTTGCAAGTCATATTGAGCGCAACTGTACAGTACTCACGGATTCAAAGAGGACAATTTAGGGCTAAGTAACGCACATACTATAGTTTTCACTGTGTTCAGTTCGGGTCATATCGGCGTAATTTCGACTCGAGCGCCTAGATCAAAGCGAACACTATCTTTAGAGACCAGATTCGTCGCGACGTGACGTCGTTATCTCGAACGATTGCGCATATTAGTCGTTTTACTAAAAAAAACTTGATGTCGCGTTTGAATCTGTGGGTACTGTACACCTATGACTCCGTAAGCTATATTCAAGCGTTGCGCGAATGTGCCTACGACCAAGCTATATGTGAACTGGTAACGAAACTTCCATAGAAGCCCATGTGTCAAGTAGCTGGCGGATCGTTGCCACCGTCGCCGTGTACGTATCGTGGGGACAACTAACATCGAGCAAAAAATGAAAATTAAAATATGACATCGCAACCGCAAGCGCTAGCAAGGTTGCGCATTTGGGAAACGTTGCAACGCCGTTCCGCAAGCCCGCTTCACTGCGCCGCGCACTTCCTTGGGGCGCTGCTTGGGGCAACGGAAAGACTGGACGGCCAAGCGGGTGACAAGATCGTATGCTGATTTATATTTTACAGCGAAAGCTGTTGTGAGATCACAACAACGGCCGTTTTTGGCGCCGTAGTTGTCTGCCCCCGGCCGCCGCCAGCGCCCGTAACCGCTGTCGTGCGAAATAAGAAAAAAAAAAACGAAATAAGAAAAAAATATATACGATGGAACGAGGTTCGACTCTCGGCCCTCGGCGTAGGAGCCCACTATGCTACCACAGAGCCATGCCGTTCTTTTCTTTATTTCCGGTTGTACGTGACACAAACGGGGACAACAGAATTATATTACAAGACACCACAAACATGTAAGCACACATCTACCGTCAACCACTACATAAACAACACTGTGATTTCAAATTCCTTCATAGTAACCAGGGGTTCTCCTCAAGCCAACCATGAAGGACCACATTCTTTTGTCTTTTTCAACTCGATAAACCGGGCCATACTTTCTTGAAAATACTGTCTTGCTGGTCTTCTATCCGGGTCACAGTAAAATCCAGCCATTCGTGAGCGCGATATACTTTGCATGCAAATGATCATGAATAGGTCAAAAGATAATCCGTCCTCATTGTCTATTGCCAAGTACCTAATTCCATGTGGGTCTAACGGAAATTCTTTTTTATTGGAATTTTTCTTTATTAAATCATCGTACACACAGGAACACTACCAGTAAGAACCTTTTTAGAGGAGCGAGGTTTCTATATGCCATGGTGCTCCGACTCTTAATCTGTAACCAACCTGAAACAATTGACCACGTCTTTCTGCACTGTTGGGAGGCGCTGTACATTTGGACGTGTTGCAGAATACCACACAGCCATGCCGGTGCATGAAACTCCTTTGTAAAAAGACCCTATACAGGCTTCATATCCGGAAGCAAACACATTAAGATATGCAATATAGAGTGATAGAAGAGTAAAATAACAACCAGACGTCACATCATGCGACTTCTGCAACGAGGCGTCACACAATGCGAACTGCGCAACGAGTGGGTTGTTGAATTCTTCCAACGCCTTACAAAGGGCCCTGCCGTAATACTTCATCGTCATCAGGCACAGCATCAACAAAGTGCACATAATGCCCTAGTTGTATTTAGCGGGTACCACGGTTCGCAGAATGACGAAAAATGGCATAGTGGCTGCTTCCCTACTTCACAAAAATTACGATGATTTATGGCGTAGAGGGTTCCTCGCACGTGCACTCGTATTGGTTGCCAAGGAAACCCATAAGGCCCCCATGATCCATTTCCTCAGGGTCTCAATAAAGTTCTTCACCCTCTCTCTCTTTCTCAAGTTAACGTATGTCATATAGCGTGGCGGGAGAGTGAAATAGCAACCGGACGTCACACATTGCGAATTACGTAACCAGTGGGTAAAGCTTCCAACCCATTACAAAAGGCTCAGCCAAAATTCTTCATTGTCATCAGCCGTCGCATCAACAAAGTGCACATAATGCCTTACAGATGTGTTATGGCGAGGTACTAGCTGTACCTCGCTTCTCGTTAGAATGACGAATAATGGCGTAGTGAGTGTCTCTCTACTTTACCAAAATTATGATTTCTGGCGTGGTGTGTACCTTGCTAGTGCACTTGTATTGCAGCCCCAAGAGAGTTTACAACGGGCTCTAGAAATGCCGCTCTTCCTGCTTTCGTTTGGACTGTGCTGCGCTTTCCGCGCAGGCCCGGCGTTTTTTCACATTCCTGTGAAATGTTACAAGAAAGAATTTATGAAACGGGAATGACACTCTCTTACACGGAGGCTAATTGCCGTTTTTGTTTCTATTGTGGCGGTTGTAATACATATTTGTCTTTTACTAAACAGCCTGTTGTTTTTCTGATGTGGCGGATATAATACATGTTTCCCTTTTACTAAACGGAGGCCAAATGCTAGAGACCCGGGTACTTAGATTTAGTTGCACGTTAAAGAACACCGGATGATCAATATTTCCGGAGTTCTCCACTGCGGCGTCCCTCATAATCATATTGTGGTGTTTGGACGTAATGCGCCAACACTTATTTTTATACTATTTTACTAAACAAATTCGCAAGTATAGCACGAGACAAGCACCGATCTTGCATTGTATTCCATCTGTTCATCTTTTCATAGTTGACATCAACAGAAAATAACTCGACAAGATCATATATTCGTTGCGTGATCCAGTCTATGGGCTTGCGCGAGTCGCCCTTCAAAGATCATCAGTGTTCCTCTGAACATGCGTACCCAGTTCTCTCATCAGCCGAAAGATCGCAGAAACAGCTTTCGGCCGGACTTTAGCGATTCGCAAATATTTTTGCCGCTGTAGTAAACATCGACATAAACAATATGTTCTAAGGATATTATTACGTTAGTTTTTTCTTCATGCAGCCACAGCTCTTAGTAGACGCGAACGTGTATTCGCACTGAGGTACGTGGTCTACACCGTCGCCATTTCAGACGCTCCGGCCTTGATGTAAGCAGATACGACTAACGGTCCAGCAAATGTAATTGATTTAGCTCTGGGACTCGCCTGCCACCGCAAGCAGCGTTCTGATGATATCTGCACCGGAGCTAATGGTCGGCATAGACAGGCACGCAATTCATTGGCAAATAAACTTGCTCGCCCGCAGGAAAGTTTTCGAAGATTCCTGAAACTGTTGCTCCGTAAGCAACTCTTTGTTTGCCCAGCGATGCCTACGCTGATTTGCAGCCTTACATCAGGGACTTCTATCACTCAGGGTGAAAAAAAACGGGCCGTACAAGTTCAACGAGACTGCATACCACGCTTACAGTTTGTCTAGGAGCGGGAACATTTTGTACTGCCCTCGCAATGGCTGAAGTCATATTCATGCCTAGTGCGCCAGGTGCCGTCAATGCAAGCGAAGATACATTACGAATTTCCGTGCCTCACGTAAGTAGATTTTATAAAAGAGACCATAAAAGGACAGCCTAATATCGCTTACTTTTGAACTCGCAACCTTCCGTTACACTGCCTTTAATGAAATCTGGCGCCTATGCTCTCAATAAGAGGAACATTTCTCCCGTCGTGATCACAAAAAAATCCGGCCAAATTCACGCACTCTGGGAATCGATGAAATGTCAAGCATTCAGCGAGGAGATGCATACATCGCGTTGCTTGGATTTAAGGGAAGTCAAGCTTTCATGTCATGACATGTCGTTCCCTATCCCGCACATATACCATGCCCATGGTGCGTGTGTCATGTCTATCATGCATGCATGCATGTACAATCTGGTAATACCATGCTAGTAGACCGTATATTCTCGTATACTGTTGAATCCCTCGACAACGAAAGTCCTCAAGAACAAAATTATCGCGGCAATGAACAAATCTGGCGTCGCCCCCGGCGAACTTCCATGGCGTTCATTGCATTTGCCCCCACTCGACAGTGAAGATATTTCAAAAAGCACTCCCGCAATAACAAAACTTTGAGGTAGTCACCCGGAACATTTTTCTCAAACTATGAGCTACTTGGGAACTCATAAGACTGAAAATTGCAGCACCGCTCATTCGAAAAAATCGGGCAGATACGTTTTCGCCAACAAGCATCGGTGCCACCATTGCTGTTTACATTCGGTCGGATGATGACGATAGCAACAGCTCTTTTCCCCCTGAGAAGAGTCTTGTTTTTTGCTAACGCCTCTGTTAGCAAAAAACTGTTCTCAGCATCGGCACATGACGTTTCGAGTAACGACATACACAAAAGTGAGCCGACAGACATTCCGTAGACTACCTAACTGCTTGCTGTTTCGCGTCTCTCCGCGTGCACGCTACGCCGAGATCTCCTGCACTTTGCTTACGTGCAGTGTTGTTGGGCCTTTCGGAAATATGTCTCCTTCTATTAATATGCCTAAGTTTTAGACACTTTATGCGAAATATAGCATCATCGGCAAAGCTGCGAAAGACCGAAAAAAAAGCGGACATTGCAGCCCGTGAAGCTCGCTGTGTACAATTCTCAAATCGAAACACAGCGTAATTATGGTTGTGCGAAGTAATTGGTGCGCGTATTTTCCTATTTTCGCGACAACGAAAATCTTACGAGAATGAAGAAAAATCGCTTCCCCGGCGATTTCGTTATTGAGGGTTTCGACTGTACACAATACATGCCCTGTCTTTATGGTCGTCAACGCACTTGTGTCATGCCATATATATTTTGGTATATATGTAGTGAATGAAACGGCAGCGAGCATGCAAAAACTGTGTTGCGTAAGTCATGCCGTACATGATACGCACTTTATGATTTTCATGTTACTTGTCATTTATGTTCGTCACGCATTCATGGCAAGCCATACCAGTTTTGGTATATATCCATTTAATGAAATGGCCGCGAGGGCACCATGAGCGTACCATGCCGTAAGTGACATGCATTTCATGATTTTAATTTAACGACCAGCCACTTATATCGCGATGCAGTCATGTCACGCCATACCCCTTTTGATATTACACGCAAACGAAACGGCTGCGGGCGCGCGCATCATGAGCGTGGCATGTAAATCATGCCGTACATAACATGCATTTCATAATTTTCATGCTACAACATGCTATATAGACGTCCGACTGTGCCCAGGCGGCGCTGCGAAAAACACCGCCACCAGCGCCCTCATCGTAGCCCTGGCACTAACTGGGTAGTGCAAAGAGAGCCCCCCGCAAGCGAATGTGCATAGGCCGCAATATAACCCTCCTCTTTCGTTGGTGTCGAGGCGCGGTTTCCTGAAAATCAAGGACCTGGAAAGCTTCTTCCGCCAATCCACGCTTCAGAAACAAAGGAAGCTGATCAAAGCGAACTGCGAGTACAATGCAAAATAAGTTTTAGTTATTCCCGCGCGCTGCAACTCGCAAGTACAAGCGAGCATCACACGACACCGAGTTCGAGGCAAGCCCTCCGACATCCGTTCTCTAGAGCCTACATGCGTTAAAATCGGGTATATACGTATGCCACAGCGATAAAGTATCTACGTACACGATCAATTTACTTAGCTATGCATCTTACGATCAGTGGTACAAAACTCGGTTCATCAGGGGCGAATGGCTCCGGCGATTTTCGCCTTTTCAGTTGCATTCTCCCTTAATTCATCTCTCGCTTCCTGTGCATTGGAGTGTTTTATTACGCATCCTCAAATGGTCTTTTGATGGTCGTCTTCCGTTTGTATGTACTGCAAATGGGGATACGTGCGTGTCCACTTTCGCGGGGTACAACCAAAGGCAAAACCGTGGCCTCCGAGATAGCTAGGGCAACCGCGGAGGACACGGGCGAAACAAACCTGAAGGGGGTCACGACCAGCATTCTGCGATTTACTTGTATGACGCACGTGGTGTCAGCTAGTTAGAACCAGAACTCTGAGCCTTCAAAACGTACATACGTCCGCGATGCTGTGTTGTGACGACCAACTCGTCGCGGTGTGCGTATCACGCGTCTCCAGTCTGCTTCTAGCTGCTCACTTCGTGTTACACGACAAGCACCGCGGTGAGAGCCTCTGCTGAGCTTCATAGTCAAGGTTACCACGGTTTTGCATCAGGGCTACGCAAAACAACAGCAGAGCCACACATTCATGCCACCGGCTGTGGAAAACGCCGGTACTTCGCTTACCCAACACGCTCGCAACGGCCCGTATCCAGCGCTCTCGCCTTTCTTCTTCGTACGACAACTATAGAAATCGGTAAAACTGAACGTTGTTAATCAGTCTTTTACGTCCGTGGCAATTCACAACGCAACAGTGCGTCTTTTGCGGAGTTTCTTCGTAGCGTGCGGAGGGGTCTCGTCTGCTGCTGTTTTCGCCGTCGTTCAGGTGAGTGATCCAGCAAGCACTTCACGACGGCTCGGTGGCGCGTCCGACTAGCGGAGAGCAATTCACAGCTCTCGTTCTGAGTGCTAAATGCGCAAACACACGCGATATTAAGCTCAATCGTTGTTTCGCACTCGCTAGTTGCACCTGGTCCCATAGCAAACTGTGCGAGAGAGTCGGTCTATGCACTACTCAATACTTATCCGACAGGTGGCGCCACACATCTTGGAAACTCCAGAGTCTGACGTCTATATGTTCGTCATGCAGTGATGTCACTGCATACTAATTTTGATATGTATGGTATGATATGATATGTACGATATGACATGCAAATCTGCCGCGAACGTAGCATGAACATAGCATGTAAATCATGTCATACTCCATGATTTTTATGTTACGACGGGTCATTTATATCCGCCATGCAGTCATGCCACGCCATACGAAACTTCGTGGATATCACTCCACGAAAGGCCGCGAACATACAATAAGCGTGACAAGTAAATCATGTCATACATGACATGCATTTGATGGTTTTCATGTTACGACCTGTGATTTATTTCATCATAAAGTCATGCCACGTCATATCGGTTTCGGTATATATCACTCTAGCGAAACGGCCGCAAGCGCACCATACACGTGGCATGTAAATTATGTCGCACATGACACTAATTCATGATTTTTATGTCACGGCCCGTCATTCATGTTCATCATTCAGTCATGTCGCGAAGTGCCCATCTTGGTATATACCAAGCGAGCGAAATGGCCGCGACTGCACCAAGCAGTGTCATGTAAATCTTGTAGTACATGACATGAATTTCATGATTAGCAATGTTACGACCTGCCAGTTATGTTCGCCATACACTCTTCTCAAGTCATACCAATTTTGGTACATAGCCCCTCAATGAAACGACCGCGAGCGCTCTAAGACCGTGTGATGTAAATCATGCTGTACATGACATGAATGTAATGATTTGCATGTCAAGATCTGTCATGTGTATTAGCCATATACTCATGTCCCACCATCGCAATTTTGATATAAATCATTTTTCCCTAAACGGCCGTGAGAGCACCAAGACTACGGAATGTAAATCATGATTTTCATGTTCAGCCTGTCATTTATGTTCGTCACAAAGTCATGTGACGCCACAGCAGCACTCTTCTTTTTCGCACCACTCTATTTCCGGAAACCGCTGGAACATGAAAACAGCCTACCTCAAACTTGGGCAGAACTTATGTGCAAAGAAATTCGGCAAATCCCGCTGATTCTGGGAGTCGATGTCATCATCATACCGAAATTTGTTTTATTGCTTTAAGTCAAGCGTTGCGAGTTGGACCGACTTTGCGCATTTTGAGTCCTTATGGATCATGGGCAGGACCGTAGCGAGGAATTTTTTTCGGGGAATTGGGGGCGCGGGAGAGCACTTGCTGAACGCTTTAACTATACGAAAGCACCTATTTTGAGGAAAGCATATAATGGAGGAAGCAGCAATTTGGTGGGGAGGGCGGGGGGGTCTTAGGGCCTTACCTCCCGCCCCCCTCCTCTGCTGGCCACGGGATTGATCGTGGGCTCACACCAAAGGGTATCCTATGGTCCGACGTTACGTCGGAACTCACCTTATAGGGCATAAAGGTAAGTTTTATCGAGATGAACTTCACACTACGGTGCGATGATGTGCACATCATAGCGGTTCTTGCCGTATTCTTCCGGGTTGAGCAATGGTTGACCATAGCTTGGCGAGTCATAGCAGGTAATATAATTGATTACATTGTTAAAAACGCGAATAACCAACGCTGCAACTACAGTTGACGTTGCCACGCTTGACACCATTATAGGTCTTTATTTGTAAGCAGTTTCAAGCACTGGCGTAGCTCTGTGGGTGAATAATTGACTGCTACATAGAATGCCTGGGTTCCACTGCAGCGCTAACCGTAATTTTCAATCTTTCCGTCCCTGTGGTATTTCCCTCACCGACAAATTTACCGACGGCTGCCCCGCATTTTCTGCGACACAAGCTCCATAACGCCATCGTGTAAAATTTTTTGAAAATCTGTTAACGCTGTTCCTTCGTTGATACAAGCAGTGAATCACCTGTGGCTCATACCCGCATTCCATGGGCCGTTATACACGGGTATGTGCCACACGTGACTGAAGAGGAAAGGGTTTTATGACGCATGAGACAAGTACCTCATGCTGGTCATATAAGAACCTGTTCATCGTCTTCGTCATACAGTAATGCCCACCCATGCAAATTTTGGTATTTGTCAAGTTAAGGAGACGACGACGAGAGCACCCAGACGTATGCGGATAGATAGATAGATAGATAGATAGATAGATAGATAGATAGATAGATAGATAGATAGATAGATAGATAGATAGATAGATAGATAGATAGATAGATAGATAGATAGATAAAAAAGTCAAAGTGCCTTTGGTTAGCCAAGAAATGCTTCGCATTTAAAATGCCCAGGAATGCCGGACTGCTGCGGTGTGAAACATTTGTACATTAGTAGTGGAAGACCTGCATCTTCGATTGCATCAATTTAATGCACTGTTTGAATATCTTGAAATATCCGCTAACATTAGGGGGAAGTTTCTATATTTCCGTTTGCTTCATTATTATTGTACTTGGTTTATCATCACAGTATTGAACAATTACTACTAACCCACTACTTGCCTCCAGTGAGTGAAAATGATAAGGAGCTCTGTTCTTGCGGTTCGTCACCGAACGAGCGCACTAGCTAGTGCTGGGCAGTATCGAAGATACATGTATCTTAGATACTATCTTAGATACTCTATGGGTATCTTGTATCTGTATCGCGATACGTCTCTAAAGACGAGTATCTGTATCTGTATTTCCGATACATTCGATAATGTATCGTGTATCTTAAGATACAAGATACTTCTATCGCAACACAACCGTGCGAAACAACAATCGCTGGCCAATCTCCGCTTCTCAAGCTGGTACTGGTGCCACTAAGCTATCTGATTAAGTCTTAGGGCAGTGACGCAATTTTATTTTTCCGCCAGAGTCTACGCCCAGCCCACGTACTTTTTGTTTTCTCGTCCCTTTTCTTTTTAGTTGCGCCAGTGCCGCGACACTTGCTTTTAGCCACTGTCCTGCGCCGCGTGCTCCACTGCGTGCGGCGTCTATCGCGCAAATTCTGATGTAGCTACAGTGTCGTTATTGAAGATTATCTTGCGTCTTGCGTCTTGCTCCGTAACGAAATGTATTGGAAGGAACTCGTGGACGTAAGTTTGAATTGCATGCAATAAATTAACTTATATGCAAATAAAATTCTAACAACTTTAGCTGGTACTGATGCTAGATCTAAAAGAGCAAGCGTTTACCTAACAGACAATATCTTGGCATACTGTATTTCTCACTTTCTGCTACATTTATTCAAAGAAATTATGAAATCATCAGTTCATTATTAGCACAAGTGCTTTCTTAGCTGTCAGTTTGCATCTCATACATGACCTAGGTCTCTGCACTGTTTTTCCGGTCTGGTCACTGCAGTAGGTCTTTTGCAACGCGCTCCCAAAATAAGATCTCTGCTTTATCCTTCTGCTTTATTTCTACTACTGTTAACACATTTTGACGTTGCCAAGGCGATTTTGAAAACAAATATATAATTATGTGAGCGTGTTTTGAGTATACAGTACAAACCATTCAGCTTACCGCTTAGAAAAATAGCGAAGTTGAGTTTGCATTATAATAATGAAAATCATTAGGAGCCATCTTAAAGATGTTAGGAAGGGTACTCGGGAAACGTTGTTTTACTGAATGCTCCCTTTTACTCATGAGCGTCCCAACGAGACGTTTCAGGCAATTTTTCATAGGCACTGAATTTTCTGTTATCTCAACAGGTACGTTGACGATACTTCATGCTGGATGCTATGAGCGTCCCCTTTCAAACGGGGCGGTGTCATGTCTGCCACCAGACTCGAAAAAAAAAACTTCCTTGTTTCATGTTGGCCTAATACCTTACCTACATTGATTAAATCTATGTTATTATACCAAAAAAAATATAAATTCACGGTCCATCTCTCTGCCTCTTAAGGCAGACTGACCTTATTTTTCCCCATTATTTATTTTTGTATTTTATGTCTACTTTTCTGCCACCAATACTCTAGTCGTCTCTTATTTCTATCGCGGACGTGTTCTGCTTTCCATCGTTGTCCCTAAAACACAAGGCTTCATGTAGACTCGTGCCCACACGTATACCTGGGTGAATATCGCCACATTCAATCAGTACATGTTCCATCGTTTCCTTAGTTGCTCCGCAGCACGTACATTGTTCTTCTTCGTTACTGAATCTCGCTTTATAACTACGCGTTCTAAGGCAGCCCGACCTTGCTTCAAACAGTAAAGCGCTTCCCCTTGAATTATCATAAAACCTTCCCTCCTTATTTCGTTTTTCCCTTTCGGTAGTTACTCAGAGCCGGCTTCTTTTCCATCGCTGCCATCCAATAAGTCCTCTCCGCCGCTCAGACCTTCCGCTTAATGCTCCTTGTTGCCATATCGCCCGCACTGCTAGCCGTATATTTACTGGTGAGCCTCCTAGTTCTTTTTCCCCACTGCGTGTCAACGCTTTTTCTATACAAATACCTGAAAACCTTCTATGCCCATCTATTATTCATTTTCCTCAGCCTCTCTTCGAATCTCATTTTGCTCTGAGCTTCCCTCACTTCAAAGCCTGTCCATCCCATGTCACCCTTTACAGCCTCATTTGTCGTCTTCCCGTGAGCGCCCAACGCGAGGCGGCCCACCGTCCTTTGATTTACATCCATTCCAGATTGTACCTCTGACTTCATGCACACCACTGAGTTCCCAAATGTAAGCCCCGGGACCATCACACCCTTCCACAGCCCTCGAAGCACCTCGTACCTATTGTATCCCCATAAAGCTCTGTGCTTTATAATTGCAGCATTCCTATTTCCCTTTCCTACCGATGCTTGTACCTCCATATATCCATCCACCTCATTTATCCATACTCCGAGGTACTTGTACTCGCTAACACTCGGTATTTTTGGCCCTGTATTAAGACCGCATGGTTTTCGTGATCATTGAATACCATCAATCCACATTTTGTTGCACTAAATCCTTGTCCTAGAGCCTCACATTCCCTTCCGCATATATGTGCCAGTCGCTGTATATCATCTTGACTGTCCGCAAATAAGACAATATCATCAGCATAAAATAGACCTGGAAGCTTCTGCTCAACCATCGTGCCGACCTGTTTGTGTGACAAATTAAATCCAATGTTGCTACCTTCTAGCGCTTTTCCCATCCTCACCATGTAAAGCATGAATAACAGCGGGGACAAAGGACATCCCTGTCTAAGCCCCTTGCTAATTTCAACGCTGTCCTTGCTACTTATTCCTTCCCATTCTATACAAACTGTATTTTCTCGGTATATTTTCCTCAAAAGCGGTATACAGTCGTCACCTATGCCCACTTCTTTCAATATATCCCACAAAATTTCCTGATTAACGTTGTCATACGCCCCGGTGATATCTAGATAAGCTACGTATCGAAATCCATTTTGAAGTTCTCCCAAAATATCATTTTATTCTACCCACGCTTCTATTTTTAATTTTACTGCCTGCATCGCCAACCTGTATAGCACCGATGTAATGGTTAGCGGTCTATACGAGCGAATGTTATCCTTTTCTCCCCTGCCTTTATAGAATAAGTTCATTCTACTTTTTCGCCAACTGTCTGGTATTTTCCTCTCCTGTAAGCACTTTTCTACGGCTTTCAGCAGTGCTAATAGCTATTAAGGGCGCCCTCTGTATTGTGTGCAGTACTCATTCAATGTGAATGTTTGACACACAACCACCTCTCTATTTTACTTGTATTTGCTTTCCTGTTTTAGGCCTTCTAAAGTATTTTTTGTATTACTAATCGCCGTGTAATGTGAGCTATAAGCTGCAATAGCGTTAATAGCGGCGGTGTCCTGCGACGCTTTGTGCAACTATACAATACGTCTGAGACGTTTCTGTGTTGCACGTGTTCTATCGTTGAAGAAAAATTGCTAAAATATTGCACGTTTGTGAGTCTATCAACAAAGAACCCTTTACGCCAGCAGGTAAGTAGAATATGACAATTCATTGCAGTTTTACGTCATCTACGTATACACCAGGGGTCTCAAACTCAGCTTAGAGCCAGCGGGCCGCCGTCGCGAAATATGCAAGGGCCGGGACAGTGAAGATGGTGGGTTTGAAAGGATCCCATATCTCATATGTAGGTCATTTCTGAAGGGGATTTGAAGTCATGATTCGCGAAATATCGATACCGATGTACACAATGAGTGAAATCTGGAGGCGGATTCGGAAATATAGAGTGCTTGTTCCGCGTTTATATTTCAGCACATGGTGACCACATGTTCCTCACGAAGCGAATGCTTGCGACCAGTCATGTCTGTGCAGCTCACGAACATACTTATTTAGAAAATGAAAACAAATGGGATGAAGACGGTCATGTGTGCGGGCCGGGCCGCTAGCGAAAGGTCTCAAACTCCTAGTATACACCATGCGTTCCACCCCGCCAACTCCACCCCCCCCCCCCAAAAAAAAAGAAAAAAAGAGAAAATGTTGCTACCAGCGTTGTTGCTGCTGTACACCTGTCCGGATATACGGTATTGTGCAAACTGTCTTTTACGGACAAGGTAAAATTCCACACCGGTATTTGCGCCGTCGTGGGAAGGCTTCCTACTGAAGTTATTGTGATTATACAGCAACCCGCAAGCTGGTCAGCAAGCTGAGCAGCGACTCCCATCAAGGGCAGAAATAACAAGCAAGAACCGCTGTCAGCGAAGTGTATAAAGAGTTGTCCTCTGAAGAAACTAAAACAAACCCAAATAAGTTGTTTTGGAAAGAAACTAATGTACTTTGAGCAAGAAGGACAATACTTTCGAGATACTAACAGATATTTCTTTCAAGTGAAACATAATAGGTCACAGATAAGTTTTTTCAAGCAGACATTTTCGTGCATAGGCGTTTGCTGCTACATTATATGGATCTATAATAACAAATTTGATAATGTATCGAAGTATCTTAAGATACAATTGCCAAGTATCGTATCGGATACAATTAATGCGGTAGTATCTTGTATCTGTATCTCCAATACTTCTTGCCTGAGTATCTTGTATCGTATCGCGATACAATTTCAAAGTATCTTTGCCCAGCCCTGGCACTAGCGAATATTCCAACGAAAGCATAGTTCCTTATACATTATGGTCATTTAAAACGTAGAAATATTATGGTAAAAGAAAACGAAAGAGGACAAGCACTATAGATGACATAGATGGAAGCCGAACCCACATCCTTCGAATCAAGTGCTTCACCTTTTGAGCTTGAAGTCTTGCATCAGCGCAGTTTTTGTTATAGGAACATTTAGATGATCATGCACCTCTAATGTAGCTCCTCAGGTTTTTCATCGATCCTGTATTATGTTATAATGATCTGGTCAATGTCGTCAAATAAGAGTTGTGGAATCCCTCGCAAAGATACAGCAGATAAAACACTTGAAAACGCCTTTTCTATGCGCATTGCAGATAACACCATACGTCATTCGGACGCCTGTTCCCGGTGGCTTCTTGCTGCGCGGTCCCATCGCAGCCCTGGTGGATATCATCGCAAGAGCTACTAAGCTGAAGTAAGCCCCGCCACGGTGGTCTAGTGGTTATGGCGCTCGACTGCTGACCCGAATGTCGCGGGATCGAATCCCGGCCGCGGCGGCTGCATTTTCGATGGAGGCGAAAATGTTTGAGGCCCGTGTACTTAGATTTAGGTGCACGTTAAAGAACCCCAGGTGGTCGAAATTTCCGGAGCCCTCCACTACGGCGTCTCTCATAATCAAATCGTGGTTTTGGGACGTTAAACCCCAGATATTATTATTCTTACTAAGCTGAAGTAGGTTCGCAAAAGTGTGCTCTGCTGCATGAATAGCTACCAGCATGGTTATTCTAATATTCAGACCATACGTCAGCATTTCACTCATCTTACTCGGAAATGTGGTAGCTGGCTGTTGATCTAGCAGTTTTCTGCCAATTTTATATGGAAATGAAAACCTTCATGTATCGATGTGCATACCATTCACTCTTCCGGAATAATTGGGGTCGCAAACTGAGCGTCTTGTTATGTTTAGGTGAGGTTATTTTGTATTCTCCTCAATTGATACGAGACACGCGTGTGCATAAAACAAATTGTTCTGCGCCAAAGGCCATCAGGTAAAGGACGCTCACTTACTCGCCCCTGGAATCTCGCAGCAAATTCATGAACAATAATAACATTTAAAATATGCTCCTCTTCTTGCAGCATGTACGAGCAACATAGCTGGTGGATTACCTAGCCATTATATTTCAGAATCATCATTGTGAACCAGAATGCCACAACCTGGGGATTCAAGTTGAACGGCAGCTATTTTGGCTACACTGGATTGATAGCTCGAGGCGTAAGTCACCTACTAATTTTTATTGACTTAATGAGGTTTTGAGATAGAGGGGGGGACAGAAAAGTAAGTGTCTTGTACACTGAAGTCCAAGTGAGCTGATGAGAAAGGGAAGAAGTCCAACGAGTACGGAGAAGTACAGAACAAACCCCAGGAAAATAATGTCCGAACTGAAAAAGCACCGCTACAAAATACTGGCCCTTCGGCCGTATTTTGCAGTGATGCCTTTTCCTGTGTTAATTCCTCTTCATGCTTCTCGCGCTTGGCTAGGACCAGGGTGACGGTCTGCCCACGAAGTCAATGGCACCATGCGACTATGAACCATGCGACCATCACGACGTCATGAAGCTTCTAATGCGACACAAAGGCAATTCATTTTTCCGTAACTGCCACTGAGGCGCAGCTAATGCACTTATGCGTTAGCTGCAATGCACTATCTGCATGTCAGTGGCACTTTTGGAAAAGAGATTGCCTTTATATCGCGTTAGTTGCAACACCACCGCCGCAACTGCGTGACATACACGCGCACGCCTATCGCGCCCACATTCAGTAACGTCATTCCGGTGTTTGATATTGTCCTCGTCATCTTCCTCTTCGCGCAAGTCTTGTCACACCATTTCCGCTTCACCGCTCCGTTTGCTCTGTCCGTATCGGTTTTGTCCCTACAGCACACACGACATTGACAGTGTCGGTGAAGGGATCAGTCCATGCCGGTGATCGAGATGGGTATGCAAAAACGGGGCGCATTCCGCATCGAAAGTGTGACATCACGCACGAGCGAATGAATCTTTGCTGCTGCGTCGGTTCTTGATAGGGGAATGGCTTTCTGCACGCCATTTGTTTGAGCATTGTTAACGGCATGATCACCAGTTCGTTGCCGTTGATGCCACAGTGGCCTGGAAGCCCCTGCAATGTGAAGTCATACACATTGCCTTTTAATTGCTCATATGAATGCTTTAGTTACAATATTACTTGCTCTTGTGACCCACGGCATAAAGCTGATGACAGACATTACAAGGCTCACTTAGAGTTTATAAACACGCCCCATTTCAGGGGTGACACTGACTGGACACTTCGAATTGCAGTGCGGTGTCGAGCTCCGCAGCAGTCGACGTAGTCCTGTGATATGTTCTAAATTCATAGATTTTGGCTTTTGCTTGAAAGATCAATAGCCCTGCGAATCCGAGCAGTATGTGTAGAGACAGCTGCTTTGAAGCTGGTGACAAGAGTTATGTCTTCGTTCGAATCCCTGGAACTATTAGCCTGTGAACTGTGACGCACTTCCGCGCGGTTCCCGAGCAGCCGCCCAGAAGTAGGCCGCTGCAGCGAACGCGGCAAAAAAAATGGCGGCTATGACGTCATCATAACTTGTTGCAGTGCGGTCACGTGAGGGAAGTAGGGGGACGCCAAGGGTCACCTTTGAGGGTGTCAGTAGCCCGAGGGTTCGATCGCTAACGCAAACTTCAAAGTTGATTTAAAATACCTCCCAAGCTATATTCGCTGTTGATATTTTGCAGATGATATACACATGTTCACGGGTATCGATCCCGCAGGATATCTCGGCCGTGAAATTTTCTGTCAGTACGCCTTTAATGTCTCATACTCGCGGCGCCCGTTCATGCTCTGGTACGGTGCCAGCTGTGGCGTCTCCCCGGCACACTCTCTCAGAAATCACGTGATGGCACAGCGGCGCATAGCAACAGTTGCCCGTTGCTCCTTCCAACGCACTTTGCTCAACTGTTGCGCGACGCGGCGGCGGCGTCCAGCGGCGGCGTCCGTCCATGCCCCCTCACACTCTCTCAGCAATCTCGTGATGACACAGCCGAGCGCGCGGCAGCGCTCCTTGGTTAGACGTCTCGTTGCAGCAGTCGAGTTAGTCGGATGGCCCCCAAGCGGCCGTGTGATGATTCCACAGCAAGCGGTTCGGCGAAACGACCGAAGAACGTGGATTCCCCCGATACCATGGCATAGTCAGTCGAATGGCCACAGGCTTTCGCCGAACACACTTTGGAATTGAGAAAGTGTCTTTCAATTTTTTAGACGACCTTGTGCACTGAAGAAGCAAGTAGCACTCCGAGCAAAAACAAGGTGACCAACACAGTCGTTCACAGTAGAAATGTGAGCTACGCTTCAGACAGGCCGGCTATTTACACGTCAGCTGCGTACAGTACAACATAATAGCTGGTGCATCCGCACTCTCCACAAAAGTTTCTTTCGCCCATGCAATATGATTGCAGGCAAAATAATCTCGCTAAAAATCAGTAACAACATTCCAGAACTTTTCCATACACAAAATCGCGTCTGGGGCTGTGCGCTAGCAGCGCAACGCAGTTTTGCTCGTGAATACAGCTAACGCAATATATCGAGAAATACCCGTCGCAACATAACCACGGTTATGAAAACTACTGCGCAAGTAAATCGCTGTCCAAAAGGAAATGCCTTCGCCAGGGTTACTTGCTTCTCGTTATGACAGAAGTAGCAAGCCCTCACTCCTACCACACTTAACATTGTTATCCTCTAGCCAAATCAATACTAATACCCATTCCCCGCTAGTATTGAGAACCACAGATTTCCAAGCCACACGTTAAAATTTCAACTTCTTCCGAGAACCGGTGCCGACTTCAAACACGCTCTCGATGAGTGCCTAATACTTTTGAGGCAGTAGAAACGTGCACAGTACAGGCTGTACTATGTTCTGAAGAGGTCATATCGATGGTTTTTTTTAATGAGGTGACTGCTTTCTGTCACTTTATAATTTTTTCCGCGGTGGCGTGCTTTTATGCATAATCTTCAAGTGCAATGTGTTTTCTGTAATACTTCGCCACTCTTGTCTTGGGTCAATGTGCCTGCTTACCGAATAACTAACTTATCATCTGTATCTAATCTTAAGCGCAGTACTAGTACATCGTAAATTTATGTTCATTTGGTGCCGGTCTGTACTATCACCCCACGCTTGTTCTTTGTCTCAAAATATTGCTACACAGTTCCTCGCATTGGTTTCGCTTCTGGAAAGCAGCAGCTGAGCATCGGAAAACAACTAGCTGAAACGCTTAAAGACGAAACAGCGCACTGATATTTGTGACATATATATTTTTTTTCAGATAGCCATGTTGACGTTAGCAATAAATCTGCCGGCAGTTTCTCGCGTGCGCCCGATACATTTTTTAACACCACATGTCAGAGAAGCGTTCCGTTTCTGCAAATAATCTCTCAACTTCCTCACAGGATAGTGACGTGTTTGTGGGACCAATGATGCCAACTGTCGAACGGCTATAGTGTAATAGATAGTGTAATAGAGAGCTTACAGACGTCAATGCTAGCAGTTTTTAACGACCTTATAACGACTGCCCAATGCTTCGAACGATCATTTCAACCGTGAAAGATAGACATGTAATTCAACCATGAAGTAGTTAACAACTCCGGCGATTTTTCGAGGTCGATGGATCGCAATGAAATTTGCTGGGTACGTTCCTTTGCACGTTTCCGTCATTTATGCCAAATTACAGGCTTGAGACATGCGCAGATTGTTTGCAAATGAATTTTAAAGATTGTCTGCAAACGCCCTCGTGGCTTCCCACAATTATTGGCAACATTGCGTCTGTGACGTCAGTATTGGGAAGGCGGCGGAAGTGACGCAGCCAAGGGCACCGCTAACTTCGGCGCTTCGGCCGCTACAGCCAGCGTTTGCTGTGCACAAGGCGACAGGCAGCGTTGGTTTGGCCGGCGCGCTTCGCTGTCAGTTTTCATACTCCGCGCCGGCGTGACCGGTATGCCTTGCACGACTTCCGGTTCGTTCGTAACAACGTCTACGTCATACGTAGACAGTACACTCGGTTGGCTTTCGGTTTCGGTGTTCGCTTTTTTGCTTATTTAAAATTATTCTCCAATTTGCCGAGTATTTCTGCTATCGGGCCCGTAACAGGAGCGTCTCAGGAACATAAAAGCACCATTACTTTGGCATGGCCAAAAAATCGCCGGAGTTGGCCTTTAATAGCTTGGCAAGAAGATCGTTTTCCAGCTTACAAAGAGGCGTCCCTGCAGCTTAGAGCCTTGAGGTAGAGTAAGACTGAATGAGCAGAAATATGAGCTTCATAAGCTGCGCGGCTGCTGGGCTCTATCACTGGAGGCTTGCTGAACTGCCGGCCACATTCTAAAAAAGGATCGAGTAAAAAAGGGTGTCTGCTTGTCACACAACAATAATCCTCATCTATCTCGCGTGCCATTCCTTGCACTCTCGCCGTGTGCTCTGTATTACAAATCACAAACGACATGTGCGTTATCAGCATCACATAGCATTCATGATAGGAAAGTGGCGAGAGCCGAGTTTTCAAGAAAGGAAACGCAAGCAACCCGGATGGCGATTATTGCTGAGGAACAAAAGGGCGCCCTTTTTCGCCCGATCTTTTGTTAGAGTGCATATTGGCCCCTCATTTCATTCAATCCTTCCTTTAATGCAGAAAGCGAATACATCGTTCTTCAAGAAAATCCAGGGACAAGTTGAGCTCGTAGCGGGAACCATCGCCCCCGGACCGAAGCAGGACGAATTTTTCGACTGGGTCGAGCGCGGAACTCACGCGATCCTGTACGAGCGCAACTTCCAGGACGCCACACTGGCCAGACGCTTCGCCGAGCGCGGTCGCTGCAGGTTCAGGCGAGCGCGACAAAGCCTCAACCTGCAGCCGTTGGCCATGATATTGTGGAAAGGCTTGAAACCCGAGCTGAAGAAGACCATAACAACTGTGTACGCCAACATGATGACACTCATTGTTACAGTAATCTTTTCCTTGGAGCCAGGCCGGTACTTTGTCGCAGTTGTTTTATAGAATCTTGCGGAAGTATATCGCGTGCAAGCAGTTGCTGTACGCTGAACAGTCATTAGAATATGAAAAAAAAAATACGTCAGCAAAACCGCGGATACACAGTGCACGAATATTTTTTTTGTACGCCTGGAATTTAAATAATGGCGCCTGGTTTCTAGTCGCCATTATCTCAATTATGATGCACCTGCTGCAAACTTTCGTTACTTGAATGTTTTTCTTATATTTGTATCCAGTATATAGGAGAGATAAGGTTATTGGGAATAGTGCCAGGGCAAAGCTGAGGAACGATATTTCCGAACTCAAAGCGCGTCTTCAATGCGTACTGTATTGGGCTCAGGAATTGTAATACTGTATTGGGCCAAGGTTCAGGAAGTTTTGGTTTAGTTTTTCTACTGCTGAGCGCTCCATGCATGTGAGAGTGATTTCGGAATCATTCCTCAACGTAACTATAATCGGTATATGTATTGTCATATAAGAAACAACTAAAACGATACAAACTCAGACATGTGGTGTGTTTGCGCCATGGAGGAAGAAATACTAAGGAGAGGCCCTATCGTATTTCAATGCATTGCGAAAAGTGTGGCGGAAGTGATGTCAGATTTATGGGGCAAACAAACCGGTATGGGGCAAACAAAACAGCAGACGCCCCGCGGCGTGCTCTCCGCGGTGGTTAGCTTCTGCGCAGATTTGTAGTCCCGGCGTAAACTTAGCGCGTATTGTGCGGTTCGCACGCAGTAAAATGTTGCAAGCAGACGTTTACCAGGCTGTTCGTGCGTGGCAGGCCCGAGCGCTGGGTGCTGAAATTCTTCGTGGAGTGTTTTTGTGCAACAGTACAGAATAGCGGTACGTGCCGTGATAAAAACGTTCAGCCCCTGCATCATCGTATTCGAACTCACCTAGCAGGGACTTACGCGTTCTGCTGGGCGTTAGGCCTTCCCTTTCTCGTAGCCCGATTTCCCGATCTGTTGCCGGATTAGCGGTTCTTTGTTCGTGTATATGAAGTGAGCGTAGTAGCTATTCGGCGCAACGCCAACCTAGTTGACGTAACTTCACGTCGAAAAGAGGACACCGCTGTATTGTATACGCGATCGTGCACGTAAAGTTTGTAATTCCAGTACGCACACAACAACAAGCACGCAGCGAGCGCACACCGCATAATACATACATCACGTAGTCCGATAACAACAACATAAGTTTATTGCCCTTTCGTTGAAGGACACAGCCTCTAAAATCGTACGATGCCTTCGGCGCATGTTATGTACGGCGCGTCAGACGCCAATAACAAAAGTTCACGTGTGTTCTGAGTTGACACAATGAGTAAGAAGCAACAGAGCGCACATCGGAGAGCTTCGCATGCAAATACCATGCATTAGTGATCAACAATGAAGCGAACGTGTACGTATGAAAAGTGACACCCGGTACTTTCCGCAGTGCACGCGATTTGCACCGGGTATACGCAACCATACGCAACAGCTGGGCATTGCGTAGCTTTCCTAAAGAACACGCACAAGGAGCAGCATGCGTGAATCGACTGTGCCGCGGCGCCGCTTGCACCAAGGTAAATGTAAATGGTAGCGAAGCTTCCATAGAAGCCCATACGTCCAGAAAATGGCTGCTCATCAGCTGCTCATGGGGCTTAGCGCCATCTGTGTGAGGAGGGAACACTTCCGGCGGAACAAAAAATAAAGTGGATGTGACGGAGTATCCGGTAAAAAAGTTACGTCATTTTGTTGGCACTAGCGCGAAATTTGACCTCAAAATATTTTTCTTAGGCCCCTGATCGCTAAGGACTCGCGCTACGGCGAGCCAGCAAGCCCTTGGCGAATGCGCTTGAAGGCAACGCTAGCTAAACTAATATCGACCCGTGACTAAACAGCGGTGTTTAAGTGTACCGTCGTGTAATTCGCCTTGGTTTTACCAGGAAACTTTATTCTCTGAGCTTTTATTCTGCGTTTGTGTCATCTTCCACAGCGTGAATAAAGTAGGCAACAGCGTACCTCTCGCGTTGCTTATTTGCTTCGCACATGAGCGGGGGACTTAAAGAGCGCATTGCATGTGTGCTTCAGTTCTGACGAGAAGAAATGACGCCTGGTCACGCCAAAATAATGATATTTGAATTTTATTCAATGATCACAATAACGCAATTTAACACATCCTACACAATGAGCAACAAATGTCATAAGTACAAAAAGTGCGTGCACTAGGAGCACTATGTTTTGCCTTTTGTTCCGATAAATTAACTTACGTGTAACGTATCAAGACATGCGAATTGTAGCGCGACAAATAACTTAGCGATCTGCTCACCGATAGCAGGAAATAAAGTAGGCACTGCGTGTTCACGAAGGAAACCGGGCAGCAGGAATACTGATCCATGAAAATCCAGCAAGCACACTACTCCGAACCGTTGCCCCGGTGTCTTATCTAGAAGAGAGGGCTCGCCAGGCGTACGCGTGTTGCTGTTGCATCCTTGGAACACCACATCGTTTCCGCGAGTACCGAGGAAAGCGTTCGGCGTGAAATGTTAGTCGCCTCATGCCGTTGTCCGTTGAACACCGTAGCCAACTCGTTCACCAACGATGAAACGCACCTCGCAACTTCGCGCACACCAGAATCAAATTCTCACCACAATAATTCACAGAACGCATGCAAGTGCGAAACACCAGAACATCTGAGGGGGCGTGTCGCCGCAGACGAACTTACGAGCGCACCTTTCCATGCACCGCAAGGGCTGCACTGAATGACAATGACGTGCGCCTCTCTTTAGGGAGCGCTAAGAAAAAGGTTTTTCGTAAGAATTAAACACTGTCGTACATTCTTGGCACATTGCGCCTACATAATATTGTTCGGGAAATAAATGTAATTTGTAAAACAAAAAGATTGTCTTACGTTTGAATAAAACTTGGTTTTTCGCTATTAGTGTTTGTTCCCTCCAAACATAGTCGCGCTTCAATCGCAGCACCCATAACTACCCTTGCTGGTGTCGTTGGCAATAGGTTCTGAACCGTTTTTCGCCCGAAGCATCGCGACCTATTTGAATCGACCTTGCTTGCACGGCGAAAAAAAAAAGGCTCGAATCGCGCATGCGCTTGCAAACGACACGGCGGAAATCGCGAAATGTTTCGAGGCTCCTTCGCTAGGAGGCGATGCGGGTGTTTGCGATGTAGAGGCTTCACGAATGTGACGTCAGGGCCTCTCCTTATTCTTCCTTCCTCCATGGTTTGCGCGAATCACACATTTGCATCTTACCCAGTGTTGCATACTGCTTTCTTTTATTGTGCCAAGGTCTGTTTTATCACACAAATGACCAGTCAGTGCTCCTGCTCCAAAACGCCATTGCAGAGTTTCTCAGTATTGGATATAGAGATTTAGCCTCTTTTTAACACGAAAGTGTTTTATGCCGGGTGCCACCAAGATTTCAGTGACGTATTTCCGTCACAGATATGACGTTGTTATAATGGACGCTAATGGGTGAGAAAGAAAATACAATAAGAAAAAAAGTTCAGCCGACCGGGAATCGAACCTACGGCTTCTCGGTCCGCGACGATAAGCGCTCGGCACTTAGCCGGCTATGCTACCCAGGCAGATGCGCGACACTCCGCAAATGCGCCTTATATATAACACATTCTCTTTCGCGCGGTGCTCTCTGTTGGCGGGGCGAGGCGGTGCCGCCGTCTGTGAGCGGCGAAGAGAAATAATGCGCCATGACACTTACTGGCGCCGATAGAGAATGATTCGGCGAAGACGCATTTAAAGCGTGGCCTCCGAGATTTACCACCGGCAAGTTTTCTGGCGGCGCGCACTCTCAGGGGCCATGGTTAAAGCGTCTCGATACCATCGAAAAATACTGGTCGCGTTAGGATCGTGGAGTTGCCCTAGACGCAGTTACGTTCTTTGCCTTTCGCTTCGTGTTAGCGTGTGACGGCTCGTTGTCGCAGTAGTGCAGCGTCCACGTGCACCAACGGTATCTCGCCGCCGCTCGCTGCTTCCAGTGTGATAGCACCCACTGATAAAACTGCTGCAATAAGCGCTGCAGAAAGGCAACGATGCCGACGGGCGAATGTCCTGCCTTGGTGGAGCGACAAAGAGGCCAGCGGGACGTGAAACGCCCTCGCGTATTCGCGGCTCAAGCTATGAACCCCTAAGTCAAGATGAAGACAAACGGTAGTATGTAACCTAGAGAATATTTCCCTTGGAGGTGGTTCGGATAGGTGGTCCAGTCAAACTTCTTTATTTTCTCTTTTTTATTCGAAACTTTAGTACATTTTGTTTTTTTGACCTAAATTATCGATTTTAGCCTGCGATACTAAGGTGGTGCAGGCTGGGCATAGATATTTTTTTTTAATTTAAACTTTATTTACGTTTCGCCCAATTCCAGTTTAATATAATGTAATGCCTCCCACTTTGCTGAAGAGCACTGCGTGTTCGTAACTACAGTAAACCGGTTAGAATGATAACTAGCAACGTCCTTCTAAACGCCGCATTCGCTCGTGCAAATATTCGCATCTTCGTTATATGGAATTTGCGCATTGCAAATGTTGCCACGTGTATCACTCAGGGACCTGGAGGTCTCAGAGTGATACACGGTAGTAGTAGGTTAAGTAGTAGGTGAAGCATTCGGGGTAGGTATTGGGGACTTTCGGGATAACTTTCAGCAGGTACCAAGGTTAACTCTTAGTGTCGTCTGATGAAATGTGAGCTCTAAAAAAACAGTAAAACATTGGTACCGTTCTCACAGTTAGCTTTCAAGATAATGCCACAGCAATCAAGGGAACAATAATTGAATGAAGGAAAGAATGTGACATTTACTGACAGAAAAGGAGGAATCTTGGTCGCTATTGGAGACGAGGTGGGAAATGGGTTGAAGACGACATTTCCGCCGAAGCCTGGCTGGTAAAGAAAGACGATGAGAATATTTAGAAAAGAGACACCAATTACAGAAAAATTGAGAGGAATAAGCTTTACAGTTCCCTTGATGACAGCCTTGTTCACAGACTTTCTAACAGCATTGTGAACAAGGTTTCCCTTGCGGGAATCAAAACGTATTTCTATCAGTTTCTGCTGAGGTCGGTGTGTTTTTTTTTCTTCTTATTGCCACAAGAAAAAAAAAGAATGAACAAGAATGAGTTTTGTTGTATGAGCACATGCCAGCATTACAGCTAAAGCACACGCTCATCACTCATAGCTAGCATCGCAAGAAAAGAAATTTCAGTCTTCTTGTGAGTGCATCCATTTTCCCTAAATATGACGCACTTCATGCTTGAAGTCGTACGCTACGCGCTAGTCCGTTTATTGCCAAATCAAAGCGACTGGTCGTCGACAAAACAAAGCGAATCCACAATGCAAAAGATTATATAAAATTTCAATTTAGGCTTGCTATTTCATCTGAGAAAACGGCAACGGTATTACCGCTAGCCATGGACATGAGAACACCCTCCAACTGGATGTCTGCGCTCAAGAGGCGCAGCTGAAAGATTGATACAAATTGTGAAGCGAAAGATGTAGTGGACCTGAACTCCGCATTAATTATGTTGGCATCCTTGCACATAAAACAGCGCCATATCCTGGAATCAGCAAATTGTGCAATAAAATATGGATACATTCTAGCACCGGTACCTGGAAGCATAGTAAGACGTTAAGTTTACGAACGTCCGGCATGAATTTTGTAACGTTTGCGACTGCGAAGTGGTCGCTCATTTCGTACAAACCAAGGAACACAAATGACCTATTCAGAAACGGCAACACACAAATCAATGACACTGCTGAAAAAAACATGCTTAACTACTAAACTGCTTCTGCTTCTGCATGGCCAATTCTCATGCCGGTGCCAACGTTAACTTCAACGTTGAACCAGAGCCTGATGTGGCTGTTCTTTTCGTCTCTTATAGGACAAGGAGAGCTTCTGAGATGGCACTGCCGGAGCGACCGATGCAACCTTTCATCTTCAATTCATCCAGGTGCTACGCAGAAGATCCTGACGACGCTGCTGCTTACCGCATCGAAGACCTACAAGGCGCGTTCGTTTCACTAGTGCTTGGTCTATCCCTTTCCTTGGCTGGTTTCATGACCGAGATCTTCTTGAAGAAAACTCAGTCTATTGATCAGACTTCCAGAGCGGGTGATCAAGGAGGTCCTAAGGTTGGCAATCACTTTGACGCTTCGTAATCTTTTGCATCATTGTCGGTTCACGCAGCGAGAGACGACAGAAATGGTATTGGTTACTTGCTTAATGCCGTGCGATTTCTATTCAACCATTAATATGACCAATATTATTTACGCGATCATTAGTTTTGTGATCTACAGGTCCCCATTATAGACCTTGATTCAATCGTGAAAACCACAATAAAACCAGTTCAAAAACCTATTTATTGAAGACTTGCTTGATTCTGGAAGTAACACTGAATGCATCACAAGAGTTTGGTTATTATTTTTTCAGCGGAGACACGAACAGGTACAAACAAGATGGCCACCATTTGCGGCCACAGCAATAAACAAGCGTTGCGCTTATCTATTCCTGTGCTAGAGCAATGACCGCATTTCTTTTATTGCGATAGCAATTATATGGACCCTCTGGTGGACCAATATTGTATATTGGCTGGCTACGATGAGCTTTTGTTGCCGTCCTTGTACGATGGCGGTACCAATATTGTATTTTGGCTGGCTACGATGGACCATTGTTGGCATCCTTATAGACTGGCTTTGCCAACATTGGTTTTAACGCGATAGCGTTAAAGAGCTCGTATCGCAGAAATTCCGCCGTCGGCGTCGGCACCGTTGGTTGTGAGCGAAAAATCATCATCTTGTCCGTGACCGAAAAATCGAAAAAGCTGCAAATAAAATAAATAATAAAATATTGGGTCCGGGTGAGAATCGAACCCAGGCCGTCTGCGTGGCAAGCAGGTGTTCTACCACACAGCCACGCCTCTGCTTGGAGCTGCACTGAAAGTAACTTTGATGATTCCGAAAAATACGCGTCTTGTATACAAGTGTCACAGTACGAGATGTAATATCGCAGTAATATTGCGTGGTACAAGCGTACATTGCCGTCGCGCGTCACACCATGTCATTATCATAACGACTTGTGGTTTAAAGACAGCCACCCATTACAGAAGGCACATTACTGCGCGTATTCCTTTAAGACCACGTAGTGGGTGCATCGCAACTTCGAAAAAGTTTCTCGCGCATAATTGCCCCTGGTTTAAAGCATGCTACCCATTACATAAGGCACACACCTTAGTGCGCGCATTCTGTTAAACACTCGTAGTGTTCGAAGTGCGCACTAGGGGCAGGATATCCCTATCGCGTTCAACTCTTAAAGGCGAAGCTTAAGCGTCCCCCAATTTTTGTAGTGGCTTGAATGGGCCTTCATTGGGCCATTCACTTCTTGGGTTGTTGCCGTCATATATATATATTGTAAGGATGGCAGCGCCGCTGGGGCGCGAGCGCGCGCTAGGCTACTGGAAGACGAGAGAGAAGAAGTCAGTTAATAGAACAGCCGGCCCAGCGAACGGGTACTGTCTCTGTTTCTTCATTACAATGGCGCAGCCGTCGAAAGGCTTCGGCGAAACCCAGCTGTTAGCTTGAGGCAACGCGTCTTCCAGAGGAACGCCGTCACGATTCCTCGCTGATGGAACCCGCAAGTAGATCACCGCGGCAAGCATCCATCCCACCACCAGCGGACGGCGTCCAGGCCACCATTGTGGTTCCGGGGAACTACTTGTCCGGTGACGTGCTACTTCGCGGCAACAATGCGCACGGGCTCCTCTCGCCCAGGGACGGCGTACATGCCTCCTCGCCACCACCTGCCAATCTGTCGGCGCTTCAGGCACCGTCCGTGGACGGCGTCCAGGCCTCCTCGGCGGCTCAAGCCTCCTTCATCGACGCCGCAGTACCAGTTCACGACAAGCCATCGCACGGGTACTGGTTACCTCGGAACGCGGTTGACGCTTCCAACGGCCAGGACCCAAAGAATGCCGTCCACGCTTCCCGCAGCGACAACGGCTTACTCATTACTCCATCGGCACCCGAGCCGCTCAGGGGTGCTGTCCAAGCTCCCTCGGACAAGGGTCCCTCCTCTGTGAGTACACCGATTGTGTCCAACTCCTCGGACGTCACCACTGGCTCCACGCGCGGCTCGCCCGAGAGCGCCGCCGAGCTTTCCGCCACCATCGCGCTACTCCGAGTCACGGTGAACGCCTTGGCAGCGTCAATCTCCGTGCTGTGTCCTGCCGCCTTGCCAGCACTGCACTCGCTCAATGCCGCGTTGGCCGCCGCCGCCTCGCGATACCATGAAGAAAGCTCACCCGAGAGCCGCAGAGAGCTGCGGTGTGCCCTCAGGGAGCTCTCATACCAGCTCGACTGGTTGGCGTCGTCATGCCCCGGAGTTTCTCCTACCGTAGCACCATCACCGGCTGCCTGCGAACTACCGGAATTCCGCGGCTTCCAGGACGACGTTTTCCTTTGGATTGACACCATCAACTCGCTCGGCACCCGCCACGCCTGGACGGACCATCAAAAATGGATGATTGCCATCGACAGCCTTCAAGATGCCGCTAAGGTATGGCATGCCTACGAGGGCGTCAGGCAGCCATCCTGGTCGGCATGGTGTGCAAAAATCACAAATCTTTTTCGTCCTCTTTCACATGCCTGTGACCCTATCTCCCCAGACCCACTCTCGACCGTGCATGGGGGCTGTGAGGCACACCACTTGGACGGCGCGGCTCGGGCGTGCACAAACCTGCCCTCCGCCCGAGATCACGAGGCACAGCGCTTCTATGATGTAGCTGTGCCCTTCACCAACGTGCCCTCTTTAGGGCGAGCTCACATGGAGCACCAGCTCGATGGTTCATCGGAGCCCTCCAGCCCCTGGACAGAAAGCTTCTCAGGCTGCCTTACCAGTGACGTCACACGCACGTGCTCCACTCCGCTGTTATTCTCAGTCTCTGCGCCGGAACCCGGCGCCATAACATCACTGAGAGAGGCTGAGACCATCCCTCATCCAGCGCAGTTGGAGGATCCGGCCCCAGATTCGCCTTCGCTGGGGCACATGCAGATACCAGCTCCTCTCGTGCTTGCCACAGCTACAGTAAAGGCGCCGGAAGAGCACAAGCCATCCATCGTTTTGCTCGCTGACGAAGGTCTTGAGGAGCATAACCTCGGCGCTGAAGATACCCGCAGCATACACCCCAACGAAAGCTTCGCTGAATGTCCCGCGGCAGCAACGACCGGCCGCGAGCAGGGTTCTCTCCCACTGATGGGAGAGGCTACGTGGGTACTCCCCAAACCACACAAGACCACCCACAAGCCACAGAAGTTGGCGATGCCGCCTCCAAACTCGCCATTGTTTGAGCACATGGAGCGGACGGATGTTCTCGTACCTGACATGCCCCTCCCTCAGACAAGGAAACCAAAAATTTGGGGGCATGTTGAGTTGCCCTCTATGTGGAGCCTCAAAACTGTGGACGCCCGTTACTCGATAGCGCGGTACGTTCCACCTCGCTCGTGTGTTTAGAGAGCGTCGACGAGATTTCGTCTGTCAGCTGAAAAGCAGCAGCGACGCGCGCAACGACAGAACAGACGGTCTCTCTGCGGTGACAGCACATCAGTGCAGTCATCCACCGTTCATCGTGAACCTCCTACAGTGCGTCAAGAAATGCAACGAGAGAAGCGGCAGCGGCAGCTACGACCTTCCCTCAATAGCCAGTGCCGGCCGCCGGAAACATCTAGCACTCCAACATACCCATTCACAGCTGAACCGATATCTACAAAGACCGCCAAGGAGCAGTCAATTTCGCCCGCCAGAGACATTTCGGCAGGTCGTCATGCTACGTCGCAGTCGTGGCCGAGTGTAACGATGGCAGCGCCGCTGGGGCGCGAGCGCGCGCTAGGCTACTGTACTGGAAGACGAGAGAGAAGAAGTCAGTTAATAGAACAGCCGGCCCAGCGAACGGGTACTGTCTCTGTTTCTTCATTACAATATATATATATATATATATATATATATATATATATATATATATATATATATATATATATATATATATATATTGTAACGAAGACGAAGTACTCCGGCGCAGAAGCAGCACCGGTATCTATAAGAGCGACTGTAGCGACATCTTCGACGAACACATCAATAACGTTAGCAGGTGACGAATGAGGGCTTGGACAAACTGAAACTTGCGCAGTTCTTGCCTCAGGAACTGCGTCGTCTAGTTTCCCTCTTCGTTAGGTGCGGACCGTCGACGCATAGGGGAAAGCGAGCGGCGGCGCGGAGATGGCGAGCGAAGATGTTCCAACCTCGGGCGGCGATCAGACTGGTAGCGAGCTGGCGCTGGAGCAGAGGGAGCGTAATGCGCGTTTGAGTCTGGCGGGCAGTACGGCTCTCGAGGGCTGTCATCGTTGCCTTGCACCCGTCGGCGGCAATACCTGGCGACGTGTCCGGGGTATCGACATGCGAAGCATATCGGGCGATTGTCGAGCGTGCGCCACGGGTTGGCTGTGGCATTGCTGGCCCAGCGGACCGGAGGTGGAGGATAGCTCGCAGGATGCTGGAAAGCAGGTACGGGTGCTTTGCGAGAAGGCATGGCAGCGACCGCAGCGTATGTAAGTGGAGCAGTCACAAGACTTTGCTCGCGGGCAGCTGGTAGCGCTTCAGCGACCTCTCCTTGAATGACGCCGCGGAGGGACGATGGCAGAGTTGTGGTAGCTTCCTGTGTGAAGGGCACCAGGGAGAGCTGTCGGGCGACTTCTTCGCGGACAAAGGCTTTAATTTCGGCTATCAGCGACGCTTGGTCGTGCCCGTTGGTCAGGCTGGACAGTGATGCCAGGTCGCGTGCGGGAGGTCGTCTCGTCAGAGCTCTCTGCTTCCGCAATTCATCATAGCTCTGGCACAAGCTAATAACGTCATTAACTGTGGTCGGGTTCTTCGCCAGGAGCATTTGGAAAGCGTCATCATCAATTCCTTTCATGACGTGCTTGATTTTCTCACTTTCCGTCATGGCAGCGTCCACGCGTCTGCACAGGTCGACAACGTCTTCTATATAACTGGTGAACGTTTCACCCGTGTCTTGTGCGCGTGCGCGCAACCGCTGCTCGGCTCGCAGTTTTCGGACGGCGGGTCGGTCGAATACTGCCGTGATGGACGTTTTGAACTGCGGCCACGTTTGGACATCTCCCTCGTGGTTCCTGAACCAAAGACTGGCAACACCCGCGAGGTAGAACGATACGCGCGTTAACTTGTCCGCGTCGGTCCATTTGTTTAGAGCGCTCACCCGTTCGTAAGTCGAGAGCCAATCTTCAACGTCGTTGTCGTCTGTTCCGCTGAAGATTGGAGGCTCACGCTGCGGAACGCTGCCAGGGCAGGTGGCAGGTGGTGATGGAAGTGTCTGCTGGTTGGCGTCCGGCATAGCAGAAGGTAGCCTCCGAGAACGAAGATCCAGGATGGTAGAGGAAACGCTACCCAGCACGGCTCCACCAAATATAAAGGAGATATATTGGGCGTCGAGCTTATCGTTGGTCGCGTAATGCACCGAGCACAGTCCGCTAGCGCGAGGCTCCGCTGCACTCTCGATGCTGCTGCTTCTGCGCCGGAGTACTTCGTCTTCGTTACAATATATATATATATATATATATATATATATATATATATATATATATATATATAATGTTTAGATTGCGTTTTACATATTTACGTAGCCGGTCCGTTCATGTGTAACCACTGCCTTGCGCAAACCGCGCCCGAATGTCTGGGAACCTTCCACATTATCTTAGAAACTGGATGGATGGATGCTATGAGCGTCCCCTTTATAACGGGGCGGTGACAAGTGTGCCACCAGGATCGACAAAAAAAAACAACAACTTTACTCTTTTTTTTTCTTAGCGTTGGCATAGTGTCTTTACTTCAATTAAAACTATTTTACTCCATAAGAAAAAAAAAAGTTGTTTTCAGTTCCGTTCTCTCCCCTTTACGGCAGAATGTCCTTTTTTTTCCAATATTTATTTTTGTCCTTTCTCTCTAGTTTTCTGCCACCAATACTCTAACCGTCTCTTACTTATTTCAATCGCGGGTGTGTTCAGCTTTCCATTGTCTCTAAAACCCAAGGCGTCATGTAGGCTCGTGCCCAAACGTACACCTGGGTGGATGTCTACACATTCAATCAGAACATGCTCCGCCGTTTCCTGATCTTCCCCGCAGCACGTGCATTGTTCTTCTTCTTTACTGAATCTCGCTTTATAACTACCCGTTCTAAGGCAACCCGATCTCGCTTCAAACAGTAAAGCGCTTGCCATTGAATTGTCGTAAAATGCCTCCCTCCTTATTTCATTTTTGCCCTTTCGGTAGTTACACAAAGCCGGTTTTTTCTCCATAGCTGCTATCCAGTAAATCCTCTCCGCCTCTCTGACTTTTCGCTTAACGCTCTTTGTTGACATATTGCTTACACTACCAGCCGTATATTTACTAGTGAGCCTCCTAGTTCTTTTTCTCCACTGTGTGTCCACGCTCTTCCTCTACAAGTAACGGAACACCTTCTCTGTCCATCTACTCTCCTTCATATTCCTTAGCCTTTCTTCGAACCTTATTTTGCTCTGAGCCTCCCTCGCCTCAAAACCTGCCCATCCCATATCGCCCTTTACAGCCTCATTTGTCGTCTTCCCGTGAGCACCCAAGGCGAGGCGTCCCACAGTCCTTTGATTTATATCCATTCCCGATTGCACCTCTGCCCTCATGCACGCCACTGAGTTCCCAAAAGTAAGCCCCGGAACCATTACACCTTTCCACATACCTCGAAGCACCTCGTACCTATTGTATCCCCACAATGCTCTGTGCTTTATTATTGCAGCATTCCTCTTTCCTTTTGCTGCCGAGGCCTTTTCCTGTACCTCCATGTACCTGTCACCCTCATTTATCCATACTCCGAGGTACTTGTATTCGCTCACCGTCGGTATTTCTTAGCCCTGTATTGACACCGCCTGATCACAAGGGTCATTGAATACCATCAATCCACATTTTGTTACACTAAATCCTAGTCCTAGAGCTTCCCCTTCCCTTCCGCATATATCCGCCAGCTGCTGTATATCCTCTCGACTGTCAGCAAATAAGACAATATCGTCAGCATAAAATAATCCTGGAAGCTTCTGCTCAATCATCACGCCGCCCTGTTTGTGTGACAGATTAAAACCAATGTTGCTACCTTGTAGCGCTTTTTCCATATTCACCATGTACAGCATGAATGAATGCGGGGACAAAGGACATCCCTGTATCAGCCCCTTGCTAATCGCAACGTTCTCTTTGCTACTCATTCCTTCCCATTCTATGCAAACTGTATTTTCTCGGTATATCTCGCTCAAAAGCTGTATACAGTCGTCGCCTATGCCCATTCCTCTCAATATACCCCACAAAACTTCCTGATTAACGTTGTCGTACGCCCCAGTGATGTCTAGAAAGTCAATGTACAAGGGCTTGTTTTCTATTTTAGATATTTCTATACACTGAGTGAGAACAAACAGGTTATCGTCTAACCGCCTGTCGACTCGAAATCTATTCTGGAGTTGTCCCAAAATATCGTTGTGTTCTGCCCAATTTTCTATTTTCATTTTTACTGCTTGCATCGCCAACCTGTATAGTACCGTATAGTACCGTACTGTATAGTATGATTAGTGGTCTATACGAGCGAATGTTATCCTTTTCTCCCTTGCCTTTATAGATTAAGTTCATTCTACCTTTTCGCCAACTATCCGGTATTTGCCTGTCCTTTAAGCATTTTTCTACAGCTTTCAGCAGTGCTTCTTTAGTGCTATTTCCTAGTTCGTTAATGAGGCTAACGGGAATCCCATCTAAACCCGCGACAGTGCGCTTTGGAATTTTTCCTTCAGCCTTTTTCCAATTGAAATTCTCCAGCACTAGCTCTTCCTCGGTTGCTCTCTCCGCCACACTTTTACTCACCGGGGAAACCTCCTGGACGCTCTCTTTAAACGAATCGGCTGTTACCTTTCGAATGTAACCTAGCGCTTCGTACCCTTCCAATTGATTTCCTCCTTCATCTAGAATATGTTGTTGCGTTGTGACAGACTTCCTACCTAGCGCCTTATGTGGCTCCAAAATATCCTAGGTGCGGCCTCCTTTTAAATGCGAAGCATTTCTTAGCGAACCTTTGGCACTTTGAGCGTTTCTATCTATCTATCTATCTATCTATCTATCTATCTATCTATCTATCTATCTATCTATCTATCTATCTATCTATCTATCTATCTATCTATCTATCTATCTATCTATCTATCTATCTATCTATCTATCTATCTATCTATCTATCTATCTAGCCGCCTACGTCTGGGGGCTCTCATGATCGTCTCCTTAACTTGGTGTAGACCAAAATCGGCATGGGAGGGTAAGAGGATTTGACGAATATGATTGTCGGGCCATTACATGAATAACATAAAAATCCAGTCGCGTACGTCGTCAAACTCTTTCCACTTGACACGTGTGGCACATATCCGTTTACCAAGGGCCGCGGTGTACGGGTATGCGCCACAGGTGATTGACAGTTTATAGCTACCCAGGAACGGCGAGAACAGGCAATGGTAACTTAAATGCTAGAGCGTTAAAGAAAACCAACATCGGCAGCGTTGACTCAACGAATGGAAAGAATGAAAATTAGGATCCCAGCAGGAATCGAACCCAGGCATTCTGCGTGGCAGTCAGTTATCCTGATCCACGCCAGGTCTATAAACTGGTTTGGAAAAACAGCCAACGCAGGCGTAATATCGGTTCAACGTCAATTGCGGTTGTGGTGCTTGCTATCTAATTTTACAAGACAGCAATAAACACTACATGATACTCCTAGATGTGTACTCCTACGATACAGGCGTCATATCAGATTAACGTCTGTGGTTCTAGTGTTGGCTCCGCTTTTATATCAGTCTAATAAACATTACGTTTGTATTCCTATGATTCAGCAAGCTTTATTAAAGCATTGCTCGACCCGAAAATTGCATATGATATCCACATCACCGCACCGTAAAGTGCACGTCGTCCGCCAAAACGATGCAGTGTTCTCTTCATTTCTTACGATGTTGGGCGATGGCCTCATGCTGACCGAGGGTGATGCCAGATAGATTGACAGCCGCTTTGTAGACTAGGCTACGTAGGCCACATACGCCCAGTTAGTCTACGAATACGACAAGAACCATCCACTGAGTTGGTCTACGTAGCACAATCCAGGCCTACCAGCCTCGAAGGCCTATACCTCACCAACGCGAAGGGTATACCTTTAGGTGCCGACATGTCGCCGGCTCTATCGACATACAACTTGTCGACCAAATGACTGAGGCATCCGCGAATTCCAACAGCTCTACTATACCACATACTTCACTACACATGGACCCCTCGTCACCACGATCACGACCGGATCCTATAACAAGTCATGGTCAGCTGCTGGTGCTCACTGATCACGGTGATGATGCCCTTGTTCAAAAACTGTCAAGAACTTCTTCCACGCATGCTCACGGGTTCGTGAAACATGCGTGCGTTGTCGGGACAAGTATAAGCACTACATATCAGCTTACCGCTTCTGGTGTTGGTATTACCCACGTTGCCATTGGCAGCGTTACCCCACCGTAAACAACTGGTTATATAGCACATATGCGGCTCTTCAGCAGGGGCTAAGCCAAGGGGGGGTTGGGGGGTTCAAACCCCCCCCCCCCCCAAATTTTTCAATTTTGCTTGCGTATATACGCACGCACACATACAAACGCACGCACGAACATACATAAAGTATGGTTGAACCCCCCCCCCCGAAAAAAATTTCTGGCTACGCCCCTGCTCTTCAGCATATATGCATGCGTATAAAATTGATACAAATCTTTAGCGTCAATTTCTAACGTGTCACTCAGTGAAAAAAAAATTACGAGACAGTCACCTTCCCTCCGCATGCTTCGCATAACATCGACTCCCAAGGTACGTGGGATCTACCGAATTTTTTTTCGTGAATCTCTGTCACCCAGCGTTCACTTTCGCCTCTAATTTTTGCCTCGACCAATTTCTGTACAATGGATTTTTTTCTCTAGATATATTTTCCATATTTCGTTGACTTCGTCCTGCGGTCGCTTGTTCTTTTTTGCCCTTCTATGATTCCGCGATGTTTCACGCCGCTTCTCGATCGCTTCCCGGATTTCCTTGTTCCACCAACTTTTTGGCTTCCTCTTTCCTTTCCAGCAAATAGTTTTCTTCTCTCTCCCTATCTCTTTCGTAATTAGATCTAATAGCTCACTGTACTCCCAGTCCTTGCCTGGTATTTTGCCTACTTCTTCCTCGACTCTTGTGGCTATATTTATTATTTGTTTGTCACTTAAATACGAGGTGCCAGACTTTGATTCTATGCTCTCATTTCCAGTTTTATATCCCATTTGTAATGTTATTCGTTTATGATCACTACCCAAGCTTTTAATCCCTTCCTCGTCTATTCTCATTTCCCTCAGTTTGTGATAAATTCCTTTAGACATAAGACAATAATCAATACTTGACTGTTTGTTTCCGACTTCCCACGTGATCTGGCCGTCACATTCAGGCCCCCTGTTAACTATCTCCAGACTATGTTGCTCGCAGAGATCTAGTAATAACTTCCCATTGGTGTCTGAATATCCGTCAAGGTCGTGTATGTGGGCATTCATGTCCCCTAGAAGGATGATTTCGGCCCCATTACCAAATTCCTTAATATCCTCACTCATGCAATCCACTATCTCATGATTCTTTTCTCTGCAGTTATTTCCCGTTCACAAGTAGGCAACCCCTAGCCACGTTTTCTTTCCACCTACTGTGGCCAAAACCAAGAGGTGCTCTGAACACGTCTGTTTCACTCTAACCCATTTGGCGCCGCGGTGAATTAGCATTCCTACACCGCCACCTTTCCTTTCTGATATGATCCTGTTGCACCCTTCCCAAACATAATTTTCAATATGTGGTGGCTCTTCCAAGTCTCTAAGGTGTGTTTCTGTAACCGCATAAACGCCTATCTGTTCTTTGTTTAACTGCTCCTCAATCTCTAACCATTTTGCCTTTTTTCTGCCACCCTGCATGTTTATGTAACTAATTGCAACACGCGCCTTATCCCTTTTTCTTTTACCTTTTTTCTGGTTTTTCGCAATACTACCTGTCAAAGAGTCCTGGTTGTTTTCCCTGTTACTAGCTACCCCGGACTCCGAAGGGCCCGCGTGCCCCCCAAAAAAGCTACTGCGCGTCCTGCCAGTCGCCAGCCCACCTCATGACCAAGCCTCTTATCGAAGTGAATTCTGTCTCTTTGGAAACCGCCCCACCTGTGCACCTCCCTGTTTATATCCACTACCTCGAAACCCTTCTCTCAACTAATTCGCCATATCTCTCTGTTTGCGTCGACAACCGCTCTTTGCAAGTTGATATTGGGCACTGGTACTTCCGGTATTGTGCATACTACAATTTGCACCTGGGGGGACACGGTGCGAATGTCATCGACCCCTTTCACCAAGGTCGTCGCTAGTCCTGACGATTCGTCATTCAACACGTCATTTAGCCCTGCCGCAATTACCACGAGGTTACGTCTGCGAGCTTTAGCTGCGAGTTTTTCACTCGCTTGCCTCATGACTGTCCCCAGCGTTTGTCCTGGGAATGTCCCTATCGAGACTCTCTTATCTCCTTTCACCCTTTCTTTGATTGCCTCTGCGCATCGGGCTAAATTTGAGTCACCGGCAATAATGACCCGCTCAGACATTCCTTCTGTACACTCTTAATCATGTCCTGCTTAAAGTTGCAGTTTATAGCCCGGAAACGAGACGAAAAATCTAACGCCTATAGACTGTTTGTTTAGCCGGCACAACCTGTAGCCGGCGCCGCCCGTAGCCGTCGCGCGGCGTAGTAGTTTTCTCAGCGGCTCATCTCATAGGCGGGACTCAAATAGGCCGGAGATTTTTCGTCTCGAATCCCGGCTAGTTACGAGGCCGGCTATGGAGATCTCCTCGTTCCGCGTGAGCCTAGCTACGGTGTGTCCCAACTACGGCACGTCCTAGCTATAGGCGGTGTATGAAGCGGCGAAACAAAAATTGATTTTAAGCCACCTTTTAAGCTCTAATTGGGGATTTGGAGGCTTAGACTCATATTTTATGATATACATAATCCATATACACATATTACACTGAGAAGTAAACCACAGAAAAATTCACAACAAACACTCGCGGATTCGATCTCGCGAACACTCGATCAGCAAGCGCGCACGCTAACCACTACACCACACCACGCCGCGGCAACAGCGTTGTAAAAGAACGGGGGTTTATATGTACCAATAGGTCGCTACACACTGGCGTATCAGTGCAGTGGAGATCGTTATTATACATGCAGCGTTCACTGATACCTAAGGAGACATTTTTTTAAATGACATTCGTGAAAATGTATAGAGGGTCACTCAAGTTATTGCTCGGAGCATGCTTGAAGCGTATTTGCGTGTTTGGTATAAAAGGTAAAACTGTTCGGCATATATTTGGCACTGGCACATCAGTGACATTTAAGGAATCTTAGCGTTCATAATACCCCAGTTCTATTCACGTAAGCCGCCAGCCTGTTGCCTTTCGTGGATTGAACGAGTTCTCAACGTCAAGATTCGCTTGCCGTGGGACGTGAGCTCGGAATCCATCCGTGCCAACCGCACAGCGACGTAGCCGTAGCAACGACGTAGCAACGACGGAGAATAGCCGTGTTCTAAGTAACGTCGCTGGCCGCTTCACCGCCGATGGTTACCGGGCCGGTAGCCGATATCGTCACTAAGCCTATTCAGTTAATTTCGAAGCCGTAGTCGACGGTGCTTCAGAACAAAGCGCTCACGCTCATATGCCAGGATGTTTTACTTCTTACCGTTACTGGCTCGACCCTCTCCGCGTAATAATTACACACTGAGATGAACATGCGCTGATAACCGTGGTATTGTCGGCAATATGTATAATATGCGAACACGCTCGAGCAGGTGCGGTGTGCCGCGCACGCACTGCAGACGAACTTCACTTGTAAAGGAACTCATCTTGGTTCTAAACGTTGGATAGTGCACGTCGCTTCCCCTCAAACGAATGACACTATTCCCGCCGATATTATTTTTGCTTCAACAGAAAGTGCGGCCCGCGTTTCGGTCGACCATGGAAGCGAGGAGGTAGAGCTGACTGCATGGGCAGCTTCGCGGTCGCTCGGCGGACTGCGCCGCGGAAGAAATGCCTCTCACATGCGCTTACTTTGGACGACACTCGCGCGACAGACGTGACTCGTGAAGTGGGCTGTCCACGCTAAAGACATGGCGGCTCGGCATTCGCCGTTGTCTGACACGCAGTGCGCAGGCGGGAATTGGCTGCTAACATGAACAGGATCTTATATCCGGCAGTAGTTATCGCCGAAATATTTGCGACGTTGTGTTACGACTCCATCAGTGGCCATATTTTTTAGAACATCTCGATTCATGCGGGTATAGCGGTCCCGCCGCGCAAGTTAAATCACCTCATACTGGTCTCAAAGCGGAGAATTCGCTAAACTCACACTGGATGATACAATATTTTTCACATAAGTTTACTAGAATATTTTCTGGAAGCGCGAGTCCATGCAATGTACTATACGCAGTATTTGTGCGAAAGGCACCTTCATGGGCATGCAGTGCCTAACTGTATACAAGTTTCACCTTTCAATAAATTTTTGGCATATTTCTTAGCGATTAATACGGCGGTACACGCGAAATTGGCGAGCTACATCCACACAGCTGCATTTGCATGCGCACGCGACTGTTAGTTTGTTGTGCTATAGAGTGCATGGGATAGCCTTCTGGGGTTTTTTACGTGTACACGCACTTAATTTTTTTATGTGCGGATTACTGAGAGGTGTTGCGCACACCAGAAATCCAGAACGTAGTATAGTGGTGCATTAATAGAAAATGAATTTGACACCATCGAGTAATAGGTTCTAGTGTTGCAGAGCTATGCGCAGACGCTAAAAGACAACGTATGGTCTATGAAGGATGCAACTTTTGGTGCAAGCTGGATTTTTAATTTTTTTATTGCGCACATACAAAGCGGTTTCGCCTCAGTGTGGCAGTCGTCACGAGGAACTTAAACTGCTAAACTATGATCATTATCCCAAGAAAGTTAACGTAGAGTGGCCATTTGTCGAACATGAGGGTGTTTGACGATTTCTGAACTTTTTAGGCCAATGAAGCGATGTTATTACGAGGTACACCTACCGGCGTACGCACTTCGCGCTGGCAGATATGTACGTTCCAGAGGACGGTAATTTAAGTATGCAAATATTGTTTTCCAGACTTTAGCATTGCTTAACATGAATTTAGGAGAAAAGCGTGAACGGTTTTGCGAAATCTAGAAACCTCGTGGGAGCTCTACTGCTCGCACTTGATTTCGACAGCATGCCGTTGCTTTTAATAGAGCATTCAATTAGATATATACATTTCACGGCAAACGATTCGCGCATTTGTCCAAGGAAGCATTTTGTTTTTCATCATTACCAACCTATTTTATGTCCACTTGAGGACGAAGGTCTCTTCACTAATCCCCCATTGATCCTATCCAGCGTCTTCATTACTATTTTTGTGTGTTTGTGGCATGCACAAGAACGAAGAAAGCAGTCAGGTTGCGGTATCCCTAATGCGGACTCCCTTGACGTCAAGTGGCACGCCGTGTAGTGGTTGATTGTTGGCTAATGGAGTTTTAGAATTGTGAGCGCAGACGTTGCGTTGGCTGGGCACGTACGCTATACTGTATTCGCAAAGTAACGTGCGTATACCAGTGTCTAGTCTTTGACAGATGCGCAGTGGCAACAAACACAAGAAGTTGTGCATGCGAAGCTCTGGGTACCGAGTTTTAATAGTGCGTAATTTTAACCACTTGGGATTTCTTTAACGTGAACCGACTACATCACACAGGAGAGTTTTTACGCTCAGTTTCCCCTTGATGGTTACCTAGAGTAACCACTACAAGTAACTTGGAAACTATAAGCATGAAGTGTGTTTAGACATGCGTATAAAACTTCGCATTCTTTTTTTTTTTCAGTAACGACGGTTAAAGCATGGATTCACCATCATTCCTCGTAAATGTATCGTTGAGCGGAATCATTTTCGTTGAGAATGACTTGACTGGACCTATCAGCTTCATAGTTCAACAGTACCTGCTGTGTCTAGCGTGTATAAGCATGCGAGAAACAGGTACTACTCACGTGTAAACATAAGTGTTTAATGTAAAAAAATACAAACAGCGCTAAAAGCAATGCTCAGCGCTGAAGGAAACGATAAACGTGACATCCGATATTCTGGTGCTTTTGATCATTTCTTTTGATCGTTTCAATGTTTCTTCAGCAGCTTCCCACCGGTAAAACACCTGGGAAACAACTTGGTATTTCTCATTGCACTCAGCACAAGACGAAGCATTGAGCATACCCAGTTGGGTACGTGGGGACCTTAATATAGTACATTGTCAAGCGCAAAATAATCGTATCGTACATCGTCAAGCACAAATTTCTCTAGAACTGTGCCAACCGAACGTTTCAAATTCTCGTGCACTTGATCGCAGTAGAAAGGCTTGTTCTCGTACTCCCTCCAAAACTCCGGGGTCAGGCGATGGGCGGGCTGCTGGCATGTCATCCTGACGAAAAAAAAAAGCAAGAAGACACATTCGACGTTATGTTCTTAGATCACCTGCCCTTTGCGCCCATCACAAAAAAACTTCTACTTGGGAAGCGGTTGTTCTCATTCTGTTGTACACCTTGTCGAATTTTGTTTAAATAGATAGCGTCACAGAAGTTGGAAATTACAAAAGTGTTTTCAGAAGCTGCTAATGAAGCTTTCTTATAGTATTTTAACCATAAATTTACCACAGTTATGAAAGAAAGCTTAACATCAGTTCCTCAGAAATACTCGTCGACCTCCACGAAATAAATACATGCGGGCATTGAACGTCTGACCGAAGATGACTGACTTTGTTGAGCTTCTCCATGAAACTTCCAGTTTTTTTAGAAGTGAAGCTCTGTTTCGAATGTCGGCTGCAAGTGAAAACCACAGCACAGTCGCAGTTTTATGAGAATCACGTACAAGGACAGCAGTTTTACAATAGACTCACTATTCATTCGTTAAGTAAATAAGATTTTTAGATGGGAGTGAAACGCAAAAAAAAAAGAAAATGAATAAAAAACACAAGAAGAAAGATCGTATGCTCAGTTACGGCATTGTAAACAACACCACGGCCGGTGTTGCTGCTGCTGCTGGAGACCCTGCAAGGTGTGAGCTCCTGGCCAGTTGCTCGATAAAACTGCGCCTGGCTCTTGTGTCACAAGGTTTGTCACCTCCAAACGTATTCAAATTCTGTGTATACTATCACGAGGATGAACAACAATTATATCTCTTATTACGACTGCTGTATGAATTTCACTTCTCTGTAATAACATTAACAATGATCAATCCAACATAAATAATGAGCTGCCAACGAAAACAACAATACTTTTATACAACCACGGTTATATATCGCTGTTGCATCGCATGAAATGATGGATGAGAGAACAAAAATGCCATCAACTAGCTAACGTCTAAATTACATATGACGCATTACTTTACCTTCATCGAGATCAGCAATTTGCACAGGCACCACAGCTGGTGCATGATGCACTGATGTACTTTCCACACTTCACTTGGCACTGCATTAGACCAATGGACATATGTGACCGGAAACCACAGAAATCAGTGAAGGGGCACAGTAAATACGCAAATGTATTCACGAGCATGAATGAGGCTGGCTTTAAAACTTATTAGAAATTAGCCAGCTAAACGCGTTTTAAAGACTGTCGCTATTCAGAAAGTCAAATTGCAGATTTTTCCTCCTGAAAACAAGAGATGCCGCTAGTCGTATCTATGAGCGCCTGATCCAATGAAACGGTACTAACGTCTTCGGTACTTGTAAGTGCAGTTTTATTACTTTTTGATTCGGGGAAATCTTTTCCGCTTCCCGAAGGTAAAAAAAAAGAAATGTAAATGCGAAGTATAACGACCTACCATGAAAGGACGCCCTATCATCATTCAACTGCTAGCAAAAATACGCTTCCTTTGATTGCCGCATTGTATCATTGACCCTAAATGCAGAGGACAGTTACTATCCGAAAGATAAGAAGCCATGCGAGAGCTAAAATTACACAGCTTGTCAAGCAACACGAATTGATTATTTCAGTGACACCTGTCAAGAGCGACGAAAGCCTCTGAACTGTACAAGAGTTCACAATAAATGCGATCAGCACGACAACACGTGCGCGACTATAGAGACGGATCACGATTACAACAAAGATAAGTACTCGTATACTCGTATAGTTACTCGTACGCATACTCGTATAGTTATTTCAAAAGCCGGCAATAGAATATTCTGGCAGCTCAATACCATCATTCATATACCGGGTGTCCCAGCTATCTTTAGCCAAGGGTTAAAAAATACAGTATTAGAGGCAGGCGAGTGAAATCAGTTGCAAATTGCTGACAGCCACCTTGCGCGCTACGGAGAATTTTTTGTTTTGTAATTAACTAATTTGTTAATTAGGACGATTTTACTAATTTGCTAAATATTGACTTTAGGCAAGAAATGCTGCTTGCAAAGTTCGAGAGCGTCTTCAGAAACCGTATAACCGTAAAAGTCTCACGTATACCATTTTTTCCAAGCTGCAAAGAAAGCCCGCGAAATACAAAAAGAACCACGTGACTAGCGCGCTCGCGCGCCGCGAGAATGCTGCCCTCAGCCGAGGTTTGAGCGAACGAAGTCACGTGCGGCCGGGACTCGCCGGCTCCGTTGCAGCGGTAGGCCTATAAGTGGGCGGTGGTTTCTTGGCCCGTTGCCAGCCAGCTGCGCGCGTGATGGTGCAAGTTGTAGCGAGCGCGGGCCAAGAAACCACCTTTAACTTATCGGCCTACCGCTGCAACGGAAACGCCGAGTCGCGGCCGCAGCTGATTTCGTTCGCTCAAACCACGGCTGAGGGCAGCATTCTCGCGGCGCGTGAGCGCGCTAGTCACGTGGTTCTTTTTGTAATTCGCGGGCTTTCTTTGCAGCTTGGAAAAAATGGTATACGTGAGACTTTCTTTATCGCAAATGATGCGATCGGGGTTTCTGAAGACGCTCTCGAACTTTGCAAGCAGCATTTCTTGCCTAAAGTCAATATTTAGCAATTTAGTTAAATCGTCCTAATTAACAAATTAGTTAATTACAAAACAAAAAATTGTCTGTAGCGCGCAAGGTGGCTGTCAGCAATTTGCAACTGATTTCACTCGCCTGCCCCTAATATTGTATTTTTTAACCCTTGGCTAAAGATAGCTGGGACACCCTGTATATCAGCGCAAGCATGCAACAATGTGAACGCTAACAGCACGAGAATATATGAGAAGAAAGAAGAACACTCACCCAGGCGGGTACGATGCGCCGGGCTGTGTCCGCAGTGTGCGCACCAGCGAGACAGAAATGGCGCGAAAGCGTCGTGTAATCCTGCGTCAACTGCTTGCGTGTAGCCATGGCACGTGCAAGGGGATGTCGCTATGTCCTCGCAACACCCCTTAATATTGAGATAAGAGAATTTTTCCATGGCGGCCGAGTACCGGCTCACGCGGCACGCTCAACAAACCACACCATCCTATTAAACATCCGCCGCTGTCGTGGAATGCGCTAAAACTAACCACTCGCGCCAAAAACGCAACCCCCTTCCCGTCACACAATATCTTCGAACGCTCGCTTTTACCTCCTTCCTTTCTTTTCTCTGCGCAAAAACAGCAGAAGCGGAGTGCAATGGAGAGCGTTGCAGCCCCTATCCTCTCTCACGCACGCAAGAGAGAGCGCGTAGTTAGCTCCATGCGTATACCTCCTCGCAGCATAGCTCGCCTTTGCGGCTGACGCTGTCGGCGCATGCGTATACACCGACGCTTGCGCCGACAAGTTATAACACGCGGGAGCATACGCTGAGCTGTAGCCAGGATTCTCACTTACGCGGCCCACACCGACGCGCGACTAATACTGCAGGCCGTCTATAAGGCGGCGGTGAAGCGTGCACGTTTTTTATATACGCTTGTCACGGCTAACTCCTGTTCGAAGGCCTACTATAGCCGGGAGTTTTCCTGACTTTTGAAGCGTCCCGCATACAGGGCATGAGTTAGCCAGGACTTGATTAAGAGTGTATCCTGCATGTGGCTGCTGTCTGGTTGACTAGCGTGAGTCACGGCTGCGGCTTTGTTCCCTCCCTCCCTCAAAACTACTTCTCGGAAGCTGGGCCCTGTGACCACTGCACCTGCATTTGTCATGCCTGATGTTCCCTTCGCCTCTCCCGCACGGGGAGTCTTCGCCCTAATGCTTCCACCGTCACCTGCCTCTTCTTTGCTCCCTTTGACGACCTTCGATAAGCCCTCCTCGGCTGACCGGAGCCTTTCTCCCATGGCCTTCGTCTTTTCTCTCTCTGTCGCCAATGCATTCTCCAGCTCTGCGATTTTCGCCATGAGCCCGAGCTCTACGCAGCTCGGACCTTGGAGCACAGCTCTGGGCTGTCCATCGGGCCCGCGACGCGGCGGAGGGGCAAGGCCTCTCTGTCCCGACGTGGGAGCGGCCCGCTGCGCGCTAATCGCGCGTACCGAAGGACTAAAATAAAGTTGTTCATCCATCCATCCATCCCACTCTGGACAGCCATCATGTTCTCCATTTTCTCCTCGAATTCGCATTGTCTGCACTTGGCGTCAGCTTCTTCTGCCTTCTCGTCCGCACAAACTTCCATCTTCCAACCTACCCCGCACCCTGAACATTTTACGGTCTTTTTGACCATCGCTAGATCTGTTCACCGATACCCACGTATTAGAAAACTGTCACAAATAATCACGGCGTACTAAATACACTGCCCTAAGTCAAAAGGAACCACAAAATCAATGAACACGCTACACTTCAAGGCACCTGTGCATGCACGTGCTCAGTCTACGCGCGGACCTCAGCCACTTGGTGGCAGAAAAAAAAAACACCACAGTAGAAAGTAATACACAAAAAATATACAAAGTAATAAACAAAAAATATACAAAGTAATAAACCCAATCAGGCTTTACGCTAACGCCTTATAGAAAGCTACAGACAGAGTCAAGCTCAAATCATGCAAATACACTTATCTGTCGCTGTCGTTCCGGAGCTCTCGAAAAACACGTCCATCCTGCCTGACAGCCCCGCGCGCCTGATAAGCTTTAGCGCGCAATGCGAGCAGTAGAGCTTATTCTGGAACTTACGCGGCCACCAGCGGTAAGGCTGCAATCTTAGATTCCGCATGTTTATATGCCGACGAGCCTTACCGCTGATCAGATTACCGACGGCCACGCTCTCTTCGCCGCTATCAGTGTACAGCGTGTATTGCTTGTACTTGACTTCTCGTTTCCTGGGCACACGTTCACCCAATAAAGAATTTCGTCTTTAATAGCCCAAATACCATCTTCGTCGCCGTTACGATCACACGACGATGTAAAGAAATATAGTCCAAAAGAAAATTGACAGTGACCCTTATTACGGTGGCGCGACGAGTTAGAGCATAAGGCCACGCGCGCACAGACAATTTTTCGTGCTAGCGGCGAGCTATTCATAGACATGTTCTACAATTTGCGGTACGCGCATGTCTGGACTGCTTGACTGCTGCAGAAGCTTGTCTACTTACCTGCGAGATGGCGCAAAGGGCCTAAGGGCGCGGTAAAATGGCGTCGCCCCGCGCACCTTTCGTCGCGGCGCTTCGAGATAGGAGCCGGAGAAGGTGCTGCGCGCCTCCAGGAGGAAATCTTTCACTAATGTAAGTGTGTGGCTGGCGTGATCGCCTGTGGTCATAGAGTAAGTGCAGACTCTAGAGCTAAAGCTCCCGATAGGGTCAATATATTAGAATCTGCGACCACAATGGCGCCGCCATTGCCACCGTTACACTACGCGGCGATTGTTACCAGACCCTACAAGACATACTAGACTTGGTGGTGGTAATCAGTTCGCAACGCAGTTAATGACAGTGAGCTCACGTGAAGTACAGTTGTAAGTACCTGTCAACAGAAAGCGCAGACGACGACGCACGGTGACGCAAAACACAGTCACAGGACGCGCAATCTCTAACTCAAGTGGATATGCTGGTTGCCATCTAGGAAAAATGCCAGCATATGCACATTCCTGCGCAATGAGTCCTGTTCACAGTATTATGGCTTAATAGCCTTCAATATTTCCTCGATATATTCTAAAGAAATACTCTCCTCACGTTTAAATTGCGTGAAACGTCCCTGCTTCATTTATATTACCAGTATTACTAGCGTTGTATACCCTAATTTTAGCCGCTCGGTAAACAATCGCGAATGCAACAATGACAATGGTACTGTAATGGCGGTGTTTTTGTAACACTAAGGGGCCCTGCAACATTTTTTGAACATGGTCAAAAAGCGCTGCCAATCGGTAGTCGAGGCTCCCAAGAACACGCGAGCCAAATATTATAGCGAAGCGAGCGGCCTGCAATTTACAATAAATTATCAAAATCAGCTGAAAATCGCTCCCTCTTCTCTCGACAAATGATGTATTAGTCCGCAATATATGACGCGATTGTCGGCAGTACCACCATTGGCTGATGTTATAATCACGATAACACCCTCATTATTACCTTCGTTGTTAATTTTGAGTTCAATAAGCAGATAATATGTATGTTTATATTGTGTTATGCCGTTAAAACACTGAACAAACATTAATATTAGCACTTCCGGTCTCACCGACAGCTCGTCTGCTCGTAGTTGCGTGGTTGCGTTTTCTTCACCCTGCGCAGTGCCGAAATCGTGAATATTTCTGTGCTTTTGACCATCGCCGGTTGCCGTTGAGAGTGGCAGCCGTTCGAGTGTTGCCTCGTCAGCTGGAAACTGCATCGTCGGCTCGTTCTCACGACCGACCGAGGCAGGAATGCAGCATTTCTCCGATAACAATGCTGGCGCCGACTAGTTTAGGATACCTGTGTTAGCTGTATAGCGAGAGTCCCGTTCGCTGTCTGTTCAGTATGTTATCGAGCCGTACCTCGGCGTATCCTCCCCGTAGTCTCACGTTCCCGAGAAACCGCGACACAGCAACCAAGCAGACTCGCATTTTCAAAGTAGCTGCAGGCAGCCGGGGGATGGGTCCGCGCTGGCCCGATGCCCCACGATCCTTTCTTCTATTCTTTAGTTCTTTGTTGTCAGCCCGCACTCGCTGTGCGCCCGAATTCGAAGAGCAAACAGCATCGAAGTGCCCACCCACCGGCTTAAATGCTGTCAATCCAGTAGCGACACTGGGAGAAGGGTGCACGCAGCTTTGCCGTGTTGAATACGATTCAAGCGCGAGCAGTGCGATGAGGCGGTGTATCGGAATGTGGGTCGAAACACATCTCAGCTGTCGTTCCAAACGCGCACGCAGGTTTGCGACCACGGTTGGCAGAGCGATGAAAACACTACGGCAGTTCGAGGTGCACACCCAACATTACCAAACCGACTCGCAGTTTTGAAGCACGCGCGCTACACGGTGTGATTGGCTCCGCTAGACGAGGAGCACGCAAGCCGACCGGAAGTGGCGCCACAGACCACGTGGTTGCGCCCAGACGCCAGAGAGAAAAAAAATGAAGAAAAAAAAGTCACAGTTTCGCCGCAAGGGCGAAGCAATGAATGCGATAGCAAGGAACTAATGCTATACGAAGTGAGGCTCGCCAATGGATACTCTCAGTTTGAACAGCGCTTCTGTTGCAAAGGCGGCCGAAGCAGCGAAGGAAACTAGCGTGCTTCAAGTGTCGAGCTGTGAGACTTGATAGTTCGCGCTCATCTTCTGTTTGTTCGTTTGGCGGCGTCCCTGAGCTCGAGTGACATTCGTACGCGCCGTAACATGAGCGCGGACATCACGGTGAAAGCGTGAAACATTCCTCTACCCCTCTCCACGAGAAAACCGCGCGAGCAGACAGCGGAAGGGCAAGCTTCTCCCATGCGCAAATATAAGAAGAAGCGAGCGAGCTCGCCGACGACTTTTAAATGCGCCCGTCGGGCTCCTAGCGCCACCTCGCTGGTAATGAAGAAACGCTTATTATCGCCTGCTGTCTCTGAGTCCATCCAGCGCTAAATGGTGTGTATATAACGCTCGCCGTTAGCTACGTGGAGGATCTGCGTTTCGTGGCGTAGTGGATAGCGCCGCTCGCTGCGGATCAAGAGGTCCCTGGTTCGATTCCGCGCTTCGGAAGCATTTTTCTGAGTTATTTTTCTTTGGGGCCTTTATATATATATATACATACTTATACATATACGGTGCATGACGGCGGCGACGGCGACGGCGACGGCAAAATCCAGCCGAGACTGTCCATATAATTGCTATCGCAATAAAAATTCCACCCGCGCTGACGTAACTCTTGGGCACCTCGTCGCACCTCCGCGCTCCTTCCCTTCACGCCCCGCGCAGCTTTCCGCGCGCTCGCGGCGTTGAGTAGAGAGAGAAAGCTGCGGAACGTGATTTCTATAATTTGATAACACCATTTAGACTTGACGGATTCGAAAAATTTTTGCGGCATATGACTCGTGAAGAGTCATACGTCAATAATGAGACTATTCCAATATAACTCAGAAAGGTGTTGCAGGGCCCCTTTAAGACCCAGCTTTTCCACTACAGTCCGTACTAACTCCAAGCTGTGGTCACTAGAATAGTTCAGCAAATGGCTCATAGCTTTCTACTTGTTGCGCTCTCATGACAAAGTTTAGGTTTGAAGCCATAGACAGCGCGAAGGTTACTTCGCTTACTGCAGTGGCCGCGTTTGCTGAAGAAGTGAGCTTCTAGCCTTATTTCGTATATCATTCCAATTTGTTGCTATTGCATTCATTGCTTCGCCCATGGTCCGAAACTGTCACTTTTTCTGCTCCGTCACAAACCAGTGTTCAACCCCACTCTCTCCATTGTTTTGCTTAGAAGAAATTCCAGATGTTGAAGTCACGCAGGGGGTATTGTAGTTCTACTACAGAATACTGACGTTAAAAAATCAGCATGCCCCGATGAGATACCGAACGCATTTCTACGCAGGTATGCGCTATGGGTTGCTTAAAGATTATATTAGCCACGTCGTTCGCAGAATGCCGCGTCCCTGACGACTTGCTTAAGACAAAGGGTAAGAAGCGTAGTCAGAAATATTTTTCGGGGGGGGGGATGTTCAACCATCCTTTTTTCATGTTCGTGCGTTCGTTTGTATGTGTGCGTGTATATATACACGTGCAAAATCGAAAAATTTCGGGGGGGGGGGGGTCAAACCCATAAGTCCCCTGGCTACACTCCTGACAAGGGTTGTACCTGTGCACAAGTCTGGAGACAGATACGTAATTGAAAATTATCGACTTCTTGGATATGCGCTGTTTCTGAAGAATAACGACAAAGAAGACGCAGGGACAGAGAGAGGTGGGCAGGACAAAGCACCTTACTGAAAATTGTCGCCTAATATCGGTGTGCTGCTTATTCAGCTCGGATTACTAATCAGCACGCTTTCCGACCGCGCCTTGCCACAACAACACAGTGTCTTGAAATAATTAATGACTTTGCCACCAGATTAAAATATAATAAGAAAAACAACATATAGATGTAATCTGTCTTGATCTGTCGAAAGCATTCGACAAAGTGGTCTATGCATAATTCACAAGGAAACTGGCAGATATAAAAATAAGCTCAAAAAAAGTAAAATGGATAAACGCGTACATGCGGGGCAGAACCCAATATGAAGTGGAAAATCAATTCCGTTGAAATTGATGTCACGTGTTCCACAGGGCTCTGCGTTAGGTTATGTACTATCTTTACTCCATAATGATGACATTTCCTCTGCGATTGACGGAGGAATCACGGTGCGACTTTCCGCCGATGATTGTCTCTTGAACGAAGAACTTAATTGCACGGAAGATCAGCAATTACTCAGACCCTCTTAGGTGGTAGAACAAAGGTGCAACGAACGGAAAATGAAAATAAGTGAGAATAAATGTGTTTTAGTGCGCATAGCGAATAAAGTAAATCATTCTGGTCGAAACTGTCATATCTTCGTCTTTAATTGCACACTTAATTCTTGAGTGCTTTCTACGGTTGACGTGCTGAATTACTCAGGTGTAAATGTATCTGCGAATTTAAGCTGGCCAAACCATGTCACAGAAATGTCCAGAACCGCGGAAAACAAGCTCTGGTCCTTGCGACAGAAATTGAAGTTAGCATCACCATCAGTAAATGTAACAGTTTATATGGCGTACGTTCGGCACACGCTAGAGCATGCCAGCATAATCTGGGACCCTTATCAGTCAGGGTTAACTGAGAGACTGGAAACAGTTCAATATATATAACCAACGTTTGTTAGAGCCCACTATTCTCGCACAGATTCGCTCGCCGACATGCTCAGCTTCCTGAACTTGCCTACGCTCCCTGAACGCAAGCCACACTGCTAGGTTAAAGTGTTTTTTCTTCTCCGTCTAACTAAAAAAACATACTTAACAATAATAATAAACAGCATTCGATGGCACGACAAGATAGAACGCTGCGAAGGAGCAAATATGGCACATCAGATGCACATTAACGCTTTTACGTTTTCCTTCTTCATGAGAACGACTAAGGAATCGGATGAATCGTCGCTATTAACGCGAGAACGTACCAGCGCTGAACACTTTTAAGATAACTTAAAACTACATTGAAAGATCCACGCATGTATACGTGCTTACCGTTTTCTGGGTGTCTATGAGATCGTTTCTTTGCACTGCAATGATAGTGTCATATTATTTGATCGGTTTATGTGCAGAATATTTATCTTAAAGCGTTTGTGTTTTTGTTCGCTTATCCTCACTTAACTTTTAATGCGAAGCATTTCTTAGCGAACTTCTGCAGCTTTGAGCGTATCTATCTATCTATCTATCTATCTATCTATCTATCTATCTATCTATCTATCTATCTATCTATCTATCTATCTATCTATCTATCTATCTATCTATCCGCCTACGACTTTGTGCTCTCCTGGCGGTTTCGTTTATCGGATGTATACCAAAATTGGTATGACGTAATGACGTAACATCACCGAATTACGAACATAAATGACAGGCCGTAACATGAAAATCATGACATGCATGTCATGAAAAGCATGATTTACATTCCAAGGCCTTGGGGCTCATATACCAAAATTCGTATGGCGTGACAAGAGTTCAAGACGCACATAATCACAGGTCCTAACGTGCAAATCATGACACGCATGTTATGTGCAGCATGATTTACATGACATGGTCTCGGGGCGCTCGCGGCTGTTTAAATGAATGGATATATACGAAAACTGGTATGACGAGACAGCTGTGCATGGCGAACGTAGCTGACACGTGGTAACATGAAAATCATGCTATGCATGTGACGTACCACATGATTTACATGCCACGCTCATGGCGCACTCGCGACCGCTTCGCTATCTTGATATACACCAAAATTGGTATTGCGTGACGCGACTGCATGACGAACGTAAATGAGAGGTGGTAACATCAAAATCATGAAGTGCATGACATGTATGACATGATTTACATGCCATGTTCATGGTGCACTCGTGGCTGTTTTGCTTGATTGATATACACCAAAATTGGTATTCCGCTATGTTTCTCCATCAAGAACGTGAAGAACAGGTGGTAACATGAAAACCATGACAGGCATGTCATGTATGTCACAGTTAACATGCCACGTTCATGGAGCATTCGCGGCCGTTTCGATAGCTTGATATACACCAAAATTGGTATTGCGCGACGCGACTGTATAACGAACGTAAATGAGAGGTGGTAACATGAAAACCATGACATGCATGCCATGTATGGCATGATTTACATGCCACGCTCATGGTGCACTCGCGGCCGTTTCGTTGCTTGATGTACACCAAAATTTGTATTGCGCGATGTGACTGTATGACGAACATAAATGACAGGTCCTAACATGGGAATCATGTTATGCACATCATGTACGGTATGATTTACATGACTCTGTCATGGCGCGCTTCCGGCCGTTTTGTTAACGGGATATATACCGAAATTTGTATGCCATGAACCGAGGGCGTGATGAACATAAATGGCAGGTCATGCATTGTATAAACCAGAATATACATTTCATTAGCGTGGTATGTACCAGATTGTGCAAGCATGCGTGCATGGCAAACATGCGATATATGGGGAACTAGATGCCATGTCATGAATGATTTCATTTGGCTCAAAGACAAACAAGGCGATGTATGCGCGTCTTTGCTGGCTGCTTCGGATTACATCGATTCCCACAGTGCGTGGGATCTACCAGATTATTTTAGCATTGCTTGTTATCTTTGCTTTTATAGTCCTGTACAATTAGGTCGACGTGTGTAAAGAACATTTCGCTTAGGTATGGATATATATTTTTTTTTCACTTATGTTTCCTCACGTCGTTTTTTAAGTGTTTTTATTAATTCTTCATAGTAATTTGCTAATTCTACAAGGGCTGTTTTTGATCCACCCTCTAACGGCCGAATGGCCAACGGAATGGCGAACGCCCATCGCGGTTAATGATAGCCTGTTCAATCGACCTCTGTGCGCGAAGCAGTCTTTGGTATTTCGTTCAACTTACTTTTGAGGGCACTCAAAAGGCCGCGCGTGAGGCGGCAGTAACTTGGTATTTTTTTTTAATTCGCGCCTTTTATGAAAAAGTTGGAAACACATTAATCAGGGGAGTTAGCATAGATTGTAAAATCCGTTGCTTCTGAACGGGCACTACAAGGTTTGTATTGAAGATTATTACTTAGAGTTAATATTCAAAAAGTGCAATAGCCACTCTTTGTTAATTAGTGACCTTGACGGATTCTAAAAAAAATACCCTGACGTGCTCATATCGCTCAGAACAATGCTGCGCTAACTCGAGACGCGTAGCGCCCGTGTATTTTTTAAAATCTTTGGTGCTAGTTATCTCAAACACTTTGTATGTTATATGTCTTGTTTGCATTGCACATTGACCAAGACCGGCAATAAACAAAAAAAAAGCCCCAGGTAGCTCAATGAGCAGCTCAGGTTTTTAACCTAAGGGTCCAGGGTTCCAGCGCCTGCTCGGGCGAGTGGTACCTCTTTATTTATTTTTTTGGTGCCTTTCTGCTTCCACAATGCGTAGGTGCACTCGAGTGCGATCTGTGCGAGCCCGGGTAGCTCAGTCGGTAGAGCGTTAGGCTTTTAACCTAACGGTCCAGGGTTCGAGCCCCTGCTCGGGCGAGTGGTACCTCTTTTTTTGGCGCCTTTATGCTTTCACAATACTTAGGTGCACTCGAGTGCAATCTTTGTAAGCCCGAGAGCTCAGTTCGGTTGAGCGTTAGGCTTTTAACCTAACGGTCCAGGGTTCGAGCCCCTGCTCGGGCGAGTAGTACCTCTTTTTTTTGCGCTTTTATGCTTTCACAATACTTAGGTGCACTCGAGTGCAATGTTTGTAAGCCCGAGTAGCACAGTTCGGTAGAGCGTGAGGCTTTTAACTTAACGGTAGAGGGTTCGAGCCCCTGCTCGGGCGAGTGGTACCTCTTTTTTTTTTGGCGCCTTTGTGCTTTCACAATACTTAGGTGCACTTGAGTGCAATCTTTGTAAGCCCGAGTAGCTCAGTTCGGATCACTTAGTGCCTTAAACACATGACGCATACTGATTACTTTTTCCAAAAAGTAATGATTTGCCGGAAACACTTTCAAATGCGCATGTCTGACGTCCATTCTCGTACGCCAGACACTATGCCCTTTGTAAGCCTGAGTAGCTCAGTCGGATTCCACTTCCGGCCGCGCTAGCGATAGGACGTGTTTTCATGTGCTCCGTAGGGGCGGTGACAGCGGCTTTGAGCCGCGGAAACAGGATCATCATCATCATCATCATCATCATCAGCCTGTCTACGCCCACTGCAGGGCAAAGGCCTCTCCCATGTTCCGCCAATCAACCCGGTCCTGTGCTTTCTGTTGCCACGTTATACCTACAAACTTCTTAATCTCATCTACCCACCTAATTTTCTGTCTTCCCCTCACGCGTTTGCCCTCTCTTGGAATCCAGTCAGTTACCCTTAAGGACCACCGGTTATCCTGCCGACGTGCTACGTGGCCGGCCCATATCCATTTCTTCTTCTTAATTTCAACTATGATATCCTTAACCCCCGTTTGTTCCCTGACCCACTCTGCTCTCTTCCTGTCTCTTAAGGTTACACCTATCATTTTCCTTTCCATCGCTCGCTGCGTCGTCCTCAATTTAAGTTGAACCCTCTTTGTAAGTCTCCAGGTTTCTGCTCCGTAGGTAAGTACCGGTAAGATGCAGCTGTTATATACCTTCCTCTTGAGAGATAGTGGTAGACTACCATTCATGATTTGATAATGCTTGCCGAATGAGCCCCATCCCATCCTTATTCTTCTAGTTATTTCACTCTCATGGTTCGGCTCCGCGGTTACTACCTGTCCTAAGTAGACGTACTCCTTTACAACTTCCAGCGTCTCGCCACCTATCGCGAAGCGCTGTTCTCTGCCAAGATTGTTCCACATTACTTTAGTTTTATGCATATTAATTTTCAGACCTACTCTTCTACTTTCCGTATCCAGTTCAGTAATCATGAGCTGTAATTCGTCTCCCGCGTTACTCATCAATGCAATGTCATCAGCGAAGCGCAGGTTACTGAGATACTCTCCATTAACTCTTATCCCTAATTCTTCCCAATCTAGGGCCCTGAAAACCTCCTGTAAACACGCGGTGAATAGCATTGGAGAAATCGTGTCTCCCTGTCGTACGCCCTTCTTTATTGGGATTCTGTCGCTTTCTTTATGAAGGACTATAGTGGCTGTGGATGCGCTGTAGATTTCTTCCATTATGTTTATATAGGCTTCGTCGATGCCCTGATTCCGCAGTGCTTGCATGACTGCTGATGTCTCCACCGAATCAAATGCCTTCTCGTAATCTATGAAGGCTATGTATAGGGGTTGGTTGTATTCCGCGCATTTCTCTATCACCTGATTGATAGTATGAATATGGTCTGTTGTTGAGAAGCCTGTACGAAATGGAAACAGGATGGAGTGCAGCAGTTCTGAGGATTACCAGGTGGTTCTACCGCAGTTGCCTACAGGTCCGTGCGTTTCAAATACTGTTTTTCTGCACGGAGACATAAGAGCCAGGCCATACCGGGCCGAAGATATTCGTGACACGTTGGCCCGTCAGGGATTGCTGACCGAGGTCGTGGCCCTCGGAGCGTTCCAGATGAACCACGTGTGGGCGGTGACTTTTTCAAGTGCTGAAGCAGTGAAAAAGGTACTGTGCCAAGGTGACTTGAAGGTGAAGGACCGCAGATGCCTCGTCGTGGACCCGTGGAGCCAGGACGTTCGTCTTAAGCTCTACTGCCTACTGCACAACATTCACGACGAAGAAGTTTGCTCGGCACTAAGCCCGTATGGGAAAGTGAAAGAAGTAACCCGTGAACGCTGGCGCATTCAAGGCATCCAAGACAAGGGATCATCGACGCGCACTGTTTGCCTGAAGTTAAAGCCGGGCGTGACTGTGGATGATTTACCGCACCAGCTACGCATCGGCGGCATCATGTCGCTTCTGGTCGCACCCGGACGAGCCCCGTTATGCCTGCGATGCAACCGAACGGGACATATAAGAAGAGACTGTCGAGTGCCCCGCTGCGTGGTGTGTAAACGTTTCGGTCATGAAGAAAGCGAATGCGTGCGAACCTACGCCAATGTAGCTGGCCCTCCGAAAGGTGATGAAGTAACCCGCGAACACTTAATGGATGAAGCAGACGCTGAAGAAGCCGCCAGTGGATCAATGATGGCGCCGCAAGCTACAACTCCGGAAACGGTGGTGTATGCGGCCGACAAAGAAACCCCGAAGTTGCCTCCGAAGATGGCCAAAGTCGACACCGTTGAAAAGACAGACAGGAGCTCGGAGAGGGATTTGAAGGTGACTACCGATGAGACGTCGATGGACACAAGTGGAGCGCCATTAAAACGAACCCTTGAAGAAGACCCTCAAGGAAGTGTGGGTGATACCAGCACGAAGGAAGCGATGCCAAAGACGCCATATCGTCGGATGACCTTGAGGCCGCCGCCTAATTTGCCAGCGAGCCGGAAAGCGACCGACACAGCACCAACTTAGGTCTTTCTTTTTCTTTTTTTTCTTTTTTCTTTTCTTTTCCTTTTTTTCATTCTTTTACATTTTCGACCGTATCACGTGCTAAGTAACGGGCTTGTGTGTAGCTTTGTCCGCCTCTTCGTCACAACAAAATGATTCGCATAGACAAGCCCTTGCGATTAGCTACTATCAATGCAAGGGGACTGTCAGGACGAAGGAAGCAATATCAGCTACGACGCCTTCTTGACGATAAAGATCTTGATATTATTGCATTGCAAGAGACAAAGATAGAAAGTGAGGAAGGCACGGACAGAATGGTAAATCTTTTCACGTCGCGCTACCTTGTGTGCGTATCTCATGCATGCGGAAGAGCCGGCGGCTGTGCACTCCTGATTAGAAAAACGTTGGGTACAACAATTGAAAGTGTTATAACGGATGAAAATGGACGCCTGGTTGTGTGCGATGTATTATTATGTGCAATGAAGTGGCGCGTTATCTGTTTGTACGCTCCGAATGGAATAAGCGACCGGACGAGCTTTTTTGATATGTTGGATGGCTATTTGAGAGTAGAAGGGTGTATTATAATGATGGGTGATTTCAACTGTGTGTGTAATGTGGATGATCGTGTACGTGCACCACCGATTTATGATGCTAGTGCAAGAGCTCTTGTCAGAATGATAGAAGAACATGAAATTACAGATGTTGGTTATGTATTTGCAAATACAAAAATTCCAAAGTTCACACACTACCAGCGAGATAGTCATGCGAGGTTAGATAGAATTTATGTTTCAACCCCAATTATACCGCACTGTAGCGACTATGGCGTATCAAATGTGTCATTTAGTGACCATAGTGCAGCCTGTGTTTTGATAGATCCGAAGAAGCCCTCAAAGCTTAATTGGTTACTGTGGAAATTTAATGATAAACTTTTAGAGGATGAAGTATTTGTTAGCAAAGTAAAGAATGGTATTAGGGCGAATCACGAAAGGCACAAAACAAGTTGTTGCGAAGCGTGGGAATATTTTAAGGAGCAACTCAAATTAGACGCCATTGAAAGATCGTATGTACTGAAAGAGAAAGAAAAAAAGGAAAGAAAGGGAACTACAAGCTGAGCTAGATTTTGTTTTGAGCAAAGAGAGAAGTGCTCCTGGAAGCTCAATGTTAGAAGTACAAAGAAAAAAGGCTGAAATAGAACGATTGGACGTTGAAAAGTATAAAGGTGCTATTATCCGCGCGCGCGCAGAAAAGCTTTGGTGCGGCGAGGAACCAACGAAGAGGTCAATATCTGACGAAAAGGCTATGCTGCAAGAAATGAGATAAATGTGATAACATACCAGAATGACGTAACCTCGGATAAAGAAATAATTCTACGTGCTTTTGAAAACTACTATGAGGGAATGCTGGGGCAGCATATGTCTTTTTCAGAAGGATTCGATGAAGTTTTTCTTCAGAAAATGCCTAAACTCGATGATAGCGAGAGAGAAAACTTGGAGGCCCCTATAACGGTCGCGGAAATAGAAAAAGCCATCGAAAAATTGAGCAATGGTAAATCACCAGGACCAGATGGTTTCGGTGCAAGCTTCTATAAGACGTTTAAGAAAGAGCTAGCCGGTATCTTGCATGATGTAATGACGGAGGCGTATGATAAGCAAGTACTACCTCCATCTTTCCGACGAAGCCTTACAGTGTTACTCCCAAAATCGAGTGATCCTGAAAAACTACTATCAGTGCGACAGTATCGACCAATTAGCTTGACCAACACAGACTACAAGATATATGCGAAGGTATTGGCAAGTAGGCTGCAAAATGTAGTAAGAAAATTAGTAGGTCCCCACAAAACGTGTGGGATAAAGGGAGGTCTATAACAACAAATATTCACGTGGCAAGGACGATCCTTGAGTGCTGCGATGCCTTCTCGGAAAAAGTCGCGATGATACAACTAGACTTGGAGAAGGCTTTCAATAAGGTGGCGCATGAAATTCTTCTCCTTGTCTTGGAACACGCCAATGTAGGTTCCATATTATTGGAAGGGGTAAAGATGATGTGCTACCGCAACGCATCGACGCAAATTGTAGTTAACAAAATGTTGACTCACAGCATTAACATCAAGACGGGTGTAAAACAAGGATGTGCTCTTTCCCTACTACTATTTGCAATATTCCTAAAGCCGTTTTGCTTAAGTGTGATGCATAATAACGACATCAAATGATTTAGTCTTGATACCAGCGAAATAAAACTACTAGCGTACGCGGATGACGTTGTCATATTCTGTAAAGATAAGCAAAGCGTAAGCAAGGCGGTTGAAGTGACTGCAAAGTTTTGTAGCATGACCGGCAGTGCTGTAAACTGGAGCAATTCGCTGGGTTTATGGCATGGAAGCTGGGAAGCTACTCCAATGCTTTTCGAAAGCATGACATGGACCACGACACCGATGAAATACCTTGGCGTACCATTAAAACATTACAATGACACAAAAGAATATTGGCCACAGGAAATCGATGAGGTGAAGGAAAAAACGGCTAAATTCGGAGGCCGCAACATGTCTATATTCGCACCAGCGGCAGTGTGCAACATCTTTCTGGTCGCGAAAATATGGTATGTACTGCAGTTTTTATGTATATCAAGAATGAGTATCCAGAAGCTACACAGAGTTTTCGCTATGTATATATGGGGTTCAACTTGGGAGCGAATGAGCCGTACTAATTTATTTCTACCACTGAAGGCAGGTGGTCTCGGATTAGCACATTTATTTTTGAAACAGGTAGTGTCACGATTTTTGTTCTTGCGGGATCAAAGAAACAACTTCCTGCGCACAGTTATTCAACTAAGATTAAGTGATGCTCTCCCAGAATTTGTTGTCTCATCAGATTATAGAAAGGGTTTGAGAACGACAGGATTCCTGCGTGAAGTGGTATGGTCTTTTCGGTTTTTGCAAGCGCGTTTTTCATTGGACTATCTTAGTAGTGTTACAAGGAAAAAAATTGTACAAAGACGTTACTGACGTCACTTTACCGATGCCAGTATACCGATCCATGTACGATAAAAGCTGCAGTGCGAACGTGTTGAAACGAGTTACGAGAATGCCAACACGTGCGTCGTGTAAAACCTTTTTCTTTCAGCTACACAGTGCGACATTGCCTGTGAAACCTTGGCTAAAAGAAAGAGGGATTTTTGTGGCATGGAAAATCAATTGTCTCAGATGCAGAAAGCCTGAGACGATCGAACATATATTTCTGGATTGCTCTGATGCGCTATTTCTGTGGGACGTGCTACGACGCACCTTGAAAAAGGACTTACCAGTAACACCATACGGCATACGCTTTTTGCCAACGATCTGTGACGATGGTGTGCCGTATGATATGTTCATGATGATGATGCTACATAGCATATGGAAGACTCGTATGGCAGTGCGCCATGAAGACATCTGTATATTGTCACCGAGAGAGTACTTCAATGAGAGCATTGTTTATATACGTGAAAGCCTTAAACACATGACGGATAAACCAGAGTGGTATCATCTCCTAGATAGTTTGATATGCCAAAAACCTTTTTAATGTCAAGCATTGGCCAAGATTGGTTGTTTGTTTTATCATTTGTATCATGGTTTTGTATGACAACCTCGCAATAAAGAAAAAAAAGAGTAGCTCAGTCGGTAGAGTGTTAGGCTATTAACCGAACGGTCCAGGGTTCGAGCCCCTACTCGGGCGCGTCGTACCTCTTTTTTTTTTGGCGCCCTTATGCTTCTACAATACGGAAATGCCCTCGAGGGCGATCTGTGGGAACCCCGGTAGCTCAGTAGATTTGGCGGATCTTCTTTGACGACAGGTAGTCAACAGATTTTTTTTTTTTTTGGCGATGCCAGCGATCCATTTTTGCGCACAGTGTGCCAACTAAGGTTAAGCAACGGCTTATGTGAACTTGTTGATACTTATGATAATAGAATGGGGGTTGCGTTGCATGGCTATTGAAAGAAGTTGTAGGCAGTGTCCGTTTTTTATTGGCTCGTTTTTTCCTTGACCATCTCCTTTGTGTTAAAAGAAAAGAATTGTATAGAGCTGCCTGTCACATTGTTTTTCAAGTGCCGTTGTACAAAGGAAGGCGGGGACAGAATGTACGTACTCAAGCCTGTGAAAAACATGCAGCTGCCTATGGGTGTAAAAACCCTTTTTTCTTCAAGTTACACACAGGAACTCTGTCGCTAAAGACGTTGATGGAACAAATGAATTGTTTTGTACGACGGGGTTCACACTGCGTAATCCGAAAGACACCGGAAACCATAGATCACATTTTTATGCACTGTTCGGAAGGGGCATATTTTTGGGACGTCCTGCAAAGAACAACAGAGAAAGAGTTTCTTTTGGATCCGCATGGTAGTTATCTGGCGATAAACATGAAGATTGAGTCTCATTTGATCGTGTAATGTTGACTGGACTCCACTGTATATGGCGTGCTCGGATGGAAGGATATTACTGCGACCCGGACGCTGAGCCAGCGCGAATTTACTTTTGGCAAGGTATGTCGGCATTCATTGAAAGCATGAAAATAGATTAGTGTGTACCCGAATGACTGTCGAGTATAGAACCTCTCGCAGCTTTGAAAGAATTTAGGTGGACAACACCATTCCAAGTAGGAGTGATGACATCTTTTGCTCGTTCTTGTAGGATGTGTTTGTATATTTTGTGATGTGTTTTGATTGTATATTGTCTAAGACCAGCAATAACTGAATCGGAACGGTCGGGTAGCTCACCGAATTGGTGGCGACATTATACTTCCGGACGCGATAGCGAACGGACGCAGGATGAACGGCTCCGATGGAGCGGCGATAGCGGCCCGTGACGGCCGCGGTAACAGGATAACCGTCGACGACGATAAGGAATACGAGAGTGTGCTGCCTACTTTGCCCACCGGTCGTGTTGTTAACAACACCTTGTTCTTGCACGGAGACGTGCATGAGAGGCCCTACAGGGTCGAAGACTTCCGAGACGCCCTTGTGACTGCTGGTATGCTCCCTGACGTTGTGGCGTTGGGGGCGTACCAGATTAACCATGTCTGGGCGGTGACCCTCAACACCGGACAAGCCACAAAGAAACTGGCTGCTTTGAAGGAGCTGAAGGTGAAAGGGCGTCGGTGTGTCATTTTCGATCCTGAAGACCAACAGGTGAAACTTCAACTGCATTGGCTGCTCTACGGCGTGCAGGACGAAGACATCCGGACGGCTTTCGCTGTGTTCGGGAACGTCACCGAGGTGACGCGAGAGCGATGGCGCGTCCAAGGGATGCGAGAGAAGGGCTCGACCACGAGGAGCGTGCTCCTCAAGTTGAAGCCTGGCCTCAAGGTGGACGACCTGCCCCACCAGGTGAGAGTCGCTGGCGAGTTGGCCCTCGTGGTGGTGCCCAGGAGGGCGATGCAATGCCTGCGTTGCCACGGCACGGGTCATGTCCGCCGAGACTGCAAGGTGCCCCGCTGCTCGAAGTGCAGGCGCTATGGACATGCGGACGAGGACTGTGTGCGCACCTACGCGTCGGCGACCGGGCTTTCTAGAGCGGACGACAACGGCGAACTTATGGACGTCGCCGAGGCGGAGGAGGCAGCGAGGGGAACCGAGGAGGCAGGAAAGCGGGTGGGGTCACAGGACACGACGGCGCCTTCCGGCAGTGACGACCCGAAAGCGGATTGTCCTGGGGTCCAACAAAGTGCAGGTGACTCGCCTGGGTCCACGGGCAACGAGCCGTCATCACAGGTCCTGCCTGCAGCGTCATCAGGAGGCGACACTGGCAAAGGTGTCGTTCTAGCGCAAAAAAGAGCGGCGGTAGACCCAGCTAGGTCAACCGAGACGACCGAGAAAGCGACGCACAGTCAAGCACTTGCCAAGGTCGGCGACATTAAGACCTTGAAAGAGCCACAGCCAGAGAACAGTGGCGCCCACACGCCTACCAGTGCCGCCGCCGCGTCGAAGCGTCCCCACCCCGAGACTGGCAACGACGGCACCCAACCGACTGCGCCTGGCGTCGAGGAACCCCCGGCAAAGGCAGCCCAAGTACGGCGGTCGTCACTACGACCGCGCCCGAACGTGTCTTCCGAGAAGCGCGGTAGCAACGCGGAGGCCGTAGGGCAAGTTCAAGTACCGGCGCCGGATGGCAACGCCGGCGACGGCATCGCCTAGCCACGTGCTAGAGGCGAGAGGTAGGCACCATGCTGCTGGTCTCTTTTTCCTTTCGTTAAAATGGCGCCTGTCTGCCTGTTAAGAGTCGCAACGATAAACGTTAGAGGACTGGCAGGGAAAAGAAAACAAAGCCAGCTGTACCGACTTGTGACCGAACGAGAGATAGACGTGCTAGCAGTTGAGGAAACTAAAGTCGATGGAGAGGAAGAGACCGGCAGCATGGTGCAACGTTTCGCGTCTAGATTTTTTGTCGTAGTCAGTCACGCGGTGGGCACATCGGCCGGATGCTTACTTTTTGTTAAGAAGTTGCCGGGGCTTCAGGTGAACGCGTACGTCGGGCCGGTGTGTCTTTCTCGGCTTCTCGATTTACGACACTGCGTGGCGTATTGTGTGCGTATACGCGCCCAATAAGATGGAAGAGAGGGCCCTGTTTTTTCATGGCATAGAAGAACGGCTTTGTTCAGGGAGGCAGCTAATCGTGCTAGGTGACTTTAACTGTGTCCTCAGTGCACACGACAAGACGAGCACTCGTCCCTTTAGGGATAAGAGCACTGAAACCCTGACACGGCTTGTTGAAAACTTGGACCTGGAGGACGTCGCAGAAACTTTCCAAAGTAAGAGTGCCGTAAAGTACACGTGATTCGAAGGTACTAGCCACGCACGACTAGACCGTATCTACGTATCTGTCGACATCCTTCCGGAATGTTCCAGTTACGAAGTAGTCCCGGTGTCGTTTACGACCACTGTTTAGTTCAATGCTCTATCGCATGTTCAAAGCGAAGTAATTCCTTCTCGTGGGAATTATGGAAATTCAATAATAAGCTTCTGCAAGATGAACTTTTTAATCAGGCAGTTGGGGATGGAATTGGCAAGCTAGACCCCAGCAAAAGCCTGCACTTATGGTAATAGTGGGAACTATGTAAGGAAACTTTAAAACTAAAAGCAATAGATAGGGCTACGCGCATTCGGTATGACGAGAAAAGAAAAGAGGCTGAGTTGAAATTGCTTCTCGACAAGTTACTTAAACAGGAATGCCGAGCCCCCGGTAAATGGATCGAGGACATTACAAAAATAAAACAAAAAATAGAGCAGCTGGATGAACAACGATATCGGGGTGCGCTTGTGAGGGCAAGGGCAGAGGACACCGCTGCTGGCGAAGCGCCAACGAAACGCGCGCTAAGCTTCGAAAAAGCTCGAGCCGAAAGGAACCACATACAGGAAATAGAATGGGGTGGTAACTTATCAAAAGACACAGACGGCATAAAAAGAGCTTTTACGGAGCATTATCGGGCGCTATTTGCATTGCATGACGTTGACTTAGGAGAATTCAAGAACGAGTATCTGCCTGTTATACCCTGCTTGGATGACGAAAGAAAGGAAAGTTTGGAACGGACGATAACTGAAGCCGAAGTCGAGGAAGCTATCGACAAGTTAAACCCCGGCAAATCACGTGGACCTGATGGATTTACCGTCGCCTTTTATAAAGGGTTTAAGACTGAAATTAGCCCTATCTTGTCAGTTATATTTAATGAAGCGTACAGTTTAAAAAACGCCAGGCCTGCGCTGAAACCGCAGCACAGTCACAGCGAAAGCTGGAAGAGCGGCGTTTCTAGAGCCCGTTAAGCTCTCTTGGGGCTACAATACAAGTACACTAGAAAGGTACCCACTACGCCACAAATCAAAATTTTTGTGAAGTTGGGAAGCACCCACAAAGCCATTATTCGTCATTCTATGGAGAAGCGAGGCACCAGCGACACGTCTGTAAGGCATTATGTGCACTTTGTTGACGCGACGACTGATGACGATGAAGAATTATGGCTCAGCCCTTTGTAATGGGTTGGAATCTTTAAACGGCCCACCAGTTATGTAATTTGCATTGGGTGACGCCCTGTCGCTATTTCCCTCTCCCGTCATGCTGTATACGTTGACGTGGAAGAGAGATGGGGGGGGGGGGGGCGAAGAACTTTATTGAGACCCCGAGGTAATGGATCATGCGCTTATGAGCTTCCTTGGCAACCAATACAAGTGCACTTGCGAGGAACCCACTACGCTATAAATCATTGTAATCTTACTGAGACCCCGAGGAAGTGGATCATGCGCTTATGGGCTTCCTTGGCAACCAATATAAGTGCACTTGCGAGGAACCCACTACGCTATAAATAATTGTAATTTTTTAGAAGTAGGGCAGCAGGCACTGTGCCATTTTTCGTCATTCTACAGAGAGCGTTGGTACCTGCTAAATGCATGTAAGGGATTATGCGCACTTTGTTGATTCTGCGCCTGATGACGATGAAGAATTATGGCAGAGCCCTTTTGTAATGGGTTGGAAGCATTCAACAACCTACTCGTTGCGCAATTCGCAATTGTTTGACGCCTGGTTACAGAATTCGCGTTGTGCGACGCTTGGTGCTTATTTTAATCTTCTACCACGCTATATTGCGTATGCTAATGTGGTTCCTTCCCGACATGAAGCCTGTATAGGACCTTTTTGCAATGCAGTTTCAAGCACCGGCATGGCTCAGAGGTTGAATACTGGGCTCCCACGCAGAGGGCCCAGGTTCGAACCTCGTTCCATCCTGGGATTTTTTTCTTATTTAGTTTTTTTTTCTTATTTCGAGCGATACTGGTTACGGACACCGGCGGCGGCGGCGGCGGCGGACAACTACGGCGCCAAAAACGGCCGGAGAAATGATCTCATAACAGCTTTCGCTGTAAAACACTGCCTCCGTCATATAGGCCATCGCACACTGTACTCATATCCAAATCCGAGGACCCAGAAAAACAGGAACTTGTTTCAGCCTATAGACCAATAGCACTGACTAACGTCGAGTACAAAATCTACGTGAAGGTGTTAGCTCGAAGATTACAGACCGTGATTAAGGAAATCGTCGGGCCTCATCAAACATGCGGTATCAAAGGGCGATCTATTGTCACAAATATTCATAAAGCGCGCAGCATTCTGGAGTGTTGTGATTATTCAGAGGAACGGGCTGCCATCCTGCAGATTGACTTTGAAAAGGCGTTTGATTGTGTTGATCATAGGATTTTGTTTGGTGTCTTAAACCATGTAAACTTGGGTTCAGTTATTTGCGAGGGGGTTGCCCTGGCGTATCAAAACTGCACGACGAGATTGATTGTAAATAAGAGTCTGGGGGCTCCCATTAGCGTGCAACGTTCGGTACGTCAAGGTTGCCCCCTCAGCCCCCTGTTATTTTGCATTTATATTGAAACCCTGTGCATGAAAATAATCAATAACAGTAAAATCAATGGTTTTCAGTTGCTGGCAGCCCAAGTAAAGCCGCTTGCATATGCAGACGACGTAGCTATTTTTACAAGGCACCAACAAAGTGTAATACAGATAGTCGATACTGTGCGCAGTTTCAGCCAAATTACAGGAAGTGGGGTTAACTGATCTAAGTGCCTTGGGCTCTGGCATGCATCGTGGCCAATGAAGCCTGACCACTTTGCTAACGTGCCTTGGGTGACGATCCCAGGCAAGTACTTGGGCGTCCCGCTGGACTGTTATCGCGACAGCGATCAGTATTGGAAAGGGCAGGCTAAACACACACAGGAGAAAGCGGAAAAGTGGAAAGGAGCCGCCTTATCGATCTTTGCCAGAGCCACCGTTTGCAACCTGTTCTTTATCAGCAAGCTCTGGTATGTCGTGCAGGTGTTGCATTGTTCTCGGACAAATGTGCAGAAGTTCCACAGAGTACTTGCGATATTTGTCTGGGCTTCTGGATGGGAACGATGCAGTCGTACGAACTTGTTTCGACGGGTAAAAGACGGGGGGCTCGGACTGGGCCACCTCTTCTTGCACCAGCGAGTTAACCGGTTTATGTTTTTTAGAGATGTAACAGATCCGTTCCTGCGCACACTATGTCAATTGCGACTGGGTAGAGCACTCCCCGAATATGTTGTGTCAACCCAAGATTGTGCGGGAGGGATCGGGGGTTATTATAAGGAAATTGTGTCAAGTGTCAGATTCCTTTGTGTACGGTTTTCACGAGAGTACCTTTCCCATGTCAAAAAAAAAGCTTTATTTTGCATTATGTGATGTTGTTTTTCCGGTGCCGCTGTACCGGTCATTGTACAGTGGAGGCCCAGGTAGCAATGTTTTAAAGAGGGTAAAAAAATGCCCGCGCAGCCTGGAACGAAAACATTTTTCTTTAAGCTGCGTGCGGGAACATTGCCAGTGAAAACATTTTTAGAGAGAAAGGGATGTTTTTTGCCTTGGGCTACGCACTCTTTAATTTGTAAGTCTTCGGAAACCATAGATCACGTTTTTTTACATTGTTGGGAGGGAGTTTATTTTTGGGATGTGCTGCAGCGAGCTATCAAGAAAGATCTTCCTCTGGACCCGTACGGCATTCGTTTCTTGTGTAAAGAACGAAGAAGGCGTACCAGTTGACGCAATCATGCTCTTGGGCCTCCACTCTTTGTGGCGTTCGAGAATGGCAGGTCAGCGTTTTGATAAGGATGCGCGGCCTGCTCGAGCTTATTTCAGAGAGAATGTTCACTGCTTTATCGAAATTTATAAAGCAGCACCGGAACCGCCCGAGTGGCTTTCAAGAATAGAGCCGCTTGTCACATTGCCAGAATTTTAAACTGACGATACCAGCACGTTGCTGGTTGATATGTCCCCTCGTGTAGAGTGTACAGTGTCAATTTTTATGAAAGGGAACACGCGAACGCGTGGCCTGCGCTCTGCGACGGCTGCCTTCAGCTCCGTCAACCGACAGCTAACGAAAGCTCGCCCGCTTTGGCGTCATCTATTGGCAAAAAAAATAACAAGTCATGGCCGGTTGCGAAGCGCTTTTAGATAACGCTGCATCTCGGCACGCGTAACGGGCGATGCAGGCAGCGCGTCGTCTGCCTGTCAACAAATCGAGCGTGGCGCGCCAGCACTGCGCGAGCTGCAGGAATTGCCCTTAACGCGAGCCGAGAGGCAGCGTTATCTAAAGGCGCTTCTCAACCAGCCATGATTCGTTATTTTGTTAGCCAATAGATGACGCCAAAAGCGGGCAAGCTTTCGTTAGCTGTCGGTTGACGGAGCTTACGGCAGCCGCCGGAGCGCGCAGGCCATGCGCTCCCGTGTTCCCTTTCATAAAAATTGACACTGTACATAGTGTATGTTTCAAAGCAGTATTGTCTGTGTAATAATGTTTGTACGAAAGCCAGGTAATAAAGAAGAAAAAAAAAACGGCCGGGTAGCTCAGTCGGTAGAGCGTTGGGCTTTTGACCTAACGGTCCAGGGTTCGAGCGCCTGCTTGGGCGAGTGCTACATATTTCTTCTTTTTGCTCCTTTATGCGTAAACAATACGTAGGTGCGCTCGATGCGATCTGTGCGAGCCCAGGTTACTCAGTCGGTAGAGCGTTAAGCTCTTAACCTCACGGTCCAGGCAGTGGCGTATCAACTAGTTCACGGGTGGGGGGCAACTGCTCCTTTAGCTCCTACGGATATATATATATATATATATATTAGATGGTGAGGCTACGGTTAACGACCTCTAATGCTCCTCTCTTATTAGCACAGCCGCCCGTCTGTTCTATGTAGAAGCGGCCGCAGCTAAAAGGACAGTACGGAAGCCTGTAAATTTGTTCGCCTCTTTCAAGAAATAAATGCCGCTTAGCCATTTATCAACTTACCCATTCCTCCTTTTTCTGCACGGCGGCGCATATCCTGCCATACCGGCGGTACATACCTTATTATCTTGTCTTGCCGGTGGTGTATATCCTATTATCAGCCGTAAAAACAACGTAAACGTCATATCTACGTCATATCTATGTAAGCGATCACTACGATTCATAGCTGCAGGCGGGGGGGCGCAGGCAGAATTTTTTTTTGGGTGGAGGGGTGGGGTAGCCACCTCCTTAATTTGAAGCGGGGGCCGGGCAAGCAGATATGGTCAAGTGTCGTTCTGGCCTCTGTATGCCATAGCAAGAAAATTTCGGGGGAGGGGCACGGGCCCGTTGTGCCACCCCCTGGCTACGCCACTGGCTCCAGTCCTTACGCGTTCAGTGAGAATGGCTGTCAGCAACGTGAGGATAACCTGTCCCTAACAGACCTGCAACCTAAGCGTTAGAGCTTGCGTTCGTTTTCTGCGCGCATACAATGTATATATTGACGGAGACTTAAGCCTCAATATGAAAATCCCGTTTGTTACCACATTAGAATTCTTCGACGAGAAGTTTAACAGTGGTTTAGAAGATCCAGAAGATCCGCCGTGGTGGTCTTGTGGTTATGGTGCTTGACTGCTGACCCGAAGCTCGTGGGATCGAATCGCAACCGCGGTGGTCGCATTTCGATCGAGGCGAATTGCTAGAGGCCCGTGTACTTAGATTAAAGTGCACGTTAAAAAACCCCAGGTGGTCGAAATTTCCGGAGCCTTCCACTACGATGTCGTTCATAATGTCGTTCGTGGGCTGTTGTCGTTCGTGGGCTGTTGGGCTCCTCCTGGCCTGCTTCGGTTGTTATGCCTTGCTCCAGTCCAACTTCACCGTGTTCGACGCCCATTCCTCGCGCAGTGGATTAATTCGCCTGCCGGCAAAAGGGAAACCCCTCCTGGCTGACTAACCTCAACTGTGCTGCGCCCACCGAAGCTTCTGGCTCGTCTTGGCTGACACCCGATTCCCGGCCTCTGGAATGGCGACCGGTGACGCTCGGTTTTCCAACCTTGGATGGAAATGACCTCTTCGTCTGGCAACATGCCTCTGCCGTCACGATGTCTGGTCTGCGCAGTACTGTATTTAAGCGTCAGTCTGCGACATGCTGGTTTGGGCTCGACACCGCGGGAAGGATGCCATGCTTACGGCCTTTCCTGCTTCAGGTTGGTTACTTGAATAATGCTTCTTGTATAAGAAGTAGCAACCGTTGCCTCCTTGCGGTGTCGTGCCCATCAGAGCTTCGAAGTGATTTGAAGCGACTTCTATCTTGTACGTTCGTATGTGGTGCCATGCGTGAACTTTTATTAATGTTAGCCGGTGATGTCGAATCAAATCGCGGTCCTATGAATAAGTCGGAGGCCGACGCATTCGCTCTTGCCCTTAGTGAAATACGTGATCTGAAGGAAAGTTACGAAGCGCTGCTGTCAAAACATGCTACCGCCGAGATCGAAATTAGGCAGCTAAAGCGCAAAGTAGAAACGCTTGAAAAAGCCAACGCTGTTCGTATTTCTGACGGGGCTGGTGTGGATGCTGACACCATTCGTGTCATGTCCGACAAAATGAAAGCGACAGACAACGAAATTAAAAGTTTATGTACCAAGGTGAATTCGCTGGAACAAATCAACGTTACTCGGTCTGTAACCGCCCCTTCTGGTTCGGTTGACGCTTTACGCGATGTGACGAACCAGCTGTCTAAAATTACGAATAGGTGTGATGATGCAGAAAATAGGTTACGTCGGTCTAATCTTCTCTTTTTTGGCCTTGAAGATGACCCCAATGAGAACTGGGCTGCCTCGGTAGATGAGATAGCGAAGTTTTGCTCAGACGACCTGGGCATTTCCATAACAAGTCGCCAATTAGAGCGCGTTCACAGGCTGGGCAGATTTAACACGGATAGACGAAGGCCAATTATTGCAAAGTTTACATTTTTCAAGGACAAAGAGCTGATTCTGTCAAATGCGCGAAAGCTTAAGGGAAGTAATTTTTATATTCGCGAAGATTTTTCTACGAAAACGCGACAAGCTCGCCGAAAGCTTCTGGAATACGCAAAGGCTCAAAACAAACCCTTTAAGCTATCCGTTGATAAACTTCGCATTGACACTAACACCTACGTTTTCGATAATTCTAACAACGTAGTTGTGCTGTCTACGAGATAGCGTGAGGCTAACACGCGCATGCGTAAGCGGAGTCAGTTAAAGTCGCCATCCTTATCTGTGTCTTTTACTAACATTCGAAGCTTACTGCCCAAGAGGGATGAGTTGTGTTCTTACCTAGATGATAGTGATGCAGACATATTAATACTCACGGAGACTTTGCTTCATCCCGACGTAACCAACGAAGAACTGTTCCCAGATAAGGACAACTATAACATATATCGATGTGACCGTATCGATAGAAGAGGAGGCGGCGTGTTAATAGCAGTAAAAAAGACAGTGTCATCATTTCCCCTTGATACTAACCCTTCTATAGAGATAACTTGGACTGCATGCGTTACAACTTACGCTAAAATACTTATATGATCCTGTTATCGCCCACCGGATGCTCATTTCTCTTTTCCCAAAGATCTACGTGATAACATAGAGCGAGCTACACAACTCTATCCAACTGACATAATATACCTATTTGGTGATTTCAATTACCCGCTCATTGATTGGTCTACCATGTCTACCACATGTCGCGTCTCATCAAATTTTCTCGAATTGACTCTCGACTACAACTTATCACAAGTTGTTCACCAATGCACCCGTGGTACTAACATAGTGGACCTTGTTCTCACTGATGCACCAGAGACCACTGGAACGATTACTTACATAGACGGATTTAGCGGCCACAAGCTCCTTAATTTCCACATCAATCTACGCGTAACTTTTACAGGCTCAGTGAACAAAAGAATCCGGGATTAAAACCGTGGTAATTTTGAACAATTCAGCGCGGAGCTAGAAGATTTTTATCACGAGCTTTTTCTGCCGTCGTTTGCCTCACGGACCGTGAACGAAAACTGGATTCTTTTTAAGCAAAAAATATTAGAATTAGTTGGCCAGTTTGTGCCGCTAATCACTATATCCAACGATAAAACTAACCCCTGGTTTACTAAACATCTTCGAACATTACGAAATAAAAAGAAACGTTCATATAATACCGCGAAACGAAATGATTCTCTGTGCTACTGGGATAAATACAAGGTGTGCCTAAAAGACTACTGTAAAGCTTTAGGCGCAGCAAAGAAGAAATATTACTCGCAGGACTTGCCCTCACTTCTCAAAAATAACCCGAAAAAGTTCTGGCAAATAATTTCACCCTACAATAAGTCTGCTAATCACATTACAATACACGATACTGAACAAACTCCGCTTTCTGATGAAGCTTCCGTGATTGCTTTCAATGAGTATTTTGCCTCTGTTTTTACACAGGAAGATTGTTCCAATGTGCCATTTGTCCCAGATCAACCTTTCCCTTTCATGGCTCCAATCACCGTCACTGCCGAAGGTATAGCGAAATTCATCACCAATCTTAAAGTTTCTACTTCATCAGGCATTGATAACATTAACTCTAAAATACTGAAGAACACTACTGATATTTCCAGTCTTTTCCTGTGCCTCATATTTAACCAGTCTTTATCATCAGGTGAGCTGCCTAAAGATTGGAAGATTGGCAAGGTAATTCCTGTATTCAAGTCCGGTGACAGGCACTCGACCCGTAATTATCGATCCATTTCACTAACATGCATATCCTGCAAACTACTTGAACATATCATAGCTTCACATATCTACGATCACCTTGAATCAAATAACTTTTTTTTCTTTAATCAGCACGGCTTCAGAAAAGGCTACTCATGTGACACTCAGTTATTCGAATTCACGACTGACCTTCACTTTAATATGAACACTAACGATCAAACCGATTGCCTCTTCCTTGATTTCGCCAAGGCATTCGATACTGTCCCTCATTGTCGTTTAATTTCCAAACTATCTGCACTTTGTATCGATTCATTAACCCTGTCTTGGCTACGCAACTTCCTCTCTTCGAGTGAGCAATTTACGGCGGTCAACGACGTCTCATTTAACCTTTGCGACGTCACGTCCGGTGTTCCTCAAGGCAGTGTAATAGGTCCGTTACTTTTTTTAATACACATTAATGATTTGCCTGCTAACCTTTCATCCTCAGTTAGGTTGTTCGCCGACGATTGCGCCATATACCGCAACATTAAATGTTTTAATGATCATTCCGCACTCCAAAATGACCTTGACCTAACCTTCCGGTGGTGTGAAACTTGGCAGATGTCCCTTAATACCTCTAAATGTAAGTTAGTCTCATTCACTCGAAAGCGTACTGACTCAGCATTTCACTATACGATTAATAACATCATGGTTTCGGCTACACCATCCTACAAGTATCTCGGCGTTCACCTTTCATCGGATTTATCCTGGACTACGCATATAGCAGCTGTTTCATCGAAAGCCTCTAAATCTCTTGGTTATCTCCGCAGAAACTTGCGCAGCGCTCCATCTAACGTGCGCGCATTATCATATATTACTTATGTTCGCCCACAACTAGAGTATGCAGCATCCACATGGTCACCATATCAAGACTACCTAGTACGTATGTTGGAAGCCGTCCAGAATAGGGCCGCGAGATTCATCTCTGGCAACTACGACTATCATTCAAGCATTACACTAATAAAACAAGACTTTGCATTTCACTCACTGGAAGAACGCCGCACCATTGCTCTTTTATGTGTTTCACAGGTACATTTATAGTGATAAATTTCATTGTTTGCCACTTCATTCTCCTGTGCGCACATCCCGACGCATCCACAACGCACGTAGTTTCATGCGCATTCATGGTCACACGCAGGCATTTAACTCATCATCACTACCTCGAGCCATTGCACATTGGAACGATCTTCCTGATCACATTGTATCCATCCCTAATCGTGAAACATTCCGTGATAACCTGATTTCATTGTACTCTAGCATTGTATAACGTTGTTCCGTCTTGCTGTTTGTTATCTTTTTCTTTTTCTTTTTTGCTTTTTGTCTGTATTCCTCTTTATTGTTTTGTAAATACTGATGCCCCCCTTACTCAATGCCCTTCAATGGGCCTGTAAGGCATTTTGAATAAATAAATAAATAATCGTATCGTTGTTTTCGGACGTAAGACCCCAAAACTTATTTAATATTAAGATAGGTGATTCTAAAGCTAAAAGGAGACGTCTTGAAGTTATGTTACGCCATTCGGATGCAATTCTTCAGCAAACATCAAATGGCTCAACGTAACTTAATTTTTTTTTCCTATAAATTGTGCAGCCCTTTTGCATGACGTCTTCGGTATTGGTCAGCAATTATCTGTCTGCACTTAAGCCGCCTGCCTGTCACGCGGCGTTGTAAAATGTTGAATACTAGCGACATCAGAATGACTTGTTAAGGACAAAAAGGGCATTAGGGTAATATGCGGAAAAACGGACTTGTCCGGTCTTGTTCCGAGTGGAATAAAAGATAGCCGCCCACCAATTATTTAGGCACCGGCTACTCCTAGCGGCTGGTAAGAATGAATTTAGTCACGCATAGTAAATATTTTAAGCACTTGCTAATACGGTCGATTCCTTTGTACGCATATACGACAACGCTCTGCGAACACTTATTTGCTGAGGTATGATTATTTTACGCTTTGTCGCAAGCATCCATTACGTTTTGCTGCCATTGCATGATAAGCAAGGCGAAGTATATTAATTGACGGTACAGGCGCCCCTCTTGCCCCCTGCTCGGGCGAGTGCTAGATCGTTTTTAAGTGCGAATGCACTTTATAAGCGACCCTGTGTCCGCCGTCCCATAGCAACGGCGCGAGCAGAGGAGAGGAGCGTCTGTAGCAACGGCGCAGCGACGTCACGCCCCACGTGACTGCGCGCGCTCCGCCCTCCGCTCCGTGGCTGCGCGCGCCCCGCGCATTGCCTGTGGTGATGCAGGCCGGCGGCGAGACGCCGAACGAAAGCGTGCGAAGCGAGCCGAGCACCCCGAAGCCGATCTGGCGCGGGGACGCGCGATGCGCGAGCGAGCACGGGCCCTCGAATTCGATTGGCCGGACGCGCGCTTCAAGCGAGACTTCCTGGACCGCAGCTTCGGATATAGCTGCGCGGTGTGCGATCGACTGTGGTTCGACAACAACCTGAGCCCCATCTCGGGCGTGCGCAACGCCGCCAACAAGTTGAACGCGTTGCGGGTTCTTTGGAACGAGTTCGGAAGACAGATCATCATCATCAGTGAAAGTGCTTTGCACTTAAAAACGGCCAGACCTCCGTGGGTCGGCTGGCGCGTGCTCTCTCGCTGCCGTCTCCTTCGCTCGGCTCTGCAGTTTAGTCGTGCGCGCCGCCTCATAGCATCAGCCCGTGCTTCGCACTTCCTCATACTCCCCTTCGGGGAAATGCGGGTTTTTTTTTCTTGCACCTATATGCTTCTACAACACGTAAGGCGAGTGCGACATGATCATGCCCCGCCACGGTGGTCTAGTGGTTATGGCGCTCGACTGCTGACCCGAAGGTCGCGGGATCGAATCCCGGCCGCGGCGGCTGCATTTTCGATGGAGGCGAAAATCTTTGAGGCCCGTGTACTTAGATTTAGGGGCACGTTAAAGAACCCCAGGTGGTCGAAATTTCCGGAGCCCTCCACTACGGCGTCTCTCATAATCATATAGTGGTTTTGGGACGTTGAACCCCAGATATTATTATTATTATGCGACATGATCTTTTTTTGCGTTTTTATGCCTCTACAATACGTAGCTGCTCTCGAGTGCGATCTGTGCGAGCCCCGGTAGCTCAGCCGGTAGAGCGTTAGGCTTTTACCCTAACGGTCCAGGGTTCGAGCCCCTGCTCGGGCGAGTGCTATATAGTTTTTTTACTTGCGCCTATATGCCTCTACAACACGTAGGGCGAGAGCGACATGATCTTTTAGATGTGAAGCATCTTATAGCGGAGTTCAGTCCGGTGGTGGTGGTGGTGGTGGTGGTGTGCGGCGTGACCACCCTTACTGCGCACGCGCAAACCTTCTCCACTCCCTCTCTCCCCTTTCCCTCTCACATCACCTCTCCCCTTCCCTTACCCCTTCCCTTTCCCCTCTCCCCTCCCCCTTCCCCCTCCCATTTCCCTTTCCCCTTCCCCTCTCTCAATTCCCCCTCTCCACTTCCCCTCTCCCCTTTCCCCTCACCACTCCACCTCTGAAACGCGGGCTCTACATGCCGAAACACTGCTTCGCATCGCCTCATGGTCCCCTTTAGCGGGAGATGGCGTGATTTTTTTTTTGCGTTTTTATGCCTCTACAATAGGAAGCTGCTCTCGAGTGCGATCAGTGCGAGCCCGGGTAGCCCAGTCATTCTGCTTCCGACAGCGTTCTGAAAGGATGGCAGGGTCATGGGCTCCAGCGTAGCGGCGATAGCGGCCAGTCTTAGCCGCGGAAACAGGAACGGGGATAACGATTACCAGTTTATTTTGCCGGAACTGCCAAAAGGACGACTGGTTATCAACGCCTTGTTTTTACACGGTGATGTATACGAGCGAGGCCATACGTGGTCGGAGATTTCAGGGACGCAATGACGCCAACGGGCCTGCTTCCGGATGTGGTAAGCCTCGGTGCGTACCAGGTTAACCACGTGTGGGCGGTGACATTCAATGATGCCGCTCCCGCGAAACGCCTGCTCGCCTTGAAGGAGCTGCAGGTGAAGGGGCGCCGCTGCGTCGTCGTCGACCCACAGGACCAGCAGGTGCGGCTGCGAATACACTGGCTGCTTCACGGGGTGAGCGACGAAGAAGTACGGACGGCGGTTTCGGCTTTCGGCAAGGTGGTGGAGGTGAGCCCGGAGCGGTGGCGTGTCCCGGGCATGTCCGACAAGTGTTCGACCACAAGAATAGCCCTCCTGAAGCTGAAAAGCGGCGTCAAGGTCGAAGACTTTCCGCACCAGATCAGGATCGATGGAGAACTGGCCTTGATGGTTGTGCCTGGTCGGCCGATGCAATGCTTGCGCTGCCAAGGCACAGGGCACGTCCGCCGAGAGTGCAAGGTCCCCCGTTGCTCACGCTGCAAACGCTTCGGACACGTCGAAGCCGACTGCGTTAGAACGTACGCCAGTGCAATGGGGCCAGCGATGAATGAGGTGATGGCTGAGCACGTCATTGACGCGGGCGAGGCGGAGAACGCCGCCAAAGGGGTCGGAAGCCCAGTGGTCCCTGTGACTACTGGAGGGGCGGCGCTGGCAGACACACCCAAGGTTCCGGAGGCTCTCCAGCATTTGACTACACCGGCCAGCGCCCGTCAGTGGTCGAGCCTGAGCGGGTCGAGAGGGACGTGGTTCCAGTGGGGGCAGCCGACACAACGGAGGGTCAGGGAGAGACGGCGGCGGACAGCTAGGACGAGATGTGCGTGAGCAGCGCCACGCTAAAACGTCCACTCGACGACTCAGGGGAGCTGGACGGGGCGTCGTCCACCAACAGGCACGAGCCGCCTGCGAAGGCGCCGCAAGGGAGGCGGCTTAGTCTCAAACCTAACCGAAAGTTCCTACCGACTGGAGACTGGCGGACAAGGCAAAAGGAAACAGCGCCGGGAAGCAGGATGGTCCTGGAGGCGGCTAGCCGAGGGCTGGTCGTGAAAGGTAAGCACCATGCTCCGGGCCTACTCCTTTAGCGAATAAGTCACCATGGCACTGACTCTGCCATTCAGCATAGCTACGCTTAACGTCGGAGGGTTGGGGGCTAGGCGTAGGCAAAGTCAGCTCTTGCGGTTGCTCACAGACCAAGACATACACATCCTAGCCGTCCAGGAAACCAAGGCAGACGGAGAGAAGGAGACCGGGAGCATGGTGCGCCGTTTCACTGACCGATATTACGCGGTTGTAAGCCATGCGATAGGAACGTCCGCGGGTTGTGTTGTTTTGTGAAAAAATTGCAAAGCCTTCTTGTGCAAAGTGTTTTTTCATGCCAGTCAGGCAGAATTGTTTATTGTGACTTTGTTTATTGTGCCACTGAATTCAGAGTAATATGCGTATACGCACCGAATAGTGTAGAAGAGCGTGCTCAGTTTTTTTCTAACCTGTTTCAGTGGACAAAGTGTGATAAGAGGGTGGTTTTGTTAGCGGATTTCAACTGTATTTTAAGTGCTCGCGATAGAGTCAATAGCACTGGCTTTCGTGACAAATGCAGTGACGTGCTAGGTAAATTAATAAACGAAAATGACTTGGATGACGTGTATGAATGTGTCGTAGCAAATCGCGAAGTGATGTACAGCCGCAGCCACGTCTGTGTATAGCGCTCGAGCGGCCGGCTCTGCTCTGCGGGGCGACACCTTGCGGCCGTTGCGGGCTGTGACGTGGCATGCACAGGAGCATGCGCGGCCTAATAGACACGCAAACCTGCTCTGCACGAGCGACAACGTTGAAAGGTGTGCTTGTTTAACCAAAAACGCACGCTCCCTCAAGGCGCTTTCGGCATGTCGGTTCCAAAAGATGCGTCTAGACAGATAACACGCGCCTGACTGTTTCGCAAGAAACGATGCACGCTTTCTGGCTATTCTAAGGTATGCGATTATACGAAGATATGATAACGCCACCAGCTGCGTAAAATGAGATCCTAGACGTTGATTTTTTCTACCACTTTTTGCCGACTCTCTGTAGTGATCAATAATAATAGTATCCAGGGTTTCACATCCCTTAATCATGATATGATGATCATAAGGGGCGCCGTAGTGGAAGGCTTATAGTAATTCAGACTAAACATGGAAGCACAGAAAGGACATCTTTTATTTTTGCTTAAATCAAAAGGGGGAAATGGCGTCGTTTTATCCCCTAATAGAAAATGGGTCCCCCCATGTTCCGTTTGACACTTACGATCCTCGTGGGAAGCGAGTCGTACAGCCTATTCACGAGGTCTGGCAGCTGTCGGAGATGGTCCCACTCCTCTTGAATAGCTATCCAAAGGGCGTCTAGTTAGCTGCGGCTAGACCCGCTTTTTTGGCTAGGTGTGACTTCATTAGTCCCCATATATTTTCAATTATATTTAAATCGGGGCTTCTCGAGGGCCAGTTCAGCCTTGCCACACCTAAATCATTCAACATCTGCTGCACCGCCTTTGACGTGTGAATTGGTGCGTTGTCCTGTTGAAGCCAGTATAGTCCGTCCGGGAAGGGGCTATCGAGAACGATCGGAATGAGCACTGTCTGCGAAACGTCCATGTACGTTTCTGATGTCATTGTTTCTCGAAATCGATGCAGTGGTCCCAAACCTGTGTGGCTTATCGCGCCCCATACGTGGACCGTGGTGCGACCGGTTGAACGAGTGCCCAAGATATTGCGCTCGTCGTACCTGCGGGAAATGTGTCATTGACACATGCATTAAACTGACAGCTACTGCGTATGCATATGTAAAAGAGGTTTCATTCCGGTAAAAAAAAGCAAGGAAGAAGTTAAAAAGAGAAATGACTGAAGATAAAAGAAGCAGGGTAAGGCAAATCCCGTGACCATGCAGCAAAAAAGGCAGTATTACTGGCTATGGCGAAGTAAAGCTGCATTATAAAGCAGGTCATAACTTCTAATAAGTTTTAGGGTTTGCATAAAATACTTTCATTTTCAGCAGTGCTGTTCCAGGAAGTATATGCAGTGAGCTACACAGCGTTCACAGTCACACAATTATAGGAATGCATGACATACCGGCAGTTCTGAGGACGCCACACCCTTCTCTGCTGGTCCCAGCGGGTGCAGAAAGAAGCCTCATCAGTAAAGACAGCCGCGCGCCAGTTGTCTGGGCTCCAGGATTCCACCGCAGATGCAAATTGAAGCTGCTCATTTCTGTGTTGTTCGTCCAACATCACTTTTTGGGCCGATATTTTCCTCACTATACCGGCTTCGTGAAGCCTTCTCTTGATTGTTTAAGTCTGACGTTTTCTAGTCCCACTTCATCCCTTATTTCCTTGGCGCTGAGATAAGGGTCCACGACCGCTGCTGCCACGATCAAACGGTCCTGATCTTCCGATGTTACCCGCCCTCGATTTCCACGAGGAGCGTCGCTAATTCTTCCTTCATTTTTGTACGCCTGAAGGATCCTATTGACAGTGCATATAGACGTCAGACACTGGAGTTTCCAAGATGTGTGGCGCCACCTGTCGGAGAAGTATTGAGTAGTGCATAGACCGACTCTCTCGCACAGTTTGCTATGAGACCAGGTGCAACTAGCGAGAGCGAAACCACGATTGAGCTTAATATCGCGTGTGTTTGCGCATTTAGCACTTAGAACGAGAGCTGTGAATTGTTCTCCGCTAGTCGGACGCGCCACCGAGCCGTCGTGAAGTGCTTGCTGGATCACTCGCCTGAATGACGGCGAAAACAGCAGCAGACGAGAGCCCTCCGCACGCTACGAAGAAACTCCGCAAAAGACGCACTGTTGCGTTGTGAATTGCCACGGACGTAAAAGACGGAATAACAACGTTCAGTTTTACCGATTTCCATAGTTGTCGTACGAAGAAGAAAGGCGAGAGCGCTGGATACGGGCCGTTGCGAGCGTGTTGGGTAAGCGAAGTACCCGCGTTCTCCACAGCCGGTGGCATGAATGTGTGGCTCTGCTGTTGTCTTGCGTAGCCCTGATGCAAAACCGTGGTAACCTTGACTATGAAGCTCAGCAGAGGCTCAGACCGCGGTGCTTGTCGTGTAACACGAAGTGAGCAGCTAGAGGCAGACTGGAGACGCGTGATACGCACACCGCGACGAGTTGGTCGTCACAACACAGCATCGCGGACGTACGTACGTTTTGAAGGCTTAGAGTTCTGGTTCTAACTAGCTAACACCACGTGCGTCATACAAGTAAATCGCAGAATGTTGGTCGTGACCCCCTTCAGGTTTGTTTCGCCCGTGTCCTCCGCGGTTGCCCTAGCTATCTCGGAGGCCACGGTTTTGCCTTTGGTTGTATCCCGCGAAAGTGGACGCGCACGTATCCCCATTTGCAGTACATACATACGGAAGACGACCATCAAGAGACCATTTGAGGATGCGTAATAAAACACACCAATGCACAGGAAGCGAGAGATGAATTAAGGGAGAATGCAACTGAAAAGGCGAAAATCGCCGGAGCCATTCGCCCCTGATGAACCGAGTTTTGTACCACTGATCGTAAGATGCATAGCTAAGTAAATTGATCGTGTATGTAGGTACTTTATCGCTGTGGCATACGTATATACCCGATTTTAACGCATTTAGGCTCTAGAGAACGGATGTCGGAGGGCTTGCCTCGAACTCGGTGTCGTGTGATGCTCGCTTGTACTTGCGAGTTGCAGCGCGCGGGAATAACTAAAACTTATTTTGCATTGTACTCGTAGTTCGCTTTGATCAGCTTCCTTTGTTTCTGAAGCGTGGATTGGCGGAAGAAGCTTTCCAGGTCCTTGATTTTCAGGAAACCGCGCCTCGACACCAACGAAAGAGGAGGGTTATATTGCGGCCTATGCACATTCGCTTGCGGGCGGCTCTCTTTGCACTACAAAGTTAGTGCCAGGGCTACGATGAGGGCGCTGGTGGCGGTGTTTTTCGCAGCGCCGCCTGGGCAGAGTCTGACGTCTATAGGGCGCCGGGTAGCTGCACATATTGCCCTTTGCGACACTGTGCGCCCCATTATAGCAATTGCGCGACGCTCATCCGCTGTTAGCCGGGGAGCCATGGCGAAGCCAAATTCGGCAAAAAGGCTTGATATGTCTACCTCAAATACAGACAGCAGGCATGTGATCTCGTCTTAACATTGGCGGATTGTATTATCTGCGATGGGTGTAGAAATACTTTTTTTTTTATGCGATGTGCCGCGACGGAATCGCACGCGTTATCATTCACGTGCGGCTTTCCCTTGCCACCGGGCGAGGTAAGGCGCTCGAGCGCTATACACGGACGTGGCGGCAGCTCTACACGCGATTTCAAGGCAATAGCCATGAACGTTTAAACCGCACATACCTATCCCTAGATATTTTGCCATGTGTCACGATTTTTCGGTTGAGCCAGTGTCGTTTTCAGATCACTGTTTGGTTGCGTGTCACATAGGCATGAAGAAACAGCGTAAGGCTTTCAACTGGGATTTATGGAAACTGAACGCATTGCTATTAAAAGATGAACCATTTTTAGAAGCATTGCACGAGGCCATTAATGAAGTGCTTATGGAAAAAACGGAAACTGTAGCAGAGAAATGGGAGTGTTTAAAGCAGAAGGTGAAAACGAAAGTGCTAGACAGATCGAGCACGCTAAAATTCGAAGCGCAAATAAAAGAAAGAAGTTTCAAGAAAACACTGCAGCAGCTGATAAACCTAGAAAGTCGGGAGCCTGGGACTTGTAAAGACGAGGTGTGCAGTGCCAAGGAAAAATTAGAACAGTATGACAGAGAGCGTTATCAAGGCGCCTGGGTTCGCGCTCGAGCAAATGATCTTGCCGCGGGGGAGACGCCGACTAAAAAGGCGCTTGGTCTCGAAAAAGCGTAAGGACGCCGAAACCACATCGATAAGGTCTATTGCAACGGGACTCTCGCGAACGACAATGAAACCATCGAACGGGCTTTTTTTTGCGTATTATCAGTCACTCTTTGCAGTTCGAAAAGCGAATGTACATGGTTTTAAAGAAGAGTTTCTTAAGCGCATGCCGCGGCTTAGTGACGACACAGAAAAGCTTTTAGAAGGCAAAATAACGGAAGGCGAAGTGGAACGCGCGATTGGTCATTTGAACCCCGGAAAGTCACCGGGACCCGATGGCCTAACCGCTGCGTGGTATAAGACGTTTAGAACAGAATTGTCCCCTGGGTTAGCTGAGCTGTTCAATGAGGCGTACGAACGGAAAACTCTGCCGCCCTCCTTTGGCAAAGCGCATACGATATTAATTCCTAAAACGGACGAAGGGGAAAAACTTCAACTGGTGACATCGTATAGGCCCATATCGCTGACCAATGTTGACTACAAGATTTTTCTGAAGGTTCCGGCAGCACGACTTCAACTTGTCATTAAAGAAATTGTTGGAGAGCACCAAACTTGTGGAATCAAAGGCAGAACTATTAGCTCAAACATTCAAAAGATGCGGTGTGTGCTAGAGTGTTGCGACGAGGAGTTACTTGGCGTTGCTGTGCTCCAGATAGACCTGGAGAAACCTTTTGATTGTGTTGCGCATGATATTTTGTTTGTCATCTTAGATCATATTAATGTTGGTACCATCATCAAGGAGGGAGTGGCCTTGGCGTACCAGAACTGCACAACACGTTTAATTGTTAAGTCTTTGGGGGCCTCCATTCACGTAATGCGTTCTGTGCGTCAAGGCTGCCCCCTCAGTCCACTTTTGTTTTGTATTTACATCGAAGCGATGTGCTTAGCGATAACTGAAAACGAAAAAATACGTGGCTTCAGCTTGGCGGCAGTGGAAGTTAAGCTGCTGGCATATGCAGATGACATTGCGGTGTGTTGTACGAACAAAGAAAGTGTAGAGGAAACGATGAGTGTTGTGAAACATTTTTGTAGCGTCACAGGGAGCCGCGTAAACTGGGGGAAATCCCTTGGGCTTTGGCACGGAAGGTGGCCTTCAAAGCCGGACCATTTTGCGAATGTGCACTGGACGGAAACACTGACAAAGTATCTCGGTGTTCCCCTTGAACGTCATAACGGCAGGGAGGAGTATTTGTCGCGTCAAACAAAAGAGACGAAGGAAAAAACAGACATGTGGGAAGGCATGAACCTGTCTGTTTCTGCTAGGGCTACTGTGTGCAACATGTTTTTTATCACTAAACTATGGTATGTAATGCAGGTGCTACATTGTTCAAGGATCAACGTGGAAAGGCTGCACAGAGTGTTCGCAGTTTTTATATGGGGCTCGGAATGGGAAAGGTGCAGACGGACTAATTTGTTCAGACGCGTGAAGGACGGGGGTCTCGGTTTGGCGCACCTGTTTGTGAGAGAATAAGTAAATAGATTTTTGTTTTTCCGTGACATCAGGGATCCGTTTTTGCGTACGGTATGCCAGCTCAGGTTAGGCAGTGCCTTACCAGATCTTGTTGTCACTACGGATAGCCGGCCCGTGACGTTGCGTGGCTATCTCAAGGAAGTGGTAAACAGTGTACGTTTTTTATATGTTCGTCTTTCGTTGGACTATCTAGCAAGTGTTAGAAGAAAAGAATTGTACAAAGATGTATGTGATATGGTTTTGCCAGTACCATTGTACAGGGCCATATAGAGTGGAAGACCGGGACAAAATGTACTGAAGCGTGCGAGAAACATGCAGGTACCTACAGGGGTGAAAACATTTTCTTTAAAGGGGTCATGAACCACTTTTCCAAGTAATGATCTAATGGCCTCAGTATCGGAGTGTACTGCCTCCCGAATCGATTGCCGCAAAAATTTCTCGAATCCGCCAAAAATCAGCGGAGTTACGGGGGTTTGGCGCACGCTCCCAGCGCTTTCTCTCTCTTCTCGGGCCAACGAGCGCACTGGAAGCTAGACAGGCAGGGATGGCATGGGGGAAAGAAGTTACGCCAGCGCGCGTCATGAAACGCGATCGCTCTCCCGCTGTGATTCGCTTGCGCGAGTGCGGCTACCGTGTACTGAGGAGTGCGGCGCCGGCAAGTGGCGGCAACCCGCGGCAAGAAGCGCATCTGATCCGAACGCCGCTCTCGATTTACGTCGGCTATCGGCCAATAAGCATGCTATGTCTCTTGCGACGTACAGCGGACAGACGCCCCGCCCACCGACGAGAGTGAGAACCGGCCTCTGTTTGAAAAGAGGGTGCCTGGGGAAACGGCAACTTCGCGCTCCGCTTGTGGCCATTACGCGGCGCGCACGACTGTAATATTTGGCAGAGCAGTTCATAGCCGTGTCAGCTTTCCGCAGGATGTGTTTTTTCAATCAGCCCAAGGGGTGCTTCATGACCCCTTTAAGTTAGACACAGGAACACTATCAGTAAAGACTTTTCACAGAGGAACGGGGCTTATTTACACCATGGGGGTCACACTGCTTGATATGCAAGAAACCAGAAACAATAGACCATGTTTTTTTGCAGTGTTGGGAAGGGGTACATTTTTGGGACATTTTGCAGAGGACAATAAAGCAACATTTTCCACTGGATCCACACGGTATAAGGTATCTCGCAGTAATGAATGAAGAGGAAGTCCCATTTGATGTAGTGATGTTGACCGCCCTATTGAAAATCCCAGCATTGCCCACCATAAAATTTATGATGGAAATGGTGGAAATTCTGGTGGGTATGATGGAAAACGTGGTGTACATGATGGGAGTAATGGTGGACATCGTGGGACCCTTGGTGGGCGTGCTGGGTGGATGGTGGGAGAGTTGGTGGTTTGGTGGACACTCGGTGGGCATAATGGGTGGGTGGTGGAGACACAAAGTTGGTGGGTGGTGGAACAATTGGTGGGGTGTGCTGGGTGGATGCAGGGATGCTTCGTGTTTGGTGGGAGACCCGGTGGGCAAAGTGGGTGGGTGGTGGCATACGTGGAGATGTGCCGAGTGGATGCTGGGTGCAATAGATGTGATAATAAAAACATGATGAGGAGCCTCTGTCGATGGACACGTACGTTGCTGATTATGAATGCTTCGTGATCAGCTGCATTTATGATGCATAGAAGTATTCACCCGAGAAAACCGCCGAATTGTTGTGATACAACTTTGAACTATAGGGCATTGTGCATCAACTGTAAACGCGCATCTACAGGTGTTTCCTTGCATTGAAAATGGAAGTGAGAAGAGTTCACTTCTGAACCAACGAGCGAGAGGCAAGCGCTGCACATGACAATTAACTGACGAAAGCCCTAATTGGAGAAAGCATAAGCGACGAAGTGCAACACTTCTAAAATTACATTTGCGTCGCCTGCATGCTTGGGCTAATTTCGCATAGACACGATGTCCGTTGTCAAAGATTGTTGTACGCGACGGTTACAAGCAACTCGATCGACCGCTAGCGTATTGGTTCGTACCGTTAGCTCGGCGGTGTGCTCGCACGAGTACGTCTTTATTACTTGCTCGGCTCCTTACCGTGTTTCAAGAACACACTTTATCCTCAGCAGCCCCCTTTAGACAACTTTACGGAAAAGAAGCCTCCGTAAGGTAGCTTTCGAGGTACCTAGGACTTATGCAATCCAGCATGGCGATGTGTGTATTTGCGTATAAAGCACGACATCCGCAACAATAAAAAGAAAAAAAAAAGCTTAGAAGCAATGTGCGAGCAATCACACGTGTCGTATTTCATTGAGGATACATATCACGCGTGGGAAGGCGATGAAGCTGGCACGATTGAGCCACAATTTGAACAAACATCAGGAGCCTGAGTATCGGCAAAATGCCGCTGTCTTCGCTACTCGAAAGTAGCAAGATGCGAAAACAGAGCTCATCTGCCGTAAACGCTTCTTCGGTGTAGTCAGCCTTCCGATTTCTTTGAAATAACCCCAACTAGTTCGCTGGTAGTGCTCGGTGCGTAAATCTAACGGCAAAAGTGCTAACACCGACCGAAGTAAATAAACACAAGTAAGGAAATGAGAAAACCTTACCCATTTATTCGAATAAAGCCGAATTAGAACACATTCAGAAGGAGGTAATATTCACCACACAGGCACATCGTTCACGCGCATTCACTTCGGTTCGCACACACCACCCGTTTCTCTACCGCCGTCACTCTGACGGCCGCGAGAACGGCCAGAACACGGCAACACAACACGCCGCAAGGGGACATTACGGGAATTCCGCCTTGAGGACGCTTTCCCTTGAGGACGCTAGCCGAATGGAGGGAAACAGGCACGACCCCGGGCTCAACGAGGAGACCGCACACAACGCACTTCACTCTGTTAGAGCTTACGAATTCAAACGTACCGTACAACCACCAGCGCAAACACGTGCATGGTACGTACACAAATGAAACGACGGCAAATTTAGAAAACACGTTATTGTGACGTCTAGTGTTTAGCCGAAAAGAAAGTTTAGCCAACACGAGTCAGCGAGTCAGCAACGCTAGAAACGCGCAAAATACCCGTTTAACACTAGCTGTATTTGTTTTCAGTAGCGTAAATGCACATTTGATTTAACCTTTTGTAGTAGGATTAAGTTATACGCGCATGAATGGATGATTTCAAGCGCAAAAACGCGCATAGCTTCGCTCCCATAACAGTCACTCATACGGATAAGGGCGTCTTTCGTTAGGTGCCCTTAAAATGTCCTAAGGTGGGTCTTTGAAAGGTCGTCGCTTTACCTTTTCATTCACTTTACCTGAAGTTCTACTTACGAAAGGCCGCCTTTACGCGTAAGGAAAGGGACGTACGTTTGTGAATACGAGCGGGAGCTGCAAGTATAACCGCTGGCAGCTCGCGATTGATGACTATGAAGTCTAAGCAAACAGTTCGAAATAAGGCAACAATTTCGCGCAGTGCGTTTACATTATTCCAATATTAGGACTTCCGTCGGCTCCGATGTCATCAAAAAATTATGTTGCAGTAATGTGTGCCCTTCGCGCGACGGGCGCGTGACGGCACTGGTGAAACAGTGAGAGCGCCCAAGGCGCAACGCGAAGCGGCAGACATATGCTGTTTTACCCATGCATTTACAGCGGACACAATTCTTCATAACTTACTTCCGGCAGCTGTGTCACAATTTCCTAATGCATGTTGAACGAACGGTGTGATTTCGTGGATTAAGAAACGACACAAAAATATATCGCACAGCGCATTTGCAGTGCGTACAACGTGCACTCGTGGGCACCGAGATGAAACGATTTCGTGTCTTTTGAACCACGTATACAACACGCGAAAAACGCAATCACGGTTAGTTATCTTTTGTATTGTGTTTCCGCATGATTGGAATGCTATGTCAACGCCCCGCTAAAGTCCCGCGATGAAGCAAAACGCGTTGAGCTGTACCAAGCGAGAAGCAATGAACCACATGGTTCAAAGCAGACTCCCTTTTGTATTAATAAATGAAGTTAAGGCTGAAGGTAAACATTCGTTAAGCTGCGGATGTAATTACACCACAAACTGTTCGTGAATGCATGATGTGCATTTTCACATTGCAGTCAAAGGCCGACCTCCCCTGAACAACTTCACTAACTATTCCACTACATCTGTATAACTTGCTGTAAATTTCAATGACAGATTGATGAGACAAAACATATAAGATAGCACATTTCCTTCTTGCAGCGTTAGTACACGTGTTTGAGCTATTTGTAGCAACGTACACACGATTTTTCTGTTGATATGTTGATACCGAAACTGAAACGGAGGTGGTGGTGGCGCTAGTGTCGCCATCATCGCCCTGCCGCTTTTTTTTTTTTTTCTCTTCCCAAACATGGCGGCGTCCAGCATTCGTGTGTGCGTCGTAGTGCCGAGTTTTGTTCAAGCGGTGGATTTTTACTGCGTTGCCTCGCGTTGTGTGTTGTGTGTTGCGGTTACTGACGTAAGCGCAAGTTCTTCACTGAGTGTGATCCGCGGCACCGTGCAAATAGTCACCAGATGCCGGCCGTGCGACTCCGTTCTCTGCGACTCCTTTGTTCGGTGTGATCGAAGTACGTACGTGATTCATAGCTTTGGAGACCCTCTTTACACCGTGCCCTCTTCAAATGTTTCCGCACATCACCGAGTAGCAGCGCCGCAGTCCTTACTCGACGACACGCTCTGTGGGTCTGGAAAATGCCTTGACGCTCGAGCACTTCGGGAGCTATACCGGCGGACAGCCGGACGCGGGTATCTTGGTCGTTCCTTGCTCTGCGCATCGCTTGAAAACCGGCGGTCATACTCCAGTGTACGCTGCCAGCGTGCTTTATTGCCAGAGGTAGTAATTTTGAATGTTACGCTTCGTACGTTGTCAGTCGTTGTTATTGTAGTATGCGTTGTTGCTGAAGGAAATCGCATAACTTGTTGGTACCACATGTCGTTGTTGTGTGCATGTGTGTGTATGTAGAAATATTTTCTTTAGGCGTGCATTTTGTGCGTCCTTAAGTAACGTGACCGTCAAAAGCGTTTGGGTTAGTACTATTGGACATTGTTTGTCGTCTTTTAAGCAATAGCTAAGGTAGATTTGCGAAAAATGCAATTTCTGCAGCCTGACACTGTATTTAGTTTAGTTAGTTTGACCCATTTTTATCCTTTATGCATGTTGACCTAATTTGGCAAGGCGTACTCTCATCTGAATTTGCTATTGCTTTCGGCACTGTATGTGGTTTCTTGCATTGCAGTTACGTGTGACAGTGGTATTACGTGCAAAATTCGTGAACACGAATTTTTCTGGCACCCCGTGTTCACGAATTTTTCATCTCTTCAAGCTCCCATCTTACCCTCAACTTCTGCCTTTATTGCATTGGTGTTACTTGTTTCCTAACTACCGCAGCTGTATAGCTTGTGGTAAGCACTTATCACTGTGTTTATGTGCTAGTGCATTTATGCAAAACCATTCATACGCTATTCGCGCTCTACTCGTGGAGCGATATGTTGACTGCAGTTTTCCATGACTCTGGCAAGTATCATAAAGCACCACACAGCGCTGTAATCGTACCCACCAACTAGAGCTCAGGCTCTGTTACGGTACCATAAATTTCAATTTGCTAAAGTATGCTAAATTGCATAAAGTATGCTATAAATGTGGTTGCACGTTGTCTATGTTGCTAAGGACAGAAACAAGCCACCCTGCATCTAAGGTAGATAATATGGCACTCACATGGCTTGTTTTGTTGAACGTGCAGCGTGGCATAGACCAGAAATGAAGTACCGTGTCATCCAACTCTTCCCTCACCTATGCTGCGCTGCACGTTTAGCTGAATATGATAACGCACCAACTCGCCCAACTTCCTGTGTTAATCCACTGACATGGCACAGTGCAACACTGGCATGCGGAGCTTTGCTGGATGTAAAGAAACATGTAGACCACAGAAATTCTGCAAAAACATGGCAATTTTGTGTATTTCTCATAATTTTGTGTATTTCTCATAAATCATGTTGAAGGCAGCAAAGCACATGCTGTCAATATTCATTCAGTAAAATCCATGGGAAAGTGTATTGAGCAATAATCGCTTGTACGATGAGGCTTTGAAAATTTCAGGTAACATTTATTCACATTCTTTTAGATGGGTAATTGTCGAATGCCCATTATAGCATGTGGGCCTGACTAGGATGTGTGTTATTAGTGAAATATATTGACCTCCCTCGTGTTATTTTCTGTCTAACACATAAGCTGATCAGTGCATAATGTGTTAGTTCCATGATGAACGAAGTTAAAAATATCCCTGTATTTGTCAGTCCCATTTATTATTTAGTGTATGGTTTGCGTGAGACCACGCCTGCTTGGCATAACCTCTGAGTTGACTGGTAACAGCCTTATTACACAACTTTCTCTCAAAGTCTCTCCTGCCAGATTTCTTTGGCAATAAACCAGACCAAATCCTCCCCAATGCTTTAACAATAAAATTGTTGCAGCCGCCTCCCCTTCTGGTGATGACCATATGCAGCCAATGCTGATGTGAACCTGAGTGATGAACAAATGCAGGTAGGTCACAGCTCTGTTGTAAACAATTTTGGCATTATTGTTGTCACAGATCAAACTTGCGACTTGTGTGACTACTCACATGTGGTGATGTTCAATAAGTTTCATCTGCTATGCGTGAACATGGAAACATGTAGGAGTGCTTATGTGGAGTAGGAATCTTCTATAATACATAGGACATATGTGCCACACATCAACATAGAATTTCAAGTTTAAAATTAACATTTTTCTGAATGACAAGACACCAGAGCAAATTTTTACTGCAGGAAAATAATTAAAACTGATATTTACGCAAAATGCAAGCTGATAACAACCATCAGTCGCACTAAAGTGAGCACACACAGCAAGAGTCATTTTGACCCGTTATATCTCGTGAACAAAGCAAATGAGGACACATGATATTAAAACCGTGTGTTCACTGACATAAGCGCTCTTTGATAAAAAGTGTCGTCAAAATTCAGGCCGGTGTTCTTTTTTATTTCATTTTTGATTATGAACTTTTTTTGAAAAATACTTGCTTCTCAACTATTTTCTTTTTTTTTTTGCGCTGCCTGTAGGGAAAACTATCTTCCGCATAAATGTTGCAAAGGTTCTTTTCTACATTTGACACTGTTTTGAAGTTTCTGTGTCAAATAGGAAAGACGCCAAGGGGGCGCATCAAAGTTAGCAAACTTTGTAGATTTGGACCGTGTTGGCCATTTTTTCACATTTTTCCTTTTGAGGACGGCATAAAAAAAGCATGAATGTAATTCACAGTAATGCGCATTAAAAGGAGCAAAATTTTCGACACATCATTTATAGTTTGCGTTAAATTGGGCCGTGAAATCCGAAAGCATTGCAGTGAGCAAAAACAGGAAGGCCGCGCCGCCACCTTCGAATATTTTTTTTGCAGCGCTAGGAGCGTTTCTTAGAAATAAATTTTCGGTCCGTGCACTTAGAATTTTCCTATATAACATATAAAAACCCAGGCAAAACAAAATATCAACCGGACAGGCATGCTCGATGTCGTGTAATCACATGCATTTAATTGGTGTGCGAGCTGTCGATTCTTTCTCGCTAAAGCTATGGTAAGAGTTCTTGAAGAAGTATGGACACACAACTTCTATCAGTCATTTCGTTTCTTCTTCATTTATATAATTTATGATTTTTAATTAAATAATTTCCATACTTTCTGCCTTCTTTCATTGCATACTGCCTTCATGGGGTTGTTACTTAATGTCGTTTACCTTACACCTTAAAATAAATGGCCATAATTTATCTTTTGCTTTGCTTTAGTGCATCCATCTCTAGGGCAGAAACAACATGTCTCACCATTGTTCGTGAAGAAACTAACAGTTTGAAATGCTACGTCACATTGCTGGCGAATTGCTGGAACAGCATGATGATTACAGAACAAGGAAAACAATCACAATAGGACTCGTTGTGGAACAATTTGGAGTCAAAAACTATGATCAGTTTTTAAGTAGTGTCAAAAAAAATGAATAATTTTAGCTTTATGAGAATGCACACTCAGGCACGGCAGGAATGACCACTGTTTTAAGATATGGTGCCATTTTTATAGGCTAATGCGATGAGCCACTCACACACATTGCCTTGTGCCGTATGGTGCATCACTACAGTTTTCCTTCTTTGATTCTTGTATTTTTTTAGAAAATCTGCTAAAAGGACAGGGCAAGCAAACTTGTTACGATGAGCAACAGCTGTAACCTTCTTTTACACTCTTTTTACGAAGCTCGCTCTGTTATTAAAATGTTGCATTAATGAATAGCTACTCAGCCAGACAGAGTGAATGCACATTAGCTTGTGTGCTTATTATTGTCCGGTTTTTTTCAAAATCCAAAACAAGAAAACAATGATGTATATTCTATTAGAAAAGGCCGTCAATGGTGCGTCACATATACTCATTTTGCCCATCAAAACAACACATCTTTGCGACTAACTTCTGCGGAGTCTGTGTGGAAGAAGCGTAATAATGAAAGGACAGTTTTCTCGTTCAAAACAAGTTATCTTGTCTAGGTTTTTTGTGCCTTGCCTTTTATTTTGCTGATATTTGTTAACACATTGCATGCTTGCATGCACATCTCAATCAGTAGTGTGCTTGACTGGGACTGCATTGGATGGTGCATTATAAAGGCAAAGAAACAGCGTTAGATAAGAAATTGAAGCGGACACACACGCCACTAGGAAACAAGGTAGTCAGAGCCAATGTGTACACTTTTCAAGGTCTTTGGCACTAAAATGAAGTATATGTAATAGCAAACTCCTTTCTACTAATACATATAAGCCAACGCAAAGCAAACTAGTGGCGTGGCCGACGTATCATGTTATTTTGATTCAACAAACCTGGAAATACATAATTTTGCGCTTCTCTGTTGACTATGTCATTGCAATGTCTTAAGCAGCTATCTTGGCAATGGGCTTTAATAAAACTGTTCACCGTGCTCATCAACTTTGTCTCGGATATTTAGCTGCGAGAGAGCGATAGCCTGAGCCATTTTCACAGCTGATTGGGGAAGTCATGCATGTGCTGTTGATCATCATTCAAAGCCGCATAACCTTTCCATGTCATCGACGTTTGTAAATATTAATCGTCTCAGAGTTCCAGATGAGGTGCATTTATAGAGCTTTTTGCCGAGGCATTGTTATAAAAGTTGCACGTAGATAACCTAGTAGGTAACAGCCAAAAGGCGTTCTCACCACATGACGCTGCATCTTGTCAAATTTACTTATGTTTGTAGCTTGTTGATGCTTTGAGAATTATTTCTTGAAAATTTAAAATATGTCACCAGCAGCTCGTACGAGCTCGTGCTTTTTAACCTATATGCATTTTTCTAGTAAAAACATGTAATTGAAGTGTTTTGTTTAATATTTGTATTGCCTTTTTGCTCTAGATCTGCAAAGGAGCTGTCCTGAAGGCACCATGATTACTCAAGTCGCGCAGTGAGAGTCAGGTAAGTGTTATGGTTCACCTTCCTGTTATTGCTCCAAATTTAGCAAAAGCAGTTTATTTGTTTTTATTCAATTCTGTTGTAGCATGCCTGGAAAAGTACTTCAAAGCACACCCCATCTGGCTCGCTGCACTGCCTCAAGAAACTGCCTTCTCCCATATGCAAGTTCCTAAGAAGTTACTTTATGAAGCAAGCCAGCAGGGTGTACGTGTTAGGCATGGCAGCACGGAGAAACAAATAAACATGAGTATTTGGTGCAAGATGCATTCATTGATTCCATGCTGCATGACATGTGGCTGCATGCTTGGCCATGTGTAGACACAGCAAGTAAACACGTTAAGCTCAATGGTAAAAGGTTGCCTATAATCACGTTAGGAAGCGCAATGTCTTATTTTTGTAAATAATTGCATAGGTCCACTTTGACTCTGGCGTCCAGCACCCATCGTTATTCTGCCCATCACCAGCATACACCCAGTATGTCCATCGCCCACCGTCCACCATCATCTGTCCATCATCCAATATCCACCCACCGTCCCTCCACCATCTGGTCCATCACCCAGTATCCACCCACCATCCGCCATCACCCACCATCTGTCCACCATGCGTCCATCATTACCCAGTACCATAATCCACCAAGATGATGGGTGGTGGGTCCCATCATGCCCACCATTGGGCAAATTTTCAATAGGGCGGTCTCTACAGTATATGGCGTGCGCGAATGGCCGGATAGCACTTCGACCCGGATGCAAAGCCAGCAGTAATTTATTTAACGCGAAGCATGTCTGCATTCATTCAGTGTAGCAAAATACAGGAGACCGAGCCAGAATGGTTGTCAAGGTTTGAACCTCTGGCAACCCTTAGGTATTTTTAAGAGCACAACATCAGTCCAAATGGGACTGATAACAATGCTTGTTTGCTTTTTATTGTATTATGTGAGTGTGCAATGATGTCCCTGTACAATGTTCAAGACAGGCAATAAATTAAAAAAAAAAAAGCCCGGGTGGCTCAGTCGGTAGAGCGTTAGGCTTTTAACCTAACGGTCCAGGGTTCGAGCCCCTGCTCGGGCGAGTTCTATATCGTTTTTTTTCTCGCGCCTATATGCTTCTACAACACGTAGGGCGAGTGCTACATGTTCTTTTTTTGCGTTTATATGCCACTACAATACGTAGCCGCTCTCGAGTACGATCTGTGCGAGCCCAGGTAGCTCAGTCGGTAGAGCATTAGGCATTTAACCTAACGGTCCAGGGTTCGAGCCCCTGCTCCGGCGAGTGCTATATCGTTTTTTTTTTCTTGCGCCAATATGCTTCTACAACACGTAGGGCGAGTGCGACATGTTCTTTTTTTTGCGTTTATATGCCACTACAATACGTAGCCGCTCACGAGTGCGATCTGTGCGAGCCCGGGTAGTTCAGTTCGGTAAAGCGTTAGGCTTTTAACCTAACGGTCCAGGTTTCGAGCCCCTGCTCGGGCGACTGCTATATCGTTTTTTTTTCTTGCGCCTATATGCTTCTACAACACGTAGGGCGAGTGCGACATGTTCTTTTTTTTTGCGTTTATATGCCTCCACAATACGTAGCCGCTCTCGAGTGCGATCTGTGCGAGCCCGGGTAGCTCAGTCGGTAGAACGTTAGGCTTTTAACCTAACGGTCCAGGGTTCGAGCCCATGCTCGGGCGAGTGCTATATCGTTTTTTTTCTTGCGCCAATATGCTTCACAACACGTAGGGGGAGTGCGACATGTTCTTTTTTTGCGTTTATACGCCACTATAATACGTAGCCGCTCTCGAGTGCGATCTGTGCGAGCCCGGGTAGCTCAGTCGGTAGAGCATTAGGCTTTTAACCTAACGGTCCAGGGTTCGAGCCCCTGCTCGGGCGAGTGCTATATCGTTTTTTTTTCTTGCGCCTATATGCTTCTACAACACGTAGGGCGAGTGCGACATGTTCCTTTTTTTGCGTCTATATGCCTCTACAATACGTAGCTGCTCTCGAGTGCGATCTGTGCGAGCCCGGGTAGCTCAGTCGGTAGAGCGTTAGGCTTTTAACCTAACGGTCCAGGGTTCGAGCCCCTGCTCGGGCGAGTGCTATATCTTTTTTTTTCTTGCGCCAATATGCTTCTACAACACGTAGGGTGAGTGCGACATGTTCTTTTTTTGCGTTTATATGCCTCTATAATACGTAGCCGCCCTCGAGTGCGATCTGTGCGAGCCCGGGTAGCTCAGTTGATTTCCACTTCCGGCTGCCGAAGGGTGAGGACGTGTGTATCATGTGCTCCCAAGGGGCGGTATCAGCGACTGTGAACAGTCGCGGTAACAGGAACGATGAGCAAGATAGCGACGGCTACGAAGTTATTTTGCCTACGCTGCCATCAGGTCGTAGTGTTTCAAATACTTTATTCTTGCATGCGATGTGAAAGCCAGGCCCTACCGTGTAGAACATTTCCGGGATACGCTGGCACGTCTGGCGCTGCTCCCCGAGGTGATAGCCTTGGGGGCGTACCAGATGAGCCATGTATGGGCAGTGACATTTAAGAGTACGGAAGGGATGAAGAAAGCATTGGCCTCCGGTGAAATGAATGTGAAAGGCCAGCGATTTTTGGTCATCTACCCAGGGAATCAAGATGTACGTCTGAAGCTTCACTGGCTCTTGTTCAATGTGCCAGATGAAGACGTGCGCGTAGCGCTGGCCCCGTATGGGAAGGTGACAGACATCTCGAAGGAGAAGTGGAAGGTTCAAGGAATTCAGGACAAAGGGTCGACGACACGCTTGGTGCGTCTGAAACTCCACAGTGGCACCAAGGTCGAAGACCTTCCGCACCAGCTACGCGTCGCCGGAGAGATGGCTCTTCTGGTCGCTCCGGGAAGACCACCACTGTGTCTGCGCTGTCACAGCAAGGGCCACATTCGGCGAGCGTGTCGCGTTCCACGTTGCAATCATTGCCGTCGCTTCGGCCATGAAGAAAGTGAGTGCGTGATGACCTACGCAAGTGTCACTGGGCCGACTGGAGAAGAAGACACCACAGAACTCGTCATGGACGAGGCTGATGCCGAGGAAGCCGCGAGCGGAGTGCTGCCGAAGACGAGGGGCGTGAAGCGGCAAAGCTAACTCCGCTCTCAAAGAACAAAGAAAGTCAGAAGGAGGAGGGATGCCTAAGAGAAACAATGTCTGCAGGCGTCGACACAGGCCGTCTCGAAAGGCAAGACCATGTCGCCACGCAGTCACCGTCTGGTCGAGAGCAGGAAGTTATGGACGTGAACGGGGGAGCAAGCGGCGCCACGGTCTCCAAGCGGGGTCATGACGCATTGCTGGACACGGGTGAGGTCCCGAACGCGGCCGACTTGGAGGAACCACCGTCCAAGGCGGTGACCTTTCGTCGGGCCAAGTTCAAGCCAAGGCCGAACATACCACCGGATCGAACGGCGGCGGAGCCGCAGCCTAAGTAACCGCGAGCCATTGTGCTTCGCGGTAAGCCACGTGGACTAAGTGGGGGCCAAACTGCCCTTCAAATGCTAATGGAGAATGCCCTTGAAATGCTAATGAACTGTACCTTCCGAATGCTGCCAAGGCGGCTGCGCAAGGCTCCTGCAAGGCATCCGCGTGACGTTGACAGCACACGTAGTACGAGGTAGGTACCGTGCGGTCCGTTCGTTCTCACAAAAACATAACCATGGCGAATGACACTGCACTTCGTTTTGCGACGTTAAATGTTCGAGGGCTGTGTTCCAGAAAGCGGCAGTATCAGCTTAGCCTGCTTTTCTTGGAAACGAATATTGATATAGCGGCAGTGCAGGAAACATAGAACTCGAAGAGCAAACGGACCGCATGGTGCAACAGTTCCGCAATAGATACAATGTTTGTGTAGCGCATGCTGTTGGAACGTCAGCTGGCTGCGCAATTTTCGTTAGGAATGATTTGGGCATAATGGAAGAGAGGGTTGTTTCATGCCAAAGCGGAAGGCTGCTGCTTGTTGATTTTTCATTGTCGGGCTTAGAATGGCCTGTGTTATCGGTTTACGCGCCGAATACCGAGAATGAACGCTCAGCCTTCTTTGAAAGTGTACGCCAGTATTTGGAATGTTCAAGGAAAATAGTAATGCTTGGAGATTTCAATTGCGTGTGTTTTGCAGCAGACCGAGTGAAAAACCGCCCGGTACGCGATAAAAGCGCTCTTCTTTTAAGTACCCTTGTGCAAGAAGCTAATCTCGAAGACGTTGGTCACCTTCTATCGAGCGATGACGTGGCTGCCTTCACGCACTTTCAGGGGCAGAGCCATGCTAGGCTTGACAGAGCATATGTATCATTAGACCTTGTACAAAAGTGTGGCGATTATGGTGTGAAACATGTGTCATTCAGCGATCATAGTCTCGTAATGTTCAGTATAGGTAAAAGGCAACCCAAGTCGAAATTCAACTGGAAGACGTGGAAATTTAACAATGAGATACTGCAGAATGAATCATTCTATGAATATGTGAAAGAAAAGCTGGATAAATTGATTGGCACTAACGAAGGTAACGTGCTGGAAATGTGGGAAATTTTCAAACAGGAAGTTAAGATAAGAGCAATAGAGGAAGCCACTTTAGCTACGTATAACAAAGGAAAAAGAAAAAGAAATACAACGCGAGCTGAATTTTTTGTACTCAGTCGAAATGGAAAGCCCAGGAAGTAAAACCAAAGAAATAAAAGAACTGAAGAGCCAGCTGGAGCTTATCGATGAAGATAAGTTCAAAGGCGCAGTCATAAGAGCCCGAGCCGAAAGGGTGTGGCTGGACGAAACGCCGACCTAAACGTGCTCTATCAGACGAAAAGGCGTATGCGAGGCGGAATGAAACCAGGATGATTAGGTACGCGAACGAAATTACGAAAGAACCTCAACTAATAGAGCAGGCATTCCTTGAGCATTATGGAGAAATATTCGTTACGGTAGAGCACGTTACGGAAGAGTTTAAAACAGAATTTCTACTAAACATGCCCCCGATTAGAAGATAGTGTGCGAGAGCGCTTGGAGTGGCCTTTAACCATCGGTGAAGTAGAAGCAGCAATTGAAGGTTTAGCTCGAGGCAAGTCGCCGGGCCCTGACGGACTCGGGGCAGGTTTTTATAAAGTCTTCAAAAGCGACATAAGCCAGGCGCTGTTGAAAGTGTTTAATGAGGCCTACACGCAGAAGCAGGTTCCTCCGTCTTTTCGGACATCCCACGTGGTTCTTATACCGAAAACAGAGGATCCAGACAAATTGTTGAATGTCGACCCTTACCGTCCGATATCACTGATGAACGTCGATTACAAGATATTCACCAGGGTGCTTGGAAAGAGACTGCAGGGGGTAGTAACAAGTATTGTAGGACCGCATCAAACATGCGGTATCAAAGGGAGGTCAATATACACAAACATCCATACTGCCAGAAGCATATTAGAATGCTGCGAAGAATTGGGCGAATGTGGAGCCATGTTGCAGCTGGACTTGCAAAAGTCTTTCGACCGGGTGGCTCATGAGATTCTTTTTTGCATACTTGAACACGTAAATGTAGGGCACCTAATCATAGATGCTGTAAAGATGTGTTACGAGGAATGCACTGCTCACCTCATAATAAACAAGGAGGTCATGAGAGCGTTTAACGTGCGGTCATCTGTGAGACAGGGATGTTGTTTATCTCCCCTTTTATTCGCCATATACTTGGAAACGCTTTGTAGAAAGATAAACAGCAATAGCAAGGTGACTGGTTTTACACTGCAGTCCGCAGAAGTGAAAATACTTGCATACGCCGACGACATCGCGCTGTTTTGTCGCGATAAAGAAAGTGTGAAAACCGCGGTCGACGAGGCGCCTTTATATTGTAAGATAACAGGAAGTGCCATCAACTTTGATAAATCTTCGGGTTTCTGGATCGCAAGATGGAAGGACCCCCCCAGTAGGTTTGTAAATGTACACTGTCGTCCTTTATGAAAGGGAACACGCGAGGGCGTGGCCCCTCCTCTGCGGCGGCTATCTACAGCGCCATCAACCGACAGCTAAAGAAAGCATGCCCGCTTTTGGGGTCATCTATTTGCACACAAAATAACGAGTCATGACCGGTGGACAATCACTGCTAGCTTACACTCCCTCTGCGCTCGCGCAACGGGCGATGCCTGCAGCGCGTCGTCTGCTGCCAACAAATCGAGCCGGTGCGCGAGCACGGTCCAAACATCGAAGCACTGCGTCTCGGCTTACGTGAGATGCGCTTCGCCTAAACTAGAGCTATATAGGCGAGTACAATGCATTCAAGTGAAGGTTTGGTTTTGGTTTGCTTTCTCGAAAGCGTATCTCTGACCGCCGTGGAAGATTTCCTTCGAGGCAGAATCCCACCTACCCGGAAAGTACTGGTCTGTCGGTAGCGAAAGTACTCTTTCGTTTAGTGTATCCGCGCTTGATACTACAACGCCACAAACAATCAAATCACCCTCGCCGTGATGACAGCAAAGGGGATGTTACTGCGTCAGAAACACGAAGCGACAACATGTTTCTAATATTTTAAAAATTTTAGTTAGTGTTGTAATTGTAATGCAAAAGACACGAGCACAAGGACCATGATCGTTTTGCGAGCGGAGATGGAGCGTAATCTAGCTGCGCCAGGCCTCGGAAAGTCTCAAGTTCCAGCCATCGCCGAAGGGGGGCGAAAAAATCGACCCCGTCGCAGATAAAAAACAAACCATAGTGGCTCCGTTCAAATCTGCCCTCGGCGACGCCAAAAAATCCGCCAGAGGCGCCGTAATAAAAGCAATATTGAAGATAAATACAGCTGTCATTGCCGCATAAAAGTGCTTTTTCTTGTGTAACTGAAAGTAATGTTTGAATGATGAGTAAATTTGTTGTTTAGTGATTGAAAACACCTCTGCCTTATCGCTCACCGCTGACGGCCGGCGCGCGGTAGCGAGCAAGCGGACCGTCGCTGTGACCAGTGACGAAGCGCAAAAAGTGCGCCGCTGCGTCTCGGGTGCCGCAGATAACGCGCAGAATATGCGCAGTTACCGTCCGATGGTTGGCAGCTGGTTTGTTGCTCCCCGTTTTCTTGCGAATTCTATCGTTAATGTTGTCTAAAATGGGCATGAAAGTCTTTTAATTCACCGATGTAATCATATTGCAATTATGGTGGGCAGTCGATGTGCTACTGTATGGTGCCGCAGGAGCTGCGATACCAGCGAAGGCGTCAGTTTCCACAGGTTCCTCGACGATGGCAGGTACACGTACTTTCAAGCTCAGCGTTTTTCTTTCTGCTTTGTGACCTCGTTAACATATCACACTTCACTGTTCTCGCTGTTGATTTGTATGATAACACGTGTGGACAAATTCTGCTATTTCACTTGTACTTGCAAGGTCTGGTGGGCTCAAATGACCGAGTGAATTATGCGATGGCATGAGCACGACTTGGCCAGACTGTTGATGAAGCCTACTTTCCAGTGGCGATGTCGCAATAAGAGAGTGACCGGGATAGAAAATCGTTTCTCCCTTCTCTGTATTTCTGCACCTCTCTGAGGCCTTGCATATATCCCATTTATGGGTTCTTTCATCGGTATCACGTGTTAAAATGCTCATGTTTTCTGCCATTCTGTAGGAATCCACTATAATGTGATTTCTTTGCGTGAACCTGCTTGGTATTCTCAGCCTGACCGCAATATGTTGTAATAACAACAAACCCGGGGGTCTTCAGGCGTACTCGTTGAAAGCAAGTACTGAAACTGTAGCAAAAAAAAATCCTGATGCTTTACGCCTGTCCTACAATACAAGTTGCTTATTGTGAGCTCTAGCTGACGGTGGAAACGGGCAACAAACGTCATCTAATTTGTTTTGTCTCTGAAGTACCGCGAAGGCTAGTCGTTTACGAGCTCACGATGTCTGAACAAGGGCCTTTTACCGCTTGCTCACTGTCAATAAAGATTATCGTTCCTTCTACTCACTCGTGAATTGTTCTTACTGGTGCCAGTTGCCAATGTATGCCTTTCGGTTCCATGTAACCTTCGTACGCACAGGTACTGCGTTTCGAAGGGCGCTTTGGCGTGCTGCTGGGCGTATCGACGCGCTCAAAACAAGCGGGCGAAAGATAACGAGACCTCCGTAGCCCTACGCGAGTCCCGGCCTCTTTCGTCGACTTCTGTTTAAAAAGGATAGAATAAAAAACCAGCCGAGGCACCCGCGTATGCGCATGCGCACCCGGTAGGGAATAAAAAAGGCAGCCATTTGCTTTTTTTCACCTAAAAAAAGAATAAAATTGTTTTCCGCTTCCTGTTTACGCAGCGCCATCTCTTGGGTGCCTTCGGTAGTTCCATGCGCTACCGCTGCTTATCTTTCGTACCGTTGTCAAGGCTACAGTTTCCCTTCTCTAAACTGGTTCTTTATTCTATGGCTGCGCTTGTCCGCCGGCCATAACTCTCAATAGATGACCCTAGAAGCGGACGTGTCTTCTTTAGCTGTCGGTTGATGGCTCTGCAGGCAGCCGCCGCAGAGCACAGGCCACGCGCTCGCGTGTTCCCTTTCATAAAGGATGACAGTGTACAGTGGACCGTCACGCCAGCAAAATACCTAGGGGTTCCACTTGAACACTATCGAAACGCCGCGGATTACTGGAATGCAGAAACTGAAAGGGTCCGCGAGAACACATTGAAGTGGGGAGGTCGTAATCTTTCCATGTTTGGCCGAGCGATGGTCTGCAATTTGTTTGTCGTGGCAAAAATATTTTACGTGCTTCATGCTTTGTGTATGTCAAGAGTTAACATACAGAAATTACACAGAGTGCTCGCTGTTTTTGTGTGGGGATCAAGTTGGGAGCGAACAAGCCGCACTAACTTGTTTCGGTCTGTCAAAAATGGTGGGCTAGGTTTAGCACATTTGTTTATACGGCAGATTGTGTCAAGATTTCTTTACTTACGGGACCAAAAGAACCCATTTCTGTTGACAGTGCTTCAAGTAAGGCTATGCGATGAACTACCAGAATTCATTGTGTCGTCGCGACGGTGTGTTTATGCCAGAGTGCGAGGGTTCCTAAAAGAAATTGTCTGGGCGGTTCAATTCTTGAAGGTGCGGTTTTCTATGGAATACCTGAGTAATGTTCCGCGGAAGCGTCTGTACAAGGATTTACGAGACGTTATGCTACCCATGTCGTTGTATCGATCCATGTATTCTATAGGACCAGAGAAGAACGTGCTTAAAAGAGTGAAGCGAATGCCTGTGCGTGCATCGGTTAAGTCCTTCTTTTTCCAGCTGCACACGAACACATTGCCTGTGAAGACTTGGCTTGAGGAAAGAGGTATTTCCATACCATGGTATGGCAACTATTCATTATGCAATAAGCCTGAGACAGTGGAACATGCATTCATAGAATGCTGGGACGCAGTTTTTCATTGAGACTCTAAAGAAGGACCTGCCGATCACACCGTTCGGTATTCGTTTTCTGCCAACATTAAATGAGGACACTGTACCGTATGACATGTTCATGCTGCTTTCCTTGCACTGCTTGTGGAAAAGCAGAATGGATGTGAGGCACATGGAACTGAATCCCAGGCCAGTAAGGGAGCACTTCATCGAAAGCATGTGTTATATGAAAGAATTGTATAGATTGCAACAAGATGAACCACCCTGGATGAATGTATTGAATGAACTTGTAAACTTGAAGCGCTTTTAACTCTGTGTCAGCCAGCATGAGGCAGGCACTTTTATCGCCATTTATATGCCCTACTAATATGTATTCCTTGTGTTTGTAAGTTTTGCCAAGCCGGTAATAAAAAAAAAGCCCGGGTAGCTCAGTTCGGTAGAGCGTTAGGCTTTTAACCTAACGGTCCAGGGTTCGAGCCCCTGCTCGGGCGAGTGCTATATCGTTTTTTTTCTTGCGCCAATGTGCTTCTACAACACGTAGGACGAGTGCGACATGTTCTTTTTTTGCGTTTATATGCCACTACAATACGTAGCCGCTCTCGAGTGCGATCTGTGCGAGCCCGGGTAGCTCAGTTCGGTAGAGCGTTAGGCTTTTAACCTAACGGTCCAGGGGTCGAACCCCTGCTCGGGCGAGTGCTATATCGTTTTTTTTCTTGCGCCTATATGCTTCTACAACACGTAGGCCGAGTGCGACATGTTCTTTTTTTTTTGCGTTTATATGCCTCTACAATACGTAGCCGCTCTTGAGTGCGATCTGTGCGAGCCCGGGTAGCTCAGTCGGTAGAGCGTTAGGCTTTTAACCTAACGGTCCAGGGTTCGAGCCCCTGCTCGGGCGAGTGCTATATCGTTTTTTTTTTTCTTGCGCCTATATGCTTCTACAACACGTAGGACGAGTGCGACATGTTCTTTTTTTGCGTTTATATGCCTCTACAATACGTAGCTGCACTCGAGTGCGATCTGTGCGAGCTCGAGTAGCTGGATTTTACTTCCGGCCACCGTAGGGTGCGGATGTGTCCGACATGAGCTCCGTAGGAGCGGCTTCAGCGGCCCAGCAGGGCCGCGGTTCAAGGTTTTTTGCCAACGAGGATCCGGATTACCAGGTACTTCTGCCTCAACTACCGACAGGGCGACTCGTTATTAATACGTTATTTTTACACGCCGACGTACTTGCAAGGCCATACAGGGTGGAACATTTCCGTGATATGCTGTCAAGCATGAAACTGCTGACGGACGTGGTTGCCCTGGGGGCGTATCGAATGAGTCACGTTTGGGCCGTAACGTTCAAAAGCTGTGACGCAGCGAAAGAATTGTTACGGGTGAAAGAATTGTTACGGGTGAAAGAAGTGAATGTGAATGACAGCCGGTGCATCGTGATTGACCCCGGCAGTCAAGCACTGCACCTGAAGCTACATTGGATGCTGCATACCGTGCCGGATGATGACATTCGTGAAGCCCTGGCACTCTACGGCCGAGTCACCGACGTGGCGAGGGAATAGTGGCGTGTGCTCGGCCTTCAGGATAAAGGCTCTTCGACTCGACTGGTCACCCTGGTGCCGAGGAAGGGCCTGGGGGCGGATGACGTACCCCATCTGCTACGCATAGCAGGTTAGGAAGCCCTAGTAGTTATTCCTGGAAGAGCACCACTCTGCCTTCGGTGCCGCAACACAGGACGCATCCGGCGCGACTGCCGCGTCCCGCGCTGCACACGTTGTCACCGTCACGGCCATGAAGAGTCGCAGTGCGTGAGGACGTACGCAAATGTGGCAGTGCCAACGGCCGCAGACGAAAACGCTGAACTTCTTATGGATGAAGTGGAAGCTGAGGAAACCTCAGCCGCAAGCGTCAAGGAGGCGAAAGCCTCTGCGACGGAATCGGCGAAACCGCAGGGACAAACGGCCGGAGCAGCGCGTGGGCCAGGAACATCTTCAAGACATGTGAACAAGGACTCGACCATCGACGTCCAAAAAAAGGACACCGCGACGAAGACAGCGCCGGACACCTCGGAATCAGCTGGCAGTGAACCTATGGACGTTACCAAGGCTGGAGGCTCGATAGGGAAGAGGACGCGAGAGGAGTCAACGAACGACGGCACGAAGACCGACGCAATGAACAGCGAGGAACCACCGCAAAAGTCGGCGGGAATGCGCCGGTTGTCAATACGGCCCACGCCGAATATCCCGCCGGACAAGAGAATGGCGGAAACGGCACCTGAGTAAACTGAGAGACCTGTTCCTGCGAAAGCACTCGGCCGCGCCCTCGAGTGCTAACCAATACCGAAGGAATGGCGTGAACAGCGGCTCCTCGAGAAAGGTACGCTGTGGACTGCACTTGTTTAGAAAACCAGCTGCTCTGGCCGTAATGAACACTTGTTGACATAACTATGAGTAGAGTTAGCGGTGCTACGTGTGATTATGTATTATGTGTTGTGTTTAATTCTTTCAAGTATTAGCAATAAATCTGGAGAGGGGAATTAGAGTTGCTACTATTAATGTGCGCGGCCTCGCAGCAAGGCGGAGGCAGTACCAGCTGAGCCGTCTATGCGTTGAAAAGGAGCTTGATATTATCGCCATACAAGAGACGAAAGTTGAAAGTGAGGAGCAAACAAACAAAATGGCAATGCCCTTTAAAACATATTACAACGTATGCGTCTGTCATGCTGTCGGCACGTGTGGTGGCTGCGCTGTCTTGGTTCGAAGAGGCATAGGTATAAGTGAAGAGGCCGTCACTGTGAACGAAAACGGACGACTGATAGTCCTCGACTTTCATTTTAGCGGATCACAATGGAGGCTTATCTGTTTGTATGCGCCAAATTACATAAACGAAAGGGAAGTTTTCTTCAAGAATGTCGAACGGTACCTTCAATGCGACAGACAGATCATTTTTCTGGGTGATTTTAACTGTGTGTGCTATGCAGAAGATCGCGCTAAACGTACTACCGCTCGTGACAAGAGTGCAGTGTTTTTAAACACTTTAATAAGCGATTACAACCTAGAAGATGTAGGTCGCCTTATGGCCAGTACATTGCAGCCGCGATTTACGCACTATCAGCGAGATAGCCAGGCAAGACTCGACAGAGCCTATATATCGTTAGATCTAGTGCCTTTTTGCGATAGCTATGTTGTACAGCCGGTGTCTTTTAGCGACCATAGCATAGTATGGTTTACACTGGGCACCAAGTCCAAAAAACTGCGGTTTCATAGGGCGATGTGGAAGTTTAACGAAAAACACCTGGATGATGACAAGTTTGTGAATAATGTTACCAGCCAGATTAGAAACTTGTTAAGAAATAAGTTTTTACATTACGCGGAAGCATGGGAAGACTTTAAGGTCCACGTGAAGATGGCTGCGATTGAGATAGGCACCACTAGACGCTATAATGAAAAAAATGAAAGAAAACGAGCGCCAGAAGGAACTCAATTTCCTTATTTCAATGGATAGTGCGCAGCCGGGAAAGTATTGCGAAGAAATTAGAAAAATAAAAAGCGAGATGGAAGCCATTGACAGAGAAAAATATAGAGCAGCGGTTATTAGGGCACGTGCGGAAAGACTATGGGGCTGATGGAACGCCGAACAAACGCGCTCTTGCTGATGAAAAGCGGTATGCGAGAAAAAATGAGATAGGACAGATTACTTATCGTGATGGTGTTTCTTCCGACAAGAATATGACAGAACAGGCCTTCATAGAACATTACCGCCAATTGTTCGGGGTCCCAATCCATGCGGGAGATGAATATGAAGCACGGTTTTTAAATTTCATGCCACGTGTCGATGATGAGGTGAAAGCTAGTCTGGAGGAACCGATAAGCGCACGGGAAATAGAACGCGCAATCGAAGAACTTCCTGCAGGCAAGTCGCCAGGTCCCGATGGATTAGGAGCTGCTTTCTACAAGGCATTTGAACCTTGGCTTGCTAAAGTATTGCAGCATGTATACGCGGAGGCATACGAAAAGCAACGGGTGCAGCCATCTTTCAGGAGTGCGCACATGGTTTTAATACCTAAAACAGATGACCACAAGACGCTCTTATCGGTGGGTGGTTACAGGCCAATCAGCCTTACAAATACCGATTACAAGATTTTCATGAAGGTGTTGGCAAAGAGACTTCAAGCAGTCGTAACTGAACTAGTCGGCCCGCACCAAACTTGCGGCATTAAAGGTCGCACGATAGCTACAAACACGCACGTAGCACGAAGTGTTCTAGAGTGTTGCGATGCTTTCGCTGGACGCGTTGCTTTGTTGCAGCTTGATCTGGCGAAAGCCTTTGACCGTGTGTCCCACGATGTTCTTTTTATTATTTTAGAGTACGTGAATGTTGGAAAAATAATTTTAGATGGCGTGAGAATGGCCTATGACCATTGTAGTACACAGATTATAATTAACAAGTGTCTCAGCGCAAAGCTTTCAGTGATGTCTTCCCTCAGACAAGGGTGTCCTCTAAGCCCATTGCTTTTCGCGCTGTATCTCGAGCCCTTTTGTTTAGCCGTGATGCGCAATGAAAACATCCGAGGTTTCAAATTACAACGTGCTGAAGTTAAAATACTGGCATACGCCGACGACATCGCTGTTTTCTGCGAGGATCGCAACAGCGTTCTTGAAGCTGTAAGCCTCGTAAAGACATACTGTGAGCAATCTGGAGCTCAGATAAATTGGGAGAAGAGCCTCGGGATTTGGCGCGGTCACTGGGACAACACACCGGCTCATTTTGCAAACGTCCGGTGGTGAACAACGAGTGTCAACCGTGTGTAATATTTTCTTAATGGCGAAAGTGTGGTACATCTTGCAAACCCTATCTATGTGTCGTTCAAATGTGCAAAAAATGCATCGTGTTTTTGCCGTATTCATATGGGCTTCAAGTTGGGAGAGGGCAAGCAGAACGAATTTGTTTTGTTCCGTCCGCAGTGGTGGGCTAGGTCTGTCACATTTCTTTATCAGACAAATTGTGTCTCGGTTTCTTTTTTTGCGTGAGCAGACAAACGATTTTCTGCGCACAGTGATTCAAGTTCGATTGCGGAAAGCACTGCCGCAATTTCTTGTAACTTCCTCAGATATGGCGGGAGGAAGCGTCACTGGCTATTTGAGTGAAGTGGTTGATTCTTTCCGCTTTTTATGCACTCGCTTTTCAATGGAGTATTTGTGTTCTGTGACAAGAAAAACACTGTACAGAGATTTAGTTGATTCAATGTTGCCGATACCTTTGTACAGATCTGTAAACTGGGGAGGCCACGGAGACGATGTATTGAAACGGGTTAAAAAGATGCAATTAGACCTTCTCAAAAATCGTTTTTCTTCAAGCTACATACAAACACGCTACCCGTAAAAACATGGCTGGATGAAAAAGGCATAGATGTTCCGTGGACTGTAAACTGCTTACTTTGCAACAAACCAGAAACCATCGAACATGCTTTCATCGACTGCTGGGATGCAATCTTCCACTGGGACGTTTTACAGCGGACTCTTAAAAAAGAACTACCGATTACGCCTTTGGGAATTCGCTTTTTACCAACAGATAATGCGGGGGGAGTTGCGTACGATATGTTTATGCTCCTTGGCCTCCACAGTCTGCGGAAAACGAGAATGGCAGTTAGACATGTTGATGTGGATGCCCGTTCGACGAGAGTCAACTTCATCGAAAGTATTGCGTATATTCGGGAAATATATCGTGCGCAGAGTGAACCACCCGTGTGGGTGGAGATTCTTGATGATTTAGTGAAATTTAAGAGATTTTAATAATGTAATGTTAGCCAAAGTGTGGTTGACATGTTTTAGCATGTACATATGTACTCCTTTGTAATGCATGCAGGCAATAAAGGGAAAAAAAAGCTCTCGTAGTGTAGTGGTCATCACGTGCGCTTTACACGCGCAAGGTCCCTGGTTCGATCGCAGGCGAGCGCATCACTTCGTTTTACAATTTTCTTACGAAAGAGATATTCGAAGAAAAGCTTGAATAAAAGGCCGCCTGTCGTGTTCCGCTCTCGTAGTGTAGTGGTCATCACGTGCGCTTTACACGCGCAAGGTCCCTGGTTCGATCGCAGGCGAGCGCATCACTTCATTTTACAATTTTCTTACGAAAGAGATATTCGAAGAAAAGCTTGAATAAAAGGCCGCCTGTCATGTTCCGCTCTCGTAGTGTAGTGAGGATTCCACTTCCGGCCGCTGAAGCGAACGGACGTGCAATGGCTGGCTCCAGCGGAGCGGTGACAGCGGCCCATTTAAGCCGCGGAAACAGGTCTTTTGATGATGATAAGGACTATGAAGTTGTATTGCCAAACCTTCCTACAGGGCGTATTGTTTTAAATACGGTGTTTTTGCATGCTGACGTACGAGCCCGGCCGTATCGAGTGGAAGATTTCCGTGATACTCTGGCAAGCCTGCGATTGCTCCCTGAGGTGGCTGCGTTGGGGGCGTATAGGATGAGCCATGTGTGGGCGGTGACTTTCAATAACATGGACGCAGTGAAGACGATCCTGGCGCACGGAGAAATCAAGGTTAAAAACTGCCGTTGTCTCGTCATAGACCCGGGCAAACCAAGATGTGCGTATGAAGGTGCACTGGCTGCTGCACAACGTTCTTGATGAAGATGTGCGACGTGCGTTCGAGCCGTACGGTCAAGTGACTGACATTAGCAGGGAGCGGTGGCGTGTAAACGGCATCACCGAAAAAGGCTCCACGACCCGCATTGTGACACTTCGGTTGAAGGTGGGCGTTAAAATTGACGACCTGCCTCATCACCTGAACGTAAGCGGTGAGCAGGTTTTGGTGGTTGTAGCAGGCAGAGCGCCAGTTTGCCTACTTTGCCGAGCAAAGAGGCACATACGGCGTGATTGCCGTGTACCACGATGTGGTATCTGCCGAAGGTTTCGCCATGAGGATAATGACTGCACGCTGTCTTATGCCAGCGTTCTAGGTCCAGCTGCTGGCAACGACCAAAGTGAGCTGTTCATGGATGAGCATGAAGCGGAAGAAGCAGCAAGTACGACCGGGACAAAAGAACAGGTTACGCCCCAACTGGCGAAATCAAGTAAGCCCTGCGGGATAGCGGACGGAAAGGTCGTGGAGAAGCCGACTGAGCCAGAGCCACTGAAGCCAGAAGCATCAGTCAACGCGGAACAGCACCTGCCTACTGTAAATGATCCCAGTGACGCCGAGACACTGAAAGACGACATGGAAGTCAGCGAAAACACAGGCAGTGGACTAGCTGGAAAGCGACCGAGAGAAAATGGGGGCGAAGGCGAGATTTCCTCCGGGGATTGTGGTGGTGGAGAAGCACCAACTAAAACCTCAGGAATTAGGCGTCCGACTTTGAGGCCACGGCCGAACTTCCAGGCCAACTCACGGGCGGAGGCCAAGCAGCTTCCGCAGCATACGCCACCTGGGACTTGAGACTCTTGTGCTTTTTCCGGACAGAAAGTAACCCGTTAGTGAGCATTGTTTGCTCAGCAACATGCCTGTAAAATGTTATGGGCGTGGTGTAAAAAAAATGTTGCAACCGCTTTTTTTTTTACAAGCGTTCACCTGAAGTAGACACTCTGTTTTTCGCACGCTCAGCAATATAAAAGCATGGCTTACAAAATAGAAGCAGCCTTACGTGTCGCTACATTTAACGTTAGAGGCTTACGTTCTAGGAGGCGGCAGTATCAGTTACGTCGTCTGTTACTTGAAAATGACGTTGATATTGCCGCCGTGCAGGAAACAAAAATTGAATCTGAAGAGCAGATGGATACTATATTTTCGACTTTCCGCTCTAGCTACAATATGTGTAAGTCATTCTTTAGGTACATCAGGTGGATGTCTTCTTTTTATGAAGAACACAATTGGTCGTGTTGAAGAAAGCGTACAAACCGGTAATGAAGGACGATTAATAGCATGTGATTTTCTTTTTTCGGGTGTGAGTTGGTGCGTTGTTTGCGTATATGCGCCAAATATACAGCATGATAGGAAAATGTTCCTTGAAAACCTTGAAGTCTATCTATATCGAGTGATAAGACAGCAATAATTCTAGGCGATTTCAATTGTGTCTGTAATGCCGAAGACAGGGCACGTAAAACGCCTATACGTGACTCTAGTGCCTTGGTTTTGGATTCGATGGTTCGTGAGCGAGATTTGGAAGACATGGGATATGTGCTATCGCAGGCTACCCACTACACACATTACCAGTTCAATAGTCAGGCCAGGCTCGACAGAGCCTATGTGTCTACGTCATTGCTTCCCATGTGCCAAGACTACGCTGTGAAGAATGCCTCATTTAGTGACCATAGTCTAGTCATGTTCACCTATAATAAAAAAGAAAATCCGAAATTTAATTGGGACCTCTGGAAGTTGAACAATAAGTTACTTGAGGATGAAAAGTTTGTGCAAAACATAGAGAAGGAATTAAAAGAAGTGGTTTAGGGCAACATAACCAGTCTAATTCACGCATGGGAGTGTTTCAAGGAAAAAGTAAAAATAGATGCGTTTGGAAGGTCAGCTTCAATAGAGCACACCAAATTGAAAGAAAAAGGCAACTACAGTGCGAACTCGATTTTTTGCTCTGTCAAGAGTGCATGCAACCTGGCATGCGCAGCAAATTAAAGAAGTGAAACAAAAATTAGAGGCCGCAGATGTGGAAAGATACAGAGGAGCGGTAGTACGCGCACGCGCAGAAAGACTTTGGTGTGGCGAGGTTCCTACGAAACGTACAGTAGCAGATGAAAAGAGCTACGCGACAAGAAACGAAATCCGGGCGATAGAATACAAAAATAAAGTTACAAAAGATAAAACGCAGATTGAGCACGCGTTTGTGGAATATTTCCAACAGTTTCTGGGGGGCGTAAAACAGGACAGCAGCACGTACGTTCGGCATTTCTTGTCACTTATGCTGAAGATTGACGACGTGGCGAAAGCTAGATTAGAAGTACCCATCTCTGTCAGAGAAATTGAAATGACCATTGAAAAAATGAACAACGGAAAGACGGCCGGGCCCAGATGGACTAGGTGTCGCATTCTATAAGACATTTAAAAGTGTTGTGGCAGAAGCTCTGCGGAATATGGTAGGTGAGGCATACGAAAAGAAAGAATTACCAACATCCTTCAGAAGAACGCACATAGTGTTAATCCCGAAAACCGACGACCCTACGAAACAGCTGTCTGTCAAGTCGTACAGACCAATAACCCTAGCGAATGTTGACTACAGGATATTCATGGGCGTTTTAGCCAGGCGGATGCAAACTGTGATAAAAGAAATAGTCGGACCACATCAGACATGTGGCAAAAGGCAGAACGATTACGACGAATATTCACATTGCAAGAAATATTTTAGAATGCTGTGATGAGTTTGAGTCTCGAGTAGCTATGCTACAAATTGATCTCGAGAAGGCATTTGATCGCGTGAACCACGATGTACTCTTGAACATTCTTGACTACGTCAACATAGGAACTGTGGTGCTAGAAGGGGTACGAATGGCGTACACGGGGTTCACTACGAGGATTGTGATAAACAAACAGCTTAGCGAGAATATACAAGTCTTATCGAGCGTAAAACAAGGATGGCCTGCGTCTGCACTGCTTTTTGCTATCTATTTAGAACCTCTATGTCAGAAAGTGCTACAGAATGACCAGGTGCGAGGGTTTCGCTTGATGACCGCGGAGGTCAAAATGCTTAGTTGCGCGGACGATATTGCTGTGTTCTGCCAAGACCGGGAGAGTGTCAGAGCAGCACTAAACGATGTGAAGTCCTTCTGTGAGTGCACGGATAGTACAGTAAATTGGAGTAAGTGCCTTGGAATATGGCATGGAAACTGGCACAGCACACCATCATTATATGAAAACATTGCGTGGAAGGTCACACCTGACAAGTGTTGATAGCGAGCGTCCAAAATAATTCGAAAGAAACGTCAGCAGAACCAAAAAGTGAGGCACCCCAATATAACACGACCGAAAATCGTGTGGTAGAAGCGGCTGCGCCGTGCGACCCTTCGAAAGATGAGAGTGAAGCCATGGAAGGCATCGCATCGATGTCCGCCAAACGAGGGCATAACGAAACCTTCGAAGACTCGGACCTTCCTAAGGATGCAAGCGGCGGCCCTCCGCCACCTAAATCGGCTCTGATGCGACGAAGGTCGTTCAAGCCGAAACCGAACATTCCTCCTGACGGACGACCAGAGGCGAAACCGCCGAGCTAAAGGCGGGGCCTCGCTTCCCTTGTGCAAGCCAGCGACATGCCTCCTCTAAAACAAAGACGCTTAGACGCTGCTGCGGAGTCCAGCCACCGGACATCTGTTGAGAGGGAAGACACGGGGCAGCTGGATGATGCCGACTGTGAATTGCCGCAGCACGGTTAACCCTCTTATACATCTCTGCGCTCCGAGGAAAACGCTGTGCGATCTAAGTGCTCCTCACAAATTAAGAACGGAAAGCTTGCCGTGTCCTTACGAATCGCCACTTTGAATGTACGTGGACTAGCAGCCAAGAAGCGTCAAAGTCAAATTAATCGTCTCTTTCTCGAAAATAACTTAGATCTGGCAGCTGTGCAAGAAACCAAGATTGAAAGTGAGGAGCACACGGATCGTATGGTGGAAACTTTTCGAAGACACTATAATGTTTGTGTCAGCCACGCAAAAAGTACATCCGGGGGCTGCGCAATTTATATAAGAAACAACGTAGGCATTGAAAGTGAAAACGTTGTAGCGTCCGAGCAGGGGCGCTTGATTGTGCTTGACTTTTTGTATTCTGGAAAGGAATGGCGTGTTATTTGTATTTATCCACCAAACACTGATAATGAGCGTGTTGTATTGTTTGAAAGAGTAGAACAATTTCTGAAATGTGAAAAATGCCTTATTATGCTCGGTGATTTTAACTGTGTTTGCATGGCTGAAGAAGTGTGCCTGCACGAGATAAAGGTGAGCGACTACTAATCTCGCTGCTCGAAGAATATTACATGGAAGATTTAGGATACCTACTTTCAAAAGTAGGCCGTCCCACTTTCACGCATTACCAACGCGGAAACTGTGCTAGGCTCGATAGGATATACGCTACGGTCTCTCTTGCCAAAGAGTGTGTTAACTTCGAAGTTAAACACGTATCTTTTAGCGACCATAGCCTTGTAACAGCCACACTTGGAACCAATTTAAAAAAGAGCCGGTTCAACTGGGGACTATGGAAGTTCAACGTGAAACTCTTAGAAGACGAAACATTTATACAAAGTGTAAAACAAATAATCGAAGACATGGTGTCGACAAAAACACACGGATGGATCGCGGAGTGGGAAAACTTTAAAAGCGCAGTCAAAATGACTGCGATTGAAAGGGGAAGCATAATTTATTAGAAAGAAAAGATGAAGGAGAAATAACTTCAATGTCAGCTGAATTATCTTATATGCATGGAAAGTGCAAATCCCGGCTTATATACAAAAGAAGTACGTGAGGTAAAAAACAAGCTTGACTTATCGCAGCAGAGAAGTACAAAGCAGCAGTGATAAGAGCACGAGCTGAAAAGATATGGATGCGTGAAACGCCCAACAAGCGTGCGCTGTGCGACGAAATAAGATATTCAGTCAAAAATGAAATACGCCAGATTCATTATCACAATGAAGTGACGTGTGAAAAGAGTAAAATCGAAGATGCATTTGTAGAATACTACAGTGAGTTATTCACGAATAAAACGAACCACGCAGCTGGTTCTATAGCTGCGATCATTAATTTAATGCCAAAGCTTGAAAATGAAATCAAAACGCGAATGGAGCTGCCAATAAGTGTGAACTGGCCGTAGGGAAAACTCCTGGACCCGATGGATTAGGGGCCGCCTTTGACAAAATGTTTATTGAAGAGATTAGTCCGATTTTGCACGAGGTCATCAGTGAGGCGTACGAAAACAAAGAGTGGCCTACCTCCTTTGTATCTGCTCATATGGTCCTAATACCAAAGACAGATAATCGAGACAAACTAATGTCAGTAGGAGCTTGCCGCCAAAACAACTCTTACAAACGTAGACTATAAAATATATACAAAAGTTCTAGCCAAACGATTACAAAGCGTTGTGAAGCTGCTCGTAGGACCGCATCAGACGTGCGGCATAAAGGGTCGTTCTATTTGTGCCAATGTGCATGTAGCCCGCAGCGTTTTAGAGTGTTGCGATGCCATGGCGGGACGGGTTGCTATGCTTCAACTTGATCTTGCTAAGGCGTTTGACCGTGTCGCACACGAATTTATTTTTTTCTTTGCTTGAACACGTCAACCTTGGAAAAGTAATGCTCTAAGGTTTAAAGATGGCTTACAGTAATTGTACAGTGCGAATAATTGTGAACAAGAACCTTAAAAGAAGCATTGATGTCAGGTCATCCATAAAACAAGGCTGTGCGCTGTCTTCTCTGCTTTTTGCGCTATACCTTGAACCTTTCTGCCTCAGCTTAATTAACAACAGCAAAATTAATGGCTTCGTGCTTCAAACGCAACACGTCAAAGTTCTCGCATATGCTGATGACGTTGGTGTTTTCTGCACTGATCGCAAAAGCATAGAAGAGACGATAAGCGTCACCAAAGCATTCTGCGAACAGACAGGATGTGCGATAAACTGGGAGAAGAGCGTCGGTTTCTGGCCTGGCACGTGGGACGTTAAGCCGCAATCATTCGCGAGCATCAAATGGTCCAACACACCCACTGCGTATTTAGGTGTACCCCTGAACATTACAACCAGACAGGAGATTACTGGGACGACCTGACGTCAAAGGTGAAGGAAAACGTTGGTGGATGGCAAGGCCGTGAATTGTCAATGTTCGCGCGTGCACGCGAGTGCTTGCAATGTTTTCCTGATTGCAAAAGTGTGGTATGTGCTACAGTTTCTGTCAATGCCTCGCGTAAATGTGCAAAAATTGCACCGTATTTTTGCGGTCTTCATTTGGGGCTCAAACTGGGAAAGAGTCAGCAGAACAAATCTTTTTCGTTCACTGAAAGACGGGGGCCTTGGTCTTTCACATCTGTTCATCAAACACATTGCGTCGCGGTTTGTGTTTTTACGGGACCAGAAAGACCCGTTTTTGAGAACCCTTATTCATGTGAGGTTAAAAAATGCATTTCCTGATTTTGTTGTGTCTAGTGCAGCTGCAATTGATGGCGGTATAAAAGGCTACCTCAAAGAAGTGGTGATGGCATTCAGGATACTTCAAGCACGATTTTCACTCGAGTATTTGACTCTTGTATCAAGAAAAAAGCTCTACAAAGACATGATCACTGTAATGATGCCCACACCATTATATAGATCACTAAACCATAAAGGCCCCGGGCAAAACGTGCTAAAAATAGTTAAAAAAAATGACCGCTAGAGGATCCATAAAATCGTTTTTCTTTAAATTACACACGAACACATTGCCTGTGAAAACATGGCTTAAAGACAAAGGCATATTTACACCGTGGACGACAAACTGCACCCTGTGTAACAAACCGGAGACGATCGAACACACATTAATTCACTGCTGGGATCCAATATTTTTTGGGATGTTTTACAGAGAACCCCGAAGAAAGAGCTACCGATACCACCACATGGAATACGTTATCTTTCAGTGCAGAATGAGTGTGGCGTTCCATACGACATGATAATGTTATTGGGGCTTTACAGTCTCTGGATCACATGCATGGCCGTGAGGCATATGGATCCTAAAGCCAAATCGAAACGGGAAAACTTTATTGAATGTGCAATGTATGTGCGCGAGACATATCGAACATTGGATGAACCTCCAGATTGTATGGAGGTATTTGATGAATTGGTGAAAATGAAATGTTTTTAATCCATCACAATGGTCGAGTAGACCAATGTGGTTTTTATACATATGTATTGCTTTATTTCTGAATAAAAAGGTTATAAACAAAAAAAGCTCTTGTAGTGTAGTGGTCATCACGTGCGCTTTACACGCGCAAGGTCCCTAGTTCGATCCCAGGCGAGAGCATCACCTTGTCTTACATTTATTTTCTTACAAAAAAGATATTCGAAGAAAAGGTTGGATAAAAGGCCACCTGTCGTGTTCTGCTCTCGTAGTGTAGTGGTCATCACACGCGCTTCACACGCGCAAAGCCCCTGGTTCGACCCCAGGCGAGAGCATCACCTTGTCTTACATTTCTTTTCTTACAAAAAAAGATATTCGAAAAAAAAATGTTGGATAAAAGGCCACCTGTCTTGTTCCGCTCTCGTAGTGTAGTGGTCATCACGTGCGCTTTACACGCGCAAAGCCCCTGGTTCGACCCCAGGCGAGAGGTGTATATGTTTTCTAAAGGTGTATGTTTTCTAAAGCCACAATTTGCAATATCTTCTTAATGAGTAAAATTTGGTATACCCTACATGTCTTACATTGTTCAAGGGTAAACATCCAAAGATTTCACCGTGTGTTCGCAGTGTTCGTGTGGGCATCGTCTTGGGAAAGATCAAGTCGAACCAATTTATTTCTTCGAGTGCGAAATAGAGGACTGGGCCTGTCGCATTTGTTTTTGAGACAGGTAGTCAATCGGTTTTATTTCTTTCGGGACGTTAACAACCCATTCCTGCGAACTGTCTGTCAATTTCGCCTGGGGCAACACTTTCCTAACATGGTTGTCTCAACCGGCAGCGCGCCCGGTGGCGTTTATGGTTTTCTTCGTGAAATTGTACTTTCCTGTAGGTGTCTGTCTGCGCGGTTTTCACTTGAGTACTTGAGTGAAGTCAAGCGTAAAAAACTGTACAAGGACCTATGTGATGTGTTTCTACCAGTGCCTTTTTATCGGTCCCTTTACAATGTAGGCCATGGGCACACTGTACTAAAGCGCGTCAAGGCGATGCTAATACCGCTAGGTGTTAAGAATTTCTTTTTACAATTACACACCGGTACGCTGAGTGTCAAATCGTAGATGGGTCAAAAGGGGTTTTATGTTCCTTGGTGCACGCATTGCATAATATGCAGAAAGGAGGAAACAATTCAACATCTATTCCTGGACTCGTTGGGATGCTGTCTTTCTTTGGGATGTGCTCCAGCGCACAATCAAAAACGATTTTCCCCTTGATGCACAGGGGATCCGCTATTTGCCAATACAAGGTGACGACGGTACCCCACTCGACCTGATAATGCTTATGGCTCTTGACAGCATCTGGAAATTCAAATGGCAGTCAGGCACGTTTATGTAGATGCAGGATCACCTACGCAGTACTTCAAAGAATGCATAAGGGATTTTGTGGAGGAACAAAAGTTGCGGGAATTTACTCCAGAGTGGTTGCCACGCGTCGAATTATTATTGACGATGAAAAAATTTTAACGCATCTGCGGCCACAACATTTGAGCTGTCGTTTTTAACGATGTTTTTGACTGTTTTGTCTAAATATCTGTGAATATCTGTATTGTTTACGTCGGCCAAAGACAGGCAATAAAGAAAAAAAAAGCTCTCGTAGTGTAGTGGTTATCACGTGCGCTTCACACGCGCAAGGCCCCTGGTTCGGTCCCAGGCGAGAGCATCACCATTTTTTACATTTATTTTCTACGTGTTCTCCGCGAATGAAACATTGAAAGAAAAGGGTGAATAAAAGGCCGCCTGTCGTGCTCCGCTCTCGTAGTGTAGTGGTAATCACGTGCGCTTCACACGCGCAAGGCCCATGGTTCGATCCCAGGCTAGAGCATCACCATGTTTTATTTTCTATGCGCTCTCTGCGAATGAAACATTGAAAGAAAAGGGTGAATAAAAGGCCGCCTGTCGGTCTCCGCTCTCGTAGTGTAGTGGTAATCACGTGCGCTTCACACGCGCAAGGCCCCTGGTTCGATCCCAGGCGAGAGCATCACCATGTTTTATTTTCTATGCGCTCTCTGCGAATGAAACATTGAAAGAAAAGGGTGAATAAAAGGCCGCCTGTCGTGCTCCGCTCTCGTAGTGTAGTGGTAATCACGTGCGCTTCACACGCGCAAGGCCCCTGGTTCGATCCCAGGCGAGAGCATCACCATGTTTTATTTTCTATGCGTTCTCCGCGAATGAAACATTGAAAGAAAAGGGTGAATAAAAGGCCGCCTGTCGTGCTCCGCTCTCGTAGTGCAGTGGTAATCACGTGCGCTTCACACACGCAAGGCCCCTGGTTCGATCCCAGGCGAGAGCATCACCATGTTTTATTTTCTATGCGTTCTCCGCGAATGAAACATTGAAAGAAAAGGGTGAATAAAAGGCCGCCTGTCGTGCTCCGCTCTCGTAGTGTAGTGGTAATCACTTGCGCTTCACACGCGCAAGGCCCCTGGTTCGATCCCAGGCGAGAGCATCACCATATTTTACATTTATTTTACCTGCGTTCTCCGCGAATGAAACATTGAAAGAAAAGGGTGAATAAAAGGCCGCGTGTCGTGCTCCGCTCTCGTAGTGTAGTGGTAATCACGTGCGCTTCACACGCGCAAGGCCCCTGGTTCGATCCCAGGCTAGAGCATCACCATGTTTTACATTTATTTTCTATGCGCTCTCTGCGAATGAAACATTGAAAGAAAAGGGTGAATAAAAGGCCGCCTGTCGTGCTCCGCTCTCGTAGTGCAGTGGTAATCACGTGCGCTTCACACGCGCAAGGCCCCTGGTTCGATCCCAGGCGAGAGCATCACCATGTTTTACATTTATTTTCTATGCGCTCTCTGCGAATGAAACATTGAAAGAAAAGGGTGAATAAAAGGCCGCCTGTCGTGCTCCGCTCTCGTAGTGTAGTGGTAATCACGTGCGCTTCACACGCGCAAGGCCCCTGGTTCGATCCCAGGCGAGAGCATCACCATGTTTTACATTTATTTTATCTGCGTTCTCCGCGAATGAAACATTGAAAGAAAAGGGTGAATAAAAGGCCGCGTGTCGTGCTCCGCTCTCGTAGTGTAGTGGTAATCACGTGCGCTTCACACGCGCAAGGCCCCTGGTTCGATCCCAGGCTAGAGCATCACCATGTTTTACATTTATTTTCTATGCGCTCTCTGTGAATGAAACATTGAAAGAAAAGGGTGAATAAAAGGCCGCGTGTCGTGCTCCGCTCTCGTAGTGTAGTGGTAATCACGTGCGCTTCACACGCGCAAGGCCCCTGGTTCGATCCCAGGCGAGAGCATCACCATGTTTTACATTTATTTTCTATGCGTTCTCCGCGAATGAAACATTGAAAGAAAAGGGTGAATAAAAGGCCGCTTTTCGTGCTCCGCTCTCGTAGTGTAGTGGTAATCACGTGCGCTTCACACGCGCAAGGCCCCTGGTTCGATCCCAGGCTAGAGCATCACCATGTTTTACATTTATTTTCTATGCGCTCTCTGCGAATGAAACATTGAAAGAAAAGGGTGAATAAAAGGCCGCCTGTCGCGCTCCGCTCTCGTAGTGTAGTGGTAATCACGTGCGCTTCACACGCGCAAGGCCCCTGGTTCGATCCCAGGCGAGAGCATCACCATGTTTTACATTTATTTTCTATGCGCTCTCTGCGAATGAAACATTGAAAGAAAAGGGTGAATAAAAGGCCGCCTGTCGCGCTCCGCTCTCGTAGTGTAGTGGTAATCACGTGCGCTTCACACGCGCAAGGCCCCTAGTTCGATCCCAGGCGAGAGCATCACCATGTTTTACATTTATTTTCTATGCGCTCTCTGCGAATGAAACATTGAAAGAAAAGGGTTAATAAAAGGCCGCCTGTCGGGCTCCGCTCTCGTAGTGTAGTGGTAATCACGTGCGCTTCACACGCGCAAGGCCCCTGGTTCGATCCTAGGCGAGAGCATCACCATGTTTTATTTTCTATGCGTTCTCCGCGAATGAAACATTGAAAGAAAAGGGTGAATAAAAGGCCTCCTGTCGTGCTCCGCTCTCGTAGTGTAGTGGTAATCACTTGCGCTTCACACGCGCAATGCCCCTGGTTCGATCCCAGGCGAGAGCATCACCATGTTTTACATTTATTTTCTATGCGCTCTCTGCGAATGAAATATTGAAAGAAAAGGGTGAATAAAAGGCCACCTGTCGTGCTCCGCTCTCGTAGTGTAGTGGTAATCACGTGCGCTTCACACGCGCAAGGCCCCTGGTTCGATCCCAGGCGAGAGCGTCACCATGTTTTATTTTCTATGCGTTCTCCGCGAATGAAACATTGAAAGAAAAGGGTGAATAAAAGGCCACCTGTCGTGCTCCGCTCTCGTAGTGTAGTGGTAATCACGTGCGCTTCACACGCACAAGGCCCCTGGTTCGATCCCAGGCGAGAGCATCACCATGTTTTATTTTCTATGCGCTCTCTGCGAATGAAACATTGAAAGAAAAGGGTGAATAAAAGGCCACCTGTCGTGCTCCGCTCTCGTAGTGTAGTGGTAATCATGTGCGCTTCACACGCGCAAGGCCCCTGGTTCGATCCCAGGCGAGAGCATCACCATGTTTTATTTTCTATGCGCTCTCTGCGAATGAAACATTCAAAGAAAAGGGTGAATAAAAGGCCGCCTGTCGTGCTCCGCTCTCGTAGTGTAGTGGTAATCACGTGCGCTTCACACGCGCAAGGCCCATGGTTCGATCCCAGGCTAGAGCATCACCATGTTTTATTTTCTATGCGCTCTCTGCGAATGAAACATTCAAAGAAAAGGGTGAATAAAAGGCCACCTGTCGTGCTCCGCTCTCGTAGTGTAGGATTCTACTTCCGGCAGCCGAGCTGTTCGGACGGGTGAATCATGGGCTCCGACGGAGCAGCTTTTGCGGCACCAAGCCGCGGTAACAGGCTTATCGATGATAACGAGGAAGCGAATTATCAGTTTATTTTGCCACCTTTGCCGAAGGGACATGTCGTAAAGAACACTGTGTTTTTGCATGGCGACGTGCGAGCAAGGCCCTACAGGGTCGAAGATTTCCGCGACGCGCTCGACGCGTCTGGATTGTTGCCGGAGGTCGTGGCCCTTGGGGCATACCAGATCAACCACGTGTGGGCGGTCACCTTTTCGAGCGACGACGCGGTAAAGAAATTGCTGGCATTCAAGGAGCTCAACGTGAAGGGGCGTCGCTGCGTCGTCGTCGACCCTCAAGACCAGCAGGTACGTCTCCGCCTTCATTGGCTCCTGTATTGGGTGGCGGACGAAGATGTAAAGACAGCGCTGGCAGCCTTCGGCAAAGTCATTGAAGTGACGCGAGAACGTTGGCGCGTCAGAGGCGTCGGTGACAAGGATTCGACGTCACGGACGGTACTCTTGAAACTGAAGAGCGGATTGAAAGTCGACGACCTGCCGCACCAAATCCGAGTTGCAGGTGAACTGGCCCTTGTTGTGGCTCCGGGACGGCCTATGCAGTGCCTACGGTGCAAGGGAGACGGCCACGTCCGGCGCGAGTGCAAGGTGCCGCGATGTTCGCGATGCCGAATCCTTGGGCACTCTGAAGACCAGTGCGTACGCACCTACGCCGCAGCCGTGGGGCCACCAGCGAGTGAAATACACATGGAGTTGAGAATGGATGCTGCTGAAGCCGAGGACGCCGCCAAGGGGGCTGGGGTCCAGGAGACCGCCAGCGACGTGGCGGAGACGTCGAGGACAGAGGGCCCAGGCAGCACACCGCCATTGGACCGATCTCGGCCCAACGTCGGCAAATGACGGCAGCAATATTGGCCCCACGTCGGCAAATCACGCTCGCGCTACTTTCACCCGCATCGGCCCGACGTCGGCTAGCCGCCTTTGGGCCGATGCGGGCTTGCCGGCTTCGGGCCGACGTGGGCTAGCCAGCGTCGGTCCGAGACGGGCCTGCCGTTCTTCAGCCGATGATGGCAAGCCGTCATTGGGCCTATGTATGCTAGCCGATGCTGGCGCGGTGTCGGCCCCGCCGACGTCGGGTAGCCGCCGGCGTGACCGTTTACACCCGTTATTATGTTTTAGCAGTGGTGGCTTACCGTGCGTTAAGTACGGTAGTACTGTACCGTCGTGGTCGGCACGTAGCTAGTTTATATGGAGACACCGGCGGTAGTTGCTCGATGCGTAACGTAACTTGATCAGGCAGGCTGATACATGTGTTATAAAGTAAAATGGCTGCGTGCCGACCACGTCAGTTCGGTATTACTGTGGTTACTGTACTGTAAGTCAGCAGCGCTAAAATAGACTATTCGCGGCCCAACGACATTCATCGACTGCCATTGGTGTCATATTCGAAAAATGCTTCCTAATTAGAACGACTGCTCTACTGATGTCTTAGTGTGCGATTAAGACCCACAATTCTGTCGAACCGTGCAAGGCCGAGAACGAAAGTCAATATTGTCTCCAACACAACTAAATTGATGAAAGGCCTGCTGCACCAACTACGCATGCGTCTGAGAAATTAAGGAGCAACACATCTGCAAGGTGAGAAACACAAATTTATTCACAGATATGAACACACGCCAGCAGTTCCGGAATAATTATGCCATAAAGAAATATCTAAACATCTATAGATACCGTAGCCAACATCTAAAACAACCCCACAGCCACCGTATTCCTCCAAAAAAGCAGGACAATCCTAATCGAGAATGAGATCAGGCGCAAAATCATAGGCGTGAGCAGGGTTCCCCTTCAGAGGGGGTGGGGGGGGGCGAAGGTTCATCGCGGCGCCCCCCCCCTCCCTATTAAGTCAATGTGTTTGGCAGACCTTGCGCCCACCTCTTAAGTGACTACGGGGGCCGGCCGCCCCCCTGCCCCACTGTGCGCACGCCTATGCGAAGAGTTACAATCTCTTCAACGTTATGCGCGGCACATTCACTATAAATATTGAAAGAACTAGAACGGGCAAAAATAAGAATAAGGATTAACGAAGACTATCTTAGCTACTTGCGTTTTGCGGACGATATCGCGCTTTTCAGTAACGACGGTGCCGAATCACGAAAAAAATCACGAAAAGACGGACCCGAAGAAAAGAAAGATAATGTTAGGCGGCTTACCGAAAAAGCGAGATTAAGAGTGGCAACTAGACTAGAAGATTGTGTATACGTGTGAGCTAATTACGAGCAGAGGAGCACCCCCCCCCCCTCCCCACGTTTATTAAGTTCACCAAGCAACGGTAGGCATTCGCAACACATGACTGGCAATTAAATTAGCGTTATCCTTTAAGCGGAAATTGCAATTTTTTCAGTGATATCTTAAGGGCCAAAAAGATGGATAAACTGCTGCACGCGAGGCGAGAAACATTGCGAGCGGTACCACAAGATCCCATGAACTCTACATCTAAACAAGATAGACACGCACGCATTCCTAATCTAAAGGTAAGATTGTAACAGAAAGGAATCGTGCATAAAAACCACTCACGTGTGCCCGTTGGATCGCTAAAAACACGAGCGAATAAAAAAATGCAAGCGCACCATATCAGAATACACAAAACACGATGGTCAATAGAGAATACGCGATAAGAAGAGAACAAAAATCTGATGACACGTAACAGCAGTGAACACGCGGCCTTATATGAGGTGAGCATGGAAGCAGGGGGCCACTGGTTTCTCGCTGCGGTGATCTCTGCCGAAAACAAAGCCGGAATCCTGCCACGTATCCGTCTCGTGCACGATTTTGACTTTCCACAACACATGTCCGCACACCGCACTTCTTGAACAATTCTGCTGGTCGGAGTGAAAAAAACTTGCTCCCGCAGCTACGATTGTCCCTCCGTCTGGACGGCTACCCTACCCTGCCTGGTCAAGCGAGTTTCGCGACAATGACGCTGAACGAGGGGAAGGGAGGGAGGGGGGGTAGAGGTTGAAGAAGACGAAAAAAAATGCGAATTCTCCCTTCTTGAAAGCACGGCTCAGCCTACCACCATGGTGTGCGATCCCCCCAGCATGTCTGTGGGCATGCCGTTTGAGAAAGGCGCTCGTCGAATTTTCAATGCATCACTTGTTGCCACATGTCGCTGCATGAAAACTTTGCGTACACCACGTTGGAGCCACATTTTTCATCGTATTTCACGTGCCATAATAATAATTTTATGCGACTGTTTCTGAAAGCACGTGGGAAGCAATTGCTGAGCGAGATTTTTACTTGAAAAAGATATGTATGTCGCAAAATGGACGGCAACGAAGTGTAAATGCGAACTGACAAACACGTGGCAAACACGTGTTTGTCAGTTCGTTAAAGATGGTCAGCGGGCTAGTTGATTTGTAAACATTCAAACGACAAAACGTGTCTTCACTTCGCCCGGTCTTTTTTGCACCATACCTATTTTTCTCAAGTAATGAACCAACTAGCTCAGCAACACGCCTAGCTGAGCTTTTACTATTTTCATAAAGCAAAATTATGTGACATCACTGAAGCAAATGCGCTTGTTACGCTTCACCCAAACACGCGCGTGAGTAAATATGTGTAAACACAGAGATCGGAAACTGTCCGTGTAGTATATGAGCGCTGGCGGCACACATTCAGCGGCTGAAAGGATATAGCGCTATAAATATGATGACGGGCTCGATTTATGCACAGAATTAGTATTCACATCAAACTTCTTCCGCTAAAAGCATTCGTGCGGGAATGTTTGGGTGAATTTTGATGCTGGATAGATTAGCCAAGTCGGCCGACCAGTGGCAAAAACATTTACGAAACAGAAGAACTTCGAATTTGGCCCATGAAGTTAATGGTATGTGTTATAACGTTTCAACATTTTTGATAGCGTTGAACAACTGGTCAACGAAGTGGCCATCTAATTTCAGTCAGTTATTCTTCTAAAGACCACCTTTTTTTGGTAGAAAAGTGACTTTGCTAGTGATAGTTGTTAGTTATTGTCATAGCAGAAACGAATAAGAGAATGCAAGCTATTCAGTCGGCGATACTTCGCGCCCCGAGTCGTACGTGCGGCATTAGCACGGTACAATATTTGAACTTTGTTATTTGTGCTAGTACAGCAATCCATGTAGCGGTATTCTACAGCTTAAGCTACAAATATTCAAGCGCCTAATGCTCTATTTCATTACGATTGTATCCTAGGCGGGCGAGCTGCCGGGCTTCTTCGGCGGGCTAAAGGTAGAGCGCAACGTCCAGGTTATTCTCGTCACTGACGGCCGGCAACACGGCGTCCAGCGTCGTTGAGGGGCTTCCGTGAACTAGTTTGAACGGCGTCATATGTGCGCCGTTTCTTACACTGCCGTGTTAACTTCAGGTTATGTGTGGAAGATATTATGGCGTCCCATGTCATGTGTTCGACGTACAGTACATTGCCAGCATGTCGGCGAGGGTTTCATTTACCCGCTCGGTGAGACCATTCGCCTGCGGGTGATGTCCGTCGGTGACTTGTGTGGCTCTATTTCAAGACGGTTTGCGTTAGCTCTGCCATAAAAACCATATTTCTGTCGGTGACGAGGACTTTTGGAGCGCCGCGACGCAGGAGGACGTTCTCAACAGGGCATGTATAACTGTCTGAAGGGAGACAAGAAAGTTCCAACATCGTCGATAAGCCATCGGCTCCGCCGATGTCAGCTGAAGCACCGCAGAATGACGGCATGCTCGGCCCAATGTTGCCGGTGAAAACCATCAGCTCGGCCGATGTCGGCGAAAGTACGGCAAAACGGCGGCTAACTCGGCCCAATGTTGCCGGTGAAAGAAATCGGCTAAGCCGATATCGGCGGGAAGACTGCAGAAGGCCGGATAACTCGGCCCAATGTTGCCGGTGAAAGACCAACATCGGCTGAAAGGCGGCGAAATCGGCCCAATTTTGCCGGCAAAAGTCAACGGCTTCGCCGATATCGGCGCCAAGCTGGCAATGCTGGCCCGAGGTGGGGCCGCGCACAGCCGCCGTAAAACCAATATCGGCCCGACGTTGTGTGCTGCCTGGGGGAGGTGCGGAAGGTGAACCTGTAACCTCCGAAAAGAAAGACCGGGCGACACTGAGTCATGCAGAAGAAAGGGAAAACCGCCCTTTAGTCGACGATGCCACGCACGGACCAGAGGGAGGGAACCCGTCCCAGAGCAGCGACGATATGGATACAAGTGGCCACGCTTCTTCCAAAAGACCGTTGGACACTACCGACGAGAAAACTACTGAGAGCCACGCCGACGGGCCGCCTTCAAAGACAACTGTGACGAGAAGGACCAGCATCAGGCCCCGCCCAAACACCCCGCGAGATAGAAAGGGTGGCGACAAGCCACAACAGACCACGGACCACGCCAGACCAACGGATGGTCCCGGAGACGTCTAGCCACAGGCTAGACGTGGTGGTGAGCACCGAGCTCCGGGCCTCTCTTTCTCTGTCCCGTTCTAGCAATGGCAACCTACCCGACGCTTAGCTTAGGCACGCTAAACGTGAGAGGTCTGGCCGCCAAGCGTAAACAAAGTCAAGTGTACAGGATGATGGTGGACCGAGACCTCGATGTTTTAGCCGTGCAGGAGACAAAAGTCGAAGGGGAGGAGGAGACCCGGGGCATGTTGCTAAGGTTTACGTCGAGGTACTACGCGGTAGTGAGCCACGCTAAAGGAACATCAGCGGGCGTTATTTTATTTATGAGGAAAATGCCCGGGCTATCTATCGAAAATTATTATTCGTTTCCTTCGGGCAGACTAGTGTACATTGACTCTACTGTTTGTGATGTTATGTGGCGAGTTTTGTGTGTATATGCACCGAACAGTTGTGATGAACGCACTCAGTTTTTTTCCTCCCTTAAAACGCACATCTGCATGCAGAGAAAAGTTATTATTCTAGGAGATTTTAACTGTGTACTCAGAGATCGAGACAGAACAGGCAGGAGAACAAATGATAAAAGCTGCCATGCACTCAATGAATTATTGGCAGAGTGTGACTTAGACGACGTGGCTGAATGCCTAGTCGGAACACGCGATGTTCAATACACGCACTTCCAGGGCAATAGTCACGCTCGTCTGGACAGGATGTACACTGTCGTCCTTTATGAAAGGGAACACGCGAGCGCGCGGCCTATGCGCTGCGGCAGCTAGCGTACAGCACCATCAACCGAGAGCTGAAGAAAGCACGTCCGCTTTTGGCGGCATCGCCCTCTGCGCGACCGAAGCGGGAGCGTAATCTAGCAGCGCTTGTCCACCGGCCATGACTCGTTATTTTGTTTGCCAATAGATGACGCCAAAAGCGGGTGCGCTTTCTTTCGCTGTCGGTTGATGGCACTGTAGGCAGCCGCAGCAGAGCTCAGGCCGCGCGCTCGCGTGTTCCCTTTCATAAAGGACGACAGTGTACGTGTCTCTAGACGTGATACCCCTGTGCCGCAGCTACGCAGTGACGCCTCTTTCATTTACAGATCATTGTTTGGTAAAGACATGTATCGGACACAAAAGAAAACGCAACACCTTCACGTGGGAGATGTGGAAAATGAATTCCAAATTGTTAAAGGACGAGCTTTTTCTAAGCAACGTGCAGGAACACTTGAAAGAAGTAGAAAATAACAAGGTGCAAATCGCTGAAAGGTGGGAACATTTCAAACAGCGAGTTAAGTTAACCGCCATCGAACGATCATGTAAAATAAGGCAGGAAGAAAGAGCTAAAGAGAAAGAACTAAGGACGGTATTGGAAAAATTAACGGCTTTAGAAAGCAGCCAACCGGGCGTTTACAAAGATGACTTGCGCAGCATTAAAGCGAAATTGGAGCTCTGCGATGAAGAGCGATATCGGGGAGCGATTATTCGCGCTAGGGCCGAGGCACTGACAGCAGATGAGGCGCCAACTAAACGCGCGCTCGGGCTGGAAAAGTCGCATGCGCGGCGCAACCATATAGACGCAATAGAAATAGATTGTCACGAAATAACTGACTGTGAAGGTATAGCACATGCGTTTTTCGAGCACTTCCAACAACTTTATGCATCGAGAGCTGTTGACGTAGACGCTTTTAGATCTGCCTTTTTGGGACGTATGCCGCAACTCAACGATGATACGAAGAACAGGCTAGAGGCACCGATATCAGTCCACGAAGTTGAAAAAGCAATCGACAACTTAAAAATAGGAAAGTCGCCCGGTCCAGACGGCCTAAGTGCTGCCTTTTATAAACAGTTTAAGTCAGAGTTAGCGCCCTTGCTCGCGGACGTGTTTAACAAAGCGTATGAAGTAAACGCACTGCCTTATTCTTTCGGGGAAGCGCACACCGTGCTCATCCCCAAGTCAGATCAGCCTGCGAAACTGAAACATGTTACGTCGTACAGACCAATATCGCTTACGAACAGCGATTACAGAATATTCATGAAGATAATCGCAGACAGGTTACAATCAGTAATGAAAACCATCGTAGGCAGGCACCAAACATGCGGCATCAAAGGACGTACCATCAACACCAACATACACATAATGAGATCGATTCTGGAATGCTGTGACGCGTTGAGGGAGCGAGTCGCAATTCTCCAACTTGATTTGGAGAAGGCCTTTGATTGTGTTGCTCATATTATTCTAAGAGCCATTCTTGAGCATATAAACGTCGGGTCCATAATTGCTGACGGGATAGCCATGGCGTACCGGAACAGCACCACTAAGCTCATAATTAACAGGTCACTGGGGGCCCCCATCAGCATACAACGTTCTGTGCGTCAGGGCTGCCCAGCCAGCCCACTTTTGTTCTGTATTTATCTAGAGTGTCTGTGTTTGGCAGTGATTGAGAACAAATGTATTCAAGGATTTACAATGCAAGCGACAGAAGTCAAACTCCTGGCCTATGCTGATGACGTAGCCGTGTGTTGTAAAGACAAGCAGAGTGTTTTGCAAACGATAAATGTTGTTAAAAACTTCGGTGAAATCACTGGCAGTAGAGTGAACTGGAGCAAATGCCTCGGTATTTGGCATGGGGAATGGCCTGAAACCCCTGCTATATTTGCCAATGTCAAGTGGTCGACAGTGCCAGCAAGGTACTTAGGCGCACCGCTTCAAGCTTACAAACAAAGTGACGAATACTGGCAGGACGAGCATAGAACTGCTAAAGAGAAGGCTGAAGCTTGGAAAGCTAAGCACTTTTCAGTATTTGCCAGGGCTACTATCTGCAACTTGTTTTTCGTTGCTAGGCTATGGTATGTTATGCAATTCATTTTCTGTAATAGGGTGAATGTGCAGAAATTGCACAGAGTGTTTGCCGTGTTTGTGTGGGGTTCCGGATGGGAGAGATGTAGTCGCAACAATTTGTTCAGAAGGGTGAAAGATGGAGGGTTAGGGCTGGCCCACCTGTTTGTGAGGCAACTAGTTGGACGGTTCCTATTCTTCCGCGACAACGAGGACCCACTTCTGCAAACAGTCTGTAAAGTTAGGCTCGCGCATTTGTTGCCAGAATTAATTGTATGTTCTCAAAGTGTGCCGGCGGCAGTGTTCGGTTTTTACCGAGAAATTGTATTCAGTGTTCGTTTCCTTGGCTGTACGTTATTCGAAAGAATACCTGTTTACGGTCACAAGGAAAAAGCTGCGCAATGATGTATTGGACAGCCTTTTTCCCCCGCCGCTGTACAGGGCGATATACAGTCGAGGTCCAGGTCAGAATGTTCTCAAACGTGTCAAAATAATGCAGATGTCGCCAGGTATCAAAAGTTTCTTTTTCTAACTGCACACAGCTACACTTTCAGTTGCAACCTTTTTAGAAGAAAGGGGCTTTTACATGCCATGGGGATCGCAATGTATCATATGCAAACAACCTGAGACAATAGACCACGTATTCTTACACTGCTGGGAGGGAGTGTATTTTTGGGACATTTTACAGCGAACAGTAAAGAAAGAATTTCCACTTGACCCCCACGGCATCAGATATTTGCCGATAGGAGATGAGGACGGAACACCTTTCGATCAGATAATGGTAACTGGCCTCTACTGTATATGGCGCTCACGCATGGCAGGCTTCTATTGTGATCCCGATAGAAGACCAGTCCATGTGTATTTTCGAGAACAAATCACTCGTTTTCTTGATGTGATGGCTGCACAAGAGTGTCCGCCACCATGGCTGGCCAGAATAGAACCCCTGGCCAATCTTAAGGAATTCTAAACAACGCCTGTTCCGATTTGACAGGTGGCAGTTCATTATTTATTTATAATGGATAAGCATTCCACTTAGTTGTGTACATATGTTGTTTATGTTGATGCTCTCATGTGCTGCTGATTACAGGCAATAAAGAAAAAAAAAAAAACGTGCGCTTCACACGCGCAAGGCCCCTGGTTCGATCCCAGGCGAGAGCATCACCATGTTTTACATTTATTTTCTATGCGCTCTCTGCGAATGAAACATTGAAAGAAAAGGGTGAATAAAAGGCCACCTGTCGTGCTCCGCTCTCGTAGTGTAGTGGTAATCACGTGCGCTTCACACGCGCAAGGCCCCTGGTTCGATCCCAGGCGAGAGCATCACCATGTTTTATTTTCTATGCGCTCTCTGCGAATGAAACATTGAAAGAAAAGGGTGAATAAAAGGCCGCCTGTCGGTCTCCGCTCTCGTAGTGTAGTGGTAATCACGTGCGCTTCACACGCGCAAGGCCCCTGGTTCGATCCCAGGCGAGAGCATCACCATGTTTTACATTTATTTTATCTGCGTTCTCCGCGAATGAAACATTGAAAGAAAAGGGTGAATAAAAGGCCGCGTGTCGTGCTCCGCTCTCGTAGCGTAGTGGTAATCACGTGCGCTTCACACGCGCAAGGCCCCTGGTTCGATCCCAGGCGAGAGCGTCACCATGTTTTACATTTATTTTCTATGCGCTCTCTGCGAATGAAACATTGAAAGAAAAGGGTGAATAAAAGGCCGCCTGTCGTGCTCCGCTCTCGTAGTGTAGTGGTAATCACGTGCGCTTCACACGCGCAAGGCCCCTGGTTCGATCCCAGGCGAGAGCATCACCATGTTTTATTTTCTATGCGCTCTCTGTGAATGAAACATTGAAAGGGTGAATAAAAGGCCGCCTGTCGTGCTCCGCTCTCGTAGTGTAGTGGTAATCACGTGCGCTTCACACGCGCAAGGCCCCTGCTTCGGTCCCAGGCGAGAGCATCACCATGTTTTACATTTATTTTCTATGCGCTCTCTGCGAATGAAACATTGAAAGAAAAGGGTGAATAAAAGGCCGCCTGTCGTGCTCCGCTCTCGTAGTGTAGTGGTAATCACGTGCGCTTCACACGCGCAAGGCCCCTGGTTCGGTCCCAGGCGAGAGCATCACCATGTTTTACATTTATTTTCTATGAGTTCTCTGCGAATCAAACATTCGAAGAAAAGGGTGAATAAAAGGCCGCCTGTCGTGCCCCGCTCTCGTAGTGTAGTGGTTATCACGTGCGCTGCACACGCGTAAGGCCCCTGGTTCGATCCCAGGCGAGAGCATCACCATGTTTTATATTAGATGCGAAGTATCTTAAGGCGGAGCTCAATCCGGTGGTGGTGGTGGTGGTGGTGGTGGTGTGCGGCGTGACCACCCTTACTGCGCATGCGCATACCCTCTCCACGCACCTCCTCTCCACTCACCCTATCCCCTTCCCCTTTCCACTTTCCCTCTCCCCTCCCCCTCTCCACTTTTCCTCTCCCCTCCCCCTCCCCCTATCCACTCTTCAACTGAAACGCGGGCTAGACATGCCGAAATTCTCTCCTGCGCAACGCCGCGATGAGCTCGAGCGCATGCGTGTCCCCTCCCCTTATCCCTCCTCTCCTACGCTGCCCCCCTCTCGCCCGCCTGTCGACCGCGTTCCCCGCTCGCCCTGTGAGAATTAACGGCCGGGCTAGATGGAAGATACGACGCGCGTAGCGTCCCTCTTCGCGTTCCACGACGCGAGGTCGGTAGCATGCCCAACGAACGCCAACGAAACGCGATCGTGCAAGTGCTCCGGCTTCGCATCGCCTCATGGTCCCCTTTAGCGGGATATGGTGTAATTTTTATTTTCTGTGCGTTCTCTGCGAAAGAAACATTCGAAGAAAAGGGTGAATAAAAGGCTGCCTGTCGTGCCCCGCTCTCGTAGTGTAGTGGTTATCACGTGCGCTGCACACGCGTAAGGCCCCTGGTTCGATCCCAGGCGAGAGCATCACCATGTTTTATATTTTCTATGCGTTCTCTGCGAAAGAAACATTTGAAGAAAAGGGTGAATAAAAGGCCGCCTGTCGTGCTTCACTCTCGTAGTGTGTACAGGGAGGTGAAACTTCGCGGTTTTTCTGTCTGGGGGCTGCACTACCTACGAGCATAAATGAACGTTCTTGTTCCATTTTATAGTTATTACCAGGTTAATTATTAACGCCGGAGTTTTTAATAAACAAGTGAACCTAAAGGTTGCAGTTCGACATTGCGAAAATACGAACGCCAGCCGGAGTGGAAAACGGGAATTGCGCAGTCGTCCTGCCTCTCACTGCAAAACAGGGGCGTTTCTTTTCCACGTGGCCATGTATGCTACGGCCTACGGTGTCCCAAAGGCCGCTTTTGCCACTGTAAAGTTTGTTTCATAGAAACCCATGCAAGATTCAACGAAACAGACGCATGAATGAATTCGCGCCGTCATCACAAATCGTGCTGTGCTGAGTGGTGTCGAAAGTCTTCACGCCACACCGGCATAAAATTCTTTCGGATCCCGGTGGACGAAAGGTACGATCTGCATGCTGCTCGTTTTCTCTTTCTATGGTTGTACGGCATATCAGGATGCGGTTGCTGCAGTAGCTGTGTAATTTAATTGAGCATACACGTACATGATTTATTTATTACATTCTGATTGTCTGCTTTTCGGCTTGAATTACACATGACATGCACGGCAGGGCATCTGGAAATTAATCCATCGACTACATTTGCTACACACGATTGTTTATACTTGCGTTTTTAATTTAATGCGTTTCGATCGTGCGTTGCATTTCGATGTTGCATTTTGGCTCAAGGCAATGCAAGGCATGCAACAAATGTATTTGTAGCAGCATATACAGTAACTAATTGAACAGTGTAAGCTTATCCGCACTCTTTTTATTACCTTTTGATTGCCGGCGTTCAGTTTGTTCTCGTTGCATGCGTTATTATTATTGTTGTTATTATTATAATACGATGAGTAATATTATCAGCCTATTTATGTCCATAGCTGGAGGAAAGCGACACTCACAGTCTTTTGGTTCTAAGGGAGGGTCGATATACGTTCATAGCTTGTGCTGTTAGCATTATGTTAATAAAGTACTAAGTAATAAATTATTACACTCGCGAGTGTAGACGGGTGCTATTACATTATTGCGTTTCAATTGTGTGTTTTCGTTTTGAACTCCCGTCAATCCACGGCATATTGCAGAGGAATTAAGCAATAAATTTATAAACTCAAAATTTTTAATGTATACTTTAATTTCATGTTTTCAGTTTCAGCCTTAAGTACAATTTCGATATATTCACAAGAATGCAGTTGCAGCTTAAAGCCCATAAATAATTGGACAATGTAGGCTTACGTGTGCTACTAATTTACTACCGGTTTTCAAATAAGGCTTTTATGAAAGATTTGCAGCAGGGCGCGAGAAATACCTGAGGAGTAGGCAGTGCGCGAGGGTATATATGTACGAATATTTGTTCAGAGATTTTGGTGTGGGATGACTGCTATTGTCTGCAAAAATATATTTTGGATTAGCAGGAAAGCTGGGGTGGTTGCCACCAAACATTACTATCGCGCAAATAGAAGCATGCATCCGCGTCTCTTAATGATAAAGGCAGATTTTAATTTAAAGTTTGCTTTCAGGATTGATGTCACAAGTCGTCTTTGTTACAAAAATCCAATTAAGAAAGGAAGATGAGAAATGTATCAAATAACGCTTATTTCGAATAAAGATGCCAGTTTTCACTCAAAACGATCTATCTGCGCCTAAAAACAGAAAGAAATTCATTCTAACCCAAATACTACACACGCACACGTTGATTTTCCATATCTCGCGGTTGGCTTCAGTATGCGAGAAGCCAGAACCTGGCTCGTTTACCACCTCATCAGATCTACAGCAGCTACCGGCTGTGCTGTGCCCATTTCACCAGCAGAGACTACGCAGACCCTGCGAAGATGTGCTGTGCCAACAGTTTCTCTCTTTGGCGATGGGCAGAGACACGTCGAAAGTCCAGGTGGGAATACTGTAAAGTGATCATACAACAGCACAAACTTTCATACCTCTACATCTATTCACAGAAATGTCTTAATACTCAATATGTGTACCTGTCCCATTTATCATGACTCAGTATTTTTAAGATTCTCGCGCAGATTACACCAACAATACCAACGCATGGTGTACACAGCAGCCATGAATTCGCCGGCATGATTTTGCTGGTAAATATAACTAGCTAAGTTAAAAATTTGCCGGCTTCACAAATGTTAAATTTAGAGCAAACTTCTCACTCAGAACGCTCTACATATAACCCTCTCGATTCGGATTCTGTTGGTCCTGCTATTTTACCGGCGGCGCAACTTTTTACAGCAAGGCGGAAATGGCCTCATAACTGGACAGAGTACCCCATGTGGCGCGTTATCAGCTATTTCGCTCATGGCGAGTGAGTAGCGGCCAACTTGGTGCCGCTCTTAAAACAATTGCGCGATAGCTCTGACAATGGGAGCAACAGAACCGGCCTTTTAGAAATATATATAATCTATGACACCCTAGTTCAAAGTCGCTTTTAAAATTAAGAATCCAAAGGCTACTTTATTTTAATAGCTTTATTATTACAAAATTACTTTTATTTTCAATAGGCCAAATAAGCGTAATTGGCAAGAATTCGGTTACGCGCTAGGTTATCACGGGCACCATGATGTTAACCTGTTCTAGGTACATCGCATTAAGATTTTTAAAATCTTGGTTTTGGATAGTTGGGACACCCATACATTTAGTGAGTGACACGTAGCGTTCTCTTTTCTTGCGTCTACACTTTTTTTATTACTCGTACTGAGACATAATACGTGAAGAGACCAATTAATAGTGAGAAAACGCCCTGAGTAATTGTAATTGTAAATATTCAATGTGGCGCCTAATACCAGCTGTATGTATGTCACGCTGAAATATGTGCTACCTTAATCTCTCTTCAAAGGCTCTCCTTTGCCCGCGAATACCACTACAATGCCCGCTCACAGCGCCGATGAAGAAGTTCAACAGGCTGAGCCCTCATGTACGCAAATTGTTTTACTCTCTAAGATCTTTAAAACTATTCCACATAAATTATTGCCCTGCAGCTATCGTTTTAATGTCACGTACCATTTAACAGATCCTAAAGCGCACTAGGGTGTCAGCTGGGCGAGCTAGTTTATTGCTAGGGGATGAGAACCAGAGCGATGTATACCGAAAGGCAGGACGAGACGAGTGCTTGTCTGATCCCTTTCTTGCTTGCTTGTTGCTTCCTAAGAGGGATTAGTGTTTTTGAAAGAAAAGACTATGAATTCGTTGTTTTTTCCTAAACATACCATTTTTAACGTATAACCAATAATGTTCGTTAACAAGGAGTACGCTAATGATTAGTAAAAATTAGTTGGCGCTTCATGTTTCCCACGATGTTTATACATGCCATTAGTAAGCTCAATGCCCAGCAGTGTGCTTATGAGAGGCCTGTTTCCAATGCCCCAAGTTTGAATAAGTGAAGGATCGAGAACTAAATATGAGGAAGTGATTACTTATGGAAGTAATCACTTCAATTCTAAAAGCGGCTAGACCTATTACTCGGTTTAAAGGTCATGGTCAGCTTTCACAAAAACACAGTATGAATGAGCTTTTCTTTCTAAATTTGTTCCAATCCAGCGAGTCAACAGTACAAGACTTCTAGGTGCTCGCCCCGGACAGCCAGCAAAATCAAGAACCCGGAGAAGATAAATTCAAGGCTTCGGAAGGCACTGTCAAGAATTGCCAAGAGAAAGGTTAAAAAGCTTTCCCAGTCCGAGGCGTTGAACGCTATTAGGCCCTACGTCCGCAAGAGATTCTTTAGATTGCTTGAGACTCAAGTTAAAATTAATTGTGTGAAACGTAGAGGAAGGAGGTGGTCGCCCGAGCACCACCAGTTTGCTTTAAAGTTCTACTTTCATGGTCCGAAAGCGTACAGACATCTATAAAGACTGCTTGACATGCCAACTGTGAGGTCGCTAAAGCTGTGGTTATCAAATATTCCGATGACTCCCGGAGCTATTCCAACCGTTATTGAAGCTCTCGAAGAAGCTACCCGAAATTGGCATTTAACAGATCGTGCGTGCACATTAATATTTGACAAAATGTCGTTGAAGGAACATCTGCAGTACGATACAAAGCATGACATTGTGATGGGATTCTCGGATAACGGTAGGCAAGGAACACCAGTCGTGGCAAATTCAGCGCTCCTGATACTTGTGGCAGGCATTTCAAAAACGTGGATTCAGCCTGTTGCTTACACAGTATCAAGGACCAAAACGCAAGCAGATAATCTTCATCATCTAATCATACCATTAATCCAGCATCGGCAGGGAGCCCGCTTGTTTGTGAACGCGCTCATCTGCGACCAGGGGGGGAGCAACATCACTTTGGCAAATAAGCCAGGTGTGACGCCTGAAGAGCCGTTTTTTGTGCTTGAAGACTGCAAGATTTATTTGCTATATGACACACCACACTTACTTAAATGCACAAGGAATTATCTCCGCGCACCTCACACGCTCCATATCGGGCAAGAAATTGTTGATTGATCTTTTATTACGCAACTATACGAAAGCTCGCATCCTCTCAAACTCAAATTGGCGAAGAAACTAACCGACAACCACATTTACCGGAAGCCTTTCAATAACATGAAAGTTAAGCATGCCAGCCAGGTGATGAGCGAATCGGTCTCAGTCGCCATTGATGTATTCGCTGCTCTTGGCGTATTGCCGGCATCCGCCAAACCAACAGCTGATTTTCTCGAGAAGACAGATACGTTATTCGACTGTCTCAATAGCTCTTCTGTAAAAAAAAACAGTGCCAAGTTACGTTATGCAATTTCGGAAGGGTCCGAACACCTAGCCTTCTTGCGGGAGTGCCTGTCATGGGTTGAAAGCTGGAGATTTGACGGGCCTCGGCAACCACACACAGTTGAGGCATGGAAGGTCACCTTAAAGGCTATCCTTCTCCTCTGGGACGATCTCTTGCAAGATTTTGATTTTCGTGTTCTCTTGAATCGCTGGCTACAGCAGCACCCCCTGGAGAATCTTTTCGGGCTGCTTAGGTTAAAGCATGGCTGCAATGACAACCCAAATGTGCTTCAGTTCACATCAGGTCTGAAACACATTTCTCTTGGCAAACTGGTTGCCCTTTTTCAGAAGAAAACTGTGAACAGGATCGCAGCACTGTGTTGGCACAAATGTCAGAGCCACCTCATTCGCTTGCTACTACTTGTGATGCAACATCGAACAGTCGATATGCTTCCTGATGAGGAACAGCCCGCTAGCCATGATATAGTAGAGGATTACGTTCTCTACTATGTTGGGGGATATCTCGTGCGGCAATTTTTGTTGCACAGGCCTCCGCCCTGTGTGTGCAGCGCCCTTTTGAAGAATGCCGACCGCCAGCTTTGTGCATAACACCAGTATTTTGCTGTGTTTAAGGCAAGTAACGTCTCCTCAGATTCATTTGGCAATGTAACAGTGCCTTCTGACGATTGCTTTCAGGATATTAAGGCCATGGAAGCTTGTTTTTTGGAAGATATCGGTGTTGTGGCGCACCTGCCCAATGTGAGTAGAGTTTTGGCAGGCATTTTGTACAGTTGTATGGGAAGGCAAAAATTCTGCTCTGAAGAATGCAAGAAAGCCTTTGTGCACCTCTTTGCAAGGATTCACCTGTTGTGACATATTCGCTCCGTGAACATCTCCTTGACTAAACAACGCACCAGAAAATCTGCTGCAGCACGGAAAATGCGGAAGTTTTTGTAACTTTTAGGATTCTGTTTGCATATTTGAGATCAGCATTTTCCGCCTCTGAAGCGGGCATGTGTGTCTCATATTTATTTGCTTGTATTTTATTATTGTTTTTTTCATTAAACAATATAGGTATGTTAGGCTGAAGCAAGCATAAAACCTTCGTGTTATTTTATGAGAACACTCTATAGTGAGTTCAATATTTTGAAAATTTTTGCTTAACCTTTTATAAAGAAACCTGATGCAGAATAGAAGATGTAGCAATGTCTAACTCCGGTACCTTATGGTTTTTGTATCAATTTCCTCTTGCATCATAGGTGCACGGTGTGCCGTATTATCTTGTCTCACTCACGGGATGATTTTATATCGGAATACGTGCTGTGGACTTGTGTATAGTTATTACTGTTTTTCTTTTTTCTTCGTATAGACGTATGTGCGACAACTGGTTTGATACAAGGTTATTAGCATGCGTACACGTGCGGTACACTTTTGTATGCGACCAAAAACGTGAAACATTCAAGTTGTATTTTTACTGCATGAACCGTACGTTTAGGCAATAAAACATTCAATCAAACTCTGCTCTTTATTCTTGTCTAATTTATGTGTACACGTAAACAAAAACAAAGTCTCACGTAAAATAAATAGTGCACAAAGAGGTGGATGGGCACACCATCAATCAGAACGCAATGATTGCCGTTTTCATCATGTGGCGGGTTGCGCAACAGGAAGAAGGTCGCGCGCTCGCCATCTGAATACCTTCCACTCGCTCAATTTGTCTTGCTATTGCATCCCAATTCAATTTGGCGCTAAATCCCCCCTCGCCACTCGGATCCTCAGTCCTCATCAAGATGGCGTCCACCAGTGCTTGTCTGCAATGCGCCACCATGTTTTCGTACCGCACCGAAACACCAGGCGTTCGTCCGGTGCTGCGAGCGAATATCGCCTTCCATGGAGGGTATAGGAAGTTTCGCTCCCCTGGCGTGGATTCCACTCCCGGCCACGATAGCGAGCGGACGCATTTGGAATGGGCTCTGTCGGAGCGGTATCAGCGGCCGTTTCTGGCCGCGGAAACAGGCTGTCTGTTGCCTCGAATAACGACTATCGCGTTGTTTTGCCAAGTATGCCATCAGGAACTTTAGTTTTAAACGACGTTTTCATACATGGGGATGTGAGGGCCCGGCCCTCTCGTGTAGGACTTCAGGGATACGCTGAGTGATTTGAAATTGCTCCCCGAGGTTTCGTCCTTGGGGGCGTATTAAATGAATCACGTATGGGCAGTCATGTTCAAGTGTGTGGAAGGAGCGAACAGGCTGCTCGAAAAAGCCGACGTGAAATGGATGGGCCAGCGTTGCGTCCTCATCGGCCCGTCGAAGGAGCTGTGGTTCAATTTACATGGCTCCTGCCTACCATTCCCGACGACGACGTACAGGCGGCCTTGCTGAACTACCGAATAGTGACGGACGTAGTCAAGGAACGCTGGAAGGTCAGTGGCGTGTCTGACAAGGCCTCAAGGACACGTACCGTGATAATGAACCTCAAGGCAGGAGTCAAGCCAGAGGATATACCCCATCAGATAAGGATTGCTGGTGAGCTGGCCCTTGTGGTAGTGCCGGGAAGGGCACCACTATGTCTTCGCTGTCAGTGCACCGGTCACAATCGGCGATCGGGACTGTAAGGTGCCGCGCTGCACGCTGTGTCGTCGCTTTGGCCACACCAAGAAGGAATGCGTGCATACCTAGGCCAGCGTCACGGGGCCCGTGAGGAGTGACAACTCGGAGCTACTAATGGATGCATCCGATTCGGAAGCAGCAGCGAGAGCTGAGGCAGAAAGCTCTACGACGGACAGTGCACCGGCTGAACAAATCTCAGGCGAGAGAGTTTCAGCTGGGCCGACGAACTTCAAAGGCGAAGACGCACTAACGGTTACAGATGAAGCCTCAGAAGTAGCGCTGGTGAGGGATGAGAAAAGCAAAGCGACAGTGGCGGGTGGTAAGAAGGAAGTAGAGGTTGTAATGGACATTTCTAAGGAAGGCGCCTCGACTAAGAAGCGATCACACGAAAACGTCAAGGGAGAGGGTGCTTCTACTAACCTGATCAGAGCCGGAGAGCCACCACCAAAAACAGCCCCCCAGCGTCGGCCGACGTTGCGGCCAAGGCCGACTATCCTAGAACACCAGAGGCTGACGGCGTCGACACCATCGACGCCGCCACCAGCGCCACCGGTTGCGTAGCAGAAAGCTTAGGAATTCCCGGTCTAGGTTTCGGGCCCCACGGTAATCTGTCGTCAAGGGTAAGCCCCATACTCTGGGTCTCTACGATACTATATTATTGCAATGGCACTGCCAAATAAACCCTTGCGCTTCGCCAGAATCAATGTTCGAGAGCTTGCAGCTAGGAGAAGAGAACAGCAGTTGTATAGATTGGAGATGGAACAAGATTTAGATATCATTGTCATACAAGAAATGAAAATTGAAGGTGATATTGAGACCAAGAGTGTGGTGCTTGTAACTGTATAGTCTTGTAACTGGCGGTACAAGTTTGGTGTAAATAAACGTACTATTCGATTCGATATTCGATTTATTTGGCCATTCTTCGGCACTATTCGATTCGAGATGAAATTTCACTATTCGCACACCCCTAACAAGTTCGCATGGGAATTATGGAACCTTAATGCGAAGATTTTGGACGATGAGATTTTCTGCGAAAACGTGTTAGCCTTGCTTGAAAAGATGAAGAACCAAGCAGACACAACAGTATGCGAACAGTGGGAAATTTTCAAACAAAAAACAAACATGAAAGCACTGGAACGATCGAGATCTATAAAGCACGAGAAGAATAAATACGAGGCAGACCTACGGAAAAGCTTGCAAATGCTTATATATGAAGAAAGCATCGCTCCTGGGACGTTCAGGGACGATATCTGTGCGCTCAAGCAGCAGCTTGAGCAGACAGATATCGAACGCTATCTCGGTGCGTTGAATCGAGCTAGAGTAGATGCAATGATAACGGGTGAGGTACCAACTAAAAGAGCCCTCGCAAAGGAAAGGAAATGGGCCCGCATGAAGTAAAACTACTGTTATCTTGGATGAACAGACAGACATCGAACACGTGTTCACGATGTACTACAGACACTTGTTTGCCTGTAGCCCGGTTGACGCGGGGAGATTCAAGACAGAATGCATGCCTTAAATGCCAAAGATTGATAACAGTTCAAAAGAGATTTTAGAGCGCCCGATTAGGGCCGAGGAAATAGCGGGGGCTATTGATGACTTGAAACCGGGGAAATCTCTTGTGTCTGACGAGCTAGAAGCCGATTTCTACTAGGCGTTCGTGTACGAATTTGCCCCTATACTAGCTGATGTTTTAGAAGATGCATATGAACGCAAGCGATTACCGCCTGCATTCCTGTCCTCGCACAAAGTTCTCATCCCAAAAACAGATGATCGTGACACGCTAAGGCTGGTGACGGCATATCGCCCTATCAGCTCCGCTAATGTCGCCTACAAGATATACATGAAAGTTTTGGCGAACAGACTTCAAGCGGTTATGAAGGATATAGTTGGGCCACACCAGACGTGCGGTATAAAGGACCGGTCCATTTTCACTAGCACTCATACGGCGTGAAGCATACTGGAGTGCTGCGACGTATTATGCAAACAAGTCGCAATGCTCCAGCTCGATTTGAAGAAAGCGTTCGGTCGCGTACCGCAGAAAATACTGTTTACCATTCTGGAATATATAAATATCCGTTATCACGAAGGGAGTCGCAATGGCGTACGAGGGTTGCACGACGACGCTAATAATCTACAAATCCGTGGGAAAGCTTATCGAAGTGTAGCGGTCAGTGCGACAGGGTTGGCCCCACTCACCGCTACTTTTCACTCTATATATCGAGCCCTTGTTCGTCAGTATTATAAGAGCTAGCTGTATAAATGGCTTTTGAATACAGCAAGTTGAAGTAAAACTACTCGGATACGCGGATGACATAGCGGTGCTTTGCGGGGCCACGCCAGTGTCACAAATACCCTGGAAATTGTGGAGCGTTTTTGTGCTACTAGTGGCAGCGCTGATAACTGGGGCAAGAGCCTCGGAATCTGGCATGGCGCTTGGCCAGTGGCACCTAACTACTTTGCCAACGTGCCATTGGTTACTACTCCCACGAGATACCTAGGCGCCCCTTTAGAGTTTTATCGCTACAGTGAACCCTACTGACAGAACCAAGTTTTGGAAATGCGCGCAAGGGCGCAGAAGACAAAAGGATCAGAAATGTCCATGTTTGCGCGCAGCACTGTGTGCAATGCCTTTTTGGTATAAAATTGTGGTATGTGCTAAGCGTTTTGTACTGCTCTAGCACTAAATTACAAAAGTTGCACAGAATTCTGGATGTTTCTGTTTGGGGGTCGGTTTTGGAGAGGACAAGACGTACCTGGCCGTACCAACCTGTTCCGACGTATACGTCGGAACAGGCTGGTACGGCTTACGGCTGGTTCCGACGTATACGTCGGAGGCCTCGGCCAGTCGTATTTATTCCTGAGGCAAGTAGTGAACCGCTTCTGTTTCCTGCGTGATGTCATCAACCCTTTTTACTTACTGTACTACAGCTTAGAGTAAGTAAACTTGTGCCGGACTTTGTCGTAATCACCGAATTTATAGCAGGAGGGGTTTTCGGTTTCCTCAAGGAAGTTGTGGCGGCTTGTAATTTCTTGCGTGCACGATTTTCTTGCGAAATGAACGAAGTTGTACAAAGACCTTGTTGATATAGACGTCAGACTCTGGAGTTTCCAAGATGTGTGGCGCCACCTGTCGAAGAAGTATTGAGTAGTGCATAGACAGACTCTCTCGCATGGTTTGCTATGGGACCAGGTGCAACTAGCGAGTGCGAAACAACGATAGAGCTTAATATCGCGTGTGTTTGCGCATTTAGCACTCAGAACGAGAGCTGTGAGTTGCTCTCCGCTAGTCGGACGCGCCACCGAACCGTCGTGAAGTGCTTGCTGGATAATTCGCCTGAACGACGGCGAAAACAGCAGCAGACGAGAGCCCTCCGCACGCTACGAAGAAATTCCGCAAAAGACGCACTGTTGCGTTGTGAATTGCCACGGACGTAAAAGACTGAATAACAACGTTCAGTTTTACCGATTTCCATAGTTGTCGTACGAAGAAGAAAGGCGAGAGCGCTGGATACGGGCCGTTGCGAGCGTGTTCGGTAAGCGAAGTACCCGCGTTCTCCACAGCCGGTGGCATGAATGTGTGGCTCTGCTGTTGTTTTGCGTAGCCCTGATGCAAAACCGTGGTAACCTTGACTATGAAGCTCAGCAGAGGCTCTGACCGCGGTGCTTGTCGTGTAACACGAAGTGAGCAGCTAGAGGCAGACTGGAGACGCGTGATACGCACACCGCGACGAGTTGGTCGTCACAACACAGCATCGCAGACGTATGTACGTTTTGAAGGCTCAGAGTTCTGGTTCTAACTAGCTAACACCACGTGCGTCATACAAGTAAATCGCAGAATGTTGGTCGTGGCCCCCTTCAGGTTTGTTTCGCCCGTGTCCTCCGCGGTTGCCGTAGCTATCTCGGAGGCCACGGTTTTGCCTTTGGTCGTACCCCGCGAAAGTGGACACGCACGTATCCCCATTTGCAGTACATACAAACGGAAGACGACCATCAAGAGACCATTTGAGGATGCGTAACAAAACACTCCAATGCACAGGAAGCGAGAGATGAATTAAGGGAGAATGCAACTGAAAAGGCGAAAACCGCCGGAGCCATTCGCCCCTGATGAACCGAGTTTTGTACCACTGATCATAAGATGCATAGCTAAGTAAATTGATCGTGTATGTAGGTACTTTATCGCTGTGGCATACGTATATACCTGATTTTAACGCATTTAGGCTCTAGAGAACGGATGTCGGAGGGCTTGCCTCGAACACGTGTCGTGTGATGCTCGCTTGTACTTGCGAGTTGCAGCGCGCGGGAATAACTAAAACTTATTTTGTTGTACTCGCAGTTCGCTTTGATCAGCTTCCTTTGTTCCTGAAGCGTGGATTGGCGGAAGAAGCTTTCCAGGTCCTTGATTTTCAGGAAAGCGCGCCTCGACACCAACGAAAGAGGAGGGTTCTATCGCGGCCTATGCACATTCGCTTGCGGGCGGCTCTGTTCGCACTACCCAGTTAGGGCCAGGGCTACGATGAGGGCGCTGGTGGCGGTGTTTTTCGCAGTGCCGCCTGGGCAGAGTCTGACGTCTATACTTCTTCACGTGTCTCTATATCGCGCCACGTATAGTGCCAATCCAGGAAGCGATGTCCTGACGCGTGTAAAACGAATGTATGTTGTTCAAGGAGCCAACTCCTTTTTCTTCAGGTTGCACACCAGGACACTAGAGGTTAAAACGTGGATATAGAGGCAAAGGGAATATATGTACCTTGGGGCGCACACTGCTCTTGATGTAGAAAGCGTGAGACCATTGAGCATGTCTTTTTAGAATGCTGGGAAGGCGCGTTCTTTTGGGACATATTGCAAGGTATCTGAAGAAAGGCTTGCCCCTAGACCCGCGAGGAACTCGTTTCCTATCTGTGGAAAATGAAGACGGTGTCCCATTTGACGCAGTTATCCTCAAGGGTTTGCACTGCATATGGAAGGCCTGCATGGCCGCACATCATGTCGATGTAGATTCAATGTCGGCACAGGAGTATTTCCGTGAATCTGTGGGCAGGTTCCTGGAAGCACACAAATCTTTGAATCCAGTACCTGAATGGGTATTGAGGATCGAGCCGCACTCTAAAAAAAGAGTCAAAAGAGGGTCACGGTCGCGTGACTCTCTTCGGGTGCCCTTTTGACTCCTTTTGGAAGGTAGATGAAGAGAAAGAGAGTTAGCATTTCCAGCTGGAGTCACGGGACTCTCGTGAAGCGCGTTTCGATTGGCTTCCGTGATGAAGGCGACGTCGTATACGCCATACGTATCGTGCCTTTGCCGTTCGGCGCCGTTCTGGCGCGTCTCGCCTCGCTCGCCGACGGAGCCAGCGGGGTTGGTCTTCTCTCTCAGTCTGCTCCGTCTTTTGGAATGCGTCGCTTTGGTTGCGCGGGTTGCGTCAGTTGCCTGTAGTGCAGTTTTGTGTTCGAACAAAAATGCGCATCTTCGGTGGCGTTGACGCCGGGCTCCATGCGCGAAGTCACGCTTGGAGGGCGGAATATTTATGGAGCTGCGGACACGGACAACGTGCGCTCGTTAACGGTGAGTGTACTGCTTTAGTAGGTACTAATTATGCAGCTTTAGCTGGGCGTCTGCAGCAGCTCTGCGGAAGTTATCTGCCAGCCATTTCCAACAGCAACCTGCGTCCGCGGGGCTGTTGCAGATGCCCAACTAAAGCTGTCAGTTAACGGGTTGACACCGTTATGCGCGTTGCTGTTCATCACTCATAAAATGAGTGATGCAAACAATTATCAACGGTCACTTTTTGCTGATCGCACATTATGTCTGCGCTGGTTAAGGTGCATGATGTCGTTTTGAGATGCGCTTTAGTCTACTTCCTAACATTTCCATCAACCTTGAGTGTGCGGAGTGCTTCCGCGCGTGGGAACGTGAAAAAAAAGCACCTCTACAGAACGCTTAGACGCGCAATATATTGTGGTTTTTCTTGGCTTCAAGATGGTAGCTTGAGGTGAAGATATAGTAGGACGCTTTCAGCACGTACGCGTTAGTCACTTAAGTTGGACACGCCTCGCCGGTAAGGTGAAAAAGCTAGAGACTTTCGACGGCGCGCGTTATTGCGGCCGCTGCCATGCACTCTTTTCATTCGTTTCTGTTTGCTGTTTTCGTGATTTGCCAACATGTGCGACGACGCTATAACAAACTCAAGTGAGTGTACGTGATTGTGGATGTTATGTGCGCTAATTCTAGCATAATACATGTCTGATCTAGACGCAGACGGCGTCCGCCCGTGCTGGTTGTCGTTCGGGCGCTCGTACGCGAATGTGTTTGCTGAGTATTTAAGGATGGGTTACGTTTGTAAAACATGCGGTCAGTAACCGCTGACGGCGTGCCCCTGACTGCCGGAGGATGTGCTTGGGTGCTGGAATATGCTGGCGCAAAGCCGTGCTCATTCTGAAACCAAATTTTGAAGCGATTTCTCAGACAAAATGTGCTTTCATTCGTGCATAGCCAGTGCCTATTGCGAAACGACGTATCGCTGCCTTTTACGTGAAAACTTGTTTTCGTGTGGAAATTATTTCGAACGAAACACTCGTGTCAGATGTGTGTGCAGTAACGGTGTGTTTAACAAATGGTGGTTTTAAATACAAATAAGCCGTGTGTATGTTTTGGCTGTTCCCAGAATCCCAGATAATTTCTCCAGCCTCTTCACTCCAGTTGACAGCTACACTCGGGGAAACGAAGGTGTCGCTTGGTCTGGCGCCTCACCGCTCGTGATGGGAAAATCAACAGCGGCGTTCGCCCTGTGAACCGAACGAGGCAGTCGGTCCTACATTTCCTTTGTTTGGACAAGACGACGTAGGGACAACCTCGTAGTCGAGTGCGCCGAGGCATTGAAGTACCCTGTACGGTCCGAAGTATCGTCGAAGAAGCTTCTCACTAAGTCCTCGTCGGCGTTTTGGCGTCCATACCCATACCAGGTCACCGGGTTGGTATTCCATGTAGCGGCGGCTGTCAGTAGTCTGCTGGCTCTTGATCCGTAGGCGGGCGAGCTGTCGTGCTTCTTCGGTGCGCTGTAGGTAGGTGGTCACGTCGATGTTTTCCTCGTCGGTCACGTTTGGTAACATGGCGTCGAGCGTCGGTGCCGGGCTCCGTCCGTAGACCAACTTGTATGGCGTCATCTGCGTCGTTTCCTGTACGGCCGTGTTGTACGCGAAGCTCACGTACGGAAGGATGGCTTCCCACGTCTTGTGTTCGACGTCGACGTACATGGCCACCATGTCGGCGATGGTCTTATTTAGACGCTCGGCGAGGCCGTTGGTCTGTGGGTGGTACGCGGTGGTCCGGCGGTGGCTTGTGTGGCTGTATTCCAAGATCGCCTGGGTTAGGTCAGCCGTAAACGCCGTACCGCTGTCGGTGATGAGAACTTCTGGGGCGCCGTGTCGAAATACGATGCTCTCAACGAAGAACTTGGCTACCTCAGCGGCACTGCCTTTGCGCAGGGCTTTTGTTTCGGCGTAGCGGGTGAGGTAGTCGGTAGCCACGACGATCCATTTATTTCCGCAAGTCGACGTTGGGAACGGCCCCAGGAGGTCTATCCCGATCTGCTGAAATGGTCGCCGAGGCGCCTCGATCGGCTGAAGGAAGCCTGCTGGTCTTGTGGGCGGTGTCTTCCGTCGCTGACAGTCTCGGCACGTCCTTACGTAGCGAGTGACGTCGGCGGCTAGGCGCGGCCAGTAGTATTTTTCCTGTACTCGTGCGAGCGTGCGGGAGAGTCCGAGGTGTCCAGCCGTCGGGTCGTCGTGCAGGGCATGCAGAATTTCTGGTCGCAGTCCCGAAGGTACAACGATAAGGTAGGTGGCTCGGGCCGGAGAGAAGTTCTTATTTACGAGGACGTTGTTTTTCAAGGAAAATGATGTCAATCCTCGCCTGGATACCTTTGGGACCACGATGGTCCTGCCCTCCAGGTATTCCACTAGACCCTTCAGTTCCGGGTCGGCTCGCTGTCGTTCGGCGAAGTCGTCGGCACTTATGGCTCCCAAGAAGCTGTCATCATCGTGGTCGTCGGGCGGTGGTGGGTCGATGGGGGCACGAGACAAGTAGTCAGCGTCGGAGTGTTTCCTTCCGGACTTGTACACGACAGTAATGTCAAATTCTTAGCTAGCCAACATAAGGCGTGATGGTTGCTCGCAACTTTGAAGGGCCTGCCGTAGAGCTAGGGGCGAAACTGACGTAGCCCAGATGATGGCGAGGCACTCCTTTCCTGTTGTGGAATAGTTGACCTCTGCTTCAGACAGCGACCGGCTAGCATAACTGATAACCCTTTCCAGTCCACCTGTCCGCTGCAGAAGGACGGCGCCGAGTCCTACGCTGCTTGCATCGGTGTGAATCTCCGTATCGGCGTATTCGCCGAAATGTGCAAGTATCGAAGGCATCTGCAGGCGTCGTTTCAGTACATGAAATGCTTCCACTTGCGATGTTTGCCACCTGAATTTGAAGTCGGTCTTCGTGAGCTGCGTTAGTGGCTCGGCGATCCGTGAAAAGTCTTTGACAAACCGTCTGTAATAGGCGCACAAGCCGAGAAATTGGCGCATGGCCTAATTGTCGGCGGGTGGCGGGAAAGCGGCGATGGCAGCTGTTTTCTGCGGGTCCGGGAGCACTTCAGTCTTGGTGATCACATTACCCAAAAACAAGAGCTCCTCGTACGCGAAGCGGCACTTTTCTGGCTTCAGCGTGAGCCCGGAGTTCTTGATTGCTTGAAGTACGGATTGAAGTCGCTGCAGGTGTTTGTCGAAGTTCGAGGAATACACAACAACGTCGTCCAAGTAAACAAGGCAAGTCTGCCACTTCAAGCCAGCTAATACAGCATCCATGACTCGTTGGAAAGTCGCAGGTGCCCAGCAAAGACCGAAGGGCATGACCTTGAACTCGAACAGGCCGTCCGGTGTTATAAAGGCTGTCTTTTCTCGGTCCCTCTCGTCGACTTCGATTTGCCAGTAGCCGGTCTTCAGGTCCATCGACGAAAAGTACTTCGCGCTGTGGAGTCGATCCAGGGCGTCGTCTGTCCGTGGAAGAGGGTACACGTCCTTCTTTTTGATTTTGTTCAGGCGACGATAATCGACGCAGAAACGTAGGGTCCCATCCTTCTTCTTCACTAACACCACGGGAGACGCCCACGGGCTGTTGGACGGCTGGATGATGTTGTCGCGTAGCATTTCATCGACTTGTTTCTCAACGGCCTCCCGTTCCCGCGTCGAATCCCGGTAGGGACTCCGACGGAGCGGTCGAGCATTTTCTTCTGTTATAATGCGCTGCTTAGCAAGGGGCATTTGTCGGACCCGCGAAACGCATCGCTGACGGCCAAGATTTCTTCGATGTATGCAATCGTCGTCCTCCTCCTCAGGTGTCTGTATTCCTGGCTGAAGTTCGTTAGGATCACGCTTCGTTTTCCTTCATGCAACCGAGCAATGCCCCTTGCGACGCAAATGTCACGGTCTAGCAGGAAACGCTGATCGCTCTCGATGACACCTTCGATGTCTTCAGCTTCTTCGGTGCTGACGGACATTATGACGCTGGAGCGAGGTGGGATGGTAACTTGATCCTCGAGCACATTCAGGTAATGTTGACATGGATTCGTATCAGGCTGTGTCGTTCTGTTCGACGATAGGGTTATCGATTTGGTTCTTAAGTCCATTACGGCGCCGTGATGGTTTAAGAAGTCCATGCCAAGTATGACGTCCCTGGAGCAGTGTTGCAAGATTACGAAACTCGCAGGATACGTGCGATTATTGATTGTGACTCTTGAGTGCAGACTACAGACGGCGTTATCAGATGGCCTCCAGCGGTACGGATTTCGGGGCCTTCCCAAGCAGTCAACTTTCTTCAACTTCGTGGCGAAGGGCCCACTGATGACGCAATAGTCGGCTCCAGTATCGACGAGAGCGGTGACGTTGTGGCCGTCGATGAGAACATCCAGGTCACTAGTTCGTCGTCTTGCGTTGTGGTTGGGTCGCGGCGTCGGGTCACGGTTGCGTCGGTGTGTTCCGCTGCTACCATGTTGCGTCGTCGGGTCTTCTTCGGTCCGCGAGATTTCGTCGTCAGGGGTCTGTCTGGTTGGCGTCGTGTTCTGAAGGTTTCGTCGCGGCATCGTTGTCGGCGGCGGAGGAATTTCGGTAGTTCGTCGTACAGCAACCGCACCTCCATCGGTTGCTGCCCTTAGTTTTCCGGATACGGGCTAGGCGACCGGCCTCGGCTTGGGCAAGTGTACGGCAGGCGGTGCGGTGACATGTAGCAGCCGGACGACGGCGAGCGGGAAGGTCGTCGTTCTTGCCACTGTGTTCCGGTGAAGTAGTCGATGTCGCGAGACCGTTCGCCTGGCTACGGGCGCGGCGCGTTGATGGCGAATCCGCGTAGTCCTATCTGTCGGTACTGGCAGCGGCGGTACGTGTGGCCGGCCTCCCCGCAGTGGTGGCAGAGCGGGCGGTTGTCAGGGGCGCGAAACGTCGGTCTTCCTCGGCGCGGATCGCTGGCCGGCTGGCGGGCGCTATGACATCGGTGGTGGCGGCGGTGTGCCTGGCGGCGGAACTGCTGGGGTGGCGCGGCGTCTTGACGTGGGCGAGGAGGGGGGCGTTGCGTCGGGCTGCAGCAGCATAGTTCATGGCTTCCAGCTGCAGCGGTGCCGGCTGAGCAACACCCAGTGACTGTGTGATTTCCTCGCGTACAAGGTCAGCAATCGACGTAACTTCGGGCTGTGCAAACGGCGCAAGCTTTCGCAGCTCCTCTCGCGCGATGGCTCGGATCGTTTCGCGGAAGTCGTCGGAGCCGAGGCCATGAACAGCTGCGCTGTCTTGAAATGCGCGGCGATTGTACTGCCGGGCGAGCATCTCGAGCGTGTTCTCGATAGTCGTTGCTTCCGAGACGAATTCTTGAACTGTCGATGGGGGGTTCCGCATCAGCCCGGCGAAGAGCTCCTGTTTGACTCCTCGCAAATGAAAGCGGACCTTCTTGTCCTCGGGCATGACGGGGTCTGCATGACGGAACAGCCTTGTCATCTCTTCCGTGAAGAGCGCCACGTTTTCGTTCGGCATCTGCACGCGGGTCTCGAGCAGAGCCTTAGCACACTATTTCCTGACGACGCTTGTGAATGTCGCGAGGAACCTGGTGCGAAAGGTGTCCCACGTTGTCAGGCTTCGCTCTTGGTTCTCGAACTAGGTCCGAGCGGCGTCTTCCAAAGCGAAATAAACATGCCGAAGCTTGTCTTCGATGCTCCAGGCATTGAAAATGGCGACTCGGTCGTAGGCTTCGAGCCAGCCTTCCGGGTCTTCGAACGACGATCCGCGGAAGCTTGGCGGCTCCTTGGGCGTCCGGAGAAGGATCGGTGCGGGCGGCACAGCGTCTGTCATCATCGTTGTGGTCGAGGCCAGGGTTTTTGGTTGCCGGGTCTTTTCAGGTAGACGCCCGTGCTCTGGCGGTAGACCTTTTTGCCTGCGGCTTGCTCGCTGCTCGGCCTTGGCGTCGACGTCTTCTTTGCGACTCGGGCTTGGTTCACCGCTTGACGGGGGCGTCCGGAACATGGACGAACAGCACCTCCACCAGATGTCACGGGGTCCTGACGTCGACGAAGACAGCAGTCGGCACGTCCGAGATGAAACTGTTTATTTAGCCGAACTTGTGGCCGGGAAACTGAAAGTCAAAACTACAGCAATACACTGATAGCGGCGAACAGAGCGTCGACCGTCGATCAACTGACAAGCGATGAAGCGCGTCGGCATTTATGCATGTGCCGTAGAATATTCCAGGGTTATCGCTTGTTGTCGCGCAATCTCTTGAACAACCTCGAGTGTTCGCGTCTTGCACGCATTCTTAACAAAATGATCTACAATCATCGCCAAGCTTCTCGAACAATGAGGCGCGGTTTGCGCTGAGCGTTGCTGACAGTTTTTTTTTGTGGGCGAAAACCGAATACAGCAAAAGTAATAATAAGAAACGCACGTGGCAATATCACCTTCTGCTTTTCAGATAACGTTTTCATGGTGCTCACGCTGAACAGGAGCGACAGCATAGCAAGTCACAAGTCTGATGCCTCCAGCCGTCACCACTTTTTGATTTATTCTTAATCATAAGGAATAAAGATTTAAACATGATGCCGATTTCTGCAGTTTATTTTGCACCATATGACCCTATGCACATCAGTCACACATTTTATTTGGTTATACTCATACACGCATGTAAATAAGGAATACCTAAACTTCTTAATTGGAAATCACAGACTACCTTTTCGCGATTTCTATATTACTTTGCTGCGAAAGGTGTGTTGTTTTGACGAGTTTTAATAAAATAATGCTAAAATTGAGCTATTCTTTTTTGTCAGTCGCTGGGTAGTACAGCAAGTATTATTGGACTTGCTTAAAATGAATACTTCACTATTTTCAACAGCAGTCGCGTAAAAGTAGAGCAAGGGTCAAATGAGTAGCTCAAAATAGTTGTGGGGTCACTTCACGCTTCGGTGTGGGTCACTTAACCCCCGTAGGAGTGTTACCGGCAAGAGTCGTCTGACTCCCTATAAGTGGTAAAGTCATCCTTCGGATAATACCCATGTCACACGGGCGCGCAAAAAGTCTTTCACGTAAACGGTCTTTTACTATGTTGAAAGACTTTTTATGAAGAGGCGTTCCATCGCAGTCACACGGCACCGACGATCTCTTTTTAGAGGTTCCTTCCGAACGCGCTACCGAAAGAGTGGCGCTCGCTTTCAAAACAGAACCAGCGAAAAGAAAATTATGTACCTCTTCAAAAGATGTCCAAATTTATTGTATGGCACGTTTGTTGACATAAATGTAACAACTCCAGTTGAAAAAAAAAGGGTTCACACAGTAGTATTTAAGAAGCGTTTTCACAACTGGCGGCCTTCATATAAGGAAGGAAGATACAAGCGGAAAGACAGGGAGGTTAGCCAGTTCTTAGACCGGCTGGCTACCCTGTGCTGGGGGAAGGGGTAAGGGGGATAAAAAGATGATAGAAGAGAGATGTTAGAAAAAAGGAGAGCCAGAAAAGGAAAAAGAAAAAAAAAAAGATGGGGAAAAAAAGGAAAAGAGAATATGTCACTTCTTAGAGTCTGTCTCTAAGACCAGTTGTCCGCAAGAAGCGCAATAATGCTTTTAAAGCCTTCTGTGCTGACGATGGACTCGCCCAGGGTCCCAAAACCCTTTGTTCCGACAAAGGGCGATTATCAAGTTTATCTAGCGCATTGGAAAGTTCTTGTCTTGGCGCACTGAAACGGGGACACTCACACAGAAGATGGGAGATCGTTTCTTCGCAGCTGCAGTAATTGCATGTGGAGTTGTTGGCCATTCCAATCAGACAGGAGTAGGCATTCGTGAAGGCCACGCCAAGCCACAGGCGGCACAGAAGCGTCTCCTCAGCTCGCGATATTCCTGACGGAAGACGGAGCTGGAGATTGGGATCCAAGCTGTGTAGACGAGCGTTATATATTATTGTGGCAACAGTGGGCGTCTGTTTTCCTTGTTAGCGCTCTTGTCTGCCTCGCCATGCATGACCGTACGGAGGAAAAAGTGACAATTGCAAGTCTTGTACCGCACCATCTCTCCCTGGAAAACGTGGCAGACGCGGCGACGGGATGATTGCACATCGGCGTTCCCCTTTCCGCGCTCACCCGCGTCCATGCTCGCGTCTATGCGGGCGGCCATAACCCCGACCCGTTCGCCCTGTTTACGAGAGTACACGAATAAAGTTCAAATGGTTTTCTTACGCTGCTTAGGACAAATGAAATTTATTTTTATGGTGAGCCCAAGTGACACCGTAATAAAGCTGGCCACTTCATAAATGCTGGCGCCCACTGGTTTCGAGGCTACTCCTTTACCGCCGTGAAAGAGTTCGTCGAAAGCCGTTTCCAGAAAAGACCGCTTCTGAAAAGGAGATCGTTCTCTGTCGTGTGTCAGCGCGCGGAACTCTTTTTCGGAAAAAAGTCTTCTTACTTAAAAGACTCTTTAGTGTCTGTGTGACACGGGTATAAGAGTCCTGCCACTCTTCCTTGAGGGTCAGGGAACTCTCCTAGAGCGCGCCAGCACTGATCCACCAAGAGAGTCACCGTGACTCTCTAAAGAGCGTCCTATACGTTGCAAGTCAGACCTCTCCGAAAGAGTCACGTATACGCTTCTTTTTCTTAGAGTGCGCTCATGCATATGAAACGATTTTACCCACAACATTCATGCCCCACTTTGTGCATTTATGTACTATGTATTCTTACCTCTGATTGTGTTTGTATTCCGATGTGTATGTCTAAGGAGGCAAAAAAAAAGAAAAAAAAAAGCTCTCGTAGTGTGGTGATCATCATGTGCGATTCACACGCACAAGGGCCCTGGTTTGATCCCAGGCGAGAGCATCACCTTGTTTTACATTTATTTTCTTACAAAAAAGATATTCGAAGAAAAGCTTGAATAAAAGGCCGCCTGCGGCGTTCCGCTCTCGTAGTGTAGTGGTCATCACGTGCGCTTCACACGCGCAAGGTCCCTGGTTCGATCCCAGGCGAGAGCATCACCTTGTTTTAAATTTATTTTTATTGCGAAATAGATATTCGATGAAAAGGCTTAATAATAGCCCCGTGTTGTGTTCCGCTCTCGTAGTGTAGTGGTCATCACGTGCGCTTCACACGCGCAAGGTCCCTGGTTCGATCCCAGGCGAGAGCATCACCTTGTTTTAAATTTATTTTTTTTTGCGATAGAGATATTCGATGAAAAGGCTGAATAATAGTCCCCGTGTCGTGTTCCGCTCTCGTAGTGTAGTGGTCATCACGTGCGCTTCACACGCGCAAGGTCCCTGGTTCGATCCCAGGCGAGAGCATCAAAAGAGATATTCGATGAAAATGCTGAATAATAGTCCCCGTGTCGTGTTCCGCTCTCGTAGTGTAGTGGTCATCACGTGCGCTTCACACGCGCAAGGTCCCTGGTTCGATCCCAGGCGAGAGCATCACCTTGTTTTACATTTATTTTTATTGCAAAAGAGATATTCGATGAAAAGGCTGAATAATAGTCCCCGTGTCGTGTTCCGCTTTCGTATTGTAGTGGTCATCACGTGCGCTTTACACGCGCAAGGTCCCTGGTTCGATCCCAGGCGAGAGAATCACCTTGTGTGACATTTACTTTTTTTTTTTTTTGCAAAAGAGATATTCGATGAAAAGGCTGAATAATAGTCCCCGTGTCGTGTTCCGCTGTCGTAGTGTAGTGATTACACTTCCGGCCGCGATAGCGAGCGGACGCATTTGGAATGGGCTCTGTCGGAGCGGTATGAGCGGCCGTTTCTGGCCGCGGAAACAGGGTGTCTGCTGCCTCGGATAACGAGTATCGCGTTGTTTTGCCTAGTCTGCCATCAGGAAGTTTAGTTTTGAATACGGTTTTCATGCATGGGGATGTGAGGGCCCGGCCCTATCGTGTAGAAGACTTCAGGGATACGCTGAGTGATTTGAAATTGCTCCCCGAGGTTTCGTCCTTGGGGGCGTATCAAATGAATCACGTATGGGCAGTCACGTTGAAGTGTGCGGAAGGCGCGAAGAGGCTGCTCGAAAAAGCCGACGTGAAAGTGAAGGGCCAGCGTTGCGTCCTCATTTACCCGTCGAAGAAGGAACTGCGGTTGAAGTTGCACTGGCTCCTGCCTACCGTTCCCGACGACGACGTACGGGCGGCCTTGCTGAACTACGGAAGAGTGACGGATGTAGTCAAGGAACGCTGGAAGGTCAGCGGCGTGTCTGACAAGGCCTCAACGACACGTACCATGACAATGAACCTGAAGGCAGGAGTCAAGCCAGAGGATATACCCCATCAGATAAGGATTGCTGGTGAGCTTGCCCTTGTGGTAGTGCCGGGAAGGGCACCACTATGTCTTCGCTGTCAGTGCACCGGGCACATTCGCCGGGACTGTAAGGTGCCGCGCTGCACACTGTGTCGTCGCTTTGGCAACACCGAGACGGAATGCGTGCGTACCTACGCCAGTGTCGCGGGGCCCGTGGGGAGTGACGAAAACTCGGAGCTGCTAATGGATGAAGCCGATTCGGAAGCAGCAGCGAGTGCTGAGACAGAAAGCGCTACGACGGACAGTGCACCGGCTGAACAAATCTCTGGCGAGAAAGTTCGAGCTGGGCCGGCGAACTTCAAAGACGAAGGCGCACTACCGGTTACAGATGAAGCCTCAGAAGCAGCACTGGTCAGGGATGAGAAGAGCAAAGCGCCAGCGGCGGGTGGCAAGAAGGAAGCGGAGGAGGCAATGGACATTTCTCAGGAAGGCGCCGCGACTAATAAGCGACCACACGAAGCGTCGAGGGAGAGGGTTCTTCTACGGACCTGATCAGCGCCGGAGAGCCACCACCAAAAGCAGCCCCCCAGCGTCGGGCAACGTTGCGGCCAAGGCCGACCATCCCACAAGACCGGAGGCTGACGGCGTCGACACCATCGACGCCGCCACCACCGCCACCGGTTACATAGTAGTAAGCTTAGGAAGCCCCGTTCTAGGTATATCGGGCCCCACGGTAATCTGTCGTCAAGGGTAAGCCCCATACTCTGGGTCTCTATTATACCAGATTATTGCAAAGGCACTGCCTGATAAACCCTTGCGCTTCGCCACAATCAATGTTAGAGGGCTTGCAGCTAGGAGAAGGCAATTGCAGTTTTATAGACTGACGATGGAACAAGATTTAGATATCATTGCCGTACAAGAAACGAAAATTGAAGGTGACGTCGAGACCAAGAATAGGTGCTTCCTACGCGGCTGTTAGTCACGCCGTTGGGAGATCCGCGGAGTGTGTCCTTTTTGTGCGCCAACACCCAGGCCTTGAAGTGAAGGCTGTGAGGTCATCCTCGGAAGGACGCATGGTCGTCTGTGACATTGTTTTTGGTTCAGTAGACTGGCGAGTGATATGCCTTTATGCTCCTAATGCACTCGATGAAAGAAGACAGTTCTTCGAGAGTATCAGAAACTATTGTAATATTGAAGGGAATCTGGTGCTTATGGGAGCCTTCAATTGTGTACTGGCAGCACGCGATAAATCGAGTGGTACAGCGTATAGAGACGCTAGCACGGCTGATCTTCGCAAAATAATTGATGAATATGGGCTCGAGGACGTGGCGGAATGCTTGGATAGCGGCCGAAATGTGCGCTTCACGCATTTTCAGGCATCCAGCCACGCCCGACTTGACTGAGTGTACGTTCCGGGCGAATTGATAACGCTTGCGCAAGAGTACCGAGTGCAGTCTGTTTCATTTAGTGACCACTGCCTAGTCTCGTTTGATATTAAAAGCAAAGCGGAAAGTGGAAATAAGTTCGCATGGGAATTATGGAAGCTCAATGCGAAGATTTTAGACGATGAGGTTTTCTGCGAAAAAGTATTAGCCTCGCTTGAAGAGAATAAGAAACGAGCAGACAGAACAGTAGGCGAACAATGGGAAATTTTCAAACAAAAAATGAAAGTGAAGGCACTGGAACGATCCAGCGCTATAAAGCACGAGAACAATAAATATGAGGAAGACCTGCGGAAAAGCTAGCAAATGATTACATATGAAGAAAGCCTAGCTCCTGGGACGTTCAGGGACGATATCTGTGCGCTCAAGCAGAAGCTTGAGCAGACGGATATGGAACGCTATCGCGGGGGGGCGTTGATCCGAGCTAGAGTAGATGCAATGATAACAGGTGAGGCACCAACTAAAAGAGCCCTCGCGAAAGAAAGGAAGTGGGCCCGCAGGAACGTAATTTACGAAGTTGAACAAGACGGTGTTATCTTGAATGAACAGACAGACATCGAACACGTGTTCACGATGTACTACAAACAGTTGTTTGCCTGTAGCCCGATTAATGCGGAAAGTTTCAAGACAGAATTCATGCCTTCAATGCCAAACATTGATAACAGTTCAAAAGAGACTTTAGAGCGCCCGATTACGGCCGAGGAAATAGAGGTGGCTATTGATGACTTGAAGCCAGGGAAATCTCCTGGGCCCGATGGGCTAGGAGCTGATTTTTACAAGGCGTTCAAGTACGAAGTAGCCCCTATACTAGCTAATGTTTTAGAAGATATATGTGAACGTAAGCGATTACCGCCTTCATTCCTGTCCACGCACACAGTTCTGATCCCAAAAACAGACGATCGTGACACGTTAAGGCAGGTAACGGCATATCGCCCTATCAGCTCCGCTAATGTCGACTACAAGGTATACATGAAAGTTTTGGCGAAAAGACTAGAAGCGGTTATTAAGGATATAGTTGGGCCGCACCAGACTTGCGGTATAAAGGACCGGTCCATTTTCACTAACATTCACACGGCGAGAAGCATACTGGAGTGCTGTGACGTATTATGTAAACAAGTCGCAATGCTCCAGCTCGACTTAGAGAAAGCGTTCGATCGCGTACCGCACGAAATACTGTTTGCGATTCTGGAATATATAAACGTGGGATCCGTTATCACGAAGGGAGTCGCAATGGCGTACAAGGGTTGCACGACGAGGCTAATAATCAACAAGTCCGTGGGAGAGCTTATCGAAGTGCAGCGGTCGGTGCGACAGGGTTGCCCCCTCTCACCGCTACTTTTCGCTTTATATATCGAGCCCTTGTGCCTCAGTGTAATAAGAGCTAGCTGTATAAATGGCTTTCCTATACAGCAAGTTGAGGTAAAACTACTCGCATACGCGGATGACATAGCAGTGTTTTGCGGGGACCACGCCAGTGTCACGAATACCGTGGAAATTGTGAAGCGTTTTTGCGCTACTAGCGGCAGCGCTGTTAACTGGGGCAAGAGCCTCGGAATCTGGCATGGAGCTTGGCAAGTGACACCCAACACGTTTGCCAACATGCAATGGGTTTCCACACCCACGAGATACTTAGGCGTCCCTTTAGAGTTTTATCGCGACAGTGAACCCTACTGGCAAAACCAAGTTTTGGAAATGCGCGCAAGGGCGGAGAAGACAAAAGGGTCAGAATTGTCTATGTTTGCCCGCAGCACTGTGTGCGATGTCTTTTTTGTTATCGGCAATGAACGGGCCGATCAAGCTGCCCGTTCCGCCCATACTGAAAACAACTCTTAATACCGCTCTCCAGAACTGACGCTGCACGGAAGCTCCGCGTGCTTGCTCGCCAACTCACCACGTCGCAGTGGAACAAGCCACACTTCCAGCACGCAGGACTATATGCCCTAGACCCAACTCTCAGCCTTCGTATTCCCCCAGGACTTCGTCGAGGTGACGCTACCCTTCTGTGCAGGTTATGGTTGGGTGTCGCATTTACCTGTGCGTACGCGTTCCGCATAGGAATGGCCGACACCGCAGCTTGTGACCACTGCGGAAGTGATGAAACAATTAAGCACATTCTGTGCGACTGTCCACAGTACTGTTCGCAGAGACAGTCGCTTTGCAACGCGCTTGACAAATTGGACGACCGAACTCTTTCGGAAGAAAGAATCCTGCGTCACCGACAGGACTTTACGTCTCAGAAGAAGGCTGTGCAGGCGCTAATGCGCTTTCTGCGTTCAACCGGGCTATCAGAACGGCTGTGATAGGACGTCCTGCATGTGTGTGCATGTGGGCATGTTTTGTTTTGTTTTTATTTTATCTCCCTCTCTCTCTGCCCTCTTTCCGACCCCTATATCCCCACCCCTGCGCAGGGTAGCAAACCGGTCGCTCGCACCAGGTTAACCTCCCTGCCTCTTTCTTTTCATCTATTTCTCTCTCTCTCTTGTTACGAAATTGTGGTATGTGCTAAGCGTTTTGCACTGCTCTCGCACTAACGTACGGAAGTTTCACAGAATTCTGGCTGTTTTTGTTTGGGGGTCGGTGTGGGAGAGGACAAGCCGTACCAACCTGTTCCGACGTATACGTGATGGGAGGCCTCAGCCTGTCGCATTTATTCCTGAGGCAAGTAGTGAACCGCTTCTGTTTCCTACGTGATGTGAAGGACCCTTTTTTACGTACTCTACTACAGCTCAGACTAAGTAAACTTGTGCCTGATTTTGTTGTATCCACCGAATTTATAGCAGGAGGGGTTTTCGGTTTCCTGAAGGAAGTTGTGGCGGCTTATAAATTCTTGCGAGCTCGATTTTCTTGTGAATATTTGTCGGAAGTGAAACGAAGGAAGTTGTACAAGGACGTCGTCGATGTACTTCTTCCTGTGCCTCTGTATCGCGCCATGTATAGTGCCAATCCAGGAAGCGATGTTCTGAAGCGTGTAAAACGAATGTATGTTGCTCCAGGAGCCAAGTCCTTTTTCTTCAGGTTGCACACCGGGACACTAGAGGTTAAAACATGGATAAAGGAAAAGGGAATGTATGTACCTTGGGGTGTGCACTGCTTTATATGTAGAAAGCCTGAGACCATTGAGCACGTATTTTTAGAATGCTGGGAAGGCGTGTTCTTTTGGGACATACTGCAAAGAACGCTGAAAAGGATTTTCCCTAAACCCGCGAGGAATCCGTTTCCTATCTGTGGAAAATGAAGACGGCGTCCCATTTGATGCAGTTATGCTCATGGGATTGCACTGCATAGGGAAGGCCTGCATGGCCGCAGGTCATGTCGATGTAGATGCAAGGTCGGCACAGGAGTATTTCCGTGAATCAGTGGGCAGGTTCCTGGAAGCACACAAATCTTTGGATCCGGTACCTGAATGGGTATCGAGGATCGAGCCGCTCATGTATATGAAACGATTTTAGCCACCACATGTCAGCCATAGTTTGGCTGATCGTTTTATCCATGCCTACTTTACGCACTTATGTAACATGTATTCTTACGTTTGACCTCTGACTGCGTTTGTGTTCCCGTGTGTATGTCAAAGCAGGCAATAAAAAAAGAAAAAAAAGCTCTCGTAGTGTAGTGGTCATCACGTGCGCTTCACACGCACAAGGTCCCTGGTTCGATCCCAGGCGAGAGCATCACCTTGTTTGACATTTATTTTTTTTTGCGAAAGAGATATTCGATGAAAAGGCTGAATAATAGTCCCCGTGTCGTGTTCCGCTCTCGTAGTGTAGTGGTCATCACGTGCGCTTTACACGCGCAAGGTCCCTGGTTCGATCCCAGGCGAGAGCATCACCTTGTTTTATATTTATTTTTTTTGCGAAAGAGATATTCGATGAAAAGGATGAATAATAGTCCCCGTGTCGTGTTCCGCTCTCGTAGTGTAGTGGTCATCACGTGCGATTTACACGCGCATGGTCCCTGGTTCGATCCCAAGCGAGAGCATCACGTTGTTTGACATTTATTTTTTTTTTTTTTGCGAGAGAGATATCCGATGAAAAGGCTGAATAATAGTCCCCGTGTCGTGTTCCGCTCTCGTAGTGTAGTGGTCATCACGTGCGCTTTACACGCGCAAGGTCCCTGGTTTGATACCAGGCGAGAGCATCACCTTGTTTGACATTTATTTTTTTGTGTAAAAGAGATATTCGATGAAAAGGCAGAATAATAGTCCCCGCGCCGTGTTCCGCTCTCGTGGTGTAGTGGTCATCACGTGCGCTTTACATGCGCAAGGTCGCTGGTTCGATCCCAGGCGAGAGCATCACCTTGTTTGACATTTTTTTTTTTTGCGAAAAGATATTCGATGAAAAGGCTGAATAATAGTCCCCGTGTCGTGTTCCGCTCTCGTAGTGTAGTGGTCATCACGATCGCTTTACACGCGCAAGGTCCCTGGTTCGATCTCAGGCGAGAGCATCACCTTGTTTGACGTTTATTTTTTTGCGAAAGAGATATTCGATGAAAAGGATGAATAATAGTCGCCGTGTCGTGTTCCGCTCTCGCAGTGTAGTGGAGTTTCCACTTCCGGCCACCGTAGTGAACGGACGCGGAATGTTTTGCTCCTCGAAAGGGGCGGTTTCAGCGGCCCAGCCGGGTCGCGGCATCAGGTTTAATGATACGAAGACGACACAGGACTACCAGCTTATATTGCCCCAGTTGCCTACAGACTTGACCGTAACCACCATTGCCTTTTTGCACACTGACGTGAAAGCGAGGCCATATCGAGTCGAGCATTTCCGCGATTCTTTAGACCGTTTGCAGTTAATGCCGGAAGTGGTGGCTCTAGGAGCCTATCAAATGAATCACGTGTGGGCGATTACCTTCAAGGACGAGAGTGCCAAAAAGAAGATATTATCGACCGCAGCATTCACCGTCAAGGATCACAGGTGTGTTGTGATAGATCCCAGCAATCAAGACGTCAGGATGAAGCTGTACTGGCTTTTGCACACCACACCAGACGAGGACGTAAGAAGCGCCCTGGCGCCTTACGGTACCGTAAGCGAAATTTCGCGGGAGAAATGGCGTGTGCAAGGCTGCGCTGACAAAGGATCTCACACGCGTCTGGTGTCCCTTCGCTTTAAGGCAGGATACACTGTGGAATACCCGCCGCATCAGCTTCGCGTCGGGGAGGACCACGCACTCGTGCACGTTCCTGGCAGACCACCGCTCTGCCTCCGGTGCCGCGGCACCGGACACATAAGGCGCGAGTGCCGAGTACCACGCTGTGGGCTCTGTCGTCGCTATGGCCACGACGAGACCCAGTGCGTGCGTAGCTACGCCAATGTGACAGGGTCTGGAAGAAACGACGCCGTTGACGAGCACCTCATGGACCAGGCTGACGCGGAAGCGACCGTGTCGGGAGGTGGAGACTCAGCGAAACCTGATAGCGAGCCACAGACGGAACCTTCTGAAAAGAACGTGGGCCGTAAAGACGACGACGCGGCCGCACCAGCCTATGACACGAAGGAAATTGCAGACGCTGACACAGACACCAACAAGACAAGTACCACTGCGAGCAACTAACAAAGAAGAAAGCCATCAGGAAAGCACTGACGTGGATTGCGACCAAAAGACGGTCGTAAAGAGACCGCGTGAACAAACCGAGGAAGGCGGCACACCAGACGGAGGCTGCGCAGAAGAACCACTCCTGAAAACGCCGGTCTTCAGGAGACTTCCAATGAAATTCAAACCCAAGGTGCCGCTAGACAAGAGGACGGCACCGCCAGCAGACCCGCCTTAGCGGGGATGCTGACTGCAGACTTCGCGACAGCGCCTGGGACGGACGGGTAGCACAGTGAACTCTGAAAATGAGTGCTGCTAGAGGAGACGCTTGGTCTTCGCCTGAAAAGACGAGACCACCTGACGTGGAGAGTCCGCTGGCCGCAAGTCTGCTTCCTGACATGATGGGCCCTTCAAACGGTGTGAGTTTTGACCCCCTGCAGTCGGAATTAAAGAATTCTGCTGTGGCTCTGAAAGTAGCCACCTTAAATATTCGCGGATTAACTTCTCAAAAACGACAAGCGCAGTTAAGACGAATACTGACTGATAATGACATTTATATTCTAGCGGTGCAAGAATCAAAAATTGACAGCGAAGAACAAACTGAACGGCTGGCGAATAATTACAAAACAAACTATAACATATGTGTGTGCCATGCCAATGGCAGGTCTGGGGGGTGTCTGTTATTTTTAAAACAGTCTATCGGTATTAGTGAGGAAAAAGTCGTTACTTCCGATAATGGGCGACTTGTACTTTGCGACTTTCCTTCTTGTAAAAAAAAATGGCGAATAATTTGTGTGTACGCGCCTAATATAGCTTGTGAAAGAAAATGTTTTTTTGACTACGTCGACACTTTTCTAAGATGCGATCGTGTTGTGTTGCTCGGTGATTTTAACTCTGTGTGCATGCCCGAAGACAGTGTGAAAAATGTTCCAGTACGCGACAAAAGTGCATTACAGCTTGCTGCAATAACTGATGAATATGGCTTGGTAGATGTAGGGTATGTATTCCGTGGCAGTCATGTGCAGTTTACACATTACCAGCAGCAAAGTCACGCCAGACTGGATAGAATGTATATATCTGGATGTATTGTACCTTTGTGCACAAACTATGCCGTGAAAAACCTTAGTTTCACTAATCACTCTCTCGTAACGATCGAAATTGGCAAGAAAAGAAAAACTACGAAGTTTATCTGGGATTTATGGAAGTTGAATGAAAAACTCTTGGAGGACGAGATGTTTCTGAAAGTAGTAAGCAAGAAAGCTGAAGATGCACTTCGTAATGGAAGCACAAGTTACATAAGCGTCTGGGAGCAAATTAAAAATGAAGTTAAAATGTACGCAATTGAGAGGTCAAATGTCATAAGATACAAGGAAAAGCAAAAAGAAAAAGAGCTGCAGAGCGCACTGGAATATCTACTGAATGCAGATACCACTATTCCCGGATTGTTTAACAAAGAAATAAAGGAACTTAAAAGACAGATTGAATGCATTACGGAAGAACGATATAAAGGGGCAGTAATAAGGGCACGTGCTGAACGTTTCACATTGGGCGAAGTGCCCACAAAACGAGTGCTTGCGGAAGAAAAACGATATGCAACAAAAAAAGAGATTAAAGAAATACGCTACGACGGTGAGCTTTCTTCGGAGCAGCAAGATATCGAAAAAGCTTTCCTTGAAACGTACCGAAGACGGTTGGACGGTAAAACGGAAGTGAAAGACGAATTCATAGAAGCATTTTTGTCACTTATGCCGAAATTGGAAGATGACGTCAGAGATGCGTTGGAAACGCCCATAAAGATAGAAGAAGTTGGGCAAGCAATCGATGACCTTAGTAAGGCAAGTCACCAGGACCTGATGGCATAGGGGCAGGGTTTTATAAAACTTTCAAAAGTGAAACTACGGTAATGCTTTATCACGTTATTACTGAAGCATATGAAGTTAAGCAACTGCCCCTGTCCTTTAGGGCGAGTCACGTCATACTCATACCAAAAACTGAAGACGCAGAAAAGTTGGAGTGTGTGGAAAAACTATAGGCCCATAAGTCTTACGAATGTAGACTATAAAATTTACATGAAAGTTCTGGCAAAGAGACTACAATCAGTAGTTACGAGTATTGTTGGTGCACACCAGACGTGCGGTATAAAAGGACGAACCATTTTTAACAATATTCACACGGCGAGAACCATTTTAGAATGTTGCGATGCAACTAATGGCCACATAGCGATGATACAACTAGACTTGCAGAAAGCCTTCGACAAAGTGAGTCATGAAATATTATTTGCGCTATTGGATCACACTAATGTTGGTGGAGTAATACGAGATGGTGTGAGAATGGCATATCAGAACTGCTGTGCTAAACTCGTGATTAACAAAAAACTTAGAGCTAGCATAGCTGTGACATCTAGTGTGCGGCAAGGATGCCCTTGTTCCGCTCTGTTGTTTGCCATTTAATTAGAACCATTTTGTTTAAAATTGATGAGCAACACGAAAATAACAGGATACCAGTTCTTGACACATGAGATAAAAGCTTTAGCGTACGCAGATGATATCGCGATATTTTGTGAAAATAAGAACAGCATACAGGAGGCGATAAGAGAAGCAAGAACATTTTGTGCCTATACTGGAAGCGCTATCAGCTGGCAAAAGTGTTTGGGTTTTTGGCATGGTGAATGGAATTACAAACCAGAGTACTTTGAAGGGATCACATTCACCACCACGCCGTCCAAGTATCTTGGAGTGCCTTTAAAATATTATCAAGAAACTACTGAACAATGGGCTGATGAAACTGAAAACATTCGGGCAAAGGCAACCAAGTGGGGAGGATGTGACCTTTCGATCTTTAAGCGCGCAAGAGTGTGCAACGTGTTCCTTGTAGCAAAAGTTTTTTACATGCTACAGGTATTATGTATGTCTGGAATATGTGTACAAAGGTTGCATAGAATATTTGCAGTGTTTATTTGGAAGTCTACTTGGGAACGAACTGGCCGCATTAATCTTTTTCACAAGCTTAAGAAAGAGGGAGTGGGATTGTCGCATTTGTTCCTCAAGCAGGTTATTCTAAGATTTTTTTTTTACTTAAGGGTCAAAATGATGGATTCTTGCGAGCGGTGATGCAAGTGAGACTACGTGATAAGCTACCACAGTACATTGTATCATCGTATTCTCCAACGCAGGTAGCGGTGAGAGGTTTTTTAAAAGAAGTTGTTTATGCCTTTCAGTTCCTCCAAGTGCACTTTTCGTTAGAGTATTTGTCATCAGTAACCAAAAAACAACTGTATAAGGATTTAGTGGATATCATGTGCCCAGTGCCTGTATACCGCAATAGGTATGTATTAGGATCTGAGAAAGATGTGTTTAAACGTATTAACAGAATGCCTGTAAGAGCGTCAACTAATTTTTTTTCTTTTTGTTACACACTGGCACGCTCCCCGTTAAACCATGGCTAAAAGATAAGGGAATCTATCTACCATGGGGTGTAAATTCCTTGATATGCAATAAGCCGGAAACAATCGAACACATTTTCTTAGATTGCTTTGATTCTGTGTTCATGTGGGACATCATCCACAGAACTTTAAAAATAGATTTTCCACTTACGCCATTCGGAATACGCTTTTTGCCTTGGGAACAAGCAGGGGATGTGCCATGTGATATGATAATGCTAGTAACCATGCACAGTGTCTGGAAAACCAGAATGGATATCAGGCATGAAAATGAAGCGCCAAAAGCCGCCAAGGTATACCTTCATGAATACTTGTTGTACATTAGGGATGTGTTACATGAACTTCCTGAGCCCCTGACTGGCTACCCATGATAGAAAAACTGCTCACAGTGAAATATTATTAAATTAGTTACACGGGACAAGATGTCAGTCCCGTTTTTAAAATGTATATTTGAACATGTTGTGAAGTGTTGAATTCAAAGATAAGAATTCCTATGTAAAGTGTGTCTTGACAAAAGCAGGAAATAAAGAAAATAAAACACTCGTAGTGTAGTCACGTGCGCTTTACACGCGCAAGGTCCCTGGTTCGATCCCAGGCGAGAGCATCTCCTTGTTTGACGTTCATTTTTTTTTTTTTTGCGAAAGAGATATTGGATGAAAAGGCTGAATAATAGTCCCCGTGTCGTGTTCCGCTCTCGTAGTGTAGTGGTCATCACGTGCGCTTTACACGCGCAAGGTCCCTGGTTCGATCCCAGGCGAGAGCATCACCTCGTTTGACATTTATTTTTTTTTTTTGCGAAAGAGATATTCGATGAAAAGGCTGAATAATAGTCCCGTGTCCTGTTCCGCTCTCGTAGTGTAGTGGTCATCACGTGCGCTGCACACGCGCAAGGTCCCTGGTTCGATCCCAGGCGAGAGCATCACCTTGTTTGACATTTATTTTTTTTTGCGAAAGAGATATTCGATGAAAAGGCTGAATAATAGTCCCCGTGTCGTGTTCCGCTCTCGTAGTGTGGAGATTCTGCTTCCGGCAGCCGTGCTGAACGGATCGCAGGATCATGGGCTCCAGCGGAGCGGCGACAGCGGCCAATCTTAGCCGCGGAAACAGGAACGGGGATAACGAATACCAGTTTATTTTGCCGCAATTGCCAAAAGGACGACTTGTTATCAACACCGTGTTTTTACACGGTGATGTACGAGCGAGGCCATACAAGGTCGAAGATTTCAGGGACGCATTGACGCCAACGGGCCTGCTGCCGGATGTGGTAAGCCTCGGTGCGTACCAGGTTAACCACTTGTGGGCGGTGACATTTAATGATGCCGCTCCCACGAAACACCTGCTCGCCTTGAAGGAGCTGCAGGTGAAGGGGCGGCGCTGCGTCGTCGTCGACCCACAGGACCAGCAGGTGCGGCTGCGAATTCACTGGCTGCTTCACGGGGTGAGCGACGAAGAAGTACGGACGGCGCTGTCGGCTTTCGGCAAGGTCGTGGAGGTGAGCCGTGAGCGGTGGCGTGTCCCGGGCATGGCCGACAAGTGTTCGACCACAAGAACAGCCCTCCTGAAGCTGAAAAGCGGCGTCAAGGTCGAAGACCTTCCGCACCAGATCAGGATCGATGGAGAACTGGCCTTGCTGGTTGTGCCTGGTCGGCCGATGCAATGCTTGCGCTGCCAAGGCACAGGGCACGTCCGCCGAGAGTGCAAGGTCCCCCGTTGCTCACGCTGCAAACGCTTCGGACACGTCGAGGCCGATTGCGTTCGAACGTACGCCAGTGCAATGGGGCCAGCGAAAAACGAGGCGATGGCTGAGCACGTCATGGACGCGGCCGAGGCAGAGGACGCCGCCAAAGGGGTCGGAAGCCCAGTGGTCCCTGTGACTACTGGAGGGGCGGCGCCGGCAGACACACCCAAGGTTCCGGAGACTCTCCAGCATTCGACTACACCGGCCAGCGCCCCGTCAGAGGTCGAGCCTGAGCGGGTCGAGACGGACGTGGTTCCAGTGGGGACAGCCGACACAACGGAGGGTCAGGGAGAGACGGCGGCGGACAGCGAGGACGAGATGTGCGTGACCAGCGCCACGCTAAAGCGTCCACTCGACGACTCGGGAGAGCTGGACGGGGCGTCGTCCACCAACAGCCAGGAGCCGCCTGCGAAGGCGCCGCAAGGGAGGCGGCTTAGTCTCAAACCTAAGCCGAAAGTCCCCACCGACAGGAGACTGGCCGACAAGGCAAAGGAAAACAGCGCCGGGAAGCAGGATGGTCCTGGAGTCGGCTAGCCGAGGGCTGGTCGTGAAAGGTAAGCACCATGCTCCGGGCCTACTCCTTTAGCGAATAAGTCACCATGGCATTGACTCCGCCATTCAGCATAGCTACGCTTAACGTCAGAGGGTTGGCGGCTAGGCGTAGGCAAAGTCAGCTCTTGCGGTTGATCACAGACCAAGACATAGACGTCCTAGCCGTCCAGGAAACCAAGGTAGACGGAGAGGAGGAGACCGGGAGCATGGTGCGCCGTTTCACTGACCGACATTACGCGGTCGTAAGCCACGCGATAGGAACGTCCGCGGGTTGTATTCTTTTTGTGAAGAAATTGCAAAACCTTCTTGTGCAAAGTGTTTTTTCATGCCAGTCGGGCAGAATTGTTTATTGTGACTTTGTTTATGGTGCCACTGAATTCAGAGTAATATGTGTGTACGCACCGAATAGTGTAGAAGAGCGTGCTCAGTTTTTTTCTAACCTGTTTCAGTGGACAAAGTGTGATAAGAGGGTGGTTTTGTTAGGGGATTTCAACTGTGTTTTAAGTGCTCGCGATAGAGTCAATAGCACTGGCGTTCGTGACAAAAGCAGTGACGTGCTAGGCAAATTAATAAACGAAAATGACTTGGATGACGTGTATGAATGTGTCGCAGCAAATCGCGAAGTGATGTACACGCTATTTCAAGGCAAAAGCCATGCGCGTTTAGACCGCATATACCTATCCCTTGATATTTTGCCTATGTGTCACGATTTTTCGGTTGAGCCAGTGTCGTTTTCAGATCACTGTTTGGTTGTGTGTCGCATAGGCATGAAGAAACAGCGTAAGGCTTTCAACTGGAATTTATGGAAACTGAACGCATTGTTATTAAAAGATGAACCATTTTTAGATTCAGTGCACGAGACCATGAATGAAGTGCTTATGGAAAAAACTGAAACAGTAGCAGAGAAATGGGAGTGTTTAAAGCAGAAGGTGAAAATGAAAGCGCTAGACAGATCGAGCACGCTAAAATTCGAAGCGCAAATAAAAGAAAGAAGTCTGAAGAAAACACTGCAGCAGCTGATAGCCCTAGAAAGTCGGGAGCCTGGGACTTGTAAAGACGAGGTGCGCAGTGTCAAGGCAAAATTAGAACTGCATGACAGAGAGCGTTATCAAGGCGCCTGGGTTCGCGCTCGAGCAAAGGATCTTGTCGCGGGGGAGACGCCCACTAAAAGGGCGCTTGGTCTCGAAAAAGCGCAAGGACGGCGAAACCACATCGATAATGTCTATTGCAACGGGACTCTCGCTAGCGACAATGAAACCATCGAACGGGCTTTTTTGCGTATTACCAGTCACTTTTTGCAGTTCGAAAAGCGAATGTACATGGTTTTAAAGAAGAGTTTCTTAAGCGCATGCCGCGGCTTAGTGACGACACAAAAAAGCTTTTAGAAGGCAAAATAACGGAAGACGAAGTGGAACGCGCGATTGGTCATCTGAACCCCGGAAAGTCACCGGGACCCGATGGCCTAACCGCTGCGTGGTATAAGACGTTTAGAACAGAACTGTCCCCGGGGTTAGCTGAGCTGTTCAATGAGGCGTACGAACGGAAAACTCTGCCGCCCTCCTTCAGCAAAGCGCATACGATATTAATTCCTAAAACGGACGAAGGGGAAAAACTTAAACTGGTGACATCGTATAGGCCCATATCGCTGACCAATGTTGACTACAAGATTTTTATGAAGGTTCTGGCAGCGCGACTTCAAGGTGTCATTAAAGAAATTGTTGGAGAGCACCAAACTTGTGGAATCAAAGGCAGAACTATTAGCTGAAACATTCACAAGATGCGGTGTGTGCTAGAGTGTTGTGACGAGGATTTACTTGGCGTTGCTGTGCTCCAGATAGACCTGGAGAAAGCTTTTGATTGTGTTGCGCATGATATTTTGTTTGTGATCTTAGATCATATTAATGTTGGTTCCATCATCAAGGAGGGAGTGGCCTTGGCGTACCAGAACTGCACAACACGTTTAATTGTTAACAAGTCTTTGGGGGCCCCCATTCACGTAATGCGTTCTGTGCGTCAAGGCTGCCCCCTCAGTCCACTTTTGTTTTGTATTTACATCGAAGCGATGTGCTTAGCCATAACTGAAAACGAAAAAATACGTGGCTTCAGCTTGGCGACAGTGGAAGTTAAGCTGCTGGCATATGCAGATGACATTGCGGTGTGTTGTACGAACAAAGAAAGTGTAGAGGAAACGATAAGTGTTGTGAAACATTTTTGTAGCGTCACAGGGAGCCGCGTAAACTGGGGGAAATCCCTTGGGCTTTGGCACGGAAGATGGCCTTCAAAGCCGGACCATTTTGCGAATGTGCACTGGACGGAAACACCGACAAGGTACCTCGGTGTTCCCCTGGAATGTTATAACGGCAGCGAGGAGTATTGGTCGCGTCAAACAAAAGAGACGAAGGAAAAAGCAGACAGGTGGAAAGGCATGAACCTGTCTGTTTTTGCTAGGGCTACTGTGTGCAACATGTTTTTTATCACTAAACTGTGGTATGTGATGCAGGTGCTACATTGTTCAAGGATCAACGTGCAAAGGCTGCACAGAGTGTTCGCAGTTTTTATATGGGGCTCGGAATGGGAAAGGTGCAGACGGACCAATTTGTTCAGGCGCGTGAAGGACGGGGGTCTTGGTTTGGCGCACCTATTTGTGAGACAATTAGTAAATAGATTTTTGGTTTTCCGTGACGTCAGGGATCCGTTTTTGCGTACGGCATGCCAGCTCAGGTTAGGCAGTGCCTTCCCCGCAGGGGCGTCTGCGCAAGCAGGCGTTTGGTGTGTAGCGACACCACGGACCCGAGCTAACGGGGGGTTTCGATCCCTCCCACGCCTCGCCGTGCGTGGCTTTGCCGTGTCCGGGGAAAAGGGGTTCCTGGGGGTTGAGCCGACGCCGGGTGATTGGACCTTTAAGGCCCCCCGGCAGAGGCAACACACCCCTTTGGCCCCGGCTTCACGTAGACGGCACCCCTGGGCTGACCCACCCAGGGGAAATCGGCAGTCGCCTTTTCCTATCTCTCTCTCTCTGCCCACCTCTTCGTCTTTCTCTCTTATTTTGATCTTTCCTGTCTACTCCTCTCTTCCTTTATTTCACTTTTCCTGGCGGCAAGGGTTAACCTTGTGTGGTTATCCAACCTAGGGTAAACCATATTTGGTTATAGTGGCCATGTACAGCTGACGTCCGCGTTTCCTTCCGTGTCTCGCTGCGTCCCCTCGTTGGGCTCGATGGTGGGCGGCTGGCATGGCTGCCGAACAACAACCTCTTCTCATGGGATCACCAAACCCTTTCTCCATTGATCGCCCCCCGAAAAGGTGGCGCACCGATGTAAGCCGAGATTCCCTCGTGGAAAAGAAAGAAAACTTCCCCAAATACCACGTCATTCACTGCGAAAGCACCGAAAAGAAAGCCACCAACATCTCACCGTTCTTGGTATCCAGATGCCTAACTGACGCCATTGGCAGTGGTTACAAAGCCACCAAAATGGCAAGCGGGGATCTATTAATCGAAGTTAAGGACAGACCACAGTGCCAGAAACTCAACAACCTAGTAGTGTTTGGGGATTGGCCCATATCCGTTACACCGCATCGAACCATGAACACAGTGAAAGGTGTAGTCTCAGACGACGACCTCGTGGATCTCACAGAAGAAGAACTGCTTGATGGGTGGAAAAATGAAAATGTTTTACATGTGCAGCGTATCAAAATCAGGCGCAACGACAAGGAACTTCCTACCAGACATCTAATTCTCACATTTGGCTCGAGTACACTCCCGGAAACAGTCGCGACAGGCTATCTAAAACTACGTGTGAGAGCATATATCCCAAATCCCCGGCGCTGTTTTAAGTGCCAGAGATTTGGCCACGCGTCCCAAAGCTGCCGAGGGCAGCTCACTTGCGCAAAGTGCGCCACTACAGGACACTCAACCGATGACTGCAAGACTGAATCGGAGGCCCATTGTGCGAACTGCGATGGCGCCCACCCCGCATACTCCAGAACATGCGCAGCGTGGAAGAGAGAAAAAGAAGTCCTCACAATCAAGGTGACAGAGAATATAAGCTTCCGGGAAGCGCGACAACGTGTCTCACGAGCTTTTCCTCACAAACCATCATTTGCCGATGTAGTGCAACAGGGGGCAGCACTACAACGGCCACAGGCAGTCGCCCATGCCACGCACAGTGTGCTGGGGCGACGGCCACCCGCCCCCGCGGTAGGAGTAGCCAAGGCTGCCCCGCCTGTCCCCGTGGTGGCAGCAGTCACGACTGCTCCACCTACCAAGCCACTGATCCAGGCGACTCCAGGGTCGTCGGGTCAAACGACCACGCCTCGCCAGGCGAGGTCGGAAAAACGAACAACCAGCTCGCACACGCGGGCGTCCAGTGTCTCAAACGAGGCAATGGACACAACTCCGGTACCCCTGGTACCGAAAGAACGGCGTAGCTCCTTGGAGCGCGCAAAGAAAACGAAAAAGCCGATAACGGGGCCCGAGGACGGTCCTGTTACTTGAGCTCGAACTTGCCACTGAAACCACAGCCACTTCTTTTCGTACACACAGCACCACTTTGCTTCCAATATGGAAACCCAAATTATACAATGGAACATCAGAGGACTGCTGAGAAACCTCGACGATATCCAAGAAATTTTACACAAACATACACCAAAAGTGCTGTGTGTACAAGAAACACACTTAAAATCCAAATACACTAACTTTCTACGCAGTTACATTATTTTCCGAAAGGACCGGGATGATGCCATCGCGTCATCCGGTGGTGTAGCAGTGATCGTTAATCAAGGAGTAGCGTGCACACACTTACCACTCCAAACGTCCCTTGAGGCAGTGGCTGTTCGAGTGGTTCTTCTGAACAAACTCGTCACCATTTGCTCTCTTTATATACCTCCGCATCACCCACTGAATAAACATGAATTCCAGTCCTTAATGGATGAACTTCCGGAACCGTATCTGGTCCTTGGGGACTTTAATGCACATAGTGGTCTATGGGGTGACTCTCGGTGCGATGCTCGAGGTCGTCTAATTGAACAGTTCCTCTTCTCTTCCGGCGCATGTCTCTTGAATCAAAAAGAGCCAACATATTATAGCCTTGCCAACAATACGTACTCGTCTATAGACCTCAGCATCACATCTCCATCACTTGTACCTCTACTGAAATGGAAAGTCGTTAATAACCCTTATGGAAGCGACCACTTTCCAATAGTTCTGAGCACACCGATAGCGAATGAATGTCCTCCACAGGTTCCCAAATGGCAAATCGACAAAGCAGATTGGGAACAGTTTCGTAAAATGGCTCTCTTAAGTTGGACCGACATGTGTGCTTTAAGCGTGGATGAAGCTGTAGAATACTTTACTGCTTTTTTGATTGATGTAGCAAATAAGTGCATCCCACAAACATCTGGACTGCCCGGGAAAAGACGTGTGCCGTGGTGGAACACTGAGTGTAGAAATGCGCGCAAAAAGCAAAATAAAGCATGGAGGCTGCTTCGGGAATCTCCCACAGCCGAGAATCTGGACAGTTTTAAGAATATAAAGTCCCAAGGCAGGAGAACGCGCCGACAGGCAAGAAGGGAAAGTTGGCAGAAGTTTTTATCGGGCATTAATTCATATACACAGGAGGCCAAAGTCTGGAACATGGTTAGCAGGGTAGCAGGCAGACAAGCACATTCACTTCCTCTAGTAAACACACAAGGCGACAGCTTGGAAGACCAGGCGAACTTCCTAGGTTCACACTTCGAACAGGTGTCGAGCTCGTCGCACTATAGTGAAGCTTTCCAAAGATACAAAACAAGAATCGAAAAACAGAAACTAGAGCGCAAGTCTACAAAACACGAAGCATACAATGAACCTTTCTGCATTGCTGAGCTACAAGCATCGCTTAACTGCTGCAATAATTCCGCTCCAGGCTCCGACCGTGTTGTATACGAAATGCTGAAACACCTGCCATCTGAAACACAAAAAACCCTCCTTTCCCTGTATAATGCTGTTTGGTTTTCCGGCGAGATCCCCTCGGCCTGGAAGGAAGCCATTATTATTCCAATTCTAAAACAGGGCAAGGACCCATCCTCCGTTACGAGCTACAGGCCCATTGCACTAACAAGCTGCCTGTGTAAACTTTTTGAAAAGATGATAAACCGCCGACTTATACATTTCCTCGAAGCAAACAAATCACTTGACCCATACCAGTGCGGTTTTCGAGAGGGTAGATCAACCTCTGACCACCTTATCCGTATCGAGGCACAAATTCGCGACGCTTTTGCCCACAAGCAATTCTTTCTTTCGGTGTTCCTCGATGTGGAAAAGGCTTACGACACCACATGGCGCTTTGGCATACTGCGAGACCTCTCACACTTAGGTGTCCGAGGAAAGATGCTGACCATGATCGAAAGCTATTTGTCCAATCGCACGTTCCGTGTTCGAGTGGGTAATGTCTTGTCCAGAATATTTGTCCAGGAAACTGGAGTGCCTCAAGGTGGTGTCCTGAGTTGCACACTTTTTATTATAAAAATGAATTCGCTACGTCTGTACATTCCACGGAACATGTTTTATTGCATATATGTGGACGACGTGCAGATCGGTTATAAATCGTGCAACCTTTCAATGTGTGAGCGGCAGGTCCAGCTGGGCTTGAACAAGGTCTCTAAATGGGCAGACGAGAATGGGTTTACGCTGAATGCACAAAAAAAGCACTTGCGTCCTATTCTCCAGGAAAAGAGGCTTTCATCCCGATCCAGACGTTGACCTACATGGTCAGCGTCTGTTGGTAAAAACAGAGCACAAGTTCCTAGGGCTAATTCTAGACACAAAACTTACGTTCATACCGCACATTAAGTACATAAAAAACAAGTGCATTAAAACTATGAATATTCTAAAAGTGTTGTCACGCACTATGTGGGGTAGTGACAGGAAGTGCCTGATGAACCTTTATAAAAGCCTTGTACGCACGCGCCTAGATTACGGGGCGATAATCTATCACTCTGCGACACCAAGTGCCTTGAAGATGCTTGACCCAGTCCACCATTTGGGCATTCGTCTTTCTACGGGTGCTTTTCGCACCAGCCCCGTAGAAAGCCTTTACGTTGAATCGAATGAGTGGTCGTTACACCTCCAGAGATCTTACCTATCTTTTGTATATTTCCTCAAGGTGAACGCAAACAATGAACACCCCTCACACACTGCAATTATTGATTTGTCCAGTTCTGAACTTTTTCACAACCGACCTTCGATGAGACAGCCCTACTCACTTCGTGTGAGGGGCCTAGCTGTAGAAACGGGTGTGCCACTTCTCGAACACTGTCTAATGGCTCCCGCTCCACATCTCCCGCCGTGGCAGTGGCAGCATATAGATTGTGATGTTTCTTTCCTGGAAGTAACTAAGCACGCGCCACTTGCACATATTCGTACACACTTCTTCGAACTCCAGCACAAATACACTTGTCCAGAATTCTTTACAGACGCCTCAAAGTCCGATACTTCTGTATCTTACGCAGCCGTTGGTCCATCTTTTTCCGATTCCGGCATTCTGCACCCAAATTCAAGTATCTTCACAGCGGAAGCTTACGCCATACTTGCGGCCGTTAAACACATACAACAATTAAAACTACAAAAGGCAGTGATATATACGGATTCCCTAAGCGTGGTAAAAGCTTTAAAAACTCTGAAAAAACACCAAAACCCTGTCCTTGTGTCGCTATACTCTCTTTTATGCACGATCTACTCTCACAAACAACATGTCGTAGTGTGCTGGGTGCCAGGGCACCGCGAGATACAAGGAAATGTGCTGGCGGACCAGCTAGCTGCATCCGCCCACGAAAATAGTCAAAATATATCCATGAATATCCCTGCACTAGACCTAAAACCTTTCCTCAAAAGAAAGCTCAGGGCCTTTTGGCAAAGCACATGGGACAAGCATACACAAAATAAGCTACACGTTATCAAACCACACCTTGGTAGTTGGCCGCCAACATCAAAGTCACGCCACACAGAAGTTACACTTACCAGGCTAAGAACAGGACACACATACAGTACACATTCATATCTTTTGTCCGGCGACGATCCACCTTTGTGTGAGAGATGTGGTGAAGCACTCACCGTGCTTCACATTTTAATCCATTGTAATGAACTGGACATGCTTAGAAAAAAGTACTTTTTACTTCCCTACCGACAACAATTACCACTTCACCCGTCAATGTTTATCGGTAGGGAACCGGTTTTTAAACACCAGTCACTCTTAGCGTTTCTAAACGAAGTCCATAGCTTTCACATCACACACCCAGGCAGTCCGTAGCGCGACCTCTGAAAAGAGGTCGTTGCTACGGCCCAGGCAGCACGCCGCCATTGGACCGATCTCGGCCCAACGTCGGCAAATGACGGCAGCAATATTGGCCCCACGTCGGCAAATCACGCTCGCGCTACTTTCACCCGCATCGGCCCGACGTCGGCTAGCCGCCTTTGGGTCGATGCGGGCTTGCCGGCTTCGGGCCGACGTGGGCTAGCCAGCGTCGGTCCGAGACGGGCCTGCCGCTATTCAGCCGATGATGGCAAGCCGTCAATGGGCCTATGTATGCTAGCCGATGCTGGCGCGGTGTCGGCCCCGCCGACGTCGGGTAGCCGCCGGCGTGACCGTTTACACCCGTTATTATGTTTTAGCAGTGGTGGCTTACCGTGCGTTAGGTACGGTAGTACTGTACCGTCGTGGTCGGCACGTAGCTAGTTTATATGGAGACACCGGCGGTAGCTGCTCGATGCGCAAAGTAACTTGATCAGGCAGGCTGATACATGTGTTATAAAGTAAAATGGCTGCGTGCCGACCAGGGCAGTTCGGTATTACTGTGGTTTCTGTACTGTAAGGAGAATCGAAAGGTGGGCCAGTTGGTAATTCATTTTCTTCGTTCAGCGAACTGGGAGCGCGGAACGTGAGCGCTCGTCTTATGTGGTTCCTCGCTTCGTCCTTTGTGTTTTTTCCGCGCTCCCAGTTCGCTGAACGAAGAAAATACTGTACTGTAAGTCAGCAGCGCTAAAATAGACTATTAGCGGCCCAACGACATTCATCGACTGCCATTGGTGCCATATTCGAAAAATGCTTCCTAATTAGAACGACTGCTCCACTGATGCCTTAGTGTGCGATTAAGACCCACAATTCTGTCGAACCGTGCAAGGCCGAGAACGAAAGTCAATATTGTCTCAAACAAAACGAAATTGATGAAAGGCCTGCTGCACCAACTACGCATGCGTCTGAGAAATTAAGGAACAACACATTTGCAAGGTGATAAACACAAATTTATTCACAGATATGAACACACGCCAGCAGTTCCGGCATAATTAGACCATAAAGGAATATCTAAACATCTATAGATACCGTAGCCAACATCTAAAACAACCTCACAGCCACCGTATTCCTCAAAAAAAGCAGGACAATCCTAATCGAGAATGGGATCAGGCGCAAAGTCATAGGCGTGAGCAGGGTTCCCTTTCAGGGGGGGGGGTTCATCGCGGCGCCCCCCCCCCCCCCTCTCTATTAAGTCAATGTGTTTGGCAGACCTTGCGCCTACCTCTAGGTGACTACGGGGGCCGGCCGCCCCCCCTGACCCACTGTGCGCACGCCTATGCGAAGAGTTACAGTTTCTTCAACGTTATGCGCAAAGAACTAGAACGGGCAAAATTAGGAATAAGGATTAACGAAGTATATCTTAGCTACTTGCGTTTTGCGGACGATATCGCGCTTTTCAGTAACGACGGTGCCGAATCACGAAAAAAATTCTGGAGATGTAAACGAAGGCAGCATTAAAGTAGGATTAAAGACGGACCCGAAGAAAAGAAAGATAATGTTAGGCGGCTTGCCGAAAAAGCGAGATTAAGAGTGGCAACTAGACTAGAGGATTGTGTATACGCGTGAGCTAATTACGAGCAGAGGAGCACCCCCCCCCCCCCACACGTTTATTAAGTTCACCAAGGAACGGTAGGCATTCGTAACACACGACTGGCAATTAAATTAGCGTTATCTTTTAAGCGGGAATTGCAATTTTTTCAGTGATATCTTAAGGGCCAAAAAGATGGATAAACTGCTGCACGCGACGCGAGAAACATTGCGAGCGGTACCACAAGATCCCATGAACTCTACATCTAAACAAGATAGACAAGCACGCATTCTTAATCTAAAGGTAAGATTGTAACAGAAAGGAATGGTGGATAAAAACCACTCACGTGTGCCCGTTGCATCGCTAAAAACACGAGCGAATAAAAAAAATGCAAGCGCACCATATCAGAATGCACAAAACACGATCGCCAATAGAGAATACGCGATAAGAAGAGAACAAAAATCTGATGACACGTAACAGCAGCGAACACGCGGCCTTATATGAGGTGAGCATGGAAGCATGGGGCCACTGGTTTCTCGCTGCGGTGATCACTGCCGAAAACAATGCCGGAATCCTGCCGCGTATCCGTCTCGTGCACGATTTTGACTTTCCACCACACATGTCCACACACCGCACTTCTTGGAGTATTCTGCTGGTCGGAGTGAAAAAAACCTGCTCCCGCAGCTACGATTGTCCCGCCGTCTGGACGGCTATCCTACCCTGCCTGGTCAAGCGAGTTTCGCGACAATGACGCTGAACGAGGGGAAGGGAGGGAGGGGGGGTAGAGGTTGAAGAGACGAAAAAAAAAGCGAATTTTCCCTTCTTGACAGCACGGCTCAGCCTACCACAATGGTGTGCGATGCCCCCATCATGTCTATGGGCATGCCGTTTGAGAAAGGCGTTCGTCGAATTTTCAATGCATCACTTGTTGCCACATGTCGCTGCATGAAAACTTTCCGTACACCACGTTGGAGCCGCATTTTTCATCGTATTTCACGTGCCATAATAATAATTTTATGCGACTGTTTCTGAAAGCACGCCGGAAGCAATCGCTGAGCGAGATTTTTACTTGAAAAAGATATGTATGTCGCAAAATGGACGGCAAAGAAGTGCAAATGCGAACTGTAAAACACGTCGCAAACACGTGTTTGTCAGTTCGTTAAAGATGGTCAGCGGGCTAATTGATTTGTAAACATTCAAACGACAAAACGTGTTTTCACTTCGCCCGGTCTTTTTCGCACCATACCTATTTTCTCAAGTAATGAACCAACTAGCTCAGCAACACGCCTTGCTGAGCTTTTACTATTTTAATAAAATAAAATTATGTGACATCACTGAAGCAAATGCGCTTGTTACGCTTCACCCAAACACGCGCGTGAGTAAATATGTGTAAACACAGAGATCGGAAACTGTCCGTGTAGTATATGAGCGCTGGCGGCACACACTCAGCGGCTGAAAGGATATAGCGCAATAAATATGATGGCGGGCTCGATTTATGCACAGAATTAGTATTCACATAAAACTTCTTCCGCTAAAAGCACTCGTGCGAGAATGTTTCGGTGAATTTTGATGCTGGATACATTAGCGAAGTCGGCCGACCAGTGACAAAAACATTTACGAAACAGAAGTACTTCGATTTTGGCCCATGAAGTTATGGTATGTGTTATAACGTTTCAACATTTTTGATAGCGTTGAACAACTGGTCAACGAAGTGGCCATCTAATTTCAGTCAGTTATTCTTCTAAAGACCACCTTTTTTTGGTAGAAAAGTGACTGTGCTAGTGATAGTTGTTAGTCATTGTCATAGCAGAAACGAATAAGAGAATGCAAGCTATTCAGTCGGAGATACTTCGCGCCCCGAGTCGTACGTGCGGCATTAGCACAGTTCAATATCTGAACTTTGTTATTTGTGCTAGTACAGCAATCCATGTAGCGGCATTCTGCAGCTTAAGCTACAAATATTCAAGCGCCTAATGCTTGATGCCTAACGCCTAATTACGATTGTATCCTAGGCGGGCGAGCTGCCGGGATTCTTCGGCGGGCTAAAGGTAGAGCGCAACGTCCAGGTTATTCTCGTCACTGACGGCCGGCAACACGGCGTCCAGCGTCGTTGAGGGGCTTCCGTGAACTAGTTTGAACGGCGTCATATGTGCGCCATTTCTTACACTGCCGTGTTAACCTCAGGTTATGTGCGGAAGATATTATGGCGTCCCATGTCATGTGTTCGACGTACAGTACATTGCCAGCATGTCGGCGAGGGCTTCATTTACCCTCTCGGTGAGGCCATTCGCCTGCGGGTGATGTCCGTCGGTGACTTGTGTGGCTCTATTTCAAGATGGTTTGCGTTAGCTCTGCCGTAAAAGCCGCACCTCTGTCGGTGACGAGGACTTTTGGAGCGCCGCGACTAAGGAGGACGTTCTCAACAGGGCATGTATAACTGTCTGAAGGGAGACAAAGTTCCAACATCGTCGATAAGCCATCGGCTCCGCCGATGTCAGCTGAAGCACGGCAGAGTGACGGCATGCTCGGACCAATGTTGCCGGTGAAAACCATCGGCTCGGCCGATGTCGGCGAAAGTACGGCAAAACGGCGGCTAACTCGGCCCAATGTTGCCGGTGAAAGCCATCGGCTAAGCCGATATCGGCGGAAGAACAGCAAAACGCCGGCAACCTCGGCCCAGTGTTGCCGGTGAAAGAAATCGGCTAAGCCGATATCGGCGGGAACACGGCAGAAGGCCGGATAACTCGGCCCAACGTTGCCGGCGAAAGACCAACATCGGCTGAAAGGCGGCAAAATCGGTCCACTTTTGCCGGCAGAAGTCAACGGCTCCGCCGATATCGGCGCCAGGCTGGCAATGCTGGCCCGAGGTGGGGCCGCGCACAGCCGCCGTAATACCAATATCGGCCCGACGTTGTGTGCTGCCTGGGGGGAGATACATTAGAGAAGCACCTGCCTCCCCGCCTTTGGCCTCAAAGGCCTTGAGGAGGTATTCGTGCTGACACCATATCCTAGTTCTTTATCATGACGACCATTTGTCATTCATTCTCTATGCGCATGTTTCACGTCACTCCCATGATTTTATTACCGATATGTTTTACCCGCCTTTAGCGTGAGGAATTTTAGGCCCCTATACAGCCACTTAACACAACCATTGTTCACTTTCGCTATCTGGTCGTGGCGCTCTTTGGCCATCACATGGCCCTTGCGCCAATAAACATTATATATCATCATCATCATAGGCAGTGCCTTACCAGATCTTGTTGTTACTACGGATAGCCGGCCCGTGACGTTGCGTGGCTATCTCAAGGAAGTGGTAGACAGTGTACGTTTTTTATCTGTTCGTTTTTCGTTGGATTATCTAGCAAGTGTTAGAAGAAAAGAATTGTACAAAGATGTATGTGCTATGGTTTTGCCAGTACCATTGTACAGGGCCATATACAGTGGAAGACCGGCACAAAATGTACTGAAGCGGGTGAGAAACATGCAGGTACCTACAGGGGTGAAAACATTTTTCTTCAAGTTACACACAGGAACGCTATCAGTAAAGACTTTCACAGAGGAACGGGGCTTTTTTACACCATGGGGGTCACACTGCTTGATATGTAAGAAACCAGAAACAATAGACCATGTTTTTTTTGCATTGTTGGGAAGGGGTACATTTTTGGGACATTTTGCAGAGGACAATAAAGAAGGTTTTTCCACTAGATCCACACGGGATAAGGTATCTCGCAGTAACGAATGATGAGGGGATCCCATTTGATGTAGTGATGTTGACCGGTCTCCACTGTATATGGCGTGCGCGAATGGCCGGATACCACTTCGACCCGGATGCAAAGCCAGCAGTGATTTATTTCAGGCAAAGCATGTCTCCATTCATTGAGTGTAGTAAAATACAGGATATCGAGCCAGAATCGTTGTCAAGGTTTGAACCTCTGGCAACCCTTAAGTATTTTTAAGAGGACAACATCAGTCCAAATGGGACTGATGGCAATGCTTGTTCCTTTTCCTTTGTATTTTATTATGTGAGTGTGCAATGACTGCCCTGTACAATGTCCAAGCCAGGCAATAATAAAAAAAAAAAATCCGCTCTCGTAGTGTAGTGGTCATCACGTGCGCTTCACACGCGCAATGTCCCTGGTTCGATCGCAGGCGAGAGCATCACCTTGTTTGACATTTTTTTTTTGCGAAAGAGATATTCGATTAAAAGGCTGAATAATAGTCCCCGTGTCGTGTTCCGCTCTCGTAGTGTAGTGGTCATCACGGGATTCCACTTCCGGCCGCGATAGCGAGCGGACGCATTTGGAATGGGCTCTGTCGGAGCGATATCAGCGGCCGTTTCTTGCCGCGGAAACAGGGCGTCTGCTCCCTCGGATAACGAGTATCGCGTTGTTTTGCCTAGTCTGCCATCAGGAAGTTTAGTTTTGAATACGGTTTTCATGCATGGGGATGTGAGGGCCCGGCCCTATTGTGTAGAAGACTTCAGGGATACGCTGAGTGATTTGAAATTGCTCCCCGAGGTTTCGTCCTTGGGGGCGTATCAAATGAATCACGTATGGGTAGTCACGTTCAAGTGTGCGGAAGGCGCGAAGAGGCTGCTCGAAAAAGCCGACGTGAAAGTGAAGGGCAAGCGATGCGTCCTCATTGACCCGCCGAAGAAGGAACTGCGGTTGAAGTTGCACTGGCTCCTGCCTACCGTTCCCGATGACGACGTACTGGCGGCCTTGCTGAACTACGGAAGAGTGACGGATATAGTCAAGGAACGCTGGAAGGTCAGCGGCGTGTCTGACTAGGCATCAACGACACGTACCGTGACAATGAACCTGAAGGCAGGAGTCAAGCCAGAGGATATACCCCATCAGATAAGGATTGCTGGTGAGCTTGCCCTTGTGGTAGTGCCGGGAAGGGCACCACTATGTCTTCGCTGTCAGTGCACCGGGCACATTCGCCGGGACTGTAACGTGCCGCGCTGCACGCTGTGTCGTCGCTTTGGCCACACCGAGACAGAATGCGTGCGTACCTACGCCAGTGTCGCGGGGCCCGTGGGGAGTGACGACATCTCGGAGCTTCTAATGGATGAAGCCGATTCGGAAGCAGCAGCGAGTGCTGAGACAGAAAGCGCTACGACGGACAGTGCACCGGCTGAACAAATCTCAGGCGAGAAAGTTCGAGCGGGGCCGGCGAACTTCAAAGGCGAAGGCGCACTACCGCTTACAGATGAAGCCTCAGAAGCAGCACTGGTCAGGGATGAGAAGAGCAAAGCGCCAGTGGCGGGTGGCAAGAAGGAAGTGGAGGAGGCAATGGACATTTCTAAGGAAGGCGCCGCGACTAATAAGCGACCACACGAAGGCGTCGAGGGAGAGGGTTCTTCTACGGACCTGATCAGCGCCATCCCGCAGGGGCGTCTGCGCAAGCAGGCGTTTGGTGTGTAGCGACACCACGGACCCGAGCTAACGGGGGGGTTTCGACCCCCTCCCACGCCTAGCCGTGCGTGGCTTTGCCGTGTCCGGGGAAAAGGGGATCCTGGGGGTTGAGCCGACGCCGGGTGACTGGACCTTTAAGGCCCCCCGACAGAGGCAACATACCCCTTTGGCCCCGGCTTCACGTAGACGGCACCCTTGGGCTGACCCACCCAAGGGAAATCGGCAGTCGCCTTTTCCTGTCTCTCTCCCTCCACATCTTCGTCTTTCTCATTTTTAATCTTTCCTGTCTACTCATCTCTTCTGTTTACTTCCACTTTTCTCGGCGGCAAGGGTTAACCTGGTGTACATGTCCAACCTTGGATATATATATTAGGTTATAGTAACGGCGTACTACTGGCGTTGTGCAGACCTGTTTACATGCTCTGCCACGTCCCCTTGTTGGGCTCCGTGGTGGGCGGTAGGTGTCGTTGCCGAAAAAACACATTTTCCCATGGGATCACCAAACCCTTTCTGTTTTGATCGCCGCCCTAAAAGAGGGGCGCACCGATGCAAACGCATTCTCTCTCTTAAAAAAACAAGACCCGTTCCCCAAGTACCATGTTATCAATTGCGAGAATCCAGACAAGAAAGCCCGCAACATCTCACCGTTCCTTGTGTCCAGGTGTCTCATAGAGACCATCGGAAGTGGCTACAAGGCCACCAAGATGGCCAGTGGGGACATTCTGCTAGAGGTTAAAGACAAGACACAGTTTCTGAAATTGGCAAACCTTGTATCATTTGGGGACAAGCCCATAACTGTCACTTCACCGAACGATGAACACCGTCAAGGGTGTCGTGTCAGATGACGACCTAATGGATCTATCAGACGAGGAACTCCTAACTGGATGGAAAGATCAGAACGTCGTACAGGTGCAGCACATAAGAATCCGACGTGAAAACAAAGAGCTACCAACCCGGCACATCATCCTAACCTTCGCCTCAAGCACTCTACCAGATGAAATTGAGACCGGCTACCTGAAACTACGCGTGAGACCGTACATTCCAAACCCGCGACGCTGCTTCAAGTGTAAACGGTTCGGACATGCTTCGCAGAGTTGCCGAGGGCAGCTAACCTGTGCAAAATGCGGCACGACGGGACACTCTACCGATGATGATTGCAAGGCCGAGGTACATTGCGCCAACTGCGACGGTGACCATCCAGCATATTCCAGGTCCTGCGCTGCGTGGAAAAAAGAAAAAGAAATTCTAACAATCAAAGTCACACACAACATCAGTTTCCGTGAAGCAAGACGGCGTGTCTCGCCGCACATTGCCGCGAAAACATCTTTCGCCGAAGTGGTGCAACGGGGGGTAGCACCACAACGGCATGAGGCGGTTGCCGAAGCCACGCGTAGCGTGCCGAGGCTACCGCCATCAGCCCCCACGGTGGGAGCAACCAAGGCTGCCCTGCCTTCCTTTAACATGGCCATGCCAGAGGCTTCTTCCAACCATGGCACCTCGGAGGTCAAGGAGCTCCCTTCGACCTCCAGGTTGGTCGGGCCAAAGGCTTTGTCTTTGAAGGCGAAGCCAACACTGCGCGCACACCGCTCGCTGGAACGCTTGTCCAATGCCTCGCACGAGGCAATGGACACAACTCCAAGTGGAAAGGCGCAGGCAGCGCCAAAGGAGCGGCGAGAACCTCTCGACCGCTCCAAAAAAGACAGAACCCTAATTACAGGGCCTGACAAAGGCTCTGTAAAATAAGTCACTTTCACCTTTTGCGACACACAGCACACGTACACTTTCAACATGGACACAATATTACAATGGAACGTCAGAGGACTATTACACAACCTAGACGACATACAGGAGCTCCTTAGTAATTTGTGTCCAAAAGTGCTGTGTGTACAGGAGACGCACTTAAATCCCAGACACACAAACTTCCTCCGCCAGTATGTTGTTTTTCGGAAAGATCGCCAGGATGCTGTCGCATCTTCTGGCGGGGTAGCTATCATACTTGACAAAAGCGTAGCATGCCAGCACTTTCCACTCCGAACGGCACTGGAGGCAGTAGCCGTTCGAGCTATAATTGCAAACAAACTCATGACTATCTGCTCAATATACATACCCCCACAGTACCAGCTACACAAACACGAACTTCAATCTTTTATAGACGAGTTGCCGGAACCCTACTTTGTTCTAGGCGATTTTAATGCACACAGCAGCCTGTGGGGCGACCCTCGCACCGACGCGCGAGGCCGCCTCATTGAAAATTTTCTCTTTTCCACGGGCGCATGTCTACTTAACAAGAAAGAACACACGTTTTTTAGCCTTGCGAAAAAAACATATTCATCCATCGACCTTAGCATCATTTCCCCGTCTATTTTACTAGATTTTAACTGGGAAGTGGTTAAAAACCCTTTTGGGAGTGACCACTTCCCAATACTACTCAAAACACAAAGAGCAAATGATTATCCACCCCAGGCTCCTCAGTGGAATCTTGACAAAGCCGATTGGGAGAAGTTCCATAAGCTTACTAATATCTCGTGGGCGGACATGTGTTCTTTTAGTATTGACAGTGCTGTTGAGTATTTTACTGCTTTTATAATTAACGCTGCCGCTCAATGTATAGCGGAAATAGCCAGGGCCACAAGCAAACGTCGTGTCCCCTGGTGGAACGACGAGTGCCGTAAGGCTCGGAGGAAACAAAACAAGGCGTGGACGCTATTGCGTGACTCCCCCACAGCTGAAAATCTAGTAATGTTTAAGCAAGCAAAATCCCAAGGGAGGAGAACGCGTCGGCAGGCTAGGAGAGAAAGCTGGCAGAAGTTTCTATCGGGAATAAACTCATACACCGACGAAGGTAGAGCCTGGAACCGGGTTAAGAAAATAAGAGGGCAACATACATTTTCACTTCCTTTAGTAAACATACAGGGCGACACCCTGGAAGACCAAGCCAACTCTCTCGGTGCACATTTTGAAGATGTTTCCAGCTCGTCTCACTATTCGGAAACGTTTAAAAGGTACAAAGGAATAATTGAGAGACAAAAGCTTGAACGCAAATCCACAACAGACGAACCATATAACAGACCATTCTGCCTAGCAGAGCTGGAGGCGTCGCTCAATTGCTGCAACAATTCTGCGCCTGGCTCTGACCGAATAGTGTATGAGATGCTGAAACATTTGCCCCATGAGACACAGAAGACTCTCCTCAGTCTCTATAACACTATATGGTTTTCTGGCGAGATGCCCTCAGCTTGGAAGCAGGCCATCGTAATTCCCATCCTGAAACAGGGTAAGGACCCATCTCTTGTTACGAGTTACAGGCCTATAGCCCTAACCAGTTGTCTCTCTAAATTATTCGAAAAGATGATAAACAGGCGGCTGCTACATTTTCTAGAATCCAACATTTTTCTCGATCCATACCAGTGGGTATTTCGAGAGGGACGATCTACAGCTGGTCATTTAATACGTATCGAGGCAGCAATTCGCGATGCATTCCTCCATAAGCAATTCTTTCTCTCAGTATTCCTTGATATGGAAAAGGCTTACGATACAACATGGCGGTTTGGAATACTGAGAGACCTCTCACACTTAGGCATCCGAGGTAGAATGTTGAATATTATAGAGAGCTACCTGTCGAACCGCACATTTCGTGTCCGAGTGGGAAATGTTTTATCGGATCTGTTTGTCCAAGAAACTGGAGTACCACAGGGTGGGGTGCTTAGCTGCACTCTTTTTATTTTAAAAATGAACTATTTGCGTCTTTCCATGCCGCGCAACATGTTCTATTGCACGTATGTGGATGACATACAGATAGGTTTTAAGTCGTGCAACCTCGCAATCTGTAAGCGGCAGGTACAGCTCGGCCTAAACAAGGTGGCTAAATTGGCAGACGAGAACGGGTTCAGCCTCAATGCACAAAAAAGCACCTGCGTGCTCTTTTCTAGGAAAAGAGGCATACACCCCGATCCCGAACTTGATCTGCAGGGTCAGCGTTTACCAGTAAATGCAGAACATAAATTTTAGGCTTAATTCTCGATTCAAAATTAACCTTTGTGCCACATATAAAACATCTGAAAAACAAGTGCTTGAAAACAATGAACCTCTTAAAACTGCTGTCACGCACTACGTGGGGTAGTGACAAAAATGTCTGTTGAATCTGTACAGGAGTCTTGTACGCACGCGTCTCGACTACGGAGCCATAACGTATCGGTCGGCTTCACCAAGCGTCCTAAAGATGCTCGATCCTGTCCATCATTTAGGTATTCGCCTCTCTACAGGTGCCTTCAGGACGAGTCCTGTAGAAAGCCTGTATGTGGAATCTGACGAGTGGCCACTTCATTTGCAGAGGTCATACCTATCATTCATGTATTTTTTAAAAGTTAGTTCGAACAATGAACACCCCGCACACCCTACCTTAAATGATTTGTCCAGCTCCACCCTCTTTTATAACCGCCCCCGAGTGAGACAGCCCTACTCTCTGCGTGTGAGAGGCTTGGCAGAGGAAATGGGTGTTCCACTTCTTGAACACAACGTGATGCCTCCCGCAATAGAGCTCCCACCGTAGCAGTGGCAGACTATCGACTGTGACCTATCTTTTGTAGAGGTTACTAAACACGCCCCACTTGCACATATCCACACGTATTTTCTTGAATTACAGCACAAATATTCTTGCTCTGAATACTTTACAGATGCTTCAAAATCTCACACTGGTGTGTCTTATGCGGCGGTCGGCCCATCATTCTCCGATGCCGGCGTTCTGCACCCTAATACAAGTATTTTCACCGCAGAAGCCTATGCGATATATGCTGCCGTTAAACACGTTAAGCAATTACAATTACAAAATTCAGTCATATACACAGATTCATTAAGCGTCGTAAAGGCATTGAAAACCCTCAAGAAACACAAAAAACCCTGTCATCGTCTCGCTGTATTCACTGCTATGTACCGTTTACTCACTCAAACAGCATGTTGTAGTCTGCTGGGTTCCAGGACACCGTGAGATAGAAGGCAATGTTATGGCAGACAAACTGGCTGCATCCGTCGAAGAAAGCGCTGCCAATACATCTGTTGCAGTCCCTGCATTGGACCTTAAGCCCGCTCTAAAGAAATCATTAAGGGCACACTGGCAGCGCTTGTGGGATAGAGAAACCAAAAATAAATTGCATGTCATCAAGCCCTGTCTTGGTGCCTGGCCACCGGTGTCAAAGTCACGCTATACAGAAGTCACACTTTGTAGAATGAGAATAGGACACACACATGGTACACACGCACACCTTTTGTCCGGCGGTGACCCACCCATGTGTGAGAAATGCGACGCGCCACTCACTGTATTCCACATCCTCCTTCAACGCACCCATCTTGATGCCATCAGAGAAAAGCATTTTCCATCACACCGCCGACATCTCCCACTCCATCCCTCAATGTTCATAGGCAGCGAACCTGTTTTTAAATATGATTCACTCCTCGGTTTTCTCAAAGATGTACATAGTTTTAATGTTATATTTCCAGGCAGCCGCAGCACGGCTTCTCAACAGAGGCCGCTGCTGCGGTAGTTCTCTCAAAGAAAAGCACTTGCCTCCAGGCCTTTGGACACAAAGGACTTGATGAGGCACACGTGCTATTCACTCCGTACGTCATCGCCATAATTTCATTGTATATATATATATATAGATCTATTCACACATTTTCATGTCACTCCCATGATTTTAATAGATATATGTTTTTACCCGCCTTTAGGGCGTGGAATTTTAAGGCCCTTATACAGCCACTTACCATAATCATTGCTCACATCTTTTTGTCCCACGACCTGGCGCTCTTTGGCCATTAATTGGCCCTTGCGCCATAAAACATCACATATCATCATCATGATCAGCGCCGGAGAGCCACCACCAAAAGCAGCCCCCCAGCGTCGGGCAACGTTGCGGCCAAGGCCGACCATCCCACAAGACCGGAGGCTGACGGCGTAGACACCATCGACGCCGCCACCACCGCCACCGGTTACATAGCAGTAAGCTTAGGAAGCCCCGTTCTAGGTATCGGGCCCCACGGTAATCTGTCGTCAAGGGTAAGCCCCATACTCTGGGTCTCTATTATACTATATTATTGCAATGGCACTGCCTGATAAACCCTTGCGCTTCGCCACAATCAATGTTAGAGGGCTTGCAGCTAGGAGAAGGCAATTGCAGTTGTATAGACTGACGATGGAACAAGATTTAGTTATCATTGCCGTACAAGAAACGAAAATTGAAGGTGACGTCGAGACCAAGGGTATGGTGCTTCCTTTCACGTCAAGGTACTACGCGGCTGTTAGTCACGCCGTTGGGAGATCCGCGGGGTGTGTCCTTTTTGTGCGCCAACTCCCAGGCCTTGAAGTGAAGGCTGTGAGGTCAGACTCGGCAGGACGCATGGTCGTCTGTGACATTGTTTTTGGTTCAGTAGACTGGCGAGTGATATGCCTTTATGCTCCTAATGCACTCGATGAAAGAAGACAGTTCTTCGAGAGTATTAGAAACTATTGCAATATTGAAGGGAATCTGGTGCTTATGGGAGACTTTAATTGTGTACTGGCAGCACGCGATAAATCGAGTGGTACAGCATATAGAGACGCCAGCACGGCTGAGCTTGGCAAAATAATTGATGAATATGGGCTCGAGGACGTGGCGGAATGCTTGGATAGCGGCCGAAATGTGCGCTTCACGCATTTTCAAGCATCCAGCCACGCCCGGCTTGACTGAGTGTACGTTCCGGGCGAATTGCTAACGCTTGCGCAAGAGTACCGAGTGCAGTCTGTTTCATTTAGTGACCACTGCCTAGTCTCGTTTGATATTAAAAGCAAAGTGGAAAGTAGAAATAAGTTCGCATGGGAATTATGGAAGCTCAATGCGAAGATTTTAGACGATGGGGTTTTCTGCGAAAAAGTGTTAGCCTCGCTTGAAGAGAATAAGAACCGAGCAGACACAACAGTAGGCGAACAATGGGAAATTTTCAAACAAAAAATGAAAGTGAAGGCACTGGAACGATCCAGCGCTATAAAGCACGAGAAGAATAAATATGAGGCAGACCTGCGGAAAAGCTTGCAAATGCTTACATATTAAGAAAGCCTAGCTCCTGGGACGTTCAGGGACGATATCTGTGCGCTCAAGCAGAAGCTTGAGCAGACGGATATGGAACGCTATCGCGGGGGGGCGTTGATCCGAGCTAGAGTAGATGCAATGATAACAGGTGAGGCACCAACTAAAAGAGCCCTCGCGAAGGAAAGGAAGTGGGCCCGCAGGAACGTAATTTACGAAGTTGAACAAGGCGGTGTTATCTTGAATGAACAGACAGACATCGAACACGTGTTCACGATGTACTACAAACAGTTGTTTGCCTGTAGCCCAATTGATGCGGAAAGTTTCAAGACAGAATTCATGCCTTCAATGCCAAAGATTGATAACAGTTCAAACGAGACTTTAGAGCGCCCGATTACGGCCGAGGAAATAGCGGTGGCTATTGATGACTTGAAGCCGGGGAAATCTCCTGGGCCTGATGGGCTAGGAGCTGATTTTTACAAGGCGTTCAAGTACGAAGTAGCCCCTATACTAGCTAATGTTTTAGAAGATGCATGTGAACGTAAGCGATTACCGCCTTCATTCCTGTCCCCGCACACAGTTCTGATCCCCAAAACAGACGATCGTGACACGTTAAGGCAGGTAACGGCATATCGCCCTATCAGCTCCGCTAATGTCGACTACAAGGTATACATGAAAGTTTTGGCGAAAAGACTAGAAGCGGTTATTAAGGATATAGTTGGGCCTCACCAGACATGCGGTATAAAGGACCGGTCCATTTTCACTAACATTCACACGGCGAGAAGCATACTGGAGTGTTGTGACGTATTATGCAAACAAGTCGCAATGCTCCAGCTCGACTTAGAGAAAGCGTTCTATCGCGTACCGCACGAAATACTGTTTGCGATTCTGGAATATATAAACGTGGGATCCGTTATCACGGAGGGAGTCCCAATGGCGTACAGGGGTTGCACGACGAGGCTAATAGTCAACAAGTCCGTGGGAGAGCTTATCGAAGTGCAGCGGTCGGTGCGACAGGGTTGCCCCCTCTCACCGCTACTTTTCGCTTTATATATCGAGCCCTTGTGCCTCAGTGTAATAAGAGCTAGCTGTATAAATGGCTTTCCAATACAGCAATTTGAGGTAAAACTACTCGCATACGCGGATGACATAGCAGTGTTTTGCGGGGACCACGCCAGTGTCACGAATACCGTGGAAATTGTGAAGCTTTTTTGTGCTACTAGCGGCAGCGCTGTTAACTGGGGCAAGAGCCTCGGAATCTGGCATGGAGCTTGGCCAGTGACACCCAACACGTTTGCCAACATGCAATGGGTTTCCACACCCACGAGATACCTAGGCGTCCCTTTAGAGTTTTATCGCGACAGTGAAGCCTACTGGCAAAACCAAGTTTTGGAAATGCGCGCAAGGGCGGAGAAGACAAAAGGGTCAGAATTGTCTATGTTTACCCGCAGCACTGTGTGCAATGTCTTTTTTGTTATCGGCAATGAACGGGCCGATCAAGCTGCCCGTTCCGCCCATACTGAAAACAATCAACTCTTAATACCGCTCTCCAGAACTGACGCTGCACGGAAGCTCCGCGTGCTTGCTCGCCAACTCACCACGTCGCAGTGGAACAAGCCACACTTCCAGCACGCAGGACTATATGCCCTAGACCCAACTCTCAGCCTTCGTATTCCCCCAGGACTTCGTCGAGGTGACGCTACCCTTCTGTGCAGGTTATGGTTGGGTGTCGCATTTACCTGTGCGTACGCGTTCCGCATAGGAATGGCCGATACCGTAGCTTATGACCACTGTGGAAGTGATGAAACAATTAAGCATATTCTGTGCGACTGTCCACAGTACTGTTCGCAGAGACAGTCGCTTTGCAACGCGCTTGACAAATTGGACGACCGAACTCTTTCGGAAGAAAGAATCCTGCGCCACCGACAGGACTTTACGTCTCAGAAGAAGGCTGTGCACGCGCTAATGCGCTTTCTGCGTTCAGCCCGGCTATCAGAACGGCTGTGATAGGACGTCCTGCATGTGTGTGCATGTGGGCATGTTTTGTTTTGTTTTTATTTTATCTCCCTCTCTCTCTGCCCTCTTTCCGACCCCTATATCCCCACCCCTGCGCAGGGTAGCAAACCGGTAGCTCGCACCAGGTTAACCTCCCTGCCTCTTCCTTTTCATCTATTTCTCTCTCTCTCTTGTTACGAAATTGTGGTATGTGCTAAGCGTTTTGCACTGCTCTTGCACTAACGTACGGAAGTTTCACAGAATTCTGGCTGTTTTTGTTTGGGGGTCGGTGTGGGAGAGGACAAGCCGTACCAACCTGTTCCGACGTATACGTGATGGGAGGCCTCAGCCTGTCGCATTTATTCTTGAGGCAAGTAGTGAACCGGTTCTGTTTCCTACGTGATGTGAAGGACCCTTTTTTACGTACTCTACTACAGCTCAGACTAAGTAAACTTGTGCCTGATTTTGTTGTATCCACCGAATTTATAGCAGGAGGGGTTTTCGGTTTCCTGAAGGAAGTTGTGGCGGCTTATAAATTCTTGCGAGCTCGATTTTCTTGTGAATATTTGTCGGAAGTGAAACGAAGGAAGTTGTACAAGGACGTCGTCGATGTACTTCTTCCTGTGCCTCTGTATCGCGCCATGTATAGTGCCAATCCAGGAAGCGATGTTCTGAAGCGTGTAAAACGAATGTATGTTGCTCCAGGAGCCAAGTCCTTTTTCTTCAGGTTGCACACCGGGACACTAGAGGTTAAAACATGGATAAAGGAAAAGGGAATGTATGTACCTTGGGGTGTGCACTGCTTTATATGTAGAAAGCCTGAGACCATTGAGCACGTATTTTTAGAATGCTGGGAAGGCGTGTTCTTTTGGGACATACTGCAAAGAACGCTGAAAAAAGACTTTTCCCCTAAACCCGCGAGGAATCCGTTTCCTATCTGTGGAAAATGAAGACGGCGTCCCATTTGACGCAGTTATGCTCATGGGATTGCACTGCATAGGGAAGGCCTGCATGGCCGCAGGTCATGTCGATGTAGATGCAAGGTCGGCACAGGAGTATTTCCGTGAATCAGTGGGCAGGTTCCTGGAAGCACACAAATCTTTGGATCCGGTACCTGAATGGGTATCGAGGATCGAGCCGCTCATGTATATGAAACGATTTTAGCCATCACATGTCAGCCATAGTTTGGCTGATCGTTTTATCCATGCCCACTTTACGCACTTATGTAATATGTATTCTTACGTTTGACCTCTGATTGTGTTTGTGTTCCCATGTGTATGTCAAAGAAGGCAATAAAATAAATAATAAAAAAAAAGCTCTCGTAGTGTAGTGCTCATCACGTGCGCTTCACACGCACAAGGTCCCTGGTTCGATCCCAGGCGAGAGCATCACCTTGTTTGACGTTTATTTTTTTTTGCGAAATAGATATTCGATGAAAAGGCTGAATAATAGTCCCCGTGTCGTGTTCCGCTCTCGTAGTGTAGTGGTCATCACGTGCGCTTCACACGCGCAAGGTCCCTGGCTCGATCCCAGGCGAGAGCATCACCTTGTTTGACATTTATTTTTTTTGCGAAAGAGATATTCGATGAAAAGGCTGAATAATAGTCTCCGTGTCGTGTTCCGCTCTCGTAGTGTAGGGGATTCCACTTCCGGCCGCGCTAGCGATAGGACGTGTTTTCATGTGCTCCGTAGGGGCGGTGACAGCGGCTTTGAGCCGCGGAAACAGGATGGAGAGCAGCAGTTCTGAGGATTACCAGGTGGTTCTACCGCAGTTGCCTACAGGTCCGTGCGTTTTAAATACTGTTTTTCTGCACGGGGACATAAGAGCCAGGCCATACCGGGCCGAAGATTTTCGTGACACGTTGGCCCGTCAGGGATTGCTGACCGAGGTCGTGGCCCTCGGAGCATTCCAGATGAACCACGTGTGGGCGGTGACTTTCTCAAGTGCTGAAGCAGTGAAAAAGGTACTGTGCCAAGGTGACTTGAAGGTGAAGGACCGAAGATGCCTCGTCGTGGACCCGTGGAGCCAGGACGTTCGTCTTAAGCTCTACTGGCTACTGCGCAACATTCACGACGAGGAAGTTTGCTCGGCACTAAGCCCGTATGGGAAAGTGAAAGAAGTAACCCGTGAACGCTGGCGCATTCAAGGCATCCAAGACAAGGGATCATCGACGCGCACTGTTTGCCTGAAGTTACAGCCAGGCGTGACTGTGGATGATTTACCGCATCAGCTGCGCATCGGCGGCATCATGTCGCTTCTGGTCGCACCCGGACGAGCCCCGTTATGCCTGCGATGCAACCGAACGGGACATATAAGAAGAGACTGTCGAGTGCCCCGCTGCGTGGTGTGTAAACGTTTCGGTCATGAAGAAAGCGAATGCGTGCGAACCTACGCCAATGTAGCTGGCCCTCCGAAAGGTGATGAAGTAACCCGCGAACACTTAATGGATGAAGCAGACGCTGAAGAAGCCGCCAGTGGATCAATGATGGCGCCGCAAGCTACAACTCCGGAACCGGTGGTGCATGCAGCGGACAAAGAAACCCCGAAGTTGCCTCCGAAGATGGCCAAAGTCGACACCGATGAAAAGACAGACAGGAGCTCGGAGAGGGATTTGAAGACGACTACCGATGAGACGTCGATGGATACAAGTGGAGCGCCGTTAAAACGAACCCTTGAAGAAGACCCTCAAGGAAGTGTGGGTGATACCAGCACTAAGGAACCGATGCCAAAGACGCCATATCGTCGGATGACCTTGAGGCCGCAGCCTAATTTGCCAGCGAGCCGGAAACCGACGGACACAGCACCAACTTAGAAGGTCTTTCTTTTTCTTTTTCGTCTTTTTCCTTTCCTTTTTTTCTTTTTCTTTTCTTTTCCTTTTTTTTTCGTTCTTTTACATTTTCGACCGTAAAAGGTATTTCGTATCACGTGCTAAGTAACGGGCTTGTGTGTAGCTTTGTCCGCCTCTTCGTCACAACAAAATGATTCGCATAGACAAGCCCATGCGATTAGCTACTATCAATGTAAGGGGGCTGTCAGGACGAAGGAAGCAATATCAGCTACGACGCCTTCTTGACGATAAAGATCTTGATATTATCGCATTGCAAGAGACAAAGATAGAAAGTGAGGAAGGGACGGACAGAATGGTAAATCTTTTTACGTCGCGCTACCTTGTGTGTGTATCTCATGCATGCGGAAGAGCCGGCGGCTGTGCACTCCTGATTAGAAAAACGTTGGGTACAACAATTGAAAGTGTTATAACGGATGAAAATGGACGCCTGGTTGTGTGCGATTTATTGTTATGTGCAATGAAGTGGCGCGTTATTTGTTTGTACGCTCCGAATGGAATAAGCGACCGGACGAGCTTTTTTGATATGTTGGATGGCTATTTGAGAGTAGAAGGGTGTATTATAATGATGGGCGATTTCAACTGTGTGTGTAATGTGGAGGATCGTGTACATGCACCACCGATTTATGATGCTAGTGCAAGAACTCTTGTCAGAATGATAGAAGAGCATGAAATTACAGATGTTGGTTATGTATTTGCAAATACAAAAATTCCAAAGTTCACACACTACCAGCGAGATAGTCATGCGAGGTTAGATAGAATTTATGTTTCAACCCCAATTATATCGCACTGTAGCGACTATGGCGTATCAAATGTGTCATTTAGTGACCATAGTGCAGTCCATGTTTTGATAGGTCCGAAGAAGCCCTCAAAGTTTAATTGGTCACTGTGGAAATTTAATGATAAACTTTTAGAGGATGAAGTATTTGTTAGCAAAGTAAAGAATGGTATTAGGGCGTATCACGAAAGGCACAAAACAAGTTGTTGCGAAGCGTGGGAATATTTTAAGGAGCAACTCAAATTAGACGCCATTGAAAGATCGTGTGAACTAAAACAGAAAGAAAAAAGGAAAGAAAGGGAACTACAAGCTGAGCTAGATTTTCTCTTGAGCAAAGAGAGAAGTGCTCCTGGAAGCTCAATGTTAGAAGTACAAAGAAAAAAGGCCGAAATGGAACGATTGGACGTTGAAAAGTATAAAGGTGCTATTATCCGCGCACGCGCAGAAAAGTTTTGGTGCGGCGAAGAACCAACGAAGAGGTCAATATCTGACGAAAAGGGCTATGCTGCAAGAAATGAGATAAATGTCATAACGTACCAGAATGACGTAACCTGGGATAAAGAAATAATTCTACGCGCTTTTGAAAACTACTATGAGGGAATGCTGGGGCAGCAAATGTCCTTTTCGGAAGGATTCGATGAAGTTTTTCTTCAGAAAATGCCTAAACTCGATGATAGCGAGAGAGAAAACTTGGAGGCCCCTATAACGGTCGCGGAAATAGAAAAAGCCATAGAAAAATTGAGCAATGGTAAGTCACCAGGACCAGATGGTTTCGGTGCAAGCTTCTATAAGGCGTTTAAGGAAGAGCTAGCCGGTATCTTGCATGATGTAATAACGGAGGCGTATGATAAGCAAGTACTACCTCCATCTTTCCGACGAAGCCTTACAGTGTTACTCCCAAAATCGAGGATCCTGAAAAACTACTATCAGTGCGACAGTATCGACCAATTAGCTTGACCAACACAGACTACAAGATATATGCGAAGGTATTGGCAAGTAGGCTGCAAAATGTAGTAAGAAAATTAGTAGGTCCCCACCAAACGTGTGGGATAAAGGGGAGGTCTATAACAACCAATATTCACGTGGCAAGGACGATCCTTGAGTGCTGCGATGCCTTCTCGGAAAATGTTGCGATGATACAACTAGACTTGGAGAAAGCTTTCGATAAGGTGGCGCATGAAATTCTTCTCCTTGTCATGGAACACGCCAATGTAGGATCTGTCTTATTGGAAGTGGTAAAGATGTGCTACCGCAACGCATCGACGCAAATTGTAGTTAACAAAATGTTGACTCACAGCATTAACATCAGGACGGGTGTAAAACAAGGATGTGCTCTCTCCCCACTACTATTTGCAATATTCCTAGAACCGTTTTGCTTAAGTGTGATGCATAATAATGACATCAAAGGATTTAGTCTTGATACCAGCGAAATAAAATTACTAGCGTACGAGGATGACGTTGTAATATTGTGTAAAGATAAGGAAAGCGTAAGCAAGGTGGTTGAAGTGACTGCAAAGTTTTGTAGCATGACCGGCAGTGCTGTAAACTGGAGCAAATCGCTGGGTTTATGGCATGGAGGCTGGGAAGCTACTCCAATGCTTTTCGAAAGCATGACATGGACCACGACACCGATGAAATACCTTGGCGTACTATTAAAACATTACAATGACACAAAAGAATATTGGCCACAGGAAATCAATGAGGTGAAGGAAAAAACGGCTAAATTCGGAGGCCGCAACATGTCTATATTCGCACGAGCGACAGTGTGCAATATCTTTCTGGTCGCGAAAATATTGTATGTACTGCAGTTTTTATGTATATCAAGAATGAGTATCCAGAAGCTACACAGAGTTTTCGCTATGTATATATGGGGTTCAACTTGGGAGCGAATGAGCCGTACTAATTTATTTCTACCACTGAAGGCAGGTGGTCTCGGATTAGCACATTTATTTTTGAAACAGGTAGTGTCACGATTTTTGTTCTTGCGGGATCAAAGAAACAACTTCCTGCGCACAGTTATTCAACTAAGATTAAGTGATGCTCTCCCAGAATTTGTTGTCTCATCAGATTATAGAAAGGGTTTGAGAATAACAGGATTCCTGCGTGAAGTGGTATGGTCCTTTCGGTTTTTGCAAGCGCGTTTTTCATTGGACTATCTTAGTAGTGTTACAAGGAAAAAATTGTACAAAGACGTCATTGACGTCACTTTACCGATGCCAGTATACCGATCCATGTACGATAAAAGCTGCAGTGCGAACGTGTTGAAAGGAGTTAAGAGAATGCCAATACGTGCGTCGTGTAAAACCTTTTTCTTTCAGCTACACAGTGCGACATTGCCTGTGAAACCTTGGCTAAAAGAAAGAGGGATTTTTGTGCCGTGGACAATCAATTGTCTCAGATGCAGAAAGCCTGAGACGATTGAACATATATTTCTGGATTGCTCTGATGCGCTATTTCTGTGGGACGTGCTACAACGCACCTTGAAAAAGGACTTACCAGTAACACCATACGGCATACGCTTTTTGCCAACGATCTGTGACGATGGTGTGCCGTATGATATGTTCATGGTGATGATGCTACATAGCATATGGAAGACTCGTATGGCAGTGCGCCATGAAGACATCTGTATATTGTCACCGAGAGAGTACTTCAATGAGAGCATTGTTTATATACGTGAAAGCCTTAAACACATGACGGATAAACCAGAGTGGTATCATCTCCTAGATAGTTTGATATGCCATAAACCTTTTTAATGTCAAGCATTGGCCAAGATTGGTGAATGTTTGTTTTATCATTTGTATCATGGTTTTGTATTGCAACATCGCAATAAAGAAAAAAAAAAAAAGCTCTCGTAGTGTAGTGGTCATCACGTGCGCTTCACACGCGCAAGGTCCCTGGTTCGATCCCAGGCGAGAGCATCACCTTGTTTGACATTTATTTTTTTTGCGGAAGAGATATTCGATGAAAAGGCTGAATAATAGTCCTCGTGTCGTGTTCCGCTCTCGTAGTGTAGTGGTCATCACGTGCGCTTTACACGCGCAAAGTCCCTGGTTCGATCCCAGGCGAGAGCATCACCTTGTTTGACGTTTTTTTTTTTTTTTTTGCGAAAGAGATATTCGATGAAAAGGCTGAATAATAGTCTCCGTGTCGTGTTCCGCTCTCGTAGTGTAACAAACAAAATGGTAATGCCCTTTAAAACATATTACAACGTATGCATCTGTCACGCTGTCGGCACGTCTGGTGGCTGCGCTGTCTTGGTTCGAAGAGGCATTGGTATAAGTGAAGAGGCCGTCACTGTGAACGAAAACGGAAGACTGATAGTCCTCGACTTCCATTTTAGCGGATCACAATGGAGGCTTATCTGTTTGTATGCGCCAAATGACATAAACGAAAGGGAAGTTTTCTTCACGGATGTCGAACGGTACCTTCAATGCGACAGACAGATCATTTTTCTGGGTGATTTTAACTGTGTGTGTTATGCAGAAGATCGCGCTAAACGTACTACCGCTCGTGACAGGAGTGCAGTGTTCTTAAACACTTTAATAAGCGATTACAACCTAGAAGATGTAGGTCGCCTTATGGCCAGTACATTGCAGCCGCCATTTACGCACTATCAGCGAGATAGCCAGGCAAGACTTGACAGAGCCTATATCTCGTTAGATCTAGTGCCATTTTGCGATAGCTATGTTGTACAGCCGGTGTCTTTTAGCGACCATAGCATAGTATGGTTTACACTGGGTACCAAGCCCAAAAAACTGCGGTTTGATTGGGCGATGTGGAAGTTTAACGAAAAACACTTGGATGACGAGAAGTTTGTGAATGATGTTACCAGCCAGATTAGAAACTTGTTAAGAAATAAGTTTTTACATTACGCGGAAGCATGGGAAGACTTTAAGGTCCACGTGAAGATGGCTGCGATTGAGATAGGCACCACTAGACGCTATAATGAAAAAATGAGAGAAAACGAGCTCCAGAAGGAACTCGATTTCCTTATTTCAATGGATAGTGCGCAGCCGGGAAAGTATCGCGAAGAAATTAGAAAAATAAAAAGCGAGATGGAAGCCATTGACAGAGAAAAATATAGAGCAGCAGTTATTAGGGCACGTGCGGAAAGACTATGGGCTGATGGAACGCCGAACAAACGCGCTCTTGCTGATGAAAAGCGGTATGCGAGAAAAAATGAGATAGGACAGATTACTTATCGTGATGGTGTTACTTCTGACAAGAATATGATAGAACAGGCCTTCATAGAACATTACCGCCAATTGTTCGGGGTCCCAATCCATGCGGGAGATGAATATGAAGCACGGTTTTTAAATTTCATGCCACGTGTCGATGACGAGGTCAAAGCTAGTCTGGAGGAACCGATAAGCGTGCGGGAAATAGAACGCGCAATCGAAGAACTTCCTGCAGGCAAGTCGCCAGGTCCCGATGGATTAGGAGCTGCTTTCTACAAGGCATTTGCACCTTGGCTTGCTAAAGTATTGCAGCATGTATACGCGGAGGCATACGAAAAGCAACGGGTGCCACCGTCTTTCAGGAGTGCGCACATGGTTTTAATACCTAAAACAGATGACCACAAGACGCTCTTATCGGTGGGTGGTTACAGGCCAATCAGCCTTACAAATACCGATTACAAGATATTCATGAAGGTGTTGGCAAAGAGACTTCAAGCAGTCGTAACTGAACTAGTCGGCCCGCACCAAACTTGCGGCATTAAAGGTCGCACGATTGCTACAAACACACACGTAGCACGAAGTGTTCTGGAGTGTTGCGATGCTTTCGCTGGACGCGTTGCTTTGTTGCAGCTTGACCTGGCGAAAGCCTTCGACCGCGTATCCCACGATGTTCTTTTTCTTATTTTAGAGTACGTGAATGTTGGAAAAATAATTTTAGATGGCGTGAGAATGGCCTATGACCAATGTACTACACAGATTATAATTAACAAGTCTCTCAGCGCAAAGCTTTCAGTGATGTCTTCCCTCAGACAAGGGTGTCCTCTAAGCCCATTGCTTTTCGCGCTATATCTCGAGCCCTTTTGTTTAGCAGTGATGCGCAATGAAAACATCCGAGGTTTCAAATTACAACGTGCTGAAGTTAAAATACTGGCATACGCTGACGACATCGCGGTTTTCTGCGAGGATCGCGACAGCGTTGTTGAAGCTGTAAGCCTCGTAAAGACATACTGTGAGCAATCTGGAGCTCAGATAAATTGGGAGAAGAGCCTCGGGATTTGGCACGGTCGCTGGGACAATACACCGGCTCATTTTGCAAACGTCCGGTGGTCACCAACGCCGGCTAAGTACTTGGGTGTGCCCCTCGAGCACTATAAGGACAGTAAGCAGTATTGGTGTGACGAGGCAGAGAGAATGAGGGAAAAAACAAAGGCTTGGCAGGGGCGCCATTTATCAATGTTTGGACGCGCCACCGTGTGTAATATTTTCTTAATGGCGAAAGTGTGGTACGTCTTGCAAATCCTATCTATGTGTCGTTCAAATGTGCAAAAAATGCACCGTGTTTTTGCCGTATTCATATGGGCTTCAAGTTGGGAGAGGGCAAGCAGAACCAATTTGTTTCGTTCCGTCCGCAGTGGTGGGCTAGGTCTGTCACATTTCTTTATCAGACAAATTGTGTCTCGTTTTCTTTTTTTGCGTGAGCAGACAAACGATTTTCTGCGCACAGTGATTCAAGTTAGATTGGGGAAAGCACTGCCGCAATTTCTTGTAACTTCCGCAGATATGACGGGAGGAAGCGTCACTGGCTATTTGCGTGAAGTGGTTGATTCTTTCCGTTTTTTGTACACTCGCTTTTCAATGGAGTATTTGTGTTCTGTGACAAGAAAAACACTGTACAGAGATTTAGTTGATTCAATGTTGCCGATACCTTTGTACAGATCTGTAAACTGGGGAGGCCACGGAGACGATGTATTGAAACGGGTTAAAAAGATGCCAATTAGACCTTCTCAAAAAACGTTTTTCTTCAAGCTACATACAAACACGCTACCCGTAAAAACATGGCTGGATGAAAAAGGCATAGATGTTCCATGGACTGTAAACTGCTTGCTTTGCAACAAACCAGAAACCATCGAACATGCTTTCATCGACTGCTGGGATGCAATCTTCCACTGGGACGTCTTACAGCGGACCCTTAAAAAAGAACTACCGATTACGCCTTTGGGAATTCGTTTTTTACCAACAGATAATGCGGGGGGAGTTCCGCACGATATGTTTATGCTCCTTGGCCTCCACAGTCTGTGGAAAACGAGAATGGCAGTTAGACATGTGGATGCCCGTTCGACGAGAGTCAACATCATCGAAAGTATTGCGTATATTCGGGAAATATATCGTGCGCAGAGTGAACCACCCGTGTGGGTGGAGATTCTTGATGAGTTAGTGAAACTTAAGAGATTTTAATAATGTAATGTTAGCCAAAGTGTGGTTGACATGTTTTAGCATGTACATATGTATTCCTTTGTTATGCATGCAGGCAATAAAGAAAAAAAAAAAAATCCGCTCTCGTAGTGTAGTGGTCATCACGTGCGCTTCACACGCGCAAGGTCCCTGGTTCGATCCCAGGCGAGAGCATCACCTTGTTTGACATTTATTTTTTTTGCGAAAGAGATATTCGATGAAAAGGCTGAATAATAGTCCCCGTGTCGTGTTCCGCTCTCGTAGTGTAGTGGTGATCACGTGCGCTTTACACGCGCAAGGTCCCTGGTTCGATCCCTGGCGAGAGCATCACCTTGTTTGACATCTATTTTTTTTTTTGCGAAAGAGATATTCGATGAAAAGGCTGAATAATAGTGCCCGTGTCGTGTTCCGCTCTCGTAGTGTAGTGGCCATCACGTGCGCTTCACACGCGCAAGGTCCCTGGTTCGATCCCAGGCGAGAGCATCACCTTGTTTGACATTTTTTTTTGCGAAAGAGATATTCGATGAAAAGGCTGAATAATAGTCCCCGTGTCGTGTTCCGCTCTCGTAGTGTAGTGGTCATCACGTGCGCTTCACACGCGCAAGGTCCCTGGTTCGATCCCAGGCGAGAGCATCACCTTGTTTGACATTTATTATTTTTTGCGAAAGAGATATTCGATGAAAAGGCTGAATAATAGTCCCCGTGTCGTGTTCCGCTCTCGTAGTGTAGTGGTCATCACGTGCGCCTCACACGCGCAAGGTCCCTGGTTCGATCCCAGGCGAGAGCATCACCTTGTTTGACATTTATTTTTTTTTGCGAAAGAGATATTCGATGAAAATACTGAATAATAGTCCCCGTGTCGTGTTCCGCTCTCGTAGTGCAGTGGTCAGCACGTGCGCTTCACACGCGCAAGGTCCCTGGTTCGATCCCAGGCGAGAGCATCACCTTGTTTGACATTTATTTTTTTTTGCGAAAGAGATATTCGATGAAAAGGCTGAATAATAGTCGCCGTGTCGTGTTCCGCTCTCGTAGTGTAGTGGTCATCACGTGCGCTTTACACGCGCAAGGTCCCTGGTTCGATCCCAGGCGAGAGCATCACCTTGTTTGACATTTATTTTTTTTTGCGAAAGAGATATTCGATGAAAAGGCTGAATAATAGTCCCCGTTTTGTGTTCCGCTCTCGTAGTGTAGTGGTCATCACGTGCGCTTCACACGCGCAAGGTCCCTTGTTCGATCCCAGGCGAGAGCATCACCTTGTTTGACATTTATTTTTTTTGCGAAAGAGATATTCGATGAAAAGGCTGAATAATAGTCCCCGTGTCGTGTTCCGCTCTCGTGGTGTAGTGGTCAGCACGTGCGCCTCACACGCGCAAGGTCCCTGGTTCGATCCCAGGCGAGAGCATCACCTTGTTTGACATTTATTTTTTTTTGCGAAAGAGATATTCGATGAAAAGGCTGAATAATAGTCCCCGTGTCGTGTTCCGCTCTCGTAGTGTAGTGGTCATCACGTGCGCCTCACACGCGCAAGGTCCCTGGTTCGATCCCAGGCGAGAGCATCACCTTGTTTGACATTTATTTTTTTTTGCGAAAGAGATATTCGATGAAAATACTGAATAATAGTCCCCGTGTCGTGTTCCGCTCTCGTAGTGTAGTGGTCAGCACGTGCGCTTCACACGCGCAAGGTCCCTGGTTCGATCCCAGGCGAGAGCATCACCTTGTTTGACATTTATTTTTTTTTTTTGCGAAAGAGATATTCGATGAAAAGGCTGAATAATAGTCGCCGTGTCGTGTTTCGCTCTCGTAGTGTAGTGGTCATCACGTGCGCTTTACACGCGCAAGGTCCCTGGTTCGATCCCAGGCGAGAGCATCACCTTGTTTGACATTTATTTTTTTTTGCGAAAGAGATATTCGATGAAAAGGCTGAATAATAGTCCCCGTGTCGTGTTCCGCTCTCGTAGTGTAGTGGTCATCACGTGCGCTTCACACGCGCAAGGTCCCTGGTTCGATCCCAGGCGAGAGCATCACCTTGTTTTATTTTTTTTGCGAAAGAGATATTCGATGAAAAGGCTGAATAATAGTCGCCGTGTCGTGTTCCGCTCTCGTAGTGTAGTGGTCATCACGTGCGCTTTACACGCGCAAGGTCCCTGGTTCGATCCCAGGCGAGAGTATCACCTTGTTTGACATTTATTTTTTTTTTGCGAAAGAGATATTCGATGAAAAGGCTGAATAATAGTCCCCGTGTCGTGTTCCGCTCTCGTAGTGTAGTGGTCATCACGTGCGCTTCACACGCGCAAGGTCCCTGGTTCGATCCCAGGCGAGAGCATCACCTTGTTTGACATTTTTTTTTTTTTTTTGCGAAAGAGATATTCGATGAAAAGGCTGAAAAATAGTCCTGGTGTCGTGTTGCGCTCTCATAGTGTAGTGGTCATCACGTGCGCTTTACACGCGCAAGGTCCCTGGTTCGATCCTAGGCGAGAGCATCACCCTGTTTTATATTTATTTTTTTTGCGAAAGAGATATTCGATGAAAAGGCTGAATAATAGTCCCCGTGTCGTGTTCCGCTCTCGTAGTGTAGTGGATTCCACTTCCGGTCGCGACAGCGTACGGACGTGTTTTCATGAGCTCCGACGGAGCGGAGATAGCGGCCAAGCTCGGTCGCGGAAACAGGTTATCTGCAATGGAAAACGAATACCAGGTTGTTCTGCCCAGTTTGCCTACAGGTCGGTTTATTTTAAATACCGTGTTTTTGCACGCGGACGTCAAGGCCCGGCCCTACAGGGTAGAAGACTTTCGCGACGCTCTGGCTCAACATTCGGTACTCCCCGAGGTAGTCGCCTTGGGGGCGTACCGCATGAGCCATGTGTGGGCGGTTACCTTCAAGGACGCTGAAATGGTGAAGAAGCTGGTCAGCATCGGTGAACTGCAAGTTAAAAGCAAGCGCTGTATCGTCATCGACGCGGCCAACAGGGACGTCCGAATGAAGGTGCACTGGTTGCTCCACAGTGTGCCTGACGAGGACGTGCGCCTTGCCTTCACGCCTTTCGGTAAAGTCACCGACATCATCAGGGAGCGCTGGAGGGCCGAGGGATTGACCGACAAAGGGTCTACAACGAGGCTTGTGACTCTGAAGTTGCACTCCGGAGTCAAAATCGACGACTTGCCACACCAGTTAAGTGTGTCCGGTGAGCACGCCCTTGTTGTTGTGCCGATGTGGCTTTTGTCGGCGATTCGGTCACGAAGACGGCCAGTACGCCAGCGTAACAGGGCCCTGGGGCAGCGACGTCACCGCCGACCTGCTCATGGATGAGGCTGACTTGGAAGAGGCGACACCTCAGGCAAACGCCCGTGAAACACAGCCATCTACATCGTCCTCTGTTCCGGAGGGCGAGCGTGATAAGCGGCAAGTTGATGCAACCTCCAAGGACCAGCAGGAGCCCGTCAAAGGCGTCGACACTGCACCGACTAGACGGGATACGCCCCCAGAGGTGCAGCCTCCAGTGAGCGTGATTGAACCCGTCGAGAAGTGTATGGTTTCTTCACACGGCGAAGGAAGCCCAATGGCCGGAAAGCGGCCGCATGAGAGGACCGTCGACAGTGAGTCGCAGCGGGACGATGGTGGAGGCGGCGAGCCACCGACGAAAACGCCAGGTGTAAGACGCTCTCCATTTAGACCGCGACCTAACATTCCGGGCGAACCACGGCGGGCGGGCAATCCGCCTTCGTAAGAGATGTGTTTTATGTCGGGTAAAGGGGGGGAGGGGTGGGGTTGGGCCGAAAATGGTGTAGGAAAAAGCTGCAATGTGGATCACTCTGTTTGCTCTGCTCTTCAAACGCGACAGCTTTACGGCCACTGGCCGGGTTTTGTTTCGCGGTGTCATCCGCGAGAAGAATACCGCAATAAGTTTCACCTCTGGTTTGTTCTTCGCAACGGACACCATTCGGATGGGCAACCTCCTTTGCAGTCATGGCCCAGCTAACAAAAGCGAGTTTGCGCGCAGCAACCCTGAATGTACGACGGTTAAGCGCTAGAAGGCGACAGTGCCAATTAAGCCGATTACTGCTCGAAAACGATTTGGACGTGGTCGCAGTTCAGGAGACCAAAATAGAAAGCCAGGAGGTTGCCGACCGAATGGTATCCGTTTTTCGTCCTCATTTCAATGTACAATTTTGTCACGCTGTTGGCAATTCGGGCGGCTGTGCTGTTTTCATACTTAATGACTTTGGTAGTTGCGTACAAACGGTTGAGTCGTGCAAATCTGGCCGCCTTTTAGTGGTAGACTTTAGACTTTCGGGTACGAGTTACCGCGTTGTCTGTGCTTACGCACCGAATGTCGAAAGAGATCGCACAATTTTTTTTGAAAGGTTTCTAACGTATCTAAACTGTGAGAAAGTGCTAATACTCCTAGGCGATTTCAACTGTGTTTGTGCAGAGACCGGTCCAAAAAGAGCCGTATTCACGATAAGAGCGCCGAGTTGTTATCGGAGATAGTATATGATCGCGGTTTAGATGACGTGGGCTGCGTTTTTTCCAATGGTACTCGCCCGACTTACACCCATTTTCAGCGAGATAGCCATGCAAGACTGGACAGAATCTATGCCTCAGTCGAACTTGTTGTGCTGTGCACTGCGTACGAAGTGAAACCTATTTCCTTCAGCGACCACTGTTTGGTTATTGCCGGCTTTGGCAGAGTGCAGGCGAAACCACAGTTAAATTGGAACCTGTGGAAATTTAATGTGAAGCTCCTAGAGGACGATAATTTCGTAAGCGTAGTAACCGACGAACTGGAGAAGCTACACGCTTCGCAGTCAATAAATCTCGCTGCTGAATGGGAGGAGTTTAAACAAAGAATCAAAATAGCTGCCATAGAAAGAAGTAGCATCCTCAAGCATAAGCGGAACCAAAGTGAACGTGAGCTTCGTGAGCGGCTTGAATATTTTACCTGCATGGAAAACATCCAACCTGGTGTTTTTAGGAAGGAAATGAGAGAAGTGAAGAGTCAACTTGAGCAAATTGATGCTGAGAAGTACAAGGCCGCGATAATACGAACAAGAGCGGAAAAATTGTGGGTCGGTGAAAGGCCAACAAAACGCGCGTTGTCTGACGAAAAGAAATATGCGTGCCACAAAGAAATTCGTCAAATAGCTAGTGGCAACGATGTCACGTCGGATAGGAAGGTCATCATGCGCGTGATAGCCGATCATTTTACTTATCTGCTTGGACAACAAAGGAACACTATGGAAGGGTTACGGGAGAGATTTTTACCTTTTATGCCGAGGCTAGACGACGAAGTTAAAGCACGTTTGGAGGTGCAGATTTCTCTAAGAGAAATCGAGGACGCAATCGGCGACTTGACGCTGGGCAAGGCGCCCGGGCCCGATGGCCTAGGGGCCGCCTTCTATAAAGCTTTTAAATTTAAGGTAGCTCCTGTGTTGCTTGGGGTTTTCGCTGAAGCTTACGACCGTAAGCGAGTTCCGCTTTCATTCAGAAGGTCGCACGTTGTGCTGATACCCCAAGAGTGATGACCCGGAAAAACGTCTCTCCGTGGGCTCTTACGTCCTATCAGCCTCACCAACGTGGACTGCAAAATATTTATGAAAGTATTAGCCAAAAGACTCCAGGGGGTTATTACAAAGCTGGTAGGTCCACATCAGACTTGCGGTATTAAAGGCCGCAGTATAGCGACAAACATTCACGTCGCACGAAGTGTTCTTGAATGTTGTGACGTTCTAGGCGAGCGGGTGGCAATGATGCAGCTCGACCTGGCGAAAGCTTTTGACCGAGTCTCGCACGAGATTTTATTGGACATTCTCAAACATTCAAATGTTGGCCATGTAATACTAGAAGGCGTCAGAATGGCGTACACGGACTGAACCATGCGTATTATAGTAAACGGGGAACTTACGGAGAGCGGGAACGTCCGCTCCTCAGTGAGGCAGGGATGTCCGTTGTCGCCTTTGCTTTTTGCACTTTATCTCGAACCACTCTGTTTGGCCATTGACCACAAGGAAGCTATTACGGGCTTCAGGCTGGAGACAGCACACGTCAAAGTTTTGGCTTACGCAGATGATGTTACTGTGTTCTGCTCAGACAGGGAGAGCATCAAACAAGCCACTAATATTGTATGCGACTTTTGTGACTGCACCGGTGCCCAAATAAACTGGGATAAGAGTTACGGGTTTTGGCATGGTGACTGGGATGTTACCCCAGAGCATTACTCTCGGTTACGCTGGTCGGCAATTCCAACACGTTACCTAGGCGTGCCACTTGAATCTTATCGTGATCCAGAAGCGCACTGGTCTGACCAGGCGCGAAGTGCAAAAGAAAAGTCTACTGCGTGGCAAGGCAGACAATTGTCTATTTTTTCACGAGCCACTGTCTGCAACATTTTTCTGATCTCCAAAATCTGGTATGTGATGAATGTGCTATGTGCATCACGAGTTAGCATACAAAAACTTCACCGCGTTTTTGCTGTTTTTATTTGGGTGTCCACTTGGGAGCGGACTAGCAGAATGAATTTGTTCCGCCCTATTAAGAAAGGTGGCCTTGGTCTTGTTCATTTGTTTTTGCGACAGGTTGTGTCGCGATTTATGTATTTACGGGATCAAAATCACCCGTTCCTCCGCACTATCATACAAACGAGGCTAAGGCGACTACTCCCGGAACTTATAGCGTCGTCCCGCGAAATGATCAACGGCCCTGTAACCGGGTACCTGCGCGAGGTGGTTCTCTCGTTCAGGTTGCTGAAAGCACGATTTTCGTTAGATTATTTATTTAATGTTAAGAAGAAAAAGCTATATAAGGACCTGGTGGAAAACATGCTACCAGAGCCCTTGTACCGTTTCCCACATCGCGGAGGCGCTGGAGAGGATGTGCTCGAACGAGTAAAGAAAATGCCTATACAACGATTAGTTAAAACATTCTTCTTTCAGTTGCGCACAAACACACTCGCTGTTAAAACCTGGCTCCAAGATAAAGGCATCTTTATACCCTGGACCACTGACTGCATCTTATGTAAAAAACCGGAAACGATTGAACATGTATTTCTAGACTGTTGGGACCCAATATTTCATTGGGATGTGCTTCAACGCACATTAAAGAAACAACTACCCCTTGACCCTTATGGCATTCGTTTCTTGCCGGTAGACGTATCCGGGGGCTTTCCGTACGACGTTATCATGGTCCTGGGACTTCACGCCTTGTGGAAAACGAGAACGCAATATCAGCATGTTGATAAAGATATACGCCCTGTTCGCGAACATTTCATTGAAAGTGTCGTGCGTCTGCGAGATGTGTATCGCGCTCTGGTCGATCCGCCAGACTGGATCTCCGCACTTGATGTATTGGTATGCATGAAAAGATTTTAATCCCGCGGTAGCCAAAGTCTGGCTGCCAGCTTTTATGTCTTGTAATACATGATTTCGGCATTAAAGAAAAAAAAAAGCTAGCTCTCGTAGTGTAGTGATCATCACGTGCGCTTCACACGCGCAAGGTCCCTGTTTCGATCCCAGGCGAGAATCACCTTGTTTGACATTTATTTTTTTTTTGCGAAAGAGATACTCGATGAAAAGGCTGAATAATAGTCCCCGTGTCGTGTTCCGCTCTCGTAGTGTAGTGGTCATCACGTGCGCTTCACACGCGCAATGTCCCTGGTTCAATCCCAGGCGAGAGCATCACCTTGTTTGACATTTATTTTTTTTTTTTGCGAAAGAGATAGTCGATGAAAAGGCTGAATAATAGTCCCCGTGTCGTGTTCCGCTCTCGTAGTGTAGTTTGATTCCACTTCCGCTCACCGTAGTATACGGACGTGGGCGGAATGAGCTCCGACGATATCGGAGCGGCATCAGCGGCCCAGCAGGGACGCGGTACCAGGAACATGGACGAATCGTCACAGGAATATCAGATTATTTTGCCCCGGCTGCCATCAGGTGATGCAACGCTGCATACAGTTTTTTTGCACGCCGATATCAGGGCGCGGCCGTACCGCGTCCAGGATTTCAGGGACGCACTTATTCGTTTGGCTTTGCTCCCCGAGGTGGCTGCCTTGGGGGCGTACCAAATGAATCATGTTTGGGCCATCACACTCAAGAGCGCTGAGGGCAAGAAGAAAATGCTTGCTGCTGGTGACATAGCGGTGAAGAACCAGCGCTGTATCGCTATAGACCCAAGCCACCAGGATACGAGACTGAAGATTCATTGGCTACTGTATAACGTTCCTGATGACGACGTGCGAGCAGCGTTGGCACCTTATGGCAAGGTGAATGAAATAGTGCGAGAACGCTGGCGCGTGTATGGCTGCACAGACAAAGGTTCATCGACGCGTGCGGTGAGCCTCAAACTCAAACCAGGCCTCACGGTAGACGACCTCCCACATCAGTTACGGATTGCAGGAGACCTCACGCTCGTTGTCGTAGCGGGAAGAGCACCGCTATGCCTGCGTTGCCGAGGCACAGGCCATATTAGGAGGGAGTGCCGGGCCCCGCGGTGCGCAGTGTGTCGGCGTTTTGGGCATGACGAGAGCGGGTGTTCGAGTACATACGCAAGTGTGACCGGGCCCGTGGGGAGCGAAGAACTATCTGAGCACCACATGGACGAGGTCGAGGCAGAAGAGCTCACTGGAGGACGTCGGGAGGAATCAACACCCAGGTTAACGCCCCTTCACGCCCCCTGAGTGCTGCTTCAACTGGTAGCAAAGACAAAGGACCTGCGAATGAAGCCCAACCTACGAGGAGTACTCAAGGTGCAACGACGCCTGAAACGAAGGAAGAAATGCCAGAAAACATGGACACGTCTAGCACTAACAAGAGGACAAGGGAGGAGGCGGAAGGGAAGAAGGTGAATGTAATGAAAGCTTCCGAGGAACCGCCGGCTAACGCGATTAATGTGCGCCGAAGACCGACACCTAACGTCCTAAGTGAACGTCGCATAGCCGAGACCCAGCCGCCGACCCAACTCCAACAGCAGCAAGAACAGGCTCAGCAACAGCAGACAGTTCATCAAGTACAGACACAGCAATAGCAACCACTGCCGAAGCAGCAGACTCTTCAGCAGCGACAGACAAGTCATCATCAGCAGCAGCAGTTACAACAGCTGCAGATGCCTTCAACGGGGTCGCCTCCAAATCAACAGCCCCCGTAAGGCGGGGGTTAGGACCAATAGATACAAGTTATTGACCCGGCATCGTACCTCAACAAATGGAGCACATTAATGACGTGTGCCTTAAGTGCTGCGGGAATGATACGCGGCGCTTTGCTTTGAAGACCAAAAGAACGGGGGCCTGTGAGGCTACATGGAACCGTGGACCTGATGGTGATGAAAGAGAACCAGAGGTGAGGATCATGCGGCCGGGATGGCCATTTATGACCTAATGGCTATTAACTTCGAGACACAATTAAGAGTTGCTACTCTCAACGTTAGGGGCCTTGCTGCTAGACGACGGCAGTATCAATTAAGTCGATTGATGCTTGAGCATGATCTCGATGTTGTTGCCATTCAGGAAACGAAAGTAGAAAGTCAGGATCAGACCGACCGCATGGTCTCTCCATTTAGAGCGCGGTACAGTGTGTGTGTGTCTCATGCTGTTGGAATGTCTGCTGGTTGTGCACTACTACTGAGAAATTCTCTTGGTATTGTAGAAGAGACTGTAATTGTGTCTAGTACTGGGAGATTTATAGTATGTGATTTTACATATAATAAGAAAAACTGGCGTGTTGTCTGTGTGTACGCGCCCAACAAAGAGGGTGAACGTAGAGATTTTTTCGAGAGTCTGAAGTCTTTTGTTAGATGCGACAGGACTGTCATTATGCTTGGAGATTTTAATTGTGTTTGTAACCCTCAAGACAGAGTAAAAAAGACAACTGTAAAAGATCAAAGTGCAATGCTACTCAACACAATTGCACAAGATTGTAATCTTGAAGATGTAGGTGTAGTACTATCTGCAGGGGAGCACTATACACACTTTCAGCACGAAAGCCATGCAAGGCTTGACAGAGCCTATGTGTCAATAGATTTAATACGAATATGTTCGAATTATGAAGTAAAAAGTGTATCCTTCAGTGACCATAGCTCAGTGATGTTCACTATAGGGCATAAACAAAAGAGGACGAGCTTTAACTGGGACGTATGGAAATTAAATGATAAAATTTTAAAAGACGAAGTGTTTGTAGAAGGTGTACAGGACAGCATTAATAAAATGTTAGCTGAGCCCCAAGTAAATGCAATCGAAGCCTGGGAGCGATTTAAGGAAATAACAAAGATGAGGGCCATTGAAAGATCGAGTCTGCTGTATAGAAGTGAAAAGGAAAAAGAAAAAGAATTGCAATGTCAGTTAGACTTTGCAATGAGTCTAGAAAGTAAAATACCTGGAAAGTACACAAAAGAAATAAGGCAGTTAAAGAATCAATTGGAGGCGATAGACATTGAAAAATACAGAGGGGCGATGATAAGAGCGCGTGCAGAAAAACTATTTCTTGGCGAAACGCCTACAAAGCGTGCTCTAGGAGACGAAAAGAGGTACACCAAGAGCAACGAAATTAAAGCGATAACAACAAGTAGGGGAATTGAACGAGAAGGTGAAGCTATTGAGCGGGCATTCGTTGAATACTTTCATGGCTTGCTTGGCCAAGAAGTGAAAGCTGATAAAGGGTTTGAGACTGAGTTTCTGCGTTTGATACCAAAGCTTTCCGATAGCGAAAGAGAACAATTGGAAATGCCGATAAATATTTCCGAGATAGAAAAAGCTATCGACGAGTTGTCTGTTGGCAAAGCACCTGGACCCGATGGATTGGGAGCAGCAATGTATAAGACATTTAGAAGCGTAATATCTGTAGCCTTACATCGTGTATACACAGAGGCTTTAAGATTAAAGGAGCTTCCGTCTTCATTTCGAAAGACGCACGTAATACTAATACCGAAGACCGAAGACCCTATAAAGTTATTGTCCGTGAAGTCTTATCGACCGATCAGCTTAGCCAATGTAGATTATAAAGTGTTCATGAAGGTTCTCGCCAGTAGGTTGCAGAGGGTGATAAAATCATTAGTTGGACCACATCAAACTTGTGGAATAAAAGGACGTACAATAAACACCAATGTTCATGTCGCAAGGAGTGTGTTGGAGAGTTGTGATGTGTTCGAGAGCAGAGTGGCAATGATGTAATTAGATATGGAAAAAGCCTTCGATCGTGTAAACCATGACATTTTATTTTTTGATACTAGAATATGTTAATGTAGGGTCTGTAATATTGGAAGGGGTAAAAATGGCTTATAGAAAGTGCTTTACGCGTATTGTGGTTAATGGGCATGTTACTGAAAGCTTTCAAGTGAGAAATGGCGTGCGGCAGGGTGATCCCATCTCAGCTTTATTATTCGCAATATACATGGAACCTTTCTGTATGAAGATTATTGGGAACGATAGAATAAGGGCGTATCAACTAATGGAAAGTGAAGTCAAAATGTTAACATATGCAGATGACATTGCTGTGTTTTGTCGCGATAAAGAAAGTGTCAGTGAAGTGATACGTGATGTGGTCTCGTTTTGCAAATTCACAGGTAGTGCAGTAAACTGGGATAAATGCCTAGGCTTGTGGCACGGATCTTGGGAGACCACCCCGCAAAACTATGCAAATATGAGATGGTCAATTGTACCAACTAAGTACCTTGGTGTCCCCCTGCAGCATTACAGAGACACAAATGATTATTGCAAGGAGATATGTGAATGTACACGTGAAAAGACTCAAAGCTGGCATGGTAGGGAACTTTCTATGTTTTCTAGAGCGACTGCATGTAATTGGTTCATTATTTGTAAAGTATGGTATGTCCTGCAGTTCCTCTTCATGACACGAGCAAATGTGCAAAAATTGCATAGAGTTTTAGCAGTTTTTGTTTGGGGGTCGGTATGGGAGCGTACTAGCCGGACAAACTTATTTCATTCTTCCAAAAATGGTGGTCTAGGATTGGCTCATCTGTTTCTGAAGCAAATAGTGTCAAGATTTATTTTTTTGCGTGACCAATGTAACCCTTTTCTGCGAACGTTTATGCAAATTGTACTGTGTGACAAGATTCCTGATTATGTGGTATCAAATGTGTCTGTAGAATGTAACCTGCGTGGATATTTAAGAGAAGTAGTGATGGCATACGGAATATTGAAGGTGCGGTTTTCATCAGACTACTTATCTGATGTAACGAGAAAGCGTCTCTACAGAGATTTACGTGACGTTATGTTACCTCAGCCCATCTACAGAGCGATATATCATGTTGGCCATGAGCGTGACGTATTTAAGAGGGTAAAAATGATGACCGTACGTGCAAACGCAAAGACATTCTTCTTCCAGCTGCACAGCGAAACATTGCCGGTAAAACCGTGGCTACAAGAGAAGGGTTTCTTCGTGCTGGTGGTCGATAGATTGCCTTATCTGCAAAAAACCCGAGACTATCAACCACATTTTTCTTGACTGTTGGGACGCTGTTTTTCTGTGGGACATTTTGCAGCGCACCTTGAAAAAGGACTTGCCAATCACGCCATACGGTATTAGATTTTTGGCTACGGAAAATCAAGATGGTGTGCCTTATGACATGTTTATGTTGCTTGTGCTTCACAGCGTGTGGCGAACAAGAATGGCTGTGCGCCATGTAGATAAAGATGCCCGATCTGCGCATGAATATTTCACAGAAAGCATTGTATACATACGAGATGTGTACAAGTCTAGGGACGAACAACCCGAATGGTTGTCGTTATTAGATGAGTTGGCTGCAATGAAGCGCTTTTAAATAAAACCAGTCGCAGCCAGGCTGGTGATTTTAGACTGGTTACGAAGTGCTTGTAAATTTCTGTTATGTGCAAAGGTGGCAATAAAGAAAAAAAAAAGCTCTCGTAGTGTAGTGGTCATCACGTGCGCTTTACACGCGCAAGGTCCCTGGTTCGATCCCAGGCGAGAGCATCACCTTGTTTGACTTTTTTTTTTTGCGAAAGAGATATTCGATGAAAAGGCTGAATAATAGTCCCCGTGTCGTGTTCCGCTCTCGTAGTGTAGTCGTCATCACGTGCGCTTTACACGCGCAAGGTCCCTGGTTCGATCCCAGGCGAGAGCATCACCTTTTGACATTTATTTTTTTTTTGCGAAAGAGATATTCGATGAAAAGGCTGAATAATAGTCCCCGTGTCGTGTTCCGCTCTCGTAGTGTAGTGGTCATCACGCGCGCTTCATTCTACTTCCGGGCGCGCCAGCGAACGGACGCAGAATGAACGACTCCGATGGAACGGCGATAGCGGCCCATGCCGGCCGCGGAAACAGGATCACCGTCGAAGATGATAAGAACTACGAGATTGTACTGCCTACATTCCCTACCGGTCGAATTGTTCAGAACACGTTGTTCTTGCACGGTGACGTGCGTGAGAGGCCCTACAGGGTCGAAGACTTTCGAGACGCCCTAGTCACTGCTGGTGTGCTCCCTGACGTGGTGGCGTTGGGGGCGTACCAGATTAACCATGTCTGGGCGGTGACCCTCAACACCGGAGAAGCCACGAAGAAACTGGCTGCGTTGAAGGAGCTGAAGGTGAAAGGGCGCCGGTGTGTCATATTCGACCCTGAAGACCAGCAGGTGAAACTTCGCCTGCATTGGCTGCTCTACGGCGTGCAGGATGAAGACATCCGGACAGCTTTCGCTGCGTTCGGAAACGTCACCGAGGTGACGCGTGAGCGTTGGCGCGTCCAGGGCATGCGTGAAAAGGGCTCAATTACCAGGAGCGTGCTCCTCAAGTTGAAGCCCGGTCTCAAGGTGGACGACCTGCCACACCAGGTTAGAGTCGCCGGTGAATTGGCCCTCGTGGTGGTGCCCGGGAGGGCCATGCAATGCCTGCGTTGCCACGGCACGGGTCACGTTCGCCGAGACTGTAAGGTGCCGCGGTGCTCGAAGTGCAGGCGCTATGGACACGCGGACGCCGACTGTATCCGTACCTACGCGTCGGCGACCGGGATTCCAAGAGCGGACGACAACGACGAACTAATGGACGTCGCCGAGGCTGAGGAGGCAGCGAGGGGAACCGAGGAGGCAGGAAAGCGGGCGGGGTCACAGGACACGACGGCGACTTCCGGCAGTGACGCCCCGAAAGCGGACTGTCCTGGGGTCCAACCAAGTGCTGGTGGCTCGTGTCGGTCAACGGCCAACGAGCCGTCATTACAGGTCCTGCCTGCAGCGTCTTCGGGAGGCCACACCGGCAAAGGTGTCGTTCCAGCACAGCAACGGGCGACGGTAGACTTGGCTGGGTCAACCGAGACGACTGGGAAAGCTACGGACAGTCAACCAGCTGCAAAGGTCGGCGACTTTAAGACCTCGAAGGAGCCACAGCCGGAGAAGTGTGGCGTCCACACGCCTACCACTGCCGCCGCCGCGTCGAAGCGTCCCCACCCCGAGACCAGCAGCGACGGAACCCAACCGCCGACGGCAGCGTAGAGGAACCCCCGGTAAAGTCATCCCAAGTACGGCGGTCGTCTCTGCGACCGCGCCCGAACGTGTCTTCCGAGAAGCGTGGCAGCAACGCGGAGCCCGTAGGGCAAGTCCAAGTACCGGCGCCGGATGGCAGCGCCGGCGATGGCATCGTCTAGCCACGTGCTAGACGCGAGAGGTAGGCACCATGCTGTTGGTCCCTTTTCCTTTCGTTAAAATGGCGCCTGTCTGCCCGTTAAAAGTCGCGACGATAAATGATAGAGGACTGGCGGGGAAAAGAAAACAAAGTCAGCTTTACCGACTTGTAACGGAACGAGAGATAGACGTGCTGGCAGTTCAGGAAACGAAAGTCGATGGAGAAGAAGAGACCGGCAGCATGGTGCAACGTTTCGCGTCTAGATTTTTTGTCGTAGTCAGTCATGCAGTGGGCACATCGGCCGGATGCTTACTTTTTGTTAAGAAGTTGCCGGGGCTTCAGGTGAACGCCCATTATTCGTGTGCGTCGGGCCGGTGTGTCTTTCTCGACTGCTCGATTTACAACACCGCGTGGCGTATTGTTTGCGTATACGCGCCCAATAAGATGGAAGAGAGGGCCTTGTTTTTTCAAGGCAAACAAGAACGGCTGTGTTCAGGAAGGCAGCTGATCATGCTTGGTGATTTCAACTGTGTCCTCAGTGCGCACGATAAGACGAGCACGCGTGCATTTAGGGATAGGAGCACTGAACCCCTGACGCGGATTATTGAAAACTGGGACCTGGAGGATGTCGCAGATACTTTCCAAAGTAAGAGTGCCGTAAAGTACACTCGATTCGAAGGTACAAGCCACGCAAGACTCGACCGTATTTACGTTTCTGTCGACATCCTTCCGGAATGTACCAGTTACGAATTAGTACCGGTGTCGTTTTCTGATCACTGTTTAGTTCAGTGCTCTATAGCATGTTCAAAGCGAAGTAATTCCTTCTCGTGGGATTTATGGAAACTCAATAATAAGCTTCTCCAAGACGAACATTTTAATTTGACAGTTAGGGAGGAAATTGGCAAACTAGACCCCTGCAAAAACCTGCACATTTGGCAACAGTGGGAACTGTGTAAAGAAACTTTAAAAATAAAAGCAATTGATAGGGCTACGCGTATTCGATATGACGAGAAAAGAAAAGAGGCTGAGTTAAAAGCGCTTCTCGATAAGCTACTCAAGCAGGAATGCCGAGCCCCCGGTAAATGGATCGAGGACATTAGAAAAATAAAACAAAAGATTGAGCAGCTAGATGAACAACGTTATGGGGGAGCGCTTGTGAGGGCAAGGGCAGAGGACACCGCTGCTGGCGAAGCGCCATCGAAACGCGCGCTAGCCATGGAAAAAGCGCGAGCCGAAAGGAACCAAATACACGAAATAGAATGGGCTGGCTCCTTATCAACCGATACAGACGGCATCACAACTGCTTTTACTGAGCATTATCGGGCGCTGTTCGCATTGCGTAATGTAGACATTGAGAACTTTAAAAATGAATTTCTTCCTGGTTTACCCCGTCTGGACGACGAAAGAAAAGGTATTTTGGAACGGGCAATAATTGTAACCGAAGTTGATAAAGCAATAGATAAACTAAACGCTGGAAAATGACCTGGTCCGGACGGATTTACCGCTGCTTTTTACAAAACGTTTAAGTCTGAAATTAGTCCTATCTTATCTGTTATATTCAACGAAGCCTTCAGTTTAAAAACATTGCCTCCTTCATACCGGTCGTCTCACACAGTACTCAATCCTAATACCGAGGATGTACATAAACTTAGATCAGTTGCAGCGTACCGACCGATAGCACTGACCAACGTAGAGTACAAAATTTCCATGAAGGTATTAGCTCAAAGATTACAGACCGTGATGAAGGACATCGTCGGGCCCCATCAAACTTGTGGGATCAAAGGGCGTTCTATTGTTGTCAATATCCACAAGGCGCGCAGCATACTCGAATGCTGTGATTATTCAAATGAGCGGGTTGCCATCCTACAGATTGATCTAGAAAAGGCTTTTGATTGTGTTGATCATAGGATTTTGTTTGCTCTTTTAGATCACGCAAATTTGGGTTCTGTTATCAGCGAGGGAGTGGCCCTGGCGTATCGAAACTGCACGACAAGATTGATTGTCAATAAGAGTCTGGGGGCCCCCATTACCGTGCAACGTTCGGTCTGTCAGGGTTGCCCCCTCAGCCCCCTGTTATTTTGTTTGTATATTGAAACTTTATGCCTGAAAATAATCAATGACAATAGAATCAGTGGTTTTCAGTTACAGGCAGTGGAAGTGAAGCTGCTTGCATATGCAGATGATGTAGCTATTTTTGCAAAGGATCAACTTAGTATCAAACAGGCTGTTGAAACGGTGCGTGACTTCAGCAAAATTACAGGGAGTGGTGTGAACTGGTCGAAGTGCCTAGGGCTCTGGCATGGGCTGTGGCCAAGGAAGCCAGACTTTTTTGCTAATGTGCCTTGGGCGATGATCCCGGGCAAGTACCTGAGCGTCCCGCTCGACGGTTATCGCGACAGCAATCAGTATTGGAAGCAGCAGGCCAAAGACACACGGGAGAAAGCGGAGAAATGGAAAGGAGCCGCCTTGTCGATCTTTGCTCGAGCCACCGTTTGCAACCTGTTTTTTATCAGCAAGCTCTGGTACGTAATGCAGGTGCTGCATTGTTCCCGGACTAATGTACAGAAGTTCCATACGATATTTGCCATATTTGTCTGGGCTTCTGAGTGGGAACGGTGCAGCCGTACCAACTTGTTTCCTCGGGTAAAAGACGGCGGACTGGGACTCGGACACTTGTTTTTACGGCAGCTTGTCAACCGGTTTTTGTTTTTTAGAGACGTCACCGATCCTTTCCTGCGCACGCTATGTCAATTGAGATTGGGTAGACTTCTGCCTGAGTATGTTGTGTCAACCGAAGATTGCGTAGGAGGGATCGGTGGCTTTTATAGAGAGATAGTGTCTAGTGTAAGATTCCTTACTGTACGATATTCGAGAGAGTACTTGGCCACTGTTAGACGGAAGGAACTTTACTTTGCACTATGTGATGTTGTTTTCCCAGTGCCGTTGTACAGGTCACTCTACAGTGGAGGCCCTGGTAGCAATGTCTTAAAGAGGGTTAAAAGAATGCATGTGCAGCCGGGAACTAAAACCTTTTTCTTCAAACTACATACTGGTACATTGCCAGTTAAAGCCTTTTTAGAGAAAAAGGGATGCTTTATGCCATGGGGCACACACTGTTTAATTTGTAAGCAGCCAGAAACTATAGATCATGTTTTTTTACATTGTTGGGAAGGGGTTTATTTTTGGGATGTTTTGCAAAGAACTATCAAGGAAGAATTGCCACTGAATCCGTACGGCATTCGGTACTTGAATGTAATTTCCGAAGATGGGCTACCATTTGACACAATCATGCTTATGGGCCTCCACTCTTTGTGGCGATCGAGAATGGCAGGCTACCATTTCGATAAAGATGCGCGGCCTGCACGAGCCTACTTCAGAGAAAACATTCATTGGTTTCTCGAGATACAAAAAGCTGTACCCGAACCACCCGACTGGCTCTCGAGAGTAGAGCCGCTGGTGACCTTGCGAGAATTTTAACCTGATGATACCAGCAACATGCTGGTTAATAACCATTAACACATGTATAGTGCACATTGAGTGTTTCTACAACCAGTGTTTCTGTGTTCTGTCGGTACCAAAGCCAGGTAATAAAGAAAAAAAAAATCACGTGCACTTCACACGCGCAAGGTCCCTGGTTCGATCCCAGGCGAGAGCACCACCTTGTTTGACACTTATTTTTTCTTGCGAAAGAGATATTCGATTAAAAGGCTGAATAGCAGTCCCCGTGTCGTGTTCCGCTCTCGTAGTGTAGTGGTCATCACGTGCGCTTTACACGCGCAAGGTCCCTGGTTCGATCCCAGGCGAGAGCATCACCTTGTTTTATATATTTTTTTTTTTTTGCGAAAGAGATATTCGATGAAAAGGCTGAATAATAGTCCCCGTGTCGTGTTGCGCTCTCGTAGTGTAGTGGTCATCACGTGCGCTTCACACGCGCAAGGTGGCAATGCTGCAAATCGATTTAGAAAAGGCCTTTGACAAGGTCCCTCATGAAATACTTCTCTGTCTTCTAGATTATGTCAATGTAGGAAAAGTAATTAGAGACGGAGTGGCTATGGCGTACCGCGATTGCTCAACACAACTGATTGTCAATAAGGTTGCCGGTGCGCCCATCAGTGTGCAGAGATCTGTGCGTCAAGGGTGCCCCTTATCTCCGCTGTTGTTTTGTTTATATGTTGAACCATTTTGTCTCAGCGTTATAAACAGTGAATGTATACGTGGATTTAAACTGCATGAGGTCGAAGTGCGGCTTCTCGCCTATGCAGATGACATCGCCATTCTTTGCACTGACTATGAGAGCATTACACATGCGATAGAAAAGGTTAAGCAATACTGTTCTGCAGCCGGAAGTACGGTGAACTGGGGAAAGTGCATAGGTTTCTGGCATGGTGAATGGTCCGCGAACCCTGAAATTTTTGCTAATATCCCTTTCGTTAACAAACCCGTGAAATATCTCGGGGCGCCCTTACATCACTACAAGGACAGTGACCCATACTGGCAGGAACAGGCTGCTGAGTTGCGTGATCGGACGAACAAATGGAATGGATGGAAATGGTCAATATTTTCTAGAGCAACTGTATGCAACATATTTTTGGTCAGTAAGATTTGGTATGTGCTTCAGGTTCTTCACTGCTCTAGAATTAACATCCAAAAATTTCACCGTGTTCTTGCAGTGTTCGTGTGGGGGTCAACATGGGAAAGGACAAGTCGGACTAATTTGTTCTTGCGAGTCAAATGGGGGGCTGGGATTGACACACCTCTTTTTACGCCAGGTTGTAAATCGCTTTCTTTTCTTACGCAATGTACAGGACCCTTTTCTGTGCACTGTGTGCCAGCTTCGCCTGTGCAAACGGTTGCCGAACATTGTTGTATCCACGAAATATTTGCCTGGAAGCTTACATGGATTTTTAAAAGAAGTAGTTTTAGCTAGTGATTTTTTGTCCGCTCGCTTTACTCTCGATTATCTTTCCACTGTGGCACGGAAGAAATTGTACAAAGACCTTTGTGACGTTGTACTACCTGTACCGCTGTATAGAACCATGTACCCTGCGGGTCGATGGAGAAATGTACTAAAAAGGGTCAAAAGAATGATGGTACCTGCAGGAATGAAAACATTCTTCTTTCAACTACATTCAGGTACACTTCCTGTCAAACCTTGGCTGGAGGAAAAAGGCATGTTTGTGCCATGGGGAACCGATTGCTTAATATGCAGAAAAGTAGAAACAATAGACCACATATTCCTCGACTGCTGGGACGCTGTGTTCTTATGGGATGTACTGCAGCGTACCATCAAAAAAGATTTCCGCTTAGACCCCCCTGGAATTCGATATCTCTCTGTTGAAAGTGATGACGGGACACCTTTTGATCTGATAATGTTGATTACACTCCACAGCATATGGAAGTGCAGGATGGCCATACGGCACGCTGATGTGGACGCCCGTCCGGCGCGTCAATACTTCAAAGAAAGCGTAACCCGTTTTGTTGAAGAACAAAAACTTCTTGAAGATGTTCCTGATTGGTTAGATCGTGTAGAGCTTCTTTTGCAAATGAAGGAGGTTTAGAGCGTCCTCATTAGTCCCAGTATGGCCTTTCCTTTTTTTTTTTCCTGTCGATCCCTCTGCCTTTTTACGCAACCAGTGTTTGTATTGTAAATAGCGTTTCTTCTTGTGTTTGTTTGTTTCTTGTCAAAAGCAGGCAATAAAGAAAAAAAAAAAAAAGCTCTCGTGGTGTAGTGGTCATCACGTGCGCTTCACACGCGCAAGGTCCCTGGTTCGATCCCAGGCGAGAGCATCATCTTGTTTGACATTTATTATTTTTTTTTTCGAAAGAGATATTCGATGAAAAGGCTGAATAATAGTCCCCGTGTCGTGTTCCGCTCTCGTAGTGTAGTGGTCATCACGTGCGCTTCACACGCGCAAGATCCCTGGTTCGATCCCAGGCGAGAGCATCACCTTGCTTGACATTTATTTTTTTTTTTTTTGCGAAAGAGATATTCGATGAAAAGGCTGAATAATAGTCCCCGTGTCGTGTTCCGCTCTCGTAGTGTAGTGGTCATTACGTGCGCTTCACACGCGCAAGGTCCCTGGTTCGATCCCAGGCCAGAGTATCACCTTCTTTGACATTTATTTTTTTTTTTTGCGAAAGAGATATTCGATTAAAAGGCTGAATAATAGTCACCGTGTCGTGTTCCGCTCTCGTAGTGTAGATCGTGTATATGCCATCTTAACGGCTTCTGTTCTACTCGCCTGATAGTTAACAAACGCCTGATAGTTAACAAAGAGGTAGGAAAGTCTATAGAATTGCAGCGCTCTGTACGCCAAGGGTGCCCGCTATCTCCTCTCCTTTTCTGCATATTCATTGAAAGCTTTTGTCTGAGTATATTGAACAGTAACGCAATTCAAGGATTCAGGCTTCATGCATGTGAAGTGCGCCTACTGGCGTATGCTGATGACATAGCGATTTTTTGTACAAACCTCGAAAGTATTGCAGATGCAGTTAACATCGTAAAACGCTTTTGTGAGGTTAGTGGAAGCGCAGTGAATTGGGGAAAATGTCTTGGTTTCTGGCATGGAGATTGGGAGCTCACGCCAAATTATTTCATGAACGTCCAGTGGCTCACAATACCGGTTAAGTATTTAGGCATTCCTCTCGAAAATTACAGCGACAGTGAACCTTATTGGCACGGGCAGACATCTCAAATCCGAGAAAAAGCAGAAAAATGGAAGGCCAAGGATTTATCCATTTTTGCACGCGCTACCATTTGTAACGTGTTCTTTATTACAAAATTGTGGTACGTGTTGCAAGTACTTCATTGCTCTCGAGTCAACCTTCAAAAACTTCATCGTATTTTTGCCGTCTTTATCTGGGGTTCCACCTGGGAGAAGACTACTAGGACGAATATTTTTCGACGTGTGCGTGACAGTGGTTTGGGTTTGTCGCATTTGTTCTGCGACAGCTCGTAAATCGCTTCTTGTACCTTCGTGACGTTCAAGACCCGTTTTTGCGCACGGTCTGCCAAGTGCGGTTGGCCGATGCTTTGCCTGAGTTTGTAGTGTCTTCTGTTAGGTTGAAAGGTCGAACACAAGGTTACTTTAAAGAGATTATGGAGTCATTTCGCTTCCTCAAGGCACGATTTTCTATTGAATATTTAGGCACTGTTTCCCGTAAAAAGTTATATGAAGACTTATGTGATGTTGTTCTCCCCATTCCCTTGTACCGCTCTCAGTACTGTGGTGCAAAATGGAGCAAAGTGCTAAAACGCGTAAAAGGCATGCCTGTGCGTCCGGGGGTTAAAACTTTCTTCTTTAAGCTTCATGCCGGTGTCTTGCCACTTAAGACGTGGTTGTCTGAAAAGGGGTTGTTCGTTCCGTGGGGTGACCAGTGCTTTTTATGTCGCAAACCAGAAACCATTGAGCATGTCTTTCTGGAATGCTCGGACGGGGTGTTCTTCTGGGACGTCCTGCAAAGGACACTAAAGAAAGATTTCCCATTGGACGCACAGGGCATAAGGTATTTGATGATTGAAAATGATGATGGATTTCCTTATGATATCACAATGTTAATGGCGCTTTACAGCATTTGGAGGTCCCGAATGGCTGTACGTAACGCTGATGTTGATGCTCGGCGAGCCATAGATTACTTTTCTGAGACGCTGACTTCGTTTCTTGACTTGCAAAAAATGCAAAAGGATGTACCCGATTGGGTACCTCGCATGGAATTGCTGTTGCACATGAAACAATTGTAGACAGGATGTACTCTCTTCTCACGGTTGAAAACTGAAGCCCTGCAATAAAGACAAAAAAAACGCTCTCGTAGTGTAGTGGTCATCACGTGCGCTTTACACGCGCAAGGTCCCTGGTTCGATCCCAGGCGAGAGCATTACCTTGTTTGACATTTATTTTATTTTACGAAAAAGATATTCGATGAAAAGGCTGAATAATAGCCCCGTGTCGTGTTCCGCTCTCGTAGTGTAGATTCCACTTCCGGCCACTGCTGTGTACGGACGTGTGCATCATGCGCTCCGTAGGGGTGGATACAGCGGCCCAGATGGGTCGCGGAAACAGGATTGTCGCCGAAGATGAACAGGATTACGAAGTCGTTTTGCCCCAGTTGCCTACAGGTGCGTGTGTTATGAATACTGTTTTTCTACGCGGAGAGATTAAGGCAAGGCCGTATCGTGTTGAAGACGTCCGTGACACTTTGGTTAGTCTGGGTATGTTGCCTGAGGTACTCGCCTTAGGCGCTTTCCCGATGAACCACGGCTGGGCCGTGACTTTCAGTACAGCGCAAGCCACGAAAAAGATGCTAGCACTTGGTGACGTAAAGATAAAGGAAAGGCGCTGCTTCATTATCGACCCGAATAAGCAGGATGTCCGGCTAAAGCTTTATTGGCTCCTGCATAATGTACCGGATGAAGATGTGCGCACCGCACTCGTAAATTATGGAAGAGTGACAGAAGTATCAAAGGAACGTTGGCGCGTCCAAGGTATCGCCGATAAAGGAACCTCGACCAGGACTGTCAGCCTGCAATTAAAAGCGGGCTTGACAGTCGAAGACCTACCACACCAGCTCCGAGTGGGCGGTATAACAACGCTTTTGGTTGTGCCAGGACGGGCACCGCTTTGCTTACGATGTCGACGAACGGGACATATACGCCGGGACTGTCGCATACCCCGGTGTGGTCGGTGCAGACGCTATGGTCACGAAGACAGCGAGTGTGCCCAAACATACGCCAGTGTGGCCGGGCCTGTGGCTGGCGACCATCTCACGGAGCACATAATGGACCGAGCTGATGCAGTAGAAGCAGCGGAAAGCCGAAATCGGGGTCCCGTATTCACGCCCCTTTCTAAGGGCCCGAAAGACGAAGGAAGCGAAGCGGCTCAGGCTGAACAAACGGGTCAACAGACCAACAGCGTGAGCTCTATACCGCGGGACGAAAGCGACAACGAAAATAAGCAAAGTATTGGGTCGTCGACTGGACAACCTGAAGATATGGACGTCACAAGAGCGGGGACAAGCGCAAAGCGATCGCTTGAAGAGGTCAGCAACGAGGACGCAGAACCAGAGAGGACAACAGGAGGTGAGCCGGCAACGAAAGCCGCAACGCTCAGGCGACCCAGCTTGAGGTTCAAGCCGAACATCGCTGCGGGCACACGTCCGCCGCCGAAGCCACCCTCGTAGCCACGGGGGAAGACAGTCAACGAGGGACCTAAATCCATAGACGCTCAAGGACATAGCAAACATGGCTTCATCATTATGTGACGCGTGTGGAAAGTGCACGCCTTGTACGTGTCTATCCACAACTTCAACGGTGGAAGCCAGGGATGTGTCAATCGGCGAGGTAAGAACCATGCGGTCCGTATCTTGTCCGAGGCCTTCACAGCCCATAACTACGTTGCGTATCGCAACTATAAATGTACGCGGACTTCGATCTAAGCGAAAGCAATATCAGGTTAGTCGTCTTTTCCTAGAGGACGACTTCGATATCATAGCGGTACAGGAAACGAAGGTCGAAAGTCAAGAACAAACGGACCGCACGGTCGAACCTTTTCGGTCCCGCTATAATGTTTGCATATGTCATTCTGTTGGCACCTCTGGAGGGTGTGCTCTTTTTCTGCGGAACTCTTTAGGATTTGTTGAAGAGTATGTTCATGCTAGCGATGACGGCCGTCTCGTTTTGTGCGATTTTGACGGTTTTGGTAAAAAATGGCGCATCATTTGCGTATATGCACCGAATAGTATACCTGAGCGGTTATCCTTTTTTGCAAGTGTCGAACGGTATTTAAAATCTGATAGAAACGTGATAATTCTGGGGGATTTTAATTGCGTGTGATTCAGAGACGATAGAAGCAAAAGACTATCCGTTCGTGATCAAAGTGCTTTGTTGCTGTCAGCGCTCATGCAAGAGGGGGGTTTTGAAGATGTAGGAAACGTATTGCAAATTGGAAGTGGCGCTAGGTTTACGCATTTCCAGCGCGATTGCCATTCCCGTTTAGATAGAGCATACGTATCAGATGTACTCGTGCCGCTATGCAACAGTTACGAGCACAAACCAGTAGCCTTCAGTGATCACAGTGCCGTAATGTTTTCTCTGGGAGTGAAGAAGAAAAGATCAACCTTTTCTTGGAAACTGTGGAAACTGAACAATAAATTACCTAGTGATGAAGTATTTGTGGATAAGGTGAAAATACTTATTGAAAAAGTGCGCTCGTCTGAGTCGGGACGAATGGTCGCTGCATGGGAACAGTTCAAGGAAGAAGTTAAAATTGCTGCAATTGAAAGGTCTTTCATGTTACGCTACAATGAAAAAAGAAAACAAAAGAACTACAAGGTCAGCTAGAATTCTTGTTGTCAGTCGAAAGCACGCGACCAGGCACTTTAACTAAAGAGATAAGAGAGGTCAAGAACCAGCTCGAGATAATGGGCACGGAAAAATACAGAGGAGCAGTCATACGCGCACGCGCAGAACACCTTTGGCTGGGGGAAACACCGACGAAACGCTCGCTGAGAGAAGAAAAGCGCTACGCCTCGCGTAAAGAAATAAAACAGATTAAATACGGAGGAGTGACTACCACGGACAAACAGATGATAGAAAGCGCGTTTTTGGATTATTATAAAGGACTTCTTGGGTGCAGCGGTAACAGAGAAGCAGCCTTGGACAGTGAGTTTTTGTCAATAATGCCGACACTAGATAAGGAAACCACCGCCCACCTCGAAGAGCCAATATCAGTTGGGGAAATTGAAAGGGCCATTAATGAATTAAGTGAAGGGAAAACGCCCGGCTCGGATGGACTAGGCACAGCTTTTTACAAAGCATTCAAAGATGAGCTGTCGGAGCTCCTGTTACGCCTCGTAGCGGAGGCCTACGAGGTAAAGGAAATGCCGCCGTCCTTTCGAAGGTCCCATATTGTACTCATACCCAAAAGTGAAGATGCATTGAAGCTCTTGTCAGTGAGTGCTTATCGTCCCATAAGCCTCACTAACACTGATTATAAGGTTTTTATGAAGGTACTTGCCAAGAGACTGCAAAGCGTAATACGGTTAATCGTAGGACCGCACCAAACATGCGGAATTAAGGGCCGAACAATAGGAACCAATATCCACACTGCGAGGAGCATCCTTGAGTGTTGCGATTCATGGTACAGCCAAGTAGCAATGTTGCAACTAGACCTGGAAAAGGCTTTTGACCGTGTTATGCATGATGTACATTTTTCAATATTGAAACATGTAAATGTAGGAGACGTTATTTTAGAAGAGGTGAAAATGTCGTATAAGAATTGTTTTGCTAGCATCGTAATTAACAAGGAAGTCACTGCAAACTTTCAAATTGCAAGGAGTGCCCGTCAGGGTTGCCCAATTTCCCCCTTGTTATTTGCTATCTACTTGGAGCCCTTTTGTTTGAGCATAATCAATAGCGACAAGATACATGGTTTTAGGCTAATGACGGCTGAGGTCAAAGTACTGTCCTACGCAGATGACATCGCTGTTTTTTGTAAAGACAGAGGGAGCATTAGTGAAGCAGTCAGTGTAGCAGACAAGCACTGGAAGTGGTCAGGCAGTGCCTTAAACTGGGATAAGAGTGCAGGTTTTTGGCATGGTACCTGGGACGAAAAGCCTGAATTTTTCGAAAAGGTTAAGTGGAGCTCCTTGCCGACGATGTACCTCGGTGTGCCACTGCAGAAATATAATGATCCCAGTGAATACTGGAACGACGAGACAGAAAAATTAAGGGAGAAAGCGAACAAGTGGGGAGGAAGAAACCTATCAATATTCGCGAGGTCAACAGTTTGCAACTTATTCTTAGCAGCAAAAATTTGGTATGTACTTCAGGTGCTGTGCATGAACCGCTCAAATGTACAGAAGATACACAGTGTTTTTGCCACTTTTGTTTGGGCCCCCAAGTGGGAACGCACGAGCCGTACAAATCTTTTGAGGTCAGTGAAAGCGGGTGGGTTGGGATTAGCCCACTTATTTCTAAGGCAGATTGTTTCCAGGTTTATGTTTCTGCGAGATCAGAGCCATCCTTTCTTACGTACCATGCTACAAGTTAGATTATGTTGTTATCTACCCGAATTTGTTGTATCCACTTGTTGTGCTGGGCGTAGCGGCATTCATGGTTATCTCAACGAAGCTGTTTCGGCATTTAACATACTAAAAGTACGTTTTTCTTTGCAGTACCTTGGTGTGGTGACAAAAAGACAATTATATAAAGACCTCATCGATGTAATGCTGCCTGTGCCGATGTATCGTGCGATGTATGAAAAAGGCCAGGGAAAAGACGTTCTTAAAAGGGTTAAAAGAATGCTGGTACGGCCATCAGCAAAGACCTTTTTTTTCAGCTACACACTGGTACACTTCCCGTAAAACCATGGCTGCAGGAAAGGGGCTTATTTGTTCCGTGGTCTGTTAATTGTCTCCTATGCCGCAAACCAGAGTGTGTCGATCACATTTTTTTGGACTGTTTGGATGCTACGTTTCATTGGGACATCCTTACAACGAACTTTAAAAAGAGACTTACCTTTGACACCCAATGGAATCCGCTTCCTACCGGTTCACAGTGACAGTGGCATACCGTATGACATGTTTAGCTGTTAAGTATGCACGCTATTTGGAAATCATGCATGGCATTTCGGCATGTTGACGCGAATGCCCGTTCTGTCAGAGAATACTTCATTGAAAGTATAGCTTACATAAGAGGTGCATACAATGCACGAGAAGAACAGCCGGAATGGCTCCCTGTACTGAATGAACTTGTAGCACTAAAGCGCTTTTAAACAATTTAAGCCAAACAAAGTGTGATTGGCGGTTTTAATGCATTGTTAAATACTTCTTGTCAAACTACACCTGTTTTTTTTGTGTGTGTGTACACGATGTACCTCGTTCTGAATAAAGAAAAAAAAAAGATCCGCTCTCGTAGTGTAGTGGTCATCACGTGCGCTTCACACGCGCAAGGTCCCTGGTTCGATCCCAGGCGAGAGCATCACCTTGTTTGACATTTATTTTTTATTGCAAAAGAGATATTCGATGAAAAGGCTGAATAATAGTCCCCGTGTCGTGTTCCGCTCTCGCAGTGTAGTGGTCATCACGTGCGCTTTACACGCGCAAGGTCCCTGGTTCGATCCCAGGCGAAAGCATCAAAAGAGATATTCGATGAAAAGGCTGAATAATAGTCCCTGTGTCGTGTGCCGCTCTCGTAGTGTAGTGGTCATCACGTGCGCTTCACACGCGCAAGGTCCCTGGTTCGATCCCAGGCGAGAGCATCACCTTGTTTGACACTTATTTTTTTTTGCGAAAGAGATATTCGATGAAAAGGCTGAATAATAGTCCCCGTGTCATGTTCCGCTCTCGTAGTGTAGTGGTCATCACGTGCGCTTTACACGCGCAAGGTCCCTGGTTCGATCCCAGGCGAAAGCATCAAAAGAGATATTCGATGAAAAGGCTGAATAATAGTCCCCGTGTCGTGTTCCGCTCTCGTAGTGTAGTGGTCATCACGTGCGCTTCACACGCGCAAGGTCCCTGGTTCGATCCCAGGCGAGAGCATCAAAAGATATATTCGATGAATGAATAATAGTCCCCGTGTCGTGTTCCGCTCTCGTAGTGTAGTGGTCATCACGTGCGCTTTACACGCGCAAGGTCCCTGGTTCGATCCCAGGCGAGAGCATCACCTTGTTTGACATTCATTTTTTATTGCAAAAGAGATATTCGATGAAAAGGCTGAATAATAGTCCCCGTGTCGTGTTCCGCTCTCGTAGTGTAGTGGTCATCACGTGCGCTTTACACGCGCAAGGTCCCTGGTTCGATCCCAGGCGAGAGCACCAAAAGATATATTCGATGAAAAGGCTGAATAATAGTCCCCGTGTCGTGTTCCGCTCTCGTAGTGTAGTGGTCATCACGTGCGCTTCACACGCGCAAGGTCCCTGGTTCGATCCCAGGCGAGAACACCACCTTGTTTTGCATTTCTTACGAAAAAGATATTCGAAGAAAACCTTGAATAAAAGGCTGCCTGTTGTGTGCTGCTCTCGTAGTGTAGTGGTCATCACGTGCGCTCAGTTACACGCGCAATGTCCCTGGTTCGATCCCAGGCGAGGGCGGTGTACTTTTCTTTTAATCTGGCGAAGGAGGTGTCCAAAGATGAAATGTGGCATGAAAGCCGAACTTGCGTGCTGAGCTCTCGTAGTGTTCAGTATAAATATGTCACAAAATATACACATACATCCTACGATAACAAAGATAACATGCCATCAGTCCTACTTGCACTGGTGTTGTCTACCTAAAATTCCTTAAGGCCGCCAGAGGTTCCATTCTCGACAGCCATTCGGGCACACACTCCTCTACTTTTATATTTTCTATGAAGGCACACAGGCTTTGCCTAAATCCGCACTGGCTTAGCGTCCTGGTCGCAGAAGTATCCAGCCATCCTAGCCCGCGAAAAACAGTGTAGGCTATTCAGCATTATTAAATCAAATGGGACTCCATCTTCATTCCTTATTGCCAGAAACCCAATCCCATGCGGATCCAAAGGAAAATCTGTCTTTATGGTTCTTTCAACGATGTCCCAAGAATATACCCCTTCCCAGCAGTGCAGGAAAATATGATTTATGGTTTCTGATTTCTCTTAGATCAAGCAGTGTGAACCCATGGTACAAAACAACCCCTTTCTTCAATGAAAGTGTTCACCGAAAGTGTTCTGCTGTGTAACTTAAAAAAAGGTTTTTACACCAGTAGGCACCTGCATGTTTTTCACCCGCTTCAGCACGTTCTGTCCCGGCCTTCCACTGTATATGGCTCTGTACATACGTACTGGGAAATCAATGTCACACACAGCTTTAATACAATTCGTTTCTTTTAACGCAAAGCAGGTACTCGAAAGAAAAATGAACCCGTAAAATACACACTTTCTACAACTTCTTTCAGATAGCCATGCAACGCCCCCAGCATGCTATTAGAAGTGACAACGACTTCCGGTAAGGCGTTGCTTAACCTTGGTTGAAATACTGCGCGCAAAAAGAATCGCTGACATCCCGAAAAAACAAAAATCTGTTGACTATCTGTCGTACGTAAAGATGCGCCAAACCAAGCCCCCCTTCCTTCACCGGCCGGAACAAATTAGTTCGGCTGCACCTTCCCACGTCGAGTTTATACTGTACATTGTCTATGATCGGCAATAAATAAAAAAAGCGCTCTCGTTGTGTTGTGGTAATCAGGTGCGCTTTAAACGCGCAAAATCCCTGGTTGGATCGCGGGCGAGAACAATGGCTTCCGTTTTTTTGTATCCAGCGAAAGGAGGTATAAAAAGAGAAAAAAAAATTACACCATCTCCCGCTAATTAATTTTACGATATATATCGTAAAATTAATGATGCTTCTGACATAGCAGCCCATCAATCCGAACTAAATAACATATATAAGTGGTGTATCACTTGGTGCATGGAGCTCAACATTAATAAATGTAAATCGATGCGCATTTCTCGTTCTAACACAACCTGCCCTACTTATGCATTAAATAACTGCCCCCTTCAATCCGTTCAAAGCTACCGTTATCTAGGCGTTCATATAACCAACGACCTCTCTTGGAAGCAGCACATACAATATGTAACATCAAAAGCTAACCGCTCATTAGGATATTTGAAAAGAAATTTTTCGCTTGCGCCTGTCCCATTAAAGCGACTGCTATATCGTCCGCCCCAAACTGGAATACGCCTCATCCATTTGGGATCCTCATCATATCACATTAATTAATGAAATCGAATCATTACAGAATCGCGCTGCTCGCTTCATCCTGGCCAACTATCATCGCACTGCAAGTGTTACATTAATGAAGAGTATGCTCAATATCCCATTACTCTCTCTTCGCAGAAAGTAATCGCGCATTTCATTATTTCATAAAATCTATTACCACAGTGCATTCCTTCGCTCACTATGGATCCACCCGGCACCGTACCATTCAGCTCGCCATGATCACGTGCATAAAGTCAACGTGCCTCGTCACAACACCATAGCATGTTCTCAGTCATTCCTCCCTAAGACCTCAATCGATTGGAATAATCTACCTGCATCATTAGTAACCATCACCGATCCTATTCGTTTTAAGAATGCACTAATGGTAAACTTGCAATCGTGAATTGTACCAACGTGTATACCTATTATTGGTGTAGATTCGCTTTTTAGTGTATTCTTTGTGTATTGATTTCCATTGTCTGTTAATAAAGTATACTCTTTGTCTGTAATATTTACTATTATGTATTATTGTTATCTCCACTTTAATATGTTTAAGTAATCCTGTATTTATTTTGCTGTTCACCTGCATTTCCGCCCCTCCCCTCTACAATGTACAAATGTACCCTTAGGGTTTCATAAATAAATAAATAAATAAATAAATAAATAAATAAAGGGGACCATGAGGCGTTACGAAGCTTAAGCACTTGCACGATCGCGTTCCATTGGCGTTCGTTGGGCATGCTACCGACCTCAGCCTCGTCGCCTAAAGCAACACCACCTAGAAAACTTAAGGCCCCCGCGCCACCTCCTCGCCCAAGCGCCTACGTCACCAAGCTCAGATCATCGCTCGGATGGCTCGGATCGACGCAAACCGACGGCGACAGTCTCGCCCAACGTCTGTATCACGTGAACGTACAGGCTGACAAGTCCGGACAAGAACAGCTACGGATGCCTCGCAGTGGCTTCCGCGGTGACTCTGGCTTGAACCGAAACAAGTCATTTTTTTAAATTTTGTAACAATTAGGGCGCGAACTTTGCCAAAGGTTGCAGAATTTAACTACTCGGTTTCAATCAGCCAACTGTATTGTGAAAGAATGGCACATCGCATTGTTTAAACATTATTAAGCAGCCGCATTCACACGCGTCTCCGTCGGATTTCGTTTCACGTTTGCTGGCCACAGTGATCGAAGCTGGTCGTTCGAGTCGCTCGTCGCATGTGTTCGCATGTCGTTGGATAGCTTGCGTGTGAGCGTGTGTCCTTTTTACGTTTGCAAAATGTATATTTTTGATTTCGCGCTGTGTTTGTGCGTGTGAACGAACTGCAAGAATGCCCGGGTGCTGTTGCGCTCCAAACTGCAAGTCGAACTACGCAGGAGAGCCGAGCGTGCGAGTGCACGTGTTTCCCAACGACCCGGTGCGGCGGGCGGCATGGACAAGAGCGGTTCCCCGAAAGGATTTCGCTCCTACAAAGAACACAGTGGTAAGATACGTCTTATGATTGGATACGGGTGCTTGTTATTTATGCAATGCGCGTTTTTGCGGCTGAGTGTATCCAGCACCAGCTGAATCGCCCTGCCTGCATTATCGGAGCCTGAAACGTGCTCATACTTCTTTTGTTCTTGTTTTCGGCTGTATGAAACGTGTTCCCACAGAATTTCTTTTTTTGTCGTTTCAGCTCTGCGAGAAGCATTTTTTGGCCAGCGACTACGTTAAAACGTCAAAGTACACAGACCAGAAGACGGGGAAGATTATTGAAGTGCCGCTGAAAGTCTTCCGGCTGAAGCCGGATGCGGTACCGAGTGTGTTCCCGAATTGTCCTCAGTACCTCTCTCGTCAAAATGAGTGCACTCGGGAGGCTCCGGAGGAGAAACGAAAGCGTCTTGAGGACGAATCGCTCCGCATTGCCATTGAAAAATCTCTGGAAGAAAAACGACAACAGGACAAGCAGAACAAAGTTGCAAGCTTTTCCGAATTCCTTCATGCTCTGCCAAGCTTTAACACCTCACCATTTTGGTCTGTGATCAAGATGGACTCGAAGGTTCTATTCCTGGATTTGACTGTTGATCGGGGCGCCTCTGTGCGTTCATCAGTGATAGTTCAAGACAGCATGTGTGTGGAAGTGTATTTTGGGGAAACGCTCATTGTGGAACTTGATGGTGTCAGCGTGCCTGCTGAGTTACAGGACTTGCGGCAACTATGTGACATCCTTCATCATGTTGAGCGTCTTCGCACTCCTGATGCTTCCAACAATGTCCAGTGGGCTCGTCAACTGCTTGCGACTGTGATGGTACTGTTGGAGGAGTTGATATGCAATGATCAGCAGCATCAGCTTCACGGATGGCATCTGGAAATCGTGAAGTTCATAAAGTCTCAAGTGGAGCTCATCCTTAATAACGCAGCACGCTACTCGCCAGACCTGCTGGTATTTGCAAGTCTCCTCTACACCATTTCGCCGCATGCGTACCGATTCCTGAGAGGTTCACTGAAGGTAAAGTTGCCTCATCCTGAAACAATAAGACGTCTCTGCTCCACTCAACAGGTCAGCCCAGCCATGGAACAGCAAGACTCCTGTTTTCTGTCATATGCTACGAAGGTTGCTACCACAATGAAAGAACATGAAAAGATAGTAACTTTAATGATGGATGAAATCCACATTCAGTCATACTTTGATTTCAAAGCTGGATCAATAACAGGTGCAGCAGTCAACACTGCAAGCCCAGCAAAAACAGCATATGTCTTTATGACTCAGAGTCTGTTATCTTATCACAAAGATGTTGTGCATATTTTGCCAGTGGCTACAATTGATGCAAAATGCTTGCATGATTTTTTGCGAACGCTAGTTGTCAAGCTTGAGCATACTGGGTTTAAAGTGATTGCTATCATCTCTGACAACAATTCTATCAACAGGAAAACAATGTCGTTGTTTTCAAGCCCCCCGAGACTAAAGATAGTTTATCAACATCCAGCTGACCAATCACGACCTTTGTTTTTTGTCGTGGACCCTGTTCACTTGTTAAAATGCGTCAGAAATAACTGGTTAAACCAACGCAATGCAGGAAGGTGCATGTACTTCCCAGATCCGAACAGTACAGAAGCCACACCCAAAATATTAGCAGCATCATTCAAAACTTTATTTGAGCTGCATGAGTCTGAACAAAATGAGCTTTTGAAGATTGCTCCGACATTGTCGTTGAAGGCGTTAAATCCTTCTAACATGGAGAGGCAAGATGTAAAGTTGGCTTTGAGAATCTTCAATTCATCAACAGTGGCAGCACTTAATAATAGCAGCCTTCAGCATGCTGATAGCACGGCTCAATACATCAACACCGTGCTAACATGGTGGAAAATTGTTAATGTCAAGACCCCACGAAAGGGCCAGAGGCTTTTAGATGACCTGCAAAAGCCCATTACCTCGACTTCTTGCCCCCAGTTACAGTTCTTGGAGAAAATGATGCAGTGGCTCGACTACTGGGAGAGTCTGAAGCATGATGCAGGACATTTGACAAGAGAAACACACTTGGCTTTATGTCACACAACTCATGCACTCCATGAGATCGCTATCTACTGCCTTGAAGAGCTTGGTATGCAGTACGTTTTGCTAGGCAAGTTTCAGACAGATTTTCTCGAGGATCGCTTTGGTCGGTACCGTCAGTTGTCTGGTGCCAACTATCATGTGTCAATTAGGCAGATTTACGAGTCCGAGACAAAGTTGCGGTTACAGAAAGTGCTTGAGCTGCCCGACGTTGAAACGCTGTGCGATATACCTGTCATTAGTGTCAACTCATTGCTAAGCCAGTTTGATGTCACAGTTAGTGACAGCGATATTGAGAAGAAAGTGGCAAGGCTTCCAGCTGTCACATACGTTGCAGGATACTGTGCTCATGCCGCACTAAAGAAACTGTTGTGCCAATCATGCAAAGAAAACCTGGTAATGGATGATGCAGACATAGACATTGCTAAAAATGTCCTTATTACGAGCATGACCAGGGGCGGGTTGAAGTTCCCACGTGAACTTGTTATAAATGCTGTGCTTGCCACAGAAATAGTGCTCGACAAGCTAAGGAGTCCACGCTTCGCCTCTCAGTTCTTTGCACTTCCTAAGCAGAAAGAAGTATTAGTGGCTCTTGTGTATGGCATCCTCAGTGATAATGATGACCTGGATGTTTGTGTTTATGGGCATGCTCCTCAACAGGTCATGCATTACATTTTAAGTGCAGCAGCAAACACCCTTCTAAACAACTTCTGCAAAACAGCTAACGACAAGTTGTCTGCAACAAAGGCAAAAACAGCAAATGACAAGTTGTCTGCCACAAAGGCAAAGCGAAAACTTGAAACTGTTAAAAGCTGAGGCGTCTTTTATGCAGTCTTATTTTGACAGTATGGTTAGTGAATAAAATGTTTTTTCTTTCATCAATGTCAATTAAAGTGCCCCGCATCCTGCCATTTGTCAGTGGGCTGCTAATCTCTATCTTTCTGTTCTGCACGAAAATCGTGCACATCTGTGTCCTGCATGTTTGAGGCAAGAATTTGTGCCGTGCCTTCGCAGAAGTGTACCAACTTCTTCCAGATGCTGAGTCGCATGTGCAATTTTACTAATGTGTCCTGCACGGAGCAGACTGTCACCGCTGTATATAATAAACAATCTTATACTGCTGCTGAGCAGAAATGAGTATGCCATTTTATGTTTGAGCATGAGTATGTTTCTTCCACTTTCAGCTGCTGACATTTCACTTTCATGTAACGTCAAATTTTGCCATTTTTCAAACATACCTGTTAGAGCTTTTGAAGCTCTAGGATATGACATCCGGAAGTATTAAATATATAGCAATTACGGCAGGGTCGAAAAGTGATTACCTGATACGTACATTGACGATAAAAATTTAGGTAAATCCCTTCCAATAATCCAGAAAACATAGCGCTTCCTTAAGGCGCGAGGCTACAATCTGTGATGATTTTTTCCGGCCAAGCTGCGTGCATAGTTGTAGACGAGGCACCTTAGTTAATGAGGGAAAATCTAGACGCCTAAAACACCACATGAGGAACGGAGAAGCACAGGGAAAAAGCGTCAATCGCAACGGATTTATTCTCAGAAGAAATGCAGAAAATATATATGCCGCACCATACACATGCGCGCACCGTACTGCATTAGCTAGTCACTTTAGTGACTCATTTTGTTAGTTAGTCGTCATTTTAGTTAGTTTTTGTGCGTGACGCGAGCGAGCGAATTTTATTTTGTTTTTGCGACAATGCGCCGCTTATAGAGAGCGAACGGGCGAGGTGAAGCCAACTTCCAGGACGATCTGACTTGCGTGACGTCACGGCGCCGTGTGGGGGCCTTAAGTTTTCTAGGTGGTGTTGCCTAAAGGCACCCAGAGAGCAAGAAACCCTCTCCTCAAAACCCGCTTCTGGAGCCGGAAAGCAGCAGCAACCGGGAGGAATGCTGTACACAGCAGGAGAGAAATTGGCCGCGTATCTGCGTGCTTATAGCCGAAATGTCGCCGAAGGACGATAGATTAGCGCTGCGTGAGATAGGGCGCCATCTGGCAATACGTCGGGAAACATGAGTTTGTGCACATGGCCTCCGAGATGGCGGACGCGCAGCGGGATTCGCGCCCGCCATCTCGGAGGCCATCTTGTGCAGAGGGCACAGAGGAGGTTCTTTCCTTCCTCCGTGGTAGAGGGCGTTCGTCTGCGTACATTGCGTCGCATTTTCAGTGCAGCCGCATTGTCAGAGCAGCTTAAGAAACTAGAGTCTTTAGGATTACGCATCTACGTATTTTCTATTAAAGGAACACACCACCTAATACTTACCTAGTGATGTTGCGCCTCAGATATGCGTAATGTTTGCTTTTTGATCGACAATGTACACAAGTATGAACCTAGTCAGCAGTACAAGATGCCTGGCGCTTCGGCAAGTGGTTCAACTTTAACCGGCTGGCTGAATCGGGTGACAGACAGACAAACCAAAATTTCTGCGTCCATGCACAAATCTCGTCTTCGTTCCAGGATCCTCTGGAGCCAGAACCTTAGTTTTTTCCAGCAAGTGCCCGCGCGAGGGCGGCACGCGGGTCGTCATCATGCCGCCACCGAAGGAACATTTATTCAATGTTCGCACACCGCCGGGGACGTCGGCCGACGAGGTGATTGATGCCATGGAGGCTCTGCTCGGCATCCAGGAAATATACAGTGTCCAGCACCACGGAGGTTTCGACTTTCAAGTCAGCGTGAACTCGATTGGAGCAGTTCAAGTCCTTTTGGAAACTGGTGGTCTCCGCCTTGGAACCAGAACAGTCCCCCTAGTACCGGTGGCAAGACAGGTGGTAAGTGTCACGTATCTGTACCTGCCGTGTTACGTGCCCGCCAACGAGGTTGTCACAGGCCTCAAGTCCTACGGAACCACGTTGAGAATTGAGGAGGCCAGATATAAAGACCGCCCCTGCATTCGTACAGGAACTAGGTACATCAAAATGGACATGCGCTGGAAAACCCACTTCCGAACTTCGCGCGAGTGGGAGGCCATAGAGTGACCTTTGAGTATCGCGGCGTACGTCGCCTTTGCCGCCGCTGCAACCAACAGGGCCACTTTAAGGCGCAATGTGATACCCCGCACTGCGCGTGTCTTCGGGCACCGCACGGATACCTGCACCGAACCGTGCCGACGTTGCGGCGGAGCCCACTCCAGCCTCGATTGCACCGCCAGGAAGACATACAGTATGGCGTCAGCGACGGACGTCGACGAGTTCGCGACACTCGGCGCGGCACCGGCTGCCGGCCAGACGCAGCGCAGACTAACCACCCTGCGCCCGGCGAACCGACTGAAGCCGAGTGAGGGCGGGCCGGAACCGAACGTTATCCTGGAGAAAACACTCGCGCAAGCCACGGCCATTACGGCCCCGGCGGAGCAGCAAGAAGGCAGACAAGCAGTTGCGCAGACACCAGCGAGCATGTGCAGCCAGCGCAGTGAAGAGACGCAGGAGGAGGAAGGTAGCCATTCTGAGCCGAACCAAGCTGCCGCCGCCGCCGAGGGAGAGAGGGCCGCAGACAGTGGTGAGAGAGGGTAGCACAAGGAGCAAGGCCATGTATGCCCCGTATTCACAAACGCTCCTCGACTCGACCCTTCACTCGAAACGCTCCTTGAGGGCCGTTTTCCAATTCACAAATCGTCCGTCACTCGAAACGCACCTCGACTTGAGGAAATCTCGAGTGTTTCACTTGAGATTGTCAAGGTAGCGCGGGAGCTACCTTGGATCGTTCCTTGAGTGAAGTTTCGGCATCAGCGCGTGGCCTCCGAGATGGTGGGCCGCGCGCTTGTCATCTCGGAGGCCAAGGTCAGCGTGGCATCCATGCGGTGCGTCGCTCACTTGTTCTGCATTTCCCGATGGATCAACTTGCCGCTGCCTTTTTTCTTTCGAAGTGAAGGTGCGCATTTACTATGGCGCTGTCTTCGAGTGGTTCAGCAACGGCTCGGGTACACTGTGGCTGCTGTGGCTCCGAGAAAAGCGGGCACGATGTCAAGAGGACCAGAGGACCGCGCTGTTGCATTCCGTGCATGAGCCAATGGATTACCTGCTTTCGGATAGTCGTCGTGCGAGTGTGCTTTCATCTGTATTTCTATGAAGACCTTACGCCGCATCAGTTCAAGCCCGCGGTGCGAAAGACTTTTCGCGATAGCGGAAGGAAAGTCTAATAGCGAACTTTTCTCCAATTATTGGGTGAATTATTTATGCGAGCTTCATGGATGCGTACCTGACTATTCATGCACCGGTGCTCACCGCACACCCGAGTGGCTTTCGCTCAGGTAAATCTTCACTGCCCTATCCGAAATACGACGAAGCATACCTCTGCAAGGAGATCTTCTGTATCAACGTGAAGGTGCATTCTTCTATTTTGTTTTTCACATTTTACCCGTGTTTGAGAAGATCCATATTAGGGACGGTTAATGGAAAACAAAAGACAATGCAATGGGGCACAACCAGTGTGCAGTTTCTGGTATTGAAAGTTTTAATGACTACGTCATTCGTAGTATTTATGTAGCCCGCAATATCTACGGACGTCCAAGCCCAGTCATGTGAAATTAACCAGGTGGTGGTGCAGTATGAAACCCGCATGAATGCAAAAATGCGTGAAATGTATCAAAGCACAAAAGACACAGCAACGAAGCACTATTATGTGAATGTTTTATTTTCAAGCTTAGTAATAACAGTGCTTCTAATTAAGCAATGACGGCAAATGGTAAGAAAAGAATAGCACACGCGGTGCAATTGTGGACGTTTGAGCCATTATATAATGAAGGTAATGGGCGTCGGATAGCCACACGTCTGTTCAGATGCACAAGTGCCTGGCCCAAACATGTATCAAAATAGTGAGAGCTCATTAGGTCAACGAAAGACATGCCTGTTCTCGAAGGCGAGAAATATTGATGAATGTTTGTAGAACGAGAAGTAAAGAAAAATGCAGCTTTAATGTGCCACTATGTAGTTCCTTATTTATTACCCCTTTCTTCTGTGCAGGAACCTGGCTGCCGACACAAGAATATAAACCAACCCTCTTTCCAAAGTGCAGCATTTGCAGCGTTTGGATGACTGTACACAAAGGAAGAAAAGCGGCACTTAATAGTTCTACTGCATGGATTAGTCACACTAGTGTGGCTACCACCTGTATCTTCTTTATGATGTCCTACAAGCTCGAACTTCATGACAGTATGTAGGCTGCATATGCTTGATTGACGGACACCTCGCAACTTTACACACTTGTATTTTGTCACCTACGTTATTCTTCATCAAGCACATATAATAAAGATTAATTTACTCTTTGCAATTAATTTAGAGTTATCTTTGTGCTTTCGTGTTCGGACAGGATCGCAAAAACCTCATCTACCTCATCTGCTGTGATTCTACAGAAAAAGCAGTTCTACAACAATCAAATATGTTCTAAAGAATGCAGCACTGTTCCTCTTCCATGGAACGGAGGTGGCGCGGTTCCAACAGGTAGGCAAGATAATTTTATAGTGATAGCGTATATTTACAAATATTTACAGGGTTCTTGTGACCAGAAGTATCCGTGATGATTGCAAGGCCCTCGAACATCTTTCACCATTTCGGTGCTGTCGTCTTCGTTGAATCAGCAGAGTAAACTACTCTGCTCCTTTGCAACACATCCACCCAGGTTGAGTGCGTCCACGCGGTCGTCGTTAAGGCAGAACGGCAGTAAAAGCCAGAAACAGCTTCAGTCTCATGATATGCAGAAAAACAAAAGGTGCTGTGGAATGCCAAAGCGTCGCTATACAGCACAGACGCCGACGCCCTCCTCAGCAGGTATTCCCAGGTGTCACAAACTGCAAATAGATGTCAAAACATCAATACACAGGGCACTCGTGCACTAAGTAAAGGCTGCCATGCGCTTCCAACATGAAAAGACAGGACAACCATTTTAAAATATGGCCGTTGCGTCCATTAGAATTGTCACGTTAGGTACATCGACAAATGCATGGCGAATAGAAAAACATTGATGGAAGTAATCAACTGCTAACTTATGTACCATCCGAATATTAAAACTTTGCATAAAGTATACCTGATGTCAAGAAACGCTGTTAAGAAGAAAACAAACACACATCAATCCAAGTTAACCGACAACATACGCTACCAATTAAAAAAAACGACTTTAAAACACTGCTTCCGACGATAGTGGAGAAAACACAAACGAATGCTTTTCTCAACCTGCGTTACAGTCTAACTTGAACGCTCAACCTCATGCATAGCATACGTACTCCTTAACGCGACACTGGGATAACTGAGTAGCAGCTGCGAGCAGTCTCTACCACATTTGTAAAATAAACGAAGCGGAACCACTGCCAGTGTCGCTAAATGTCTCAGGAAATAAAACGAGAAAAATAATAATTTCACAGGCTCCTGAACTCCTGAATTATGAACTATGCTAGCACTCCGCATCGAGAGCAAATTCACCTACGATAAGTAATTCTTGCACACAGTGCGGTGGCGAATTCACCAAGCACATCACCCAGGTAGCACACATGGTCTAGAAAACGTTTTTTTTAGGGATAAATGGGATAAAACGGATTCTAAACCAATTTTGACGTTTTAAAAACGTCACAGAAAATCCGTATTATATCCGTTTTTGATAACGTCTAGAAAACGCATTTTTTAAGACCATTTTGGTCTGAAACGTATATTTCATAACGTTTTTTCGATTCTAAACCAATTTCGACGTTTTAAAAACGTCACAGAAAATCCGTATTATATCCGTTTTTGATAACGTCTAGAAAACGTATTTTTTAAGACCATTTTGGTCTGGAACGTATATTTCAAGACGTTTGTTCGATTCTAAACCAATTTCGACGTTTTAAAAACGTCACAGAAAATCCGTATTATATCCGTTTTTGATAACGTCTAGAAAACGTATTTTTTAAGACCATTTTGGTCTGGGACGTATATTTCAAGACGTTTGTTCGATTCTAAACCAATTTCGACGTTTTAAAAACGTCACAGAAAATCCGTATTATATCCGTTTTTGATAACGTCTAGAAAAGGCATTTTTTGAGACCATTTTGGTATGGAACGTATATTTCAAGACGTTTCTTCGATCCTAAACCAATTTCGACGTTTTAAAAACGTCTTGTTCGTGACGTCTGAAGACGCACTTTATAAGACGTTTTGTCGCCCAGCAGCGGACTGCGCGCCACTTGGCCCATGCATGCATGGGCATGCATGAACCACCGCGAATTGAAATTTGAACTCGAGCCTGCGCACGCCATCTCTCATTGCGATAAAGAAAGTAACGCGCAAAAGGATAAAGGCGTATGGTGTCTACATTGCATCAGCAATAATGAAGACTTCAAAGTTCGTTAACCAGTAAACTTTACGTAATTTACTGTAATTTACTCGCAGCGAAAACCGTCTAACTTCTGCACGAAGGCCTTAGCGCTGACTGTATCCATCCGCGCGGCCGTTGCTTCAATGTCAGTTAAACTCGCCGATTTCGCGTGGGCGGTCGAGCTCACCGGTCATGCACTCTTTTGCTATATTTCGTGCTTGTGTCGTGGTTCGTGGAGGCTATAAACGCAGCTGTGAAGAAACTATACCTCGCTGCGTGTTAGACTTGTGGACCCGAATGCAAGTATGTCTGTGTGGAGCGACTGCTACTCTGACTGACGGTTAGAGTCCCCGTAAGATTCTCTGTGGAAAACTTCACTCATCAGCTAGCGCGCGGGACGCGCTCGCAAGTTCCTTTCTTCTATGCTCGAGGGACGGGCGTGGTTACTTTGATGTGCGATTAGTTTTCCGTGGATTTGCGGATACTGTAAACCACGGGCTTCTGTCATTTTTGAAGGTAAGTTCATTTTTACTGCATTGGCGCTCAGTATTTGAGAACTATGACAAATGAAAAAGCGTGTTCCGTTGCATCACGGGCTGCATGTGTGACATGTTTCAGCAGTACGTGATTGCGGAATTTATTCAGCATACATGATAAGGCTGTCGAAACGTAAATGCACGTCATGGTTTCCGTCCATGTTCGAACGAACATGAGCGAAAACCGTATGTATATTTGTTAACCCAATTTCAGCACATTTTTTTCTTGGCCGCTTGATGAGGTAGCTTCAATATATACGTTAGCTTAAGCTACGTGTGCCGCGTAAGAAGCAGTTTTAGAAAGGGGTACGCAAAGCTAGCGTTCGTTGGGCGCATATGCTATTTCCGCCACTTAACGTGAGTACGCAAGAGGATGGCGTGCGACGCATGCGGAGTAGCCAGTTTTACAATGGGATACGCAGATAGCGTTTGTTATGTACAGGCTGTTTCATACTTAGGGGAAATCTCGGAGCGCCTGGCATCGCGGTGCGACTAGCGCTGCAATCGCGCGTCGGCAGCAGCTCGCGCGTGCGCAGACGCTTCAAGGGTATAGAGTTGTAGCACATCTGCGCACGCGCGAGCTGCTGACGGCGCGTGGTTCCAGCGCTGGCCGCATCACGATGCCACGCGCTCCGAGATTTCCCCTAAGTATGAAACAGCCCGTACGTAGCGTATAATGCATGCGCAATGGCTATGAACGAACGCAAAGCTTTGCGCACCCAATTTTAAAACTGCATTGTTGGAAGTTACGGCATGTGTCATCTGTTTTATTGTGTCACTGAAGTTTGTGGATGCGAGAATCTTTGCAGCGACAGCGTACTGGTTCATGGTTTCTTCCACAGTACTAGCTGCATGTAACGAGAGGCTGGTCACGCTTCTCCGTTATTGCGAATTTCTGAGGGCATGAGTGTCAAAGACGCGTTTCACGGGAGGAGTTCGGCATTTTTTCTCAGTGCTGCCTTGACTATCTCGATGCGCTTTCGGACTTCTGAGTTATGTTTCCCCTACTCTGTTAACCTCCTCCTTTCTCGGTAAAGCTTGCAGCTCTTAGCAGAACCAAGAGGTTCTCTTGCGCGTCTTTTGTGCCTGGTTAAATATAGCAGGCTCGCTCTCTGTCGCCGTACGGTGTTATCGAGTTTTCATCTTTTCACAGCGTCCTATTTTAAGTATAATAGCAAATAATGAAATGATATTTCCTCTTATTTATTGCAGGTGGTACTGCCCTAGATGTTAAGAGACGCACCTTCTTAAATATAGCAGGCTCGCTCTCTGTCGCCGTGTGGTATTATCGAGTTTTCAACTTTTCACGCCGTCCTATAGGTATATTACCAAATAATGAAATGATCTTTTGTACTATTTATTGCAGATGGTACTTGCCCTAGATGTTTAGAAACAAAGGCTACACCAACTAAATTATTACTTTCTTCTTTTTGATGGGCTGACTGACAGGTTTTAGTATGAAAAAAGATGGATGTAAAGAGATTGACATTTTCCTCTTTTCCTTGGAAACTTTCAAAAACAAAAGGTCACAGTTTGTAAAACAGTTAACTTTTTTGAGCGTCTTTGTTTGTCGGCATCTTCAAGAAACCGCACTAGGGCTATTGTGCTAAAATATATTTCACGTGGAACGCTGCCGCATGCTGCTAATGGCACAACAACGTTCGTGTGTATGCTATTTGTAGTGTTCTTTGCAGACTTCCTGATGTGCCTAGTGATTTCCATCAAGTACCTGTCATGAAGCCATGTGTTCAGTCTGACTTGCCACACATTGTGATATTCTGACACTGAGAAATGTGATGTACTAAGTGCAATACCCTGATCTGTCTCTGACAATACTGAGTTTACAGCTGTGTGCTTATTGAGTAAAAAAATGGGGAAGAGTCCCAATTTCTTTAGCTGATGTGTCTTATAACATTAATTTGTTCTTTTAGCCTGACATTTTCTAATGGGCATCATAAAAGAATCAGGTTTTTTTTTTATCAGGCTGGTATTTTCATATTCCTAATTTTTATTTATTCATTTTAGTAAGTGGCTCATTCACTGTAATTTTTGCGGTCGTTTCGATTAGTTTTCTGTTCATACATTTTGTTTTCGCGCTACAGTTGGTTTAGTTGAACTTTTTGTTATATGTCGCTGTAATTTACAGTGCTCATATTTTCTGCTAGCCATGGCACATTTAAGCTTAAGTGTGTGCTCTCTAGGGATGTCAGACCATAATTTCTGTGATAAGTTTTGTACGCTGCATTTCGAAGCCTGAAACCGTTACTCCTTTAGTGGGCCCCGTTGAAACACGTATGCTGCATCCACAAATATTTTTAGCTAACGTCTAAAATGGCGCCTTTTGTTCCCAACGTCTATCTTCTGTAGTGAGGCCAGAGCTTTTCCAAAATTTTTTTCACTGAGAAATGTTCCAACAGAGGCATGCTGTAAGAACGTTCCTAAAAGTTTCATTTTGTGAGCAATACACTTCAGCAACAGTGATTTTGCAAGCAATTTACGTTCTTTTTTCATTACGCATTCTTGGCTCGGTGGGCCAAATATTATTTTGCAGTTTTGTTTTGTTCTTAGTGATTTCAACACATTGGAGACGATTTCCTTTAATTGTGGTCTTAAAGGGGTGGTGCCACCATGTTTGTGGCTTGCGCGTTCTTTGCTGTAAGCGTTTCCTATAGCTCCAGGAACAACGATGCACACACCAAGATTCATGTATTCTCGCTAAATAATTTAATATCGCCTTTTGATGTGGACAACTTTCGGTTTCGGTTTCTGGGCGCCGAGGTTGGGCAGTGACGCAGAAGTGTAGGAGGCGTGGTCACGTGACCACACAAGGCTGTGACGCACTTAGCCAGAAAACGATCGAAACACGGCGAGTGATGTAGCAACCGATGCTTTGCCGGTACTATAGTGAACTAGAATATATTCTAGTTCACTACAGCCGGTACGTACGTTGCGGAGGTGGCGGAGGTCCGCAGGTCACTCACGTCACTACAGCAGATCTGGTGTGACGTCACTACAACTTTCGTTGTCCATCCTACAGATCTACGTCAGTGTTGGCGCGCTAGCGATGGATTTTGATCGGGAGAATGGGCATTTAGGTACACTTTGGAAGTGAATTAAAATATATTCTAAACGTTTGCTGTGTCCGACCCTTCGTGTGGAGTGTCCTTGCATACAGAGGAAACCCACAACAGGCTTGTTATAGCCTCGAAATTTGATGGCACCACCCCTTTAAGTAGCGCTACTGAACGATTGTTCTGAAACGAAGGGAGACACACACCAGGTGCTTGATGCATGCCTCCTTTCCTGCTTGGAATGCTGTGTTGGAGCAAGATGGCGAGTTGGGCCTGTTGGTTTACGTTCATGTTTGGAAAATTAGGTTGAAGCACACTGAAAAAAAAAAACGTGGACAGTAGAAGTGGACAGGAGTAAGTGCTGTCCTGTCCACTTCTACTGTCCATGTCTTTTTGTTGTGTTGCTGTGTTGGCTGTGGCTCGGTGTAGCGTCTTCTCATTCACCTATCGGATTGGTAGGGCAGATTCATCAATGTGCGATAACTGCAACTGCATAGAGACTATCGGATCATCATTTGTGCCGCTGTATGCTATTTCAAACACATCGCCGGACTCTCCAGTGTGCCTTCAGGAGACTTGACGGTCGGCCTTTTCCCGAAGGAAAGATCTTGGGAGTCTGTCTTCATAGCAGATCAGCCCAGAAAACCACACGAGCCATCCTGCAGTACTTCAAGGCACCAAACTGAGTGACCACCTGTGATACACTCCTCTGTGTATGTGTTGTGAAATGTGTCTCTTTCTCTGTATTTTTACTCCCTCATTCTCCTCCCATGAGTAGGGTAGCAAACTGGACGCTATTTAACCTCCCTGCCTATCCTCTGTTCTTTCTCTCTCTCTCTCCTTCCTACAAGAAAAAAGTTTAGCGGAAGATGAAGCGTTGAGGAAACGTTTCATCATGAATGCTTGTCTTCGTCAGGGCCCTGACGGCAGGGGCGTAGCCAAGGGGTTGGGTGGTTCAAACCCCCCCCCCCCCCGAAAATTTTCTATTTTGCTCGTGTTTATATACACGCACACATACAAACGCACGCACGAACATATATAAAGTATGGTTGAACCCCCCCCCCCCCCAAAAAAAAAAATATTCTGGCTACGCGCCTGCCTGACGGAAACTAGTCCCCTTGTCGAGGCGTTGGCTTCAGCGACATTCCCTTTTCGACAATTTCTGTTAACTTCATCTTTGCGTTTGATTAAGTAAAGCTAATGAGTCGACGCTTACATATTGCAGAATGGCTGTGCCAGATCCTAAATTTTGTCACATTGCACTGTTAGTTGTTTGACAACAATTTTGCGAATGATGAATCATGCAACAAAAAGTGTTCTTGAAGGTTGGATACTATGTAGCTGCATTTTAATTACCGCGATATTTTGTATTCTCTTGCCGCTTCTGAATAATATTATATAGTCGCATGCTATATCTCATTTCGTGGTTTTTACGTTTCTATGCTGTACAGGAATCGTTGCTGTTTTACATAATAAATTATGACATGACCACTTTTGTCTGTGATTCTACTGAGCTCTCACTCTGTAATAGTAATTACGCAATAAAGTAACTGTAATTACTATAACAGAGGGGGCTTCCTAAAAACGTGCACTAATATAATTGCATGCGCAAAAACAAAACAGCTAAAAGAAAAGAGATCCTGCATGACGTCTTAAAAACGTTTAGAAAACGTCTTTTCAAAGACGATACAATGGGATATTTTTATTTTTAAAATGGGATTTTTTGCGACGTTTTCAAAACGTTTTCTAGATCGTCTTAAAAACGTTTTTTAGATCGTCTTAAAAACGTTTTCTAGATGGTATTAAAAAGGGATTCTAGCCGGACATTAGACGAGATATAAAACGTTTTCTAGACCTTTAGCTTCTATTCCGTGACGTTTTCTAAACGTTTTTATCGTCTCGGATAAACGTTTATAAAACGTCAATTATCCGTTTTGTGCTACCTGGGCAGTATAATGTGATCGTATGTAAAAATGACTCACCCGCATTATCCGTTCTGCAGCTGCATCAATGAACAGAAGGCTCTCAGCAGCAGGAAGCTAAACAAAACGACAAATCGTCCGTGCGATGGGCCCTGCTTTTCGCTATCACTCAAGTAGTTCGTCAGTCACCATGGCGAAAGCTGGGTCACGAACAATACACAAGTAGACACTGCCGTAATCATATACAGCGATTAACAGACGCATGCGGCATAAAAGAAGCTAAGCGCGTGGAAACGATCAGCAGCAGACACATCGGAATCAGCTGTTCTTTCAGCAGCCGGGATGCGACTGTTGCCAGATTTCAAGCGGGGGTTTCGCTTACTCTATCGGCTCAAGGCTTACGGAAGCTACACTACAGATTTAAAGGCGTGTATTTTGCCGTAACGTCGACTGATAAGGAAGATTAACTAAGAATAGCACATAAATATTGAGCAGAAACAGCTATTTCCTAACCACATTAGGAATATTCTCGTTATAAGACGCCGCTCGAGTCAAGGGAGCGTTGGCAAAGTGTCCCTTGGCGAAGGAAAGGCCGAGGAGCGTTCTTGAAACCCAGCGGGTCCTTGAGTGGAGGAGGGCGCTTCGCCTTGACTTGGTCAAGTCGAGGCGAAGCCTCGAGTGAAGGTGCGTTTAAGAATACGGGGGTATATAGAGTAATAGAAAATGACAAGAGTGGACACGAGCCTATAAGCGGCGGATCTACGAAGCTTCCCGCCAGCCGTTAGACGGCAGCACGTCACTCCCTGTTTCCAAGAGAACGCGCGTAATAGTTATCTACTTGCAGTACCTTTTCTGGCTCACGATACATCTACTTGTCTTTGTCAGACTGTGGCTGCGGCAATGGCATCCGCTGGCTCGCAGTGCGGCTCTAAATTCGTCTTTATTGTCTGCGACTGGAAAGTTCGAAATCATCGATTGGTAGCTGTCATGTCCATATAATGTCAGATTTGCCGGCAAGACCATGGCAAGACGACGCGGCGACGCATATAAAATTGGCTCTACCTGCTCCGTGGAATTCGCTGGGATCGTCAGCCGGGAAGTCACTCTGCTTGGCGGCTGCTTGGTAAGAACGCCTTCATTAGGTTCTTTTTTCCCTTCATTAAGTTGCAATGTATTTGTCGCTACAGCTTTATGTTGACATTTGACGCACTTTGTGTTTTAGCGCCGAAAGCTTCTTTGTGCTTCACGCTTCGCGTATGATGCTCGTGAATTGCTTTGCATTAAGAAATAGCAACTTGAAATGCTGCTGCACGTTAGCGAAGAAATCGTTTCTTGGCGCCAAAAATGAGTCACCGCTTGCGTCGTAAGGTTTTCTTTGTACATACAATGCCGTTACACGCTGTTCTAATTCACTGCGTGGGTGTGCAAATGTGTGAAAGAGTGCAGCTATGCTTAGAATCGTTATTTGTGGTATTCGCAGTTTGCTTGACGCCTATGTTAAGAGCCGAATTAGAGAGAACTTGAGAAATGAGAACAGTGTTCGTTGGCCGTGGCTACGACGTAATATTCTCGTTAAATGCTGCCTCAGTAGTTCATGAACCGAAGGTTGCTTTGTTTTCACTGCGGCAACTGCTTGGGACTGTTTTTCGCGAAAGGGCGCTGAGAAGTGCGTCGGAGACAATTTGTGCGAAGGCCAGAGAAAATACGGTAAACTTTTTTCTCTTTTTCCAGGTCATGCCGTCCGGAGTCAAGTACTACGGCAGCTACTGCTGCGCTGCGTGGTGCAACAACGGCATGATAGGGAGAGAGCGTGGTACTAAGTGGTTCAGGATTCCGCGAGACGACAGGTAGCTCTTTGCACCTTTCCAAGATGTAATTTTGAAGTTGTGGTTGTCATTAGCTAACTATCAAAGTATGTCCGTATCTTTCGCACTATTTCGCCGTTCAGCTAGTTAGTGTTTGGATGGTCATACATATTCTTCATTCGCTTAAATCGAGTGGCCCCTTTTCACTCTGAAAAATCGTCCCCTTTTCACTCTGAAATCCCCTTTTGCTGTCTTCTGCACTTTTATTGTATTGTGGGAATTTTCTAAATATCGCCTATTTATTCCTACTGTGCAATTTCTCAACATGTGGCAGCTGTCTTGCATTGTGCAGTGCACCCATCTTTTGTATGTGTTTACTGAGAATGTCACTTGAAATAAAATGTTTCATCTCTCGCAACGATTGTCGTGTCTGCATAAACAATGGCATTGTGTGCTCGCCGCTCTGGCGGTGTGGCTTACACACGAAGCTACTTATGCATGCAAATAACGGGTTAAAATATATATATATATATATATATATATATATATATATATATATATATATATATATATATATATATATGTAGTTGAAAAAAATCAAGCACGTAGGAAAAATTGTTCAGTAAAGGACTGACGTTTCGGCCGCGGGACCGGCCTTCGATTCCGACGAAGGCCGGTCCCGCGGCCGAAACGTCAGTCCTTTACTGAACATTTTTTCCTACGTGCTTGATTTTTTTCAACTTTTACTTCCGGGTCCTTTGTTAGCACTTTATTGTTTATATATATATATATATATATATATATATATATATATATATATATATATATATATATATATATATTGTTATATATATGACCTCCGAGACAATCACATGAACAGAAGTGGTCTCGGGGGCCGTGTAATTTTACCTATAGCTAAATAATGGCCTCTGAGATGGGCATTTTTAATTTTTTTTTGCGATTTCCGATCTCTGAGGCGGCTGTTAGGATTCCCCACTTCCGTTTGGTGCGCTGCGAACCCAAATCAGCCTCAGGGGCCTACGGGAGTGTCCTCTCTTAACCTTTTTTATATTACTCTATGCTCGCCCTCGTTTGGCCCTGTGGTGATATCAGCTTCGAAAATGATAACTGCCACCGTGTCCTGAAGAACAAATTGTGTGCTCGACAAGTCGATCTTCACAAAACAAGTGATATCTAGCCTCGCTCTTTTTGTTTGCTTCAGTTCATTCAATTGGGAATTCCGTACTGATGCACCGCTTACTGTATTACGTGAAAGTGACAGTGTGTAGCGCGCACTGTGAAGCACTGAAATGTTCTTCACATTGGAAAATGCCCCAATTGCCTAACAGTGAGCGCCTGTGGTTAGTTGAACTGTCCCAGAAGCAGTATACTCTACGCCAAATAGCAGGGATGACAGGAAGGTCTAATAAGACCGTAAATAGTATCATCCAAGCTTATAGGAAAGAAGGCCGCATCAGCGACGCTCCACATAGACGGCACCCTAGTGCAACGACTGCTGCTCAGGGCGCCGACATCCTCGACGCCGCGAAGGTAAGCCCCTTCAGTAACACCACAGAAATCAGTGCGGCTGCTGGAGTGTCTGCAAGCGCGTCGACAATAAAACGACGGCTAGCGGAAGGTAAACTGAAGAGCCACGTTGCGGCCCAGAAGCCGCGCCTCTCCTTGTCAAACAAAACGGGGCGTCTTTACTTCGCAACAGAACGCGTCTCCTGGACCACGGACGACTGGAAACAGTACTTTTTTCTGACGAATCTACGTTCACAACACGATGAAACCAATATCGACGTGTGTGACGCCCAATAAATGCCCGCTACGACCCCCTCTACGTGCAAGAAGTATCATCAAGCGGATGCACGACTGTTAATGCTTGGGGTGCTGTGTCCCGTAATGAGCTTGGCGTTTCGCGCCGCATTGAGGGACCGCTGACATCGGCAAGGTATTGCGACATCCTCGATTACGTCATGATACCTTACGAGTTGGACGGGACTTTTCCTGACGGGAACTTCTTGTTCCAGCAATACCTGTCACCTGTCCACACTGCAAAGGCTGTTGAAGAGCTCCTCAACATGCGAGGGTGCGGTACCTCAGGTGGGTCCCCAAAAGGGCAGACCTCAACATCATTGAGGCCGTATGGGGCAGAACGAAGGTCAGGCTGTGCAAAAGAGGTTTACACATTTCATCCGCCGATGAGCTATGGAGCGCTGTCGAACAAGAATGTATGCGCCTCCAAAATGAACGCAGTTTCATTGACAATCTCTACGCGTAACTACAGCCCAAAATGCAGGATGTGACTGCCGTGCAAGGAGCCATCACCCGCTACTAAGGCGTGGGGACCGCTTCATCTGCTTTGCTGTCCCGTCACTCGAGTTCTTGCTACCTAATATTATGAGCGCCGACGCGCCATCGGTTCAGCAGCAGCCGGTCAGCATTGGGTCATCGACAGCCAGTCATCGTCAGCATCGACAGTCATTGTCAGCATCCGTTCAGCAGCAGCCGGTCAGCCAAGTACCATCGACGAAGTTACCGGCCGGAGTAGCAGAAACTTTCATGTAGTTGCTTCTGATGTTATGCAGCTTAGTGTGATTTCATTTTGTTTTATTTTTGTGCACAATTCTGCCTTTTTATGCTTTCTGAATGAAATCAGTATGCATTATTCGCGTTGCTATTAACTTTTCTTCGCCATTTCCAGCTACACCTAATGGATATTACACACACAAAAAAGATGAGGCAGCGCAACTTTTGTTCTCACTTAAATGTCAGTAACCGTTTTATTATAGCAGTGTTTTTCTCTGTTGATGACCACAGAATTATTTTGGAAAGCCAGGTAAGTTTGTTATTCGAGAACAGTGCACACGATCTCACGTTGACGTATCCATGAAAAGCGCTTCCTGCCTCCCCCTTTACTTGGGTAACTGACTGGTGAATGGTATATGTTCATCACTACACTCTTAACTTTGTAACTCTGACTATCCGTGCACAACATCATGTTTATCCGATACTTTGTAACGGATAATTTAGCAAGATACATTGTAACTCATACATATATAAGGTACATTGTTACGGTTAAGATATCAGTTACATTGTAACCCTTATAATTGTTGATAATATATAGGTTACGCTGTAGCCTTGTATTTTTTTAAAATTGAATGTAACTTATAAAAATGTGTTTTTAAGGGTTACGTCAGCTATTGACATCTTTTAGTTTTGATTGCACTCTATTTACACCGGGTGTTTCAAGAAATCTGCCGAAAATTCTCAAAAATACCGAAAATGCGATATTAGCTGGCTGCTTGAGAATTGCTTGCGCTGTAGCGGCAGGCATCTTAAGATTGTTAAAGACCTTACTTAGGAGTGTAATTAAAAATTAAACTAATTGACTCTTTAACTGGTGAAGTTAAGTGGTTGTATCAAAGGAGTGAAATGAGGTTCTACATGCGAAGGACCCATGCCAGCTTTGTTATATAGAAAAAGCAGCCTGTAGTAATTATTGTGTCGTAGTGCAATTCAACCAAATTCAATGTGTGCCACCTTTGAAAGCCGTGGAATTTGGTTGAATGTCACTACGACAAAAAATTACTAGAGGCAGATTTTTCTATACTTCAAAGCTGGGATGGGTTCTTTGCGTAAAGAACTTCTTTGCGTAAAGAATTCCCAAGGCAGCCAGCAAATATCGCATTTTCGCGATTTTTGAGCATTTTCGGCACATTTCTTGAAACACCCGGTATAGCCAACCTTAGGTTCACTGTAATGAGATTTACAATCTCACGTCTCACGTCTCGCAATTGTTCTCACAGAAGATTGTGATGCCAAAATTGGGAGTCTGATAAAATCACTTCGCCTATATTTCGATGCATTTGAACAAGTCATTGAAGAGTGGATGACGTTTTCTCGCACTGCTGCTTTACCCGTATATGGCTTCACTTTCAGCCCCATTACTCAATCTTCTACACAGATTCTCTCATGAGAACCGACAAGTCGACAAATCACACTACTGACCAAATTTGTGGGCAAGATTTCTAGACATGAGACATCGTCTAAATGTTAAAAACTGGCTGTGAAACAGAGTGCTATCAAAACAAAACAAAAAAATGCCCATATAAGTAGATAAAGTGTCCTGAAAAATCAACACACCCTTTTGAGTACTGTCTAGGCTTCCCCACTCACATAAATCAGCTGCAGTTTTTTCACACATATATACTGCCGCTCAGTCGGCTATTCCTTCGACATTGGCGTAGCTGGTAGAGGGAGGAGGGTTGGTGGTTCTAACCCTCAAAAGTTTTCAATTTTGCATGTACGCCTACATTCGCAAACATGCACGACTACACGCAGTGACGAGAAACGGTTGTGACAGCTATATTTTGTATTTATTTTAGGCTGGCTGGTATTAGAACAGGTGAGTTCAATCACGTTTCAAAGCTCTCCGGGCAGGGTCTCGGATATCAATGGCATTTCAAATGAACTTGAAGGCAATTCCATTAGTGAACTTCCTAACTCTGTCTGAACTTTTCAAACAAGGTATTCCTTTACACATTTTTTTTTAATTTTCTCAAAAAAGCACGTTCAGGTACTAAATTCATTATTTAAACATCTCTTCTTTGCAAGATGTAATATCTAAAACAGGCTGACACGTCGAGTAGTGTCAGAGCCCTACAGCTATGAAAGACACAAAATATGAAAGACACAAAAGATGTCACAAATACAGCTACATAAATTAATGCAGCTGCATTACTACATAAACACAGATAGCAGAGAAAAGTGCTGCAGCTTAAATTACATTTTTCTGCTTTACAAAGGCCAAAAAACATTTCAGGCGTCCACAAACCACACTTTTTGGTGGCCTATCTCCTGGCAATGCAATTGTCTGCACAAGAGAAAGCATCTGGGAATACGCAAATGGATAGTGTAAGTTTTTTATATAATACACCAAAAGACAAAAAATAAGTTCCCGCGGTAATCCAGATGTGGAGACAGAGATGACTTCGGCTTGGCTGCCAGCAAAAACGCAGACTGCAGGAGTGCAGTAAATGTGAGGCGCTGATTTTTGAATTTCATCACCAGGCAATTCCGTCTACAAAAAAATTACAGACTACATAAACTACTAGCCAAAGTTTGTTGGTGGTCAGAGTAAGGTATGTATGCGCTTGCCCACAGAATAAAATGAAGATATGTGCCAATAAGGGCAAAATGAGAACTGCGAGCTATTAATGCTGGCACTAGAAAACCATATATTCAGTGTTACAACATACCACAAGTGGGAGTGTTGTGGCGTAAGATACAAAAGTTTTAAACAGGTTTTTCAGAGGCACAAGGAATCCTTTTTGCGCATCTACGAGAGAGCTCAAGCCGCAAAATATTAGTGTTGAAGAGGGTGTCCACGTACCTCATTTATCAGACTGTGCCCAACGTTGCCTTGTATGTGTTTCATAATATCCACCAGTGTGCAGACCCGTTCTTTCTTTTCAGAGAAAACGTCTACGACATCATTGAGCTCGCTCTCGAGTCTTGCTATGTTAGCATTGAACCGAAGTTCCACCTCGATGCACAACTGCAACAAAGCAATTTAGGACATTGAGAACCATCGCTCCTATGAAAACAGGCTTAAATTAATGTTAGGCGTCATAAAAATCAGCTGTACAGATGTGAACACTAATGTTCATTAAGTTTATCAGCTGATTCGCTAAGAACTATTCGACATTGGTCGCCATTAAAACTGACATTTGTTATAGTGGCTCGTTTTTAATGAACATCTTTTGCAGATTTGATTCCAAAATTTGTAGAATTTCCAGACCGCGGTGCCGGCGATGCCGCAACTGCAGAGCACACCGGGTGCGCCGGAAGGTGCTGCGGCACGCCGGAACTTACCTCGACGTGATCTGAATGATGGTGCGCCACGCGAGGACCTCGTCGCGTGAAAAACAGTGTGTCATCTGAGGAGAGCAAGCCGACTGATGGTCCATCGCGCGTGATGTGCAGTGCTTGTCGCATTCTTTGTGATCTTAAAGTGGTCATGGTAACGCTGCCAGCGTTCCCCTCAGCGCTACAGCTCGCGTCATGCTAAGCAGTTTTGTTGCGGGTCGAGGATCGCACATGACAGAGACAGCGATGAGCGTCAAAGCTAAAATTACAAAGAAAGGCAAAGTCAAAATTACAAAGAAGGCGACAAGCATCGCACATCGCGCGCGAAGGACCGTTGCTGCGCTCGCTCCCCTCAAATGATACGCCGTCTTTCCCGTGGCGAAGTCCTCACGCGGCGCGCCATCATGAAATTACGTAAAGGGAAGATTGGGTGTGACGCAGTACACGGACCGCCCTTCCAACGCACCCGGTGCACTCAGTTTCGATATCGCCGGCACAGCGGTCTGAAAATTCGACGATGAATCTTTTGAACTACACCAAATATTTTCGATTTTTTTGCTAAATCTCACAGATTTTTTTTTTGTAAAGCCCGCCAGTAAAGTGAAACTCAATGCGCAGAGAGCGCCACTGGCATCTGTCAGTTACGCCCAGTCAAGTGGCGGATTCAAATTATCCCATCAAAACATGGCCCCCAGCTGAAAAAATAAAACATAAGGTTTTTGTAATTTGCCAATCAATGGGTGCTGTTCAGCGCTTGCTTAAAATTTACAACAGTCAGGTTGCTAGCGATGCCCGGAGCGTCACATCACAGGTTCTTTTTCGTTAATTGCTCGGGGAACTGAAACCAGCCTCTAGAAAGAATACTCGGCACGAAAGGCGTTACGCTTGCCTAGTACAGCGGATACCGTAAAACTAACACACAGAAAACAGCTATTTTACTTATATATGTAAGTACTTATTTTAAACAATGCTGGCTTTACGTATTGACGATTACTAAAGGTACCGGCCTATCCGGAGTGCTCCAGCACATTAGAGACAGCATTTCCAGCCGTAGGTGCTCCCATAGACCCTGTAAAAAACTCAAAAAAATAGTAGCGAAGCTTCTTAGGCCGGCACCCCGCCGTCGCCGTTGAAGACAGTCAAACAAACAGACAAACATACAAACAAACAGTGTTGAAGACAAACGTCATAGGCCTGACTGGCTGTCCAGGCGGCGCTGCGAAAACGGTGCTAAAAAGCGCCCCCTAGGATAAGTTCTTTGGTTTCGAGTAGTCAGACTGGCGGCCGCATGCAGCACTAAGCTCAGATGCGCAATGGAGCCGCCGCTGTCGGTTGTGCTGCGCTTTGGATCTCGGCCAATTTCTGGCGTGGCTGAGTTCTTCAGGCCAAGCATTCTGATGCAATGCAAGTTACATTCGGTAAAGAAGCCAGTTCAATCCCAACTATTTAATTTTAGCTATGCTGCTGCTTGGGAAAATACGATTTGTATACTGCTAGGTTTTAGCAAGCAATGACACACAATGTAGTACACAGTGCTGGGCAGTATCGAAGATACATGTATCTTAGATACTATCTTATATACACTTTGGGTATCGTGTATCTGTATCGCGATACGTCTCGAAAGACGAGTATCTGTATCTGTATTTCCGATACATTCGATAATGTATCGTGTATTTTAAGATACAAGATACTTTCATCGCAACACAGCCGTGCGAAACAATCATCGCTGGCCAAAGTCCGCTTCTCAAGCTGGTACTGGTGCCACTAAGAGATCTGAATAAGTCTAAGGGCAGTGACGTTATTTTTTTGCCAGAGTCGTCCAGTGAGGGTAGATCAGGAAGACAAGCAAGCGGACGTCTACGCCCAGCCCGCGTACCTTTTGTTTTCCCGATTTCTTTTCTTTTTAGTTGCTCCAATGCCGCTACACTTGCTCATAACCACTGTCCTGCGCCGCGTACTCCACTGCGTGCGGCGTCTATCGCGCAAATTCTGATGCTGTTACAGTGTCGTTATTGCAGATTCTTTTGCGTCTTGATCCGTAACGAAATGTGATGCGTGCAAGAATGGGGTTGCTTTGCGTCGCGTGGATTTTACATATTAGCGATTTAAAAGATCTCGAGGATATAAGTTTGACTTTCATGCAATGAATTAACTTATATGCAAATAAGATTCTAACAACTTTAGCACCACAGGTACTGATGCTAGATCTAAAAGAGCAAGCGTTTACCTAACAGCAAATATCTTGGCGTACGGTATTTTTCACTTCCATCTGCATTTATTCAAATAATTTATGAAATCATAATTTGATTATTAGCACAAGGCACAAGTGCTTTCTTAGCTGTAAATTTGCGTCACATACATTACCTAGGTCTCTGCACTGTTTTTCCGGTCTGGTCACTGCAGTATGTCTTTTGTAACGCGCTCCCAAAAAAAGATTGCTGCTTTATTCTTCTAACTGTCTGCTTTATTTCTACTACTGTTTACACATTTACACGTTGCCAAGGCGATTTTGAAAACAAATATAATATTATGTGGGCGTGCCTTGAGTATACAGTACAAAATATTCTACTTACCGCTTAAGAAAATAGCGAAATTGAGTTTGCATTATAAAAATGGAAAAGCCATCTTAAATATGTTAGGAAGGGGATTCGAGAAACGTTGTTTTACTGAATGCTCCGTTTTACTCATGAGCGTCCGAACGAGCCGTTTCAGGCAATTTTCCATAGGCACTGAATTTCACATTGTCTCAACCAAGCCTTTAGCCGGGGGGGCGGGGCGGCTAAGGGCTTGGTTGGGGGGGGGGGGCAGTGGCCCGGGCCACTCCACCCCCACCCGAAATTTTGGTGAAGTAGGTGGTTATACCAAAAATAAATAATGAAAATAGGTGTTTTTCTCAAATAGTCAAGGTTTTCAGCAAGTCCCCCCCCCCACCCCCCGAAAAAATTTTTGGCTACGGGCCTGGTCTCAACAGGTAAGTTGACGATACTTCGTGATCATAGCTGTTAAGGGCGCCGTCTGTATCGTGTTTCTGTACTCATTCAATGTGAATGTTTAATAAACAACCACCTCTCTATTTTACTTATATTTCTTTTCCGGTTTTAGGCCTTCTTAAATATTTTTCTTATGACTAATCGCTTCGTAAAGGGAGCTATAAGCGGCAATAGCGCGAATAGCGGCGGTGTCCTGCGATGCTTCGTGCAGCTACGCAATACGTCTGAGACATTTCTGTGTTGCACATGTTCTCTCGTTCAAGAAAGATTGCTATAAAATTGCACGTTAGTGAGCATATCAACAAAGAATCCCTTACACCAGCAGCTAAGGAGAACATGGAAATTCATTGCAGGTTTACGTCATCTACATATACAACAGGGGTCTCAAACTCAGCTTATAGCCGGCGTGCCGCAGTCGGGAAATTTAGCTCCAAAGGCCCGGGGACAGTGAAGATGGTGGGGTCGGAGAGAGTTTGAACAAAAAGACGTTGCCATTTGAAAGGAGGCCTTTGACATATCTCATATATAGGTCATTTCTGAAGGGAATTTTGAGTCCGGATTCCAGAAACAACGATACGGATGTACATAACGAGTGAAATCTGGACGCGGATTAAAATATAGAGTTTTTGTTCCACGGTTATGTTTCAGCACATGGTGACCACGTGTTCCTCACGAAAGAAATGCTTGAGACCAGTCATGTCTGTGTAGCTCACTAACATACTTATTTAAAAAACAAAAACAAATGGAACGGAGATGGTCATGTGTGCCGGCCGGGCCGCTAGCGAACGGTCGCAAGCCCCGTATACACCATGCGTTCCCATTGCCACTCCCCCCCCCCCCCCCCCCCCCCCCCCAGGAAGAAAAAGGTGTACAGCAGCGTTTTTGCTGCTGTACACCTGTCCGGATATACGGTATTGTGGAAACTGTCTTTTACGGACAAGGTAAAAGTCCACACCGGTATTTGCGCCGTCGTGCGAAGGCTTCTTATTGACGTTATTGTGATTACATGGCAACCCCCTAGCTGGTCGGCAAGTTGAGCAGCGACTCCCATCAATTACAAAAATGACAAGCAAGAACCGCTGTCAGCGAAGTGTATAAAGAGTTGTCCTGTGAAGAAGCTAAAACAAGCCCCAATAAGTTGTTTTGGAAGGAAACTAATGTACTTTGAGCAAGAAGGGCAAAACTTTTGAGATACTAACAGACATTTCATGCAAGTGAAACTAAATAGGTCACAGTTCAGAATTTTCAAGGAGACATCTTTGTGTATAGGTGTTTGCTGCTACATTGTATGGATCTATAATAACAAATTTGAGAATGTATCGAAGTATCTTAAGATACAATTGCCAAGTATCGTATCGGATACAATTAGTGCGGCAGTATCTTGTATCTGTATCTCCAATACTTTTTGCCTGAGTATCTTGTATCGTATCGCGATACAATTTCAAAGTATCTTTGCCCAGCCCTGGTAGTACAAACCAGACAATGTAAAACAAAGGGAATATTGCAGGACTGATGTTTTGGAAAATGGATTTCTCTTTGTCATGACAGCTGAAATTGGAGCATTTCAAAACATTTTCACCCAAGTTACTAACCTCTCATTGTTACGCATTGGGTACCTTCATTATATTAAAACACCTCATAAGTTAAACACTTTCATTGGCCATTTCGAGAGTCACAGTAATATTACATTTACTGCACGCCATTACTCTTGTAAAGCTAATTCCCTTGATGCAACAGTACCACTTGAAAGATGGAAAGTAAATACAACGACGTACATAAAGCCAGCGGACCATCACCAATACCTAGTTTACATTAGCCAAGAGCAGCTAAATGTATCTGTCAGACAGAAAATAAGCTGCTGCCCTGAAAAGTGATTGTGAAAGGTTGCCTTGAGTGGCGTTTCTTGTTCCATATTGCACCAACGCAACTCTATTTTCTTTGGGGATTTCGGCTTATTCAAAGGAAAAGTAGGACACACTGAGCAGTGCACTGGAGCACTCTAACAATTCTTATAGAGAACCTTCCAATGTTCGCATATGAACACATCACCAATAGTAAAGGGGTCTGTCTTCTACTGTCGAATTTTAGGGAAAAAAGGTTCACTGCGTACGGGCATTTTCAAAATCTCACAGATTATGGTGTATCATTATTTGTGATTACTTCTAGGTATTGCATTAAATGTGGATCTTCACTGCTTACCTTTTAAAATTTGTTTATTTTAACAATACAACAGGATGCATAATATCGCTCTGGTTCATGCATACGTACTATCGCGCTCAGTATGAGCTACACCACGTGAGCGCGTGGCCGAGCGCGCTGCAAGGTTGTACAGTAGCGACGATCGTGGCATATTTTCGAGTTATCGGGAGAGAGTTTGACTGATCCTGCGAATCCACATCACCCCCACATGCTTGCTTTCACCCTCGCCCTTCTTTATTTGGAAGAACATTTTGCGTTTCCTTTTGTTCACTGGTTCTGTCTTTAGTGAAGAAAAATTCGAGCACAATACAGCGACGTCACCACCCACCAGGCATGTCATGCGAATCTTATCAAAGAATGAGCGTTAACTTCGTGCAAGAATGGTTAAGCAAGTGCTGTTTCACTTTAATTGGGTACTTTCAGATAACGTCAGGCTTCTAGAGAAAAGGGAGGGCCGGCGACGACGCGGGCCGTGCAATATTTTGAGTGAAAATTTTTAGAACGCGTTGCCGTTGATACCGTTTCGGCGATAGCTGGTAGCTTTTCTTCTATAGGTGCGGCAGCTGTTTGTTGTTTACAACAACTACGCTGACAATACGTTTTAATAACACTAGTTATGAACATAAACCAGTCTCCAGTCAGTTCGCCGAGGAAAGGGGGAGACAGGGAGCGCTTTTCATGGATACGTCAGCGTGAGATCGTGTACAGTGTTCTCGAATAATAAATCGCCTGGCTTTCCAAAACAATTGTGCGGTCATCAAAAGAGAGCAGAATACTGCTAGAATAAAAAAGCGTTATTGATATTTAGGTGAAAACAAATGCTGCGCTAGTTTTTCGTTTTTATTTTTGTGTAATATCAGTTAAGTGTAGCTTGAAATGGCGAAGAAAAGTCAATTTCTCGCAGTCAATGCAATTAGCAACAGTGAAATACCACGAGTATTGTAATATTTACCAACTGGAATACAAAGCAAATAACATAGTGAACAAGCCATAGTCAAAATAATTATATGAATAACAATGCAAATAATGCATACTGACTTCATTCAGGACGCATAAAAAAAGGCAGAATTGTGCACAAAAATAAAACAAAATGAAATTACACTAAGATGCATTACATCAGAAGCAACTTGGGAATTTCTGCTATTCCGGCCGGTAACTTCGTCGATACTGCTTGGCTGTGGACCCAATGCTGACCGGCTGCTGCTGTACCGATGGCGCGTCGGCGCTGATAATATTAAGAAGCAAGAACTCGAGTGACGGGACAGGAAAGCATATGAAGCGGTCGCCATGCCTTAGTAGCGGGTCATGGCTCCTTGCACGGCAATCGCATCCTGCATTCTGGACTGTAGTGACGCGTACATATTGTCAATGAAACTGCATTCATTTTGGAGACGCAATAATCCTGTTTTGTACAGCCTGGCCTTCATTTTGCCCCATACAGCCTCAATGATGTTGAGGTCTGCCCCTTTGGGGACGCACCTGAGGTACCGCACCCTCGCATGTTGAGGAGCTCTTCAACAACCTTTGCAGTGTGGACAGATGACAGGTCTTGCTGGAACAGGAAGTTCCCGTCAGGAAAAGTCCCGTCCAACGCGTAAGGTATCATGACGTTATCGAGGATGTCGCAATACCTTGCCGATGTCAGCGGTCCCTCATTGCGGTGCGAAACGCCAAGCTCATTACGGGACTCAGGGCCCCAAGCATTAACGGTCGTGCATCCGCTTGATGATACTTCTTGCACGTAGAGGGGGTCGTAGCGGGAATTTATTGGGCGCCAGACACGTTGATTTTGGTCTCGTCGTGTTGTGAACGTAGATTCGTCGGAAAAGTACTGTTTTTCAGCCGTCCGTGGTCCAGGAGACGCGTTCTGTTGCGAAGTAAAGACGCCCCGTTTTGTTTGACAAGGAGAGGCGCGGCTTCTGGGCCGAAACGTGGCTCTTCAGTTTACCTTCCGCTAGCCGTCGTTTTATTGTCGACGCGCTTGCAGACACTCCAGCGGCCGCACCGATCTCTCTGGCAGTACCGAAGGGGCTTGCCTTCGCGGCGTCGTCGATGTCGGCGTCCTGAGCAGCAGTCGTTGCACGAGGGTGCCGTCTATGTGGAGCGTCGCTGATGCGGCGTTCTTTCCTATAAGCTTCGATGATGTGATTTACGGTCTTATTAGACCTCCCCTTCATCCCTACTATTTGGCGTTGAGTATACTGCTTCTGGGACAGCTCAGCTATCCGCAGGCGCTCACTGTTAGGCACTCGAGACATTATCCAATGTGAAGAACATTCATTGTTCCACAGTGCACGCTACCCAAACCCACTTTCATGTAATGCGGTAAGCGGCGCATCAGCCTGCAATTCCCAATAGAATAAAATGAAACAAACAAAAAAGCAAGGCTAGATATCACTTGTTTTGTGAAGCTCGACTTGCCGAGCACAAAATTTGGTCTTCAGGACACGCTGGCAGTTATCATTTTCGAAGCTGATATCACCACAGGGCCAAACGAGGGCGAGCGTGAAAGCCAGCAGGGGCGGTGTGCATTCGCAGAAACAGCCGAACCCTCTCCCGATAACTCGAAAATATGCCATGATCGTCGCTACTGTACAACCTTGCAGCGCGCTCGGCCACGCGCTCGCGTGGTGTAGCTCATACTGAGCGCGATAGTACATGCAGAAACATCTCAGTATGTTCAGGAATATTCATTGCTCCTGTTCATTGCTGTGTGCCTTACTTTGTGTCTGTTAACTCAGCCATATCAGTATTTACCTGTAAGTGCTATAATTTCCTTGCATTTATTTACGCCTTCTATCGCATGAATGGCTAAATAAAAATAGAAAGAGAAGCGCGGTTGCAATGCAGCACCCTTTTCTTGTGTGCGTTTTTCACTTGCCATATTCACTTAATATTAGGCGCAAACACACAGGTAGCTGCAGTGCCCGTTTCATTATTTGTTCTAGCAAAACTCGCCAATATTGGAGAATGTGCTTCTGACCTTCCTCCAGTTCATCGTGTGGCATCTGAGTTTCTGGTCGGCTGGATCTGAAAAAATGCCACATTATTTTTGTAATTCTTCGCATTTCAAACAGACTTCTGAGAGTTATTCTCACCCTGCTCTGAAGAGCTCTTTGGTGGCCTCACCATCTGGCTGCTGTTCAGCTAACAAGAGAACAAAAGCACATTATTGAATGGGGATTAACTCATTTAGAAGCACAGCATGCGAAGTTAGCATTCGTGTAAGAGCAGACGGAATCCTTGCACACAATTAGGCATGAAGACTGTATAGTTTCGGCAGACTAGGTCAGTTGCGCCTGTTCTTTGGAAATTCAAATGACAGGTAGCCATCATTGGAAGTGTATTTCTGTAGCCAAGGTAAATGAATTTCAGGTCACCTTTTAAATTTAACTTAAATCATATCATATAATATGTGCCTTTGCATCCATCGCTCATATAAAGTGTGGAGGCTTGTTTGTAACACAAGGTGCACTGCTGTGCTCTATAACGTGTCCGCACAGAACCTATCACTGCCACACTATGAAAACATCTGAGTCATCCTATGAAAGTTTAGTGACCTCCCAGTTAATCTGACTATACGCTTGCTAATTCTGGATGTAGTGGCTCAGCCAGTGATTTCATGCGCACCAAAATTTGTAATAAAATATATAGGATGGCCTTAGTTTAAGCATGATGTTTCTCTCGTTGTGTGCCGCCTACAGGCTCCGTGTGGCATGATCCTCGCATGTAACTGATGTTACCATGAGCACATGGAGCAAGCTCTGTCAGCGACTTCTTGTGTCAAGGGTGTCTTTACCTAGTGTTCTAGATTACTTTACTTGAAGGCACCTCGCACAGTTGTCTTGTTACTCTTTGTCAGAGGCATATTTGTTCTGCTGTTTTTCCCAAACACAAAGGAAAACTTAAAAAAAAAGTTCTGAGGATGTCACACACCTAGATTAGCTTTTTCGAAAAATCAAGCCATATTGAACTGCGGGAAGAATGACCATCAGCCCTTTACACCGACAAGAAGCGAACAAAAATGTCCCCCTTGAGTTTCTCTTGCTAGTTTTGTGAATAAAGCATTTGGTTGCTCGGCTGCTGACACGAAAGTCGCGGGTTTGATCCTGTCCTCGGCGATCACATCTAGTTGGAAGCTTAGTGATATCCGTGTAATGTGCGATATCAGCTCACGTTAAAGAACCGCAGGTGGTAGAAATTTCCCGAGCTACAGCTACGGCGTGGCTCATAATCATGCAGCGGTTTTCCGTCATGTTTTCTTCATGAGATCATCATAAACGAAATGCCCATGACATAGGTCTCTTTTTACACTTGTTATGGTATTGGCAGTGATCATCGGCATTGCTATGAATTTGCTCTGTTCTCTTTTTTTTTTCATTTCTTCTATTTTTCTTCGGAGCACAGATTTACTGCTAGCTTGTTGAGGTTGTATATAGGTTCCGTCTGCTGCGGGGTGCAACAGGGGCACTTGCACCACACCCAAGCAACAGCAATGCACTCACACGCCCCGCCCCCACTGCGATACAACTCGGGTTTCCAGCCAGCAAGGCAAAATCCTGGAGACGCCCATGATTGGTTTTGTTTTTTGTATATGCACGCTGTTACACCTTGTGTCATCCTTTCTTTTCACTATTTTTGTGTGCAGTTCACCTAATGCTCCTTTGCTTGTCTGATTTTTTTTTTCTAAGTATTTATCGTACTCTAGCTACCCAGCTTATTGCTGCCACTGCCTGAAAGCTTGGGTATATAGGAAACTGCCTTGAATTTTTTACCCTTCTTTTCAGCACTAGCTGCTCTGTAGAGTGCTGCTAGTATAAATGAACCATTATTATTTTAACTTTTCGCAATAACGATATACGTGCATCTGTACCTTCCCTAGGCCCCCGTGCAAGCGCACAATCTAGCTGTAGTATATGCAGGCATACGTTGTGTTTGCATTCATACCTGGACTCGGGGCACCAATGTCCAAACCGCCAGAAACTCCGAATACCGCTTCCGGATCAAGCGTATTTGCGACCCGGGACTCAAAGTCGTCCAGAGGGGCCACGTCCTCTGGACCGCCTCCCGTTGTCGCCCTGCTGCGGCGAACCACAGCAGCTGTTGGAGAGCCGATAATGAGTGCCGTACGCGTTTCTACAGCAGTTTTCTGTCGCATACTTGTAAGATTATAAACTAGCGGACCCAACTCATCCCGGATACGCAACAAGCACTACTGCACGTCTTAGTAAACAAAATACAATTATACTGCGCTAATTTAAGTTTGGCCGCCACCGATGCCTTAAGGTACACCTAAAGCATGGAGCATGAGCTCATTTCTTTCTTTCCACTTCGCATACCCTGTTGATGTAGCTTATAGGGATCGGTGTCACATTGTTTAAGCTCAAGGGCGCGGGCTCCATTCCTGGCCACGGCAGCCGTATCGGGATAGGGACGCAATGAAAGAACACCGGGGCACGTTAAAGAACCATTGATTATCAAAATTCAACCGCTCATCGTCGCTACGGCGTGACATGTAATCATGTTGTCTTGGCGCGAAATGCTGAAAGTGGTTATATCGCTCACGTGCATGTTTGCGGTTGTCGTGGGCTATGAATCAAGCCAGCGACCGCGTTACACAATGTCATAGCCGTCGGGCCGCCACAGTTGATATGCAAAGAATGCATCGGTATTGCCAGGATTTATATCAGTCGTTCGGCAATGAATGTAGGCGTAGGTATTTGCTGCGCTCACGTTGAAATAATCCTACAGATTTACGACCCTAAAAGAGTGCCTATGTCACTGCACGTGCTCTTGAGAGCACTGTATTGTACAATAAATTACGGAAAAGTCTCTCACCTCGTGCCTTGGCGGCGCTCTTCACATCGCACCATTTCTTCTTCACCTCAGCGGGCGTTCTTACAATGCCCGACACAGCGAATAAATTCGATGTGATAGTTTCCCAGGCCCTCTGTTTGTCCTGGGGCCGTCGGGGACCCTCGCCTCGGCTTTCGATGGCGCGACGGTACTCCTCGTAGCCATCGACGAGGGCGGCCAACTCTCCCTGCGTAAAGTTCGGCTGGCGCGCTCGCTTAGGCGGGTTCGCCGACATCTTGTCTAACCAGAAATGTCAAAAGTAGCTGGGCCAGTATGAAAATTGGGCTTCGGGCGTGGGCACGCTTGCGATAACCGCTGGCCAATCCATTGTCGATATACCCTCTTTCTCTCGAAAGGCACCTATCACTATACGTCCGGCGAAACGTGATCACAAAAAGTACTGTGTCTAAAGGAAAGAAAACGCCGCATTAATTCCTTATTGCATGTACGCTAAACAAAAAATGGCTTTCGGTGCTCGTTACTTAGCTATATACACAGTCTTTGGAAACCATCAGTTAGTATGGTATTAAAATGCACATCGCAATTATTAACATACAGAAGGTGCACGGTGCGGTTTGAGGTGTACCTCTAAAAAATGCTTGCGAACATTTTTTTTTTTTCATTTTACGTGCGCTGCTGTATTAGCATATGACATCGCGCTCAGGACTCCTTGCTTTGACTGCTGCTGTATAAAGCTGAGCAGCTTTCCTGTCGTGTAAAAGGCCGCACTGATGCTTCGTACTAACATTGTTTATAAGAAATGCAACCTTTCACGCCCAGCTACAAGCAATTTCACGTGAATAAATCTAGCGTGCTCGAATTCGCCCAACAATAATCTGTAAGGCAGTGCACCCCCACAAAGGTGCATTCATAATGGTGGACGTAGGGCGCGTTTCAGTGACGTCTCCACACCTTCATTATCTTAGTTTAAATGATGTTTTGTTGCAGCGCCGTTCGCATGCGCTTGGCGAGATAGTGCACGGATCTTTCCTTCACGTCACCGAACCTGAGTTATTTTTTTAAAGAGCGGTAGGCTGTGGTGAAAACATTTATTGGGCTTTAAGAGGGGGAAGAAATTTCCAGGAACCAGCAGGTAAGGGACTGGTCTTTGCAAATACCAGGTTGAGGTCCCAAGCGGGGGACTCCAGTGGCGGCGGCCAACAAAGGCTTCTTGGGCCTGTAAGTCGTTGCAGCCGGGCTGGGTCGCCACACAGTCCACCCAAGTTGGTTTGAGGATAAGAGGAATGGCCGGGTTGAAGGGACAGGCCCACACCATGTGACAGGTGTCTGAAGACAACACCGCAATGCGGACAGCTGCCACTAAAGGAGGGGTCATAATGTTTGAGACCTGCCGGGCACTGCCGCGCATTGGTGAGGAGGCGTAGTAAGAGCCTCTCATCCGCCTTCTTAATTCCTTTGCATGGGTGGTGGTAAAGGCGATGGCTATCTTGATAGTATTCTGCAATATCTGTGAAGGTCGAGGCGAGATTTAAATCATGTTCTTGATCGGGTGTGGTGAAGAAAATATCTCTTAGGCGCTCGTTCCTGCGTTGAGCGTCCTTCCTTGTTGGCCGTCGTCGTAGGCGCCTCTATCGCGCGCCGCGTGCCACGCGTCTTTTTTTTGCTGAGGTGAACTGCATTACTGTGGAAGCGTCGCCACTGAAAGAGAAAGTGAAGATTAGAAAGTTAAAAAGAAACAACAAACAAAAAAATAAACAAAAAGTGGGAGAGGTACAAATAACAAGGCGTAAACGATAAACATAACAAAAACGTTAAACAGAAGATGAAAATTAACGAAGAATAAATGAAACATGAAACACTGAAAATAACACATTCTAAATGTACGCACAAAGGAGCCACTCCGAAATATTTTGCCTCAGCGTATCGCCTAATAGAAACACGCGCATGGCTGCACTCAAATGTCGGTGAGTGGCATCGTAATCGCTGCTTTACATATATATATATATATATATATATATATATATATATATATATATATATATATATATATATATATATATATATATATATATATATATATACGTGTGTGTGTGTGTGTGTGTGTGTGTGTGTGTGTGTGTGTGTGTGTGTGTGTGTGTGTGTGTGTGTGTGTGTGTGTGTGTGTACGGTCATTGATGAGACACGAGCGCTTGGCTTCGCGCAAGACCCGAGGACGTCTGCTGCAACGCGGCAGCGCGTAAGCGCTGTAGCAGACGCCCAGAACTGGAAGCTGGGATGCAGCGAAAATACATTCGCAATCATCGTATACCCTCGATGCTAGACGCTTCGCGTGCTGCCTTGCTATCACATGCGTGCACTTTCTTTCCTTGTCGTTTCATCAGCTTTCGCGTTGCCTCCTTGTCCTCAAAAGTGGCGAGTAAGTTAAATTTGTACCCTTGCTATCATACTCCCTCGAGATACGATAATCCTTGGCTGAGAAATTGCGTAGGCAAGAGAAAGCTGTGTGAATTCGGCCCCTGACCTTTAGTTGTCCACCGGCAGCCAGGCTGCTGTCCGGTTACTTTGGTATGCAATAAAGGCATGCCGCTTGACCGGCTGGATTCCTTCAACGAAGCGTGCATCACCCACAACACTAGGCAAGCGCCACACAACATCTTTTTCATTTTCCGTACAGTCAGCATGTGTCATAATTCCGGACTACAGGGATTGGCTAGGCTCGCAGCTACAGCCGCGCCCGCTTCACGACCAATACCTTGCAGTGGGCTCTCGTCTTTGCTCAGAGTCAAGAAACAAGAAGCAGTGCACACAGTCATTGCAGAGTCACGATGCAAAAGACGGAGTGATCTTCTGACGGACATCATCGAGTGTTGTGTAACGTCGGCGCTCCACCGGTCCCGACGAGAGACACCTGGAGAAGACAGGGGCAGTAACAGTCGCACAAGGGAAACGCAGACAGAAAATGCGTTTTGACGTTAGGCCAACTCCTCCAGGTCAGAACGGTCCCTCAGACTGCTTCGATATGTCTGGCGAGCCATCGAGTGCTTGCCGGAGGTCAGCGAGACTCGCCGCGAAGAGGTCCGATGTTACGCGCATGGACGAAGACGGGGCGGTGACACCGCTAGCACGACGCTGGAGAAGGAGGAGGATGCGCCACCGACGCCCCGTGTTGTTGAGGCAGAGGCGAAGTTCGGCAGACTTCGACGCGTGTGGCTTTGGTTAGTGGCAAATGACGGTGCTCAAAGTGGTGGACGAAATGAGTGCTAAAAGAAGAAAGCATTTACACATCGCGGACAACGGAAGTGCACTCTCTTCTCGTTGGACTACTCCCATTGGAATATGACGGCATATTTCTTTCTCTCCTCCGCTGGAACACTGGGTTCGCGATACGTTCTTGCTTTGATAAGCTTCAGGCATTTTTGGCTCGCTGTGGCGATGTTGCCCTGAGGGTAGCCGGGTGCCGGTGACCAATTCTTACCTCTCTTTAATGCACGAGAGCTCATTAGGCCAAGCGAAAAAGCTGCCTGAGGCCGTTCTGTCTCGCGCCCCAGCTACCGCCAGCGGAATTGCTCAAGATGTCAAGGACAGTAGCGACTCGAGTGGCTGATGATTGCAGCTCGGCGTGCATTAGGGAATGTGTCAACTCCTTGACAAACCGTCATCCTGCAGAAAGAGCACCGGATATATCGTCAAATGTTTTGAATCTTCTGTCCTCATGGCAGTTGTGTCTGACAAAGGTTTCTTCGTACTTGCGACAGAAGGTATGGTCTCCGAGAAGGGAGCGGCAGCTGTGCACAAGAACTTCTAACAGGTTTCTGAGAAGCCCGCGAAGGTGAGAGCTCGTGCCACTGCCCATCTGAACAATTTCTCGCTTGAGAAACTAGCATGTGAATTTAGGAACCGCAAGGGGTTGCTGATGGGTGTGTTTTTCGCTGCTAAGACACACAGACCTGGTGTTCCATTTAGAGCGATTGTTTCCGTGGAGGGTACGTGGCTCCACGCGGTTCAGGTTACCTACACAGACACTTGAAGACAGACAATCGAAGACCCCTTCCATGCCTGGCTACTCTAAGTCTGAATTGAGTGCTTAAATCCGCGGGAAGAGCTTGAAACTTGCGCTTATTTTTGTGCAGCCCTGAAACTATCTAAGTTTACCGCGGAATTAAAGAATGAAAATAAAATTCCATGGGCTCTGTCTTTTGGAGTCAGAAATTCGTGTTTCGCAAATATTTCCGAAAATTGATGATTTACAGAATTCAAGAAACTAACTTATAGATCCGTAACTTAACACCACACACTGAGATTTCGAAATTTCATTTCTGGAAACTGCAGCGCCTAAGGTATGTCTGTATCATACAAATATGATATGTCGATCGGTATAGAGCAGTGGTCTCAAACTCAGCTAAACTAGCGCGCTGCAGTGAAAACGTTTAGTCCCAGAAGGGCCGGGACAGCGAAGAAAGTAGGAGCGGGGAGGGGGAAATTCAACAAAATATTTGAAATACGTTAAGATTTTCCCATATCTCATATATGAATCATTTCTTATGGGGATTTGATGTTAGAGGATTCTAACGACACATTCTGGACGCCGGTTCTGGAACATAGAGTTTCAACGGGAAAGGGCTAAATAGAGCTCGTTTCGCAGACATTCCGGTGTCGGTGTCCACGGCGGCGGCTTCATTGGTTGGGAGTAAAAAATCGCCATAGTGCATGAGCTAAAATTCGATATTGATGTAAATGAAAAATTATAAAAAAATCTTCCGTCCGACTGAGAATCGAACCCCGGGTTTCTGCGGGACAAGTAGGTGTTCTACCACGGAGCATGCCAGTGATTAAAACAGCTTCGTAAAAAGAAACGTTATAGGAGTGTCATGTAGTGAGAGGAGTCTCCTTAACGCGTGTAATATGGCGTGGCAAGAGCGTAGAATCGCACCAGGAGTTAACACATGGCAATTGCGCAACGAGTGGGTGGTTTAAAGCTGCCCAGCAATTACAAAGTCTGTAGTTGCGGAGATGCGCGTGGCAGCTTACGGATGTGTAGTGGGTACTTTGCTAATTCGCAGAAGGAAGAATGATGTAGTAGTGGGCATTTCGCAAATTTACTGCCTGTAGACATTCTAGGAAAATTTGAAACGGCCAATGTTACGCGCACAAAGTTCCTTTCCTCGCGGCATGGCTGAAGGCGATGCACACGGGCCCTGATTACGCTATCGCGTTCCACTTTTTAATAGAGCTGTGCGCTGGTCACAAAATCGCCGGCGGTGGTGCGCCGGTGTTTGCACCTCTGGCGGCGGCGCGCGAACGGTGCGGGCTTCATCGGATCAGCGGCGGCGTGTCGCGGGGGGTGGTGGGGGGTTGCACCAAGTGTCTGAGGCACACCAACAACGACTTTCATGACCTTGTTGTCAAAATGAATGACATGGAAAACAAAAGACACCGGAATAACTTACTAATTTATGGCATTACAGAGGAAACAGATGAGGAGCCCAAAATTCTAGAAAAGAAGATAAAATAAGGTATATACGAAGATATGCTGGGCATTCAAATAAATCCATAGAAAGAGCTCGCCGGATTGGCACTTGTCAGAGTCGACACACTCGCCCGATTATTCTGCGAATTGTCGACTTCAGGGAATAAAACTAAGATTATTTCGTGTAGCATCAAACTTAAGGGCACACAGATATCAGTATGAGAAGATTTCTCAAAGAGAACTAGATACATCCGAGCTAATCTATGGCGTTCAACTGCAGGTGAAAGGCCAAACGGTACAAAGTTGTCACTGTCATTTGATAAACTAAGACTAAACGGGCTGACGTACACGAGCGATTTAGATAAAGAAGTTAGAGCTGAAATAACAAAAGTGGGACCAGCTATACGCCTAGTGCTCCCGCCTAAAGAGGCACCACTGATAGCCATCTAGCGGGCGCCGGTGACAGTACGTGCGGGAAGCCGAGCAGACGTCAACGCTTTGCATAGCTTTGCAGTGAGGGGATGGATGGCGTTAGCGGCTGCCGATTTCCCTTTCGTTCGGGTTCCAGTGAACTAATTCTGCGCTGGCAGCTGCAGGAAAGGCGCGGACCTCTGCGAAAGTGGACTTGTGCATGGTGTTTGTCACAAACGAGCGCTGAACGAAGCGCGCGTCGCCTATGGGCACCGTGCATACGTTAGGAGCCGCCACAGTCGCGCGCTGCCTCCAGCGCCAAAGTGGTCTCGGCAGCAGATTTGGCGGGATAAGGGAGCAGACGATGCAAGCCGCGGTAAGCCACTGCGCCGTGCTTTGGTGCTTCGCTTGAGGCATTTTCTTTCCCGTTTGCTTCCAAAAGATGTCAAATTGTTAGCAGCTGTCAGAGAACGTAACGTTAGCGCGTGTGCTTCTTTTCGCCAGACGTCGTGTATCCTCAGGCGAACGCGGCAACATAAAATGCATGAGCTGAGGGAACAAAACGGAGGTGACGAGCCCGTTGAGCTAAAGTGCGCACGTGTAACGCGGGCCGTCTCGCTCACTAAACAATCACAGCTTATCACCCTCAGGCTAACGCGGCAGCGAACTCAGCGGCAGCTTGAAACTGGCGATACCAGCAATTGCACGTCACAGCCGCTGAATGAAAAAAAAGACACAGTTTCGCCGCAACGGCGAAGCAATGAATGCGATAGCAACAAATTGGAATGTAACGCGAAGAACGGAAAGCAGCTCGAAATCACCAGCGCGTCGCTCGAGCCCAAAGGACGCACGAAAAGAACGCACACAGGACGAGCGCGAACTATCCTGCGTCACAGCTCGACACTTGAAGCGCACTGCTCAAACATAAAGCAGGACGCTCGAAACGAACGAACAGGTACACACAGGACGAGCGCGAACTAACTGTCACAGTTGTTACTTATTTCTGTTTGAACAGCGCGCTCCTTTCGCAAACGCGGCCGCTGCAGCGAGCGACTTGACCTTCGTACGCTCTGTAACTTCAGCGGGGACATCGTGGGGAAAGCACAAGACATACAACCCCTCGCTCCACCCTCCCCCCGGCCGCCCCCTTCTTTCCTCGAGATGAGCGCACGAAGGCAACCACACCCTGTAGGGCGAAGAGCAATGGCGTTCGCAGGAGCGGGGCAACGATCTTTAAAGCGCGCCACGTGCGCACCATCTATGTGGTACCTAAGAAAGCAGGCTGAAATAAATGGTGTATATAAATAGCTCGCTGTTGGCAGGCTCAGAGTCGGTTCTGTTGGTGGCCTAACTGCTAACGCCGCGCGCTGCGAAGCGAGAGGTCGCGCGTTCGATTCCGCGCGTCGGAAAGCTTTTCTGATTTATTTTTCTTTGTGGCTTTTGTATATGTATATACAGCCATATACGGTGCATGACGACGGTGACGGCGACGGCAAAATCAGCCGAGACTGTCCATATAATTGCTATCGCAATAAAACGCTTTCCATCTGTGTGAACCTGTAGCGCTCAGGAAATATCGATGGATTGTATGCTGGGTGTGCCTCTTCGTTTGACTTGGCATTTCCTACTAAGTGCCTGCTGCATATTCTGCTGTACGGCCCGGGTGTCCAATTAAACCCATCGTTGCTGTAGTGCAATGTAGCATCCATAGGTTCTCACTCGCAAAGAAAAAGAACATACTCTACCTGTTCACAAAACTCACTTTTGTCGTCGAACGACTGCGATGCACCGATTCCGTCCATATTCTCTAAACGGAAACCGGTAAAAACGCGTGCCCAGAGAATTCCTGTAGGTTTTATTTCACCCAACAACGCAGCAATTATTCCTGAAGTTCGGAATTCCTACGAACAGCGCAACCAGCACAAAACGAACTGCCCGCGAAAATACCTCGCGCCGTCACAGCGGGAGCGTGGAGCGAGAAGGGGTGCAATCGCGGAGCGATGTTTTATGCGATATTATTCTTATTATCCACCACCTGCGGCTGACTGATCATGTTGATAATGCGGACGGACCGTCGCTCTGGTGAGTGGCCAAGCACGAAAAGTATAGTCATCGTAAAAGGCATCGTTCCTCTATTTCATCCCATTGCGAGCGCGTGAGAGCATCCCGCCAAATCTGCGCTTCTTGCCGCTAGGGACACCTTCGCTCGGGCAGCGGAGTTACGTCTGCACGGAGCCTATTTAAAATGACGGCATGAAAACCCGGCACTGACGGTTCGCGCGCGACAGAGCGCGCCCATCTAAAAAAAAAAAAAACAAGTATCAAAAGGCGCCGAAAGCGCGCCACTTACCCTCGCCGCAGAAGACGCCACCGAGACAGCCGAACGCCCGCGCAAGATCGGGAGAATTAGAGAAATCAAAGTGGCGCCGTCCGATTGCTCAGAAAAATCTGTGAAAAGGATCTAGCCCTTTCCCCAGCTTTCGCTGTTCTACGTACAGACGAACCACGTAGGAGCTTTCCAAACCCAGGCGCCCAGTGCACCTGGGTGCCGAGTCAACCGTTGCTGCATTGCTGTTTCTGTAAAGAACAAGTACACAACGTTTGAGCAAAGTGCCTTTGCACGGCGGTCGAACTGAACCAACACATGCCTAGACTGCGATAACTTTCGTCGCCCACCAGTGTGGACATGATCAAGTGCATCCAACGAGCACCGATACGGTAGATCGAAAGCATGAGAACCAGAAGCGACGCATTAACTCGCAAAATGACGAAGCGGCTAGCCTCTCCCAACGAACGGTGGCGATCCGTTGCTTCCGTCGCTCTTATTCATGAGGCCTTGCGGTAAATGATAGAACCGTGGGTGGGGCGAGTTTTCGCAGATGTTTGAGCACCCCACCCCACAGCAATTGTTATTCGACATTCGTTGAATTTTCGGCCACCACACGTACCACGAACGCTGCATACTTCACTACGAAAACGTGAACAAGGCGGAAGCACACGTACAACTACGCAGGTAGCTATGGCGGCCGTCTGCTTACTTTCCCGAGAGTAATGAGCAAGTTCGCCACCTATGGCGCTTCCGTAGGCGCGCACTAGGCGTATACGCGATTTCAGGCCTCGCCATCAGCATAGGATAGTGTAAGAGAACGCACACAGAAATGACAAGATAAAAAGACACAACAGATTTCTGCACTGCTTTGGATTTTTTGTCTAAATGCCCGAAGTATCGTTAATAAAACTGATAAATTAGAAGATATAATCATACTGAATTGTCCAGATGTTGAGATAATTAAAGAAACATGGATTCATGCCCATATACATGGTACCGAAATTGCACCTGTCTCGCATTCAATGATCCGCACAGATAGGGACGGCCGCGGGGTCGGCGTGGCTATCGTGATAAAGAACAGTCTAACATTTCAAGCAGGGCCTCGAACACAAAAGCATGGAGGTGTTTGGCGCTATATACAGTTTGATAATACGACATTGCTAATAGGTGCTATTTACAGGCACCCTGGAGTGTCTGAGGAATATCTTTTCAAAGTACATGCTACCTAAACAATAAAATGAATAACCACACAAAACTCTTATTAACTGGAGACTTCGATATTGCTGATATAGACTTGGGTAAGCTACCTACCGGCAACAGATGCAAAAAAGTGTGAGCACCTGTTGGATATAATGTTTGGCTTTTGCATATCACAGATCGTTAAGCAACCTAAGCTTGTCCAGCAAAGTACTACTGCTGTGCTTGATCTTTTTTTTTTGTATCGCAATCGATAACACCACACATATGTGTTGCAGAAGGAATATCAGATCATAAGATGCTCGTTCGAACTTTCTTTAGTCTAATTCGGAGCACCAGCCATAACGCCAAACCATCTAGTCTAGCTTTGAAAGACTATAGCCGAGCTAATTATGAAAGTGTCATCGACTATTTAGAAGAAACCTTGGACAGTTTTTCAGCTTAGACGGACGGAGACATCAGTAGTCTGTGGATAAAACTAAAAAAGGCGGTAAAATATTCCAAAATAATTTAATATATATTATTTAGTTGGCTTATGTTGCCTCATGTTGGCTACAGCCGCGTAGTGTGGCTTTCCACTCACATGACAACGTAAGAAATATGGCATTAGACTGCTAGGACCCTGCTCCTTATGGTCTAGAGTTGGCCGGCCCTGCACGAATGTGTCACAAACTATTCTCAAAACAGGCATGCGTCGCACCCTGTACGTCTCTCCCTGATGTAATTAACTGATGTTGGCGCTCGAACATGGGGGCTGACGTTTCGTCGGTTTGCATAGTACCATTTGGGCGTGAAGGTGCAGCTCACGAGCCCAGAAGCCCGCGCGTCACTCTCGCGGCTACTCGACTTACACACAGAGCTACCCGCTTCGTAATACATTGATGAAATTGAAACAGTCAATAGGTCGAAGGCCGACAGCTTCGCACAACTTCGACTCGCACAGTGCATGAAAGCAGCCAGAATTTTCTTTATCAGACCCAAAAGGAAACTGTGGGGTGGCTTTTAGGACAAATGCTTATTTTTCGTAACAAGGAGATTGTTCATATTCTATACTTCATTTCGTAGGCTTTTTCGCTCGCGCTATCTGACCAATTCAACGACGAACTGACGCGCCTGGCAAAAGTCAAATGCTCGCGAGACAGTTGCGCAGATGACGTTCAAAGGGTGATTTTATGGGTACTTGCTAACACATTTGAATCTTAAGACAACATTTTAAAGCGAGACTAATCTCCGTTTTCTAGAACGTCCCTTGGCTCAGCACTCAACCTTCACTCGGAAATGTCAACGGCAGTGCCACCCCATGGGAAGAAATGGCAACGCCACATCACCGATAATCGGCGGCAAGGTTTGATAATTGCGACGTCATTTTTAGACTGATGGTGGCGCTATGTTAACTCGGTCGAGTGAAGAACGAACTTCAAGTCGAGGCTCGTTTGACAAGTGGGGGGGGGGGGGGGTAAGCCCTCATATTCTCCAACAATGCTCAACTTGAAGTTAGTCGTTCACTCGACTTTGTTGAGAGCAGCGCCACCGCTTGACCAAGAATGGCGCAGTGCTTTTCAAGAAACGCTTCCGGTTATCGTTCATACGCAGAGACCACGCGGACCACTTCTGCCCAGCGGCGGCGCTGCCATCGGCTTCGTGGAAGCCAGGAGGAGCGTTGAGTGGACGGACGTTCTAGAATACGGAGGCGAGGCGTGCATTCACAAACCCCCATAAGTTAGCGCTATAAGGGGCCTTTTTCATTGGTGGGAAAACATGCACAAGGAAATGTCACAGTGCGTTTCAGGGACTTGCCTTATTCGTTTTAAGGCATCCTTAGAGAAGGTGGCCTTGTCGTCACAAGGGACGAGTATGGGAGCGAGGCTACAAACTTTTCCTGGCCTCGTCGTTGGTTTAAGAGCAAAAGAAATGCCTGCATGCTCCTGAAGACAATAAAATAAGTACAGACTTACATGCCCGTGCGTCTGCCCATGCCCTGTACTTCTTTATTTGTGTATGTGCGTGTCATGTTTAAGCTTTGTTTCATTTACGCTATGGCTGCATGGAGGCAAAACAGTGAATTAACAGAAGAACCAACGATCCTGATCGGCTTGGAAGCATCGCATTGCGATAGAAAAAAACACACTCATGTGGTGTTACTGACACACAACAAATGGAAATGGGAGGAGGTTGAAGAAAGTCTGCCAGCAGGAACTACGCGCCGAATGTTTCGATATACACTGTTTTACGGATTGGTTTCGATGCCGCCATGTTGGGCTGCTAATATTGCCGTTTTGTATCTTGAAAGCTGAACGAACAGAGCTACAGTGGATGTACTATACGCATGAAAACGGTTGGGATGGTGCATTCAACGTTTCCTCACCTTATCAATTTACGTCACGAGATACAAAAATAAGAATACATTTGCTTAACAGCCCAAGGTGGCGGCGCCCATATGCCTTATGTAAAATCGTCTATACGAGGCTACGAACTCTAAAGATGCATGTCTCGGCGGCGGTGCTGACTTTAAGCATCGGTGGTTTGAACAGTACGGGTACACCCGGCGGCTGCACTATGCTCCAGCGTTTTCGGCAAAACGCTCCACGCCGGCCGAAGCTAGTAAAAGACGTGATTACACTAAAATTTTGGTTTAGCGTATTTTTCCTGCAATAGTTGCCGGGGGCCTATTGGTCATAACACGGCACATCGCTTGGTGCAGTGAACAAGAAGTACACCACATGTGGGGTTCACTGTCGTCGCCAATTTGGCAGCGCACGGGATGTTGCCGTCATGTGACACTGTCCGGCGTCGTCACTCGTAATGTTTCCACATTTTTCGAAGGGATCGTGCACCTCTGCATATAAATTGAGTCATACTAAATTAATGGGGGCAAAATTCCGCACATGCCGGCCGTTACCAGGGTCCCCAAAAACGGCTTCCTATGTTAATTAATAAACATATCATAGAAGGTTTTGGTGTTTGCACTCCTTTATGAGAATGCTGTGAGTAGCATGGCTAACGTGAACAGTCTGCAAATAATTTCCCTCTAGTAGCAGACAAAGTACCGGCACAAAATTTACGGAAGTGGCGCGCTGAACCACTTTCCAACCTAAGCCGAATGCGAGGAGCATGGTGGAAGCTGACGGAATTAAGCGCGTGGTCTGGTGGACTGCAGGGAGCTGGCACGACCATAGTTAAGGCCTTGTTCTGGGCGAGTTGGTGAATACTTGAACTCTTCATTATAGCGCTAAAAAAAGATGGTCGCATTAGAGCTGATAGCACGAGTGCTTGTTCTGTCGTCTCGTATCTTCAGTTTAAGATGTCGTCATGAAACAATTACATCTCGGAGAAACAGGCACGCGCAGCACGCAGCCGGAAGCTAATGAAAGCAGGCTTGACAATCGTGAAAGACGTTCCAAAAAATCGGAGCAAGTGCTGGGAAAATATGCATCGCATCGAAGAAGCTCGGCACCACAAACTAACTGTCGCTGTATTTTTTAGCACAATCCACACGACAAGCCAGACCGATGTAGTAATTTTATTTGAGAGATCACATCTCAGAATTCGTTTTAGCAGACAAGAATGAGTCGAATAGTACTTAACGAAGGTCACAACTTGGCATACATGCTGGTCCATTATAAACAAGTGAAGTAAAATTGAAGATACATCGCGCAGTACCGACATAATTTCGGTACTTACTAGTCTAAATATAAAATATAAGTGATAATAATATGCCAAGACAGCTGGTCTTGTTGTCTTGTTTTCTGTTCACGCAGTCTTACGGAAGTTCTTCTCTCCAACTTCTCCAACTGTTGGTTGCCGCCACACGAGCAGACGCGAGACTGTCGTGGAAGCCGTGAAAGCACTTTTCCAAGTCACCCATAACAGAGACCAAGAAAGGGCAGTTGGTGGCATCGTAAAGATAGACTCCCGGTATGTGGATGGCCAGAAAGGGCAAACCACTCCAAATGTTAATGCGTGTCGGTATGTACTTGCAAACAATGCCTCCCTCATTTCTGGTCATAAAGGTCAAACACCAGGTAGTTCCCGCGTTGAAAACGCCTTCAACCGCACTGTTATTAACCGAACGCATCCTCTCCACAAGCCTAAATCCAATTTGGGGCGCGTCGAACCGCAAGAGCTCGCGACTGCCATAGAGTGCCCACGGGCTGGTGTGTACGTCTTGTGGTGTGACCCACGAGTACAAAATAGCGATGCATCGAAGGCGTTCTTGCTCACTGCGGACGGCGTTGATATCGCGGTAGATCGAGCGGATGGCCGCAGACAGACTCAGTCCTTCTACCGGGGCGAGAAACGGAAAATTGTCGGCGTCGATGGTGCGTAGTTCTTCTAACGGCAGGTTGTAGAAGACACTGCACAGGCAGCGTACATCACCTTCTGACATGGCCGACTCTCGCGCTGAATGAGATGTATGCCTGCGAAATGAACCTCGGCCGCGGTTTCTTCTTGCCGGCAATGAAGTAGGTGGTCTTCGTCCTGTAGGCCGTCAGTAGACCACCTAGTTTAGCTTGCCCTGACGAAAGCGCCGTAAGCAGACTGGCGGCACTTAAAGTCACGCTTTCTCCAGAACTGCGTGGAAAGCTGCATTGCACCGGCGCCAGCTAGTGGTCACCCTCGTGTTCTGCGTAAGGATGTGCCCTATAAGTAACATTCAGAAGTAGTACGCCCAACTACTGCGGCCTTGATATTATCGGTAGGTATATGAATCACGTCACAAATTAGGCTTCTCAAGGTGCTGCACTCGAATGTAATCGTCACGATGATCTCACTACTTATGCAACCATGCGTACGTTGACTGTCATTTTTTTACCATGTTTGCACCGGATTATCACTTTTGTCGATATGAATATCAGTGGTATGCGCGCCTGCTTTGCTGTCACGTTTCTTAAGTGACACGTCTATATATCGATGTGCTGAAGATGGCGGCCAAAACATCGTCCATCGTGTACCGCCTGTATGTACTTTGGACGTTTACGGATGGAAAACAGATACTCGTTGCACAATGCACCTGAGAAGATTGACACAGTGAGCTAGTTCTACTCTATTGCTGTGATATGCTGTCGCGTGTAAAAGCAAAAGATAAAAACTGCCTGTTTACTTTGATTACGGTACAGGCCAGGGGGCTCAAACACGCGGGCGGCCCGCGGACACTTCGCTAGCGGCCCGCTGCGCACGTGACGATTGTCGTACCATATTTTTTTTTTCTCAGTAAGGTTGTTCATGAGCTGCATAGACGTGAGTGGTCTGAATCAATCTTTTCTTGAGGCACCCCATGCGGTCAATATGCTTTAAAGCATACCCGTTGAACAAAAGCTCTATATTTCAGAATAGGCGTCCAGATTGTAGTCATTGTGCAGATCAGTATCGATATATTTCTCAGAAAACTTGCAAGAAATTCGCTTCAGAAGTGACCCATATATGACATATGGGAAATGCCTACTGTCAAATGTCAACGTTAGCTGACATTTTGTTCAACTGCCGCCAATGGAGGTGAGTATGCTTGAGGCCCGTGTGCATAGATTTAGGTGCACGTTACAGAACCCCAGGTGGTCGAAATATCCGGAGCCCTCTACTACGGCGTCCCTCATAATGATATCGTGGTTTTGGGACGTCAAACCCCAACAATCATGAAATATTTACAATAGATGCTTAAGGCGAGACACGGGTCTGAGAGGCCGATTTTTTAAAGTATTTGTTTTTCATATTCAATACGGCCTAAAAAAGCTGATCCTGAAATAATATAGCCATGTAATGCGTTTTATCAAGTTATTCGGCTTCAAAGTCAGTTTCAATACCATTTTCGCTCGCGAAACCACCTCAAACACGGTCATATTCAACGCCGCAGCGCGCGAGAACCACGCCAACAGCGCGGCAATGTTGGTCTCATTTGAAAGACGCAGTATTTTATTGTCTGTTCCTAGCGAAATAACGCTTTTCGTCTGGCAACAACACAGCTATCGCGCATAAAATAAAATTTTAATAAGGCTCGTTCACACCGGCGACTAGCAACGGTCGCGCGACTAAATTAGTCGCGAAGCGACTGGTCGCAAACGGCCGCAAATGGTCGTCTTGGTCGCAAAGCGACTCCTTTTCTCAGTCGCTCGCTGCTCGATTTTTCAGTCGCGCGACTGCAGTCGCAAACCTCTGAACCAATCAGATGCGCAGGAACAGGACATCAGCCTATTTTACGGGGCAACGGCAATGCTAGCTGTATACGAGCAGACGTGAATTCTATATGGCGACACATATAGGTCGCACGCAGGTGTGAACATCGGCCGTTTTCAGTCGCTTTTTGACCGCTAGTCGCAAAGGTCGCGCGATCGTTGCTAGTCGCCGGTGCGAACAAGCCTTTACTCGCACACGAATGGTGCGTTTCTATCACGTGGGGCAGTTCCCGGTTCCCTATGCCAAAGGATTCGTCTGCTACACAGCTTCGCGCAATCCGACATTTTGCGAAGAAGCCTAAGAGACGGCTGTGCGATCGGTGCGATGGCAGGCGGTCATCGCAAGTTGCAGACTGCTCATGCATTCCGAAAGAGGCGAAAACGACTTCCTAGAGCACGCAGCTTATCACCAGCGAGAGCTTCTGCCGCCGAGAACACGGAAGAAGCGGGCTGTGCCAGCGCTATCGCGAACGCGGCTCCCGCGATCGCGGACGCGATAGCCGCGACGAAAGATCACAAGCGAGCTGTGCGCGTCTACACTCTCCTGGTTTTCGACGCTGGAAAAGTGGCCATCGAGTGTCCTGCAAGTTATATTTAGCAAGTCATTTCGTCGACGTCAGCCACAGGACGCAAGCGGTCTTTCTTTCGCGACTCGGAAGGAGCCGCGACGAGTGGAATGCCGTTCACCGTCGTAAGCTTAAGGGGCTGATATACCCCAGCGTATCGTCCGCGCACGCGCGCACGTGTCAAGGCGACGTTACGTCAGCAAAACACAGCCCTCTCCAGTCCGGCGTCGGCTGACTGCCGACGCGGCCAACGGCTCCTGGGGCGCTCGCGCGACGCTCGACTCCGAATACCTCCTGCTGCATTTCTCGCCGGTCTCGCATGTACAGGAACCTGCCTCGCGGGCTGTTTCTTCGGTTCCCGACAGGTGGCGCGGCGCGTTGTTCGCTTCACTGCGCATGCGCTCCTCGAGCTGCGATCGCGCCCTCGCTTTCGAACCGGCTCAACTGTAGCGGAGACCGATTTGCGCCTGACGTAGCATCGGCGGCTTGTGTGACGAAACGCAACGTCCTCGCGCGCGCGCGTCGGGAAAGTTGGAGTATAACAGAGCCTTTCGTGAATGAACTGCTTCAGTGCATGAGGTGCGGTGTGTGTGGCGGGCCTGGTAGCATCGCCAAGGAAGAGCCAGATTATGCCATCGCCGCGAGGCTTGTGCTGATCGCGAGACCAGTGATGAGCGCGGACAACTGAAGACAGTATGTACCTCACCGAGAGCGGGAGGGGGGGGGGGGGTACGTGGCGCACGGCTGTTTCGAAATAACCGTGCTCGTAGTTCGCGTGGCAACGAGCACAGGGAACGGACAAACTGCACTGAATGCTATCTTTTCACCCTGAATATTTCACGGAGAGGCATGCACACAAAGACATACCAAGATTAATTTAAGTTGAAAATGAAGCCTGCCTCGCAGAAGGCTGCCGCACGCGTTATTGACCACTGCGCGAGCACCGTCAAATCGCTGTATGTCGATATGAACAATGGAAACCCTGGAAACATCGCTGTTTCCTTTGATGGGACTTGGCTGACCAGGGCCCACCTATCCCATATTTCTGTTGGACAGCGATCGAGCTATCCACGGGATATGTGCTGGTCTTGATCGTCCTATCCAACTTCTTTTTGGGGTACCAGCTAGGGCCGAAGGATGACAACCCAAGGTATGCCGAGTGGCTAGCTGGCCGCTGTTGCCAAAAGTACACCTCCAGAAAGCTAGGCCAAATGTTGGGGAAAGCGGCAAGAATTTTACTTGGCCGCTCATTGGAAAGGCCTGCGCTTCGCTACACAACCATGTTATGTGATGGAAATAGCCTGCAGGAGGCACAGTTATATGTCACCGATAGCCTGCTCAATGGACCTTCGTGCGCAGAGGAGCCTTTGATAATTCGTTCAACTTACATTTCAGGGCACAGAAAGCGCCGCGTGTTAAGGTACGTACTGACTAGCGGCAAAAACGTGCGCGACACGCCGCGCGCAGCAAGTGATGCTGTCGCGAGCGGCAGGAGTCACAAAAACGGCAGCAACGCGCGAGTGCGTGCGATACCCATTTTTCACGGCACGCCGCAAAATGAGAACCAATCAGAAGCGAGCTGCGCAGTTGCGACGCCGCTTATCTGCACGCAAACAATTATAATGCGTGGCCTCCGACACTAAAATGACACACACGCCGTAAACTCTCGAAGGCCGTTCCAAGGCAATAGGCCGTTGACAATGCAGCTTGTCAGCACTTCGCTGCAGGCTTCGGTGGACCCGTGCAATTGCACGAGCGATGTTCAGGAGGAGTGATTAAGGGAAGAGCAGGCGCGGAGCAGCTCCGGCGAAAGGCACGCGCGCGCGAAAAGGAAATCGGTGAAGGTCAGGGGCGTAACCAAGGGGGGCCACACCGGGCCCGTGCACCCCCCCTCCCCCGAAATTTTTTTTTGCCGTGGCATACAGAGCTCAAAATGACACTCGATCACATCTGCCTGTCCGACCCCCACTTCAGATCAAGGAGGTGCCCCCCCCCCCGAAAAAAAATTCTGGCTACGCCCCTGCTGAAGGTACGTTCTCACTTGTCGCAAAGAGACGCGCGACACGTCGCGCGCGGCGAGTGATGCTGTCGCGAGCGGCGGGAATCTCGAAAAGCGGCAGCAACGGGCGGCAAACGCACAAATGGGTGCGAGACCCATTTCTTGCGGCATGCGGCAAAATGAGAACCAATCAGAAGTGAGCCGTGTATTCGAGTCGCTACCTGTCTGCAAGCAAATGATTATAATGCACGGCAAATGGTTATACTGCACGTCTCAAAACCACGATATGATTATGAGTGACGCCATACTGGAGGGCTCCGGAAATTTTGCCCATCTGGTCTTCTTTAAGGTGAACTCTAATCTAAGCAGACGGTCCTCAAGCATTTTCGCCTCCATCGAAAATGAGACTGGAGAGCGACCCGTACGCCGCAAAATCTCGGAGGCATGCCTAGCCAATAGGCCGTTGACAAGACAGTTCTTCCACACTTCGCTGCAGGGTTTGGTCGACCAATGAAAGTCCACGAGCGGCGTTCAGAGGAATAATTAACGGAAGATCAGACACGGATAGCAAATAATGGAAGCAATGAACGAGTATCTAATCATAAACAAGGCATGAGTGAATACGTAATCACTCAAAGTAATAATGATTGATAAGCAAGAACCGGAATAAACAATACTAGAAACATTAAATACAAACAACGCGCTGTGTTGGGAATGGAAATATAATAAAGTAAAACCTCGGTGATACGAATCTCGCGGGATTACCAAAAATATTCGTATCATTCGAAATTCGTATAACCAGAAAGTGTGAAAAATTAGCATTTGACTAAGTACATTTTCAGTTATTGCTTTTCAGGGCCGCAGCAAATTCACGATCAGCTCTAAATGATTACCACTGAAGTCTTCAGACGTCAACGATCATACCTGCACTCGTAAATATAAGGCCCATGCGCGCGTGTGTAATTATTGAACCAGGTGCATTGTGACCCGCGATAGCTAGTAGCCCCTTCCAAATCTCGGTATGCTTTTTTGCGTCACACAAGAGTAGTGCGGCGAAAGTGAGTTAAGGAGCGCTTTGACGCGATAGATGAAGGCCACAAAATTTCAGAACTGCGGTCCTATGTTATTATTTTCTTATCGCGGTGGTGTTGGGGATGTTTTTCGGGTGTTTTTCGATATATTCTTCTTTCGGTCCTCGTCGGCCTCTCAGAGGATGTCTGATACACGAGGACATCGCTTGCATGGAGGACATGACTTGTAATCAAAACGCGAAAACACACTGAGGCACATTAGGGCCTCCAAGATTCGCAAACACAATCTCGGAGGCTACGACGCGTCACTGAATGTTTATCGTGATCATTGTGTAAGAAAAGAGCTTTTCTTACACCGCGATTCTGGCGAATTGGCGGCGCGTCGCGCATGCCCGCGCTTGCGTTTCTGCGCCCGCAAGTGCTTGGCGCATCTTCCGCGACAGCGCGGACAGCACCTCTTCGTACCTGCGAGGCAGCGTACGTTCGTATCAAACGTCGCGGGATGAAAATCTGTTCGCAACAGCCGTACTCCATTACATTGCAGGTCAATGGGCCTTGGCCGGGGCCAAAGAAAAATTCGTATCACACCGAAATTCGTATGAGCCATGATCGTATCACCGAGGTTTCATTGTATATGAAACAAACGAATACGTAAGTGTTATTTACATATTATTTCATTCTTCATCAACCCCACCTGAGATTAGAAGAAGACACTTCACTGACACAAGCCACTTTCAAATTTATCGATAACATAGAAGTAATCCACAATTTAAAGTTCTCGAGTGACACCATACAATAAAAAGTATGCACTAAGTGGTTGAAGTACGCACGAGGGACAGGATATCGCTGTGGCGTTCAATTCTTAAAGGGGTCATGAAGCACCCCTTGGGCTGATTGAAAAAACACATCCTGCGGAAAGCTGACACGGCTATGAACTGCTCTGCCAAATATTACAGTCGTGCGCGCCGCGTAATGGCCACAAGCGGAGCGCGAAGTTGCCGTTTCCGCAGGCACCCTCTTTTCAAACAGAGGCCGGTTCTCACTCTCGTCGGTGGGCGGGGCGTCTGTCCGCTGTACGTCGCAAGAGACATAGCATGCTTATTGGCCGATAGCCGACGTAAATCGAGAGCGGCGTTCGGATCAGATGCGCTTCTTGCCGCGGGGTGCCGCCACTTGCCGGCGCCGCACTCCTCAGTACACGGTAGCCGCACTCGCGCAAGCGAATCACAGCGGGAGAGCGATCGCGTTTCATGACGCGCGCTGGCGTAACTTCTTTCCCCCATGCCATCCCTCCCTGTCTAGCTTCCAGTGCGCTCGTCGGCACGAGAAAAGAGAGAAAGCGCTGGGAGCGTGCGCCAAACCCCCGTAACTCCGCTGATTCTTGACGGATTCGAGAAATTTTTGCGGCAATCGATTCGGGAGGCAGTACACTCCGATACTGAGGCCATTAGATCATTACTTGGAAAAGTGGTTCATGACCCCTTTAAAGGCGAAGCTTGGGGGTCCCAAGTTTTGTGGGTTCTGGGCTTGCTGCGTCCCGTCCGCAGTTAAAGCGAGGAAGACGAAGGCTTCAACTCGCAACAAACAACAGCAACAATTTATTTAACTCTACGCTGCATACGGCGGGGTCGGTCCAGGGACACGAGACGACGGGGCGGCGACCATGATCGGCGGCAGCAGCAATCGGCCAGCGCGTGTGGCAGCATCCGTCCTTCCTGGCAGCCCAAGCACGTCTCCCCTGGGCAGCGCGCAGGCGCCCTTTTTAAGGCGCGCAGCTGGGCCACGCGCACCGCCTCTGCGCAGCACGTGGCGCTATCCCGCGATAGCCGGTGGGCGTGATTCCCACAGTTTTTATTTGCTTTTTTTCTATTACGGCGGGAAATTCCTATTATTGATGCTGGAAATGCATCATATTGCGGACGTGCTTGAATATGTGATTGAGAAACGAAAACAGCGTTGTTTAAAATAAAGCCTCTTAATTAAGGTGGTCACTGAACAATGTCGAGTTTGCATTCAGTCTCTACCTTTTTTTCTGCTGTTTGTTGAGCTCTAACAAATGTATGTCTGGCAGCAAATATGACACGACTGGACATCTACACGCAATAGCGCGAAATGATAAATTTGTAAACTAGGGATGTGAAATGTGTGTCTGCATATTGTCAAACCGTCATCACCACCTCATCAGCTTTTATGATTTTCTTGGAATTAATTTTTCAGATTATGAGAACAGCAGGGGCGATTGGGCGTCCTTGCTTTGAAAAGCCCGCGGGGCCGACGCAATACAGTCGGACGAAATATATCGAAGAGGTTGAGAAGAAGGGTGCCCATTCGAGAATTTGTCTTTTGCGAGCACAGCCAAGCGCCTTGAACGCACACATTCAAAGCAAGAAAACGGCTGACTCACAATCGAGCAGCCAGCCGACCGCTCGTACGCGTTGCTGTTATCAATCCGCGGTTGTGGCAGTTGTGGTTCGTGCGCGCTGGTAATAGTAGATATTGTGTTCTTGCCTTTTATACCTATTGTCGTTTTGTCTTGCCTGGCATATGCGCCATGGTTTAGTTGGAGATCAATACGCCACGTGGTGTGAAATACGGTGAACTAAAAGCGGTATCCCATCGCTGTCTACGGTCCGCAAGATTCTTTCACCGCTGCTCCTTCCGCTAGTAGAAAAAAGGGCGCGCGCAAACGCCATTCACGCATCGCCGCAATGGAGGCTTTTTTGGTGATGGTCCGTTCATAGCTCTGTTTGTACAAGTCCAACGTGGACTTCAAGGACAAGGAGCTGCGTGCAAACAGGTGGCCCATTATCGGACAACAATTTCCCATGACAGGTAAGTAATTCATAAACTTTTCAGGGTGTTGTGTGTTTCGCAGGCACGTGTACCAGTATGTGAACGTGTTTTTTTATGTATATTGTGCAGGTGAGCAGGCAACGGCCAAGTTTAAGGACTTCCGGGACTGCTGGCTGAAGATATCGGTGGAAAAAAGGAGAGCTTGTAAAAGTGCAGTTCCTGACAAGGACGGGAAAGTGAAATCCGAGTGGGCCTACTACGACATTGTCGATAGTATTCTTCGAAACACTCCATACTATGCAGAAAAGTAAGGTTGAGCTCTCGTTCCCCGTCGTTCTTTCTCGGAACGGTGAACCGATGTGGTGCAGACAGTGTAAGTTATGGTCTCGGGGTAAATGTATGCTGCCGCAGAGATTTCATTCAGGCAGTATTGACTTTTCTCCAAGGAAGGTGTCATATGTTAAAGGGGTCACGAAGCACCCCTTGGGCTTGTTGAAAAAACACATCCTGCGGAAAGCTGACACGGCTATGAACTGCTCTGCCAAATATTACAGACGTGCGCGCCGCGTAATGGCCACAAGCGGAGCGCGAAGTTGCCGTTTCCCCAGGCACCCTCTTTTCAAACGGAGGCCGGTTCTCACTCCCGTCCGTGGGCGGGGCGTCTGTCCGTTTACGTCGCGGATCTGTCCGTTTACGTCGCAAGAGACATAGCATGCTTATTGGCCGATAGCCGACGTAAATCGAGAGCGGCGTTCGGATCAGATGCGCTTTTTGCCGCGGGGTGCCGCCACTTGCCGGCGCCACACTCCTCAGTACACGGTAGCCGCACTCGCGCAAGCGAATCACAGCGGGAGAGCGATCGCGTTTCATGACGCACGCTGACGTAACTTCTTTCCCCCATGCCATCCCTCCCTGTCTAGCTTCCAGTGCGCTCGTCGGCCCGAGAAAAGAGAGAAAGCGCTGGGAGCGTGCGCCAAACCCCCGTAACTCCGCTGATTTTTGGCGGATTCGAGAAATTTTTGCGGCAATCGATTCGGGAGGCAGTACACTCCGATACTGAGGTCATTAGATCATTACTTGGAAAAGTGGTTCATGACCCCTTTAAGTTCCTGTTGAATTTCATAAACAGATTGGTCATTGCGTTGCTTATTTTTTTTATACTTGGTGCTTTTTACCCTGCATATAGTGTCGAGGGCGGTATGCACCTCGCAACTAAACGGAAGTCGAGCACCGCAGCAAGGTAGCGGCGGCGGTCGTATCCGACGCCAGTGCTATAGATAAAGGCACGTGCAACGATACATGAGAAGTCTGAGTTGAAGGCTTTCATCTGACTACTTGATGGTTTGGCGTACAAAGGACGACTGCATCAAGCCCGACAACAGAGAAGCGCCTCGTTTCAGTGATGCTCTCGTGCTCAAGAGATGTGAACTTTCCAATGGAAAATGGCCTTCCTTATTAAGTGATGTTTTCTGGGCAACTAGAAGCACTCTCAAAGCTCACCAAGAGCAGTTTCAACACCTCCGTGAGTAAGGCCCGTATTCTGAAATGCTCCTTACCTCAGATCATTTACTTACCTTACGTGAGGAGCCCTTCATGCCTCCTTATCTTAAGGAGCTCCTTGAGTGAGCCAGCGTATTCTAAAAGTTTCCTTCAATCTTCCTTTCCAAAGGGCCGCCTCAATAAGGTAAGGTGCGTGTTTCACATGTCTGGGATACGGGTCTCAGAATACGGGTCTATATCGACTCAGTCGGTTTCAGAATACGGGTCTATCTATATCCACTGCTGAAATGAGGAGTCTGAAGAGCTTATCGTCACTGACAGCCGAATACAATATCATCGTGCAATCTCATATTCGGCATCAAGCGGGCGCAGTCGTCCACCGACTCGTAGATATGCCATCTTCATACTTACACGAACCCAACCGTGTTACTATGTGTATTGTGATAGCCCTATGGGAATTGCGCGCGGTAAAAGAGAATGCTGTGCCTAAAGCCACGTTTCCACGAGTACTTCTCTGAAAGCGGGGTCGCCGGGGCTGGACTTTTGACCACTGCCGTGTTCTCTGTAAGGATGCGTACGTGTTATACAGGGTGTATCAGCGAACACTTTCGAAAATTTCTAACGGTAGGTTTTTTTAGAAAAATAAGAATTATTTTAAGGAGCAAGGGGGGGGGGTGTTCAATTCCCCCCACCCCCTGGCATCTAGAGGTTGTATTATTGGTGCTTACTTCGTCGCTGAGAGCGTTAATGGAAAGAAGCACACAGAATGCGTTTTAAAGCGCATCGTCTCTGAGTTTGCCTCAGAGCTGCCACTGGCTGTGCTGTGGTTACTAATATGACGGATCCCCGCCTCACTTTTCTTCACCAGCTCATAAATTGAATAATAATAATAATAATAATAATAATAATAATAATAATAATAATAATAATAATAATAATAATAATAATAATATAATATCTGGGGTTTACCGTCTCAAAACCACGATATGATTATGAGAGACGCCATAGTGGAGGGCTCCGGAAATTTCGACCACCCGGGGTTCTTTAACGTGCACCTAAATCTAAGTACACGGGCCTCAAACATTTTCGCCTCCATCGAAAACGCAGCCGCCGCGGGCGGAATTCGATTCCGCGACCTTCGGGTCAGCAGTCTAGCAACATAACCACTAAACGAGCTCATAAATTGAGTCCTTTCCCAACGAACGGAATGGGCGTGGTGGAAACACACCATGGCCGCCTAGGTCGCCCGATTTGTAACCTTTGGACTTCTTTTTCTGGGGATATGCGAGGTTTTCAAGACTGAACTAGCCAACCTCGAGGATATGAAGCAGCGTGTGAGAATCTCTCCTGACAACATTCCTAGACAGATGCTTTTATCTGCCATGAACTCCGTCAAGGAGCGCCTTCATCTGTGCAACGCAATAGACGGAAAGCAATTTGAGCGCATCATGTGCAAATTCTGTGCGGTCGTCACAAATAATATTACTTTCGCGAAGTGCCCAAACAGGCCTACAACGAAATGAAACATTGAAATAAGCCATTTTTATTCATTGATGTTTGTAACATCACTTAACACTGCTAAACATAGTATGAAGTCAGGGTTTCCTTATCTTAGACTAACACTTCTTCCAGACATGAGACTGCAGCTGGTACGAAACAGCATCGCGCTACAACGCCAAAAAGTTGGTAGCTACGAATCCCTCGTTTATTTTAGCTCTCAAGCCGATAACATGTAAGAGTAACTATTGAGAGTGACATGTCACGATACCGGCACATCTAAACAAAACTCCACGCTGTTACAAGAGCGTTCCCTTAAGCTTTCAATATACCTTAATGTGAACGGTATTAAAGGGTTGTCTCCGGAGGTAATCACACAAGCAGAGCGCCATGCCAGCGCCTAAGAGCATCTTAAAATCGACGGCTCCATAGTTTGCGATGGCTAACCGCTGCCTTCCGCCCTGCGAGCAAGAAAAGGTAACGCTGACTGCTGCGGTCATCGCTGGCGACGGCAGCGCGCTAGACGGATTTCCTGCATTCGACAAAGTGCTCTTTGTGCTTTCTGTGTTACGTGCGGAAGTTCCTACATCGGCCAAACCGGCCGATGTTTGAACGACCGGCTACGAGAGCACGCGTACTCGCATAGCGGATCTGTGGCCACTCATTTAGCCCAGCACTGCAAAGCATGTGGCTGTCAGCCAATTCTTGAGCGGTGCACTGTTTTGGAATTGTACAATCAGTAAAGAACACGTGACATTAGTGAAGCACACCATATCCATGAACACGCAAATGCTTGCGTCAGTGTTCCATCAATTTATCTACACCACTGTGAAACTAATTACTTGTACAAAAAGTGACAGCCTGTTTTTCCGACGCATCTGATGTGATGACTTCTTACCACTCTTTGCGCATTGCGCTGTTACTGTGTTTTGGTTGTTTTTCTGAGCACTGCTTCCATATATATTGCATATCCAAGCAATAAACCAGTGGTTGTTAGTTCAGCGCTTGTGTCGGTCGTTCTTCTTCTTCCCGTGTTTAGCGCTGTTTGCTCACGTCTTAATGCCCGCAAGACACGGAAAAGGAATAGTCTTCACCTTTTCAAGCGATTGATTTAGGATATACACCAGTAGAAACTACATAGGAAGACACGCCCGCAGCATTCGCTTGGCTGTGCAAAGGGGAGATACGTTGGGGTCGTGGTGAACGCTTCCTTGTACAGGATGTGGGTTTTGTCTTAGAGCACGGGTAATTTGCGATCGCTCCGATGCGAACTACCGCCGACTCTTTGGCAGCCATTTTGAAATTGCGGCCACATGTGTACATCACGTGATTTATATGCTAGGGCAGCCAAAGTACAGCTTCCCGTGAAGTGGGAAGGATAGATAAAAATAGTTCTGGGACCGACTTTTTCACATCGCGTTCGCCGCTTGGTTTTCCGGCTGCTTAGGCGGCCGAGCAAGCGGATTTCTGGTTAGTCTCGCCGCTTTCGCTTCCTTCGAGGCCAAGTGTGATTGCGCCATACGAGCCGTTCCCCTTTTATTCTCCTGTACACCGACAATCTACATATGCCAAGTGTGCGGATAAAAAAAAACGTATTTCAGAACGATCACGGATAAATGTAAACTGAAGCAAAGTGGTTGTGTCTTCAGGTGAAGTTACAGCCGCAGTCACCTGGATCCTGGCGTTCATCGGATAGAAATAGCCCAACGCTCACAACACCGACGAGCTAAAGTGACTCCGCTCTCCAGTTGCCTTACGTACCTTACACGAAAACGCAGCTTTACTGGTCACCTATCGCTAGATTTGCAGCACACTAAGTATTTAGGCAATTCATGATGTCCGAAGAAAACAAACCACGAGATAAACAATGTCGCGCAGCTCACGTCAACACGGAGCACGTTGTGACACAGGCAGATGACGCTCGAAGTCCTCCGGAGGTTCAATGACGTAACTGCATATATCCAATCAGATCGATCACCAGTGCTACGTATAATGGAACAATTCTGCGTAGAATGGAAGCAGAAAGTCGAAAACTCATTCGGCTGAGCCGCTGCGGTCTGTACCAATTTGCATGTTTAAATTCTTGTTAGAAATTGAACACAACACAGAGAGCTCAATTTAGCCTGCAAATGATCATAAGGACTCGGTTTACCAGCTCAGTGCGTTTGTACAAAATCGTGAAAACTGTTTCACGATCCCTTTTATTATGCTGCTGAAACGAGACTGCCGACCAGTCTATGGTCAGCGCGTAGCTGAATGGGATGTTGCGATTAGCATCGAGCTGGAGTAATCGTCCACCGAAACAGATAGCCAATCTTCATCAGTAAACCTGACAAAACAGTGTTGTTATGCGTATTGTAATAGTCCTATTGCACTGAATTTTAAACATTTTTACTGCTTGGATGGGTGTTCTGTAAATATGTCTTACGAAACGTGGGGTAATATCGCTGGGCGCATATTTCGATAGCGCGTAAAATCATACTCCCCGAAAAAGGTGCAAACATCCCAGTCTGGCCATCTGTACTCTGTAAAATTGGGCATTTGACAATAAATTTTACGGAAGATGAAAAATGTAAGAGAGGTCTGTAGCCGCTTTATGTAACCTAAGCAATATGAGAGATTCAGTTAAGACACGTAGAAGAAAAATGTAGTCCAAATACGATGCGGGAAGCATCTCAACGCAGCCATCTAAGTTCACATATCTATTGGCACGAAATCTGCGGACTTGGCCTGCTGTATGACTACGCGAGCCGATCAGCCAAAGTTGAATGTGAGCAGCGCGGCGGAATTAGGAGGCAGGCGACGTTGAGCGCGTTGTCTGAGACTGCATAATGCTGAAGCAACAGCCCGAAGACAGCGAGAAGCGTCATGAAAGGATGCTCGCTAAACAATGAATAAGTCGCAAAATTGCCGAGAAAGAGCCAGAAAGATTTTAATCACATCGAACTATTTATCACCGCCAACTACGGATATGGCTTAATTCGCGAAACATATTTCACAGAAAAACTTGGCGTGTACAAAATATTTTATTCATGAAAACACATCACATATTCGAATTAGTAAAGAAAGAGAACCTAAAACCATGCAACGAAGGGGAAACAGGGCAATTAAGGTAGTCTATTATTACCAAGTGAATCCAACTTTGGCGTTCGCGACACAATATATATATATTGGATAGTTGGGCCATAACGTTCATACCTAAATGCATCCTTATAAAATGTATCAGATAAGCGCATGCCACGACATCTAGTCTCCGTCTTGCCTCGTTAGCTATGGTAATTATAGGGAAGACTTTCGCGGAGATGGAAAGCGCAACAAAAAGTTCGCCATTGAATATGCCAATCTGAGGTCGATGTAGATGCCGTGATACCATTCATTCAAATCACCCAGAGCAGAGGCCAAGGCAAGCCAGCGAGTGGCTAGTGGATCCGTCATTCCCGGAGTGTGGATGGCCACAAAGGGCAGTTCGCGCCATATGTGAAAGCACACTGGCTCGTACGTGGACGGAAATTGTCTCATCAGAATGGTCATGGAGTAGGCGCTTCTCTCGTAAACAGCACCGTGAGCCGCACTACTTCCAGACGACCGGAACGTTTCCACCAGACGCTGAACAATTTCGGAGGCGTCCCGCACAGTCCGCTCCTTACTGTATCTATATAGAGCCCATTGAGTGTATGCGCCTCGTGGTACGAGCCACGCGTACAGCGTCGCCGTGCATTGGAGGCGTTCCTGCTCACCCTGAATGGCCTTCAGGCTGCAGCGGATCGAGTCGACGGCCGGTGACAAACTGAGTCCTCGGATCGGCGCAAGCCACGGGAACTTTTGGTCGTCCACGCAGTGCAGTTCCCCTATCTGGACGCGGTAGAAGATGCAGCACAGCCTGTCAATATCTTCTGCTGCCATGGGTTTTCCTTGCGATCGCCGAGATTTGTGCCTGGGAAAGCAACCGTAGCTGCGGTTTCTTCTTGCCGGTACGAGGTAGCTGGGCTTCGTCCTTACGACTGTGAAATTTGAAATTCCTTTTGCGGCGAGACACTACGTTTGTGAGGCTCGAATACAGTACTCGCTAATAAAGCAGGTGATAATTGTAGCCAGGAATCCTCCAGAACATCACGGTAAGCTGCGTCGGTAGTGTTGTGCGTCTGATCACTGTTCTGTTCCGCCTATGGTGCCTCTTATATTAGCACCTACAGAAGCAGTTACGCCCACATTAGTACTGCGACCATGAATCACCGATAGTATTCGAATGACGTCATAAACTCAGCCTTTTGCTGTGTTAGTGACCAACTAAGGGGACCTTGTCTTGACTACTTGGGTGTTGTCACGCGTACATCGCCTTTTCTTTTTCTTACATTTTGATGCGGTAAACAACTTTTACCGCATAATCAGTTTCATTGATTCGGTGCTCGGTGGTAGATGCGTCTGCTGGCCTGGCACACTTCTAGGCATGGTACATATGGCGTCCACAAAGACACGTGTATTAATTATCTACATCCCTTGCAGAACGGTGTTTCATTGTGAAGGCGTGACTTGACTAATTACGGCTATTAGATAGTTTTACTTTACTTGTTTATTTTATTTACAGATACTGCAGCCCATACTAGGGCTATCGAAGAAGTGAGGTAATATAATGAATGGCGTATTCAACGGAAAACACACAAAAAAGAGAGAAACGTATCAGGATATAGTTATAGAGAGCAATTAACAGCGCCTACAAACTCCTTCTGTGTCAAGCAACGAATCGTGCTAGGCAGATCATTGCATAGTTGAATAGGCCTTCGGGAAATACCGTGTTTGAAGGGTTTAGGGAAAGTAAAAAGGCTCATAAGTTTGGCTGATTACTGCTCCTTGTGTCGAGGAGCTTTGCCCGTGGGAGATATATGCATCGGGAATAGTTATGTGGTGAACGAAAAAGGGGACTGTAAGAGCGTCAAAGAATGAACGTGACCACGATGGGAAGGAGCGATTCAACCAAATGAATCGAGATGACTGGGAAAATACTCTGTCCTAGGGGCGATACAAGAAACTAACCATCTTTTAACACGAAAGTCTTTTATGCCGGGGTCCGCCAAGTACATCCGTCACGGATATGACGTTGATAAAATTTACGCAAACGGGCGAGAAAGAAAAAAAACCAAGAAATAGATCCCCCGCTGGGAATCGAACCCACGATCTTGCAGCCAGGACGGCAAGCGCCCGACGCCCTTCCGACTAAGCTACCTCGGCAGTGTCTGGACACGGCGTAAACGCGCCTTATATCTTTCACACATTCTCTTTCGCACGGTGCTCTCTGTTGGCGGTGTAGGTAGGCGGCGGGTAGCAGGGCGGTGCCGCAGTCTGTGAGAGGTGAAAAGAAGTAATGCTTCACGATCGACACTTACTAGCGCTTCGTCCGAGATTACGCGCAATATCGGTGGTCATGGTTACAGCGTCTCGATACCAGCGAGGTACACTGGCCGCGCTGGTGTCGCCGAGGCACCCTTGACGCAGTTACGTTGGTTACGTTCTTTCTTTGCCTTTCGCTTCGTGTTAGCGTGTGTCGGCTCATCGGAGTAGTGCAGCTTCCACATGCACCAACGGGATTTCTCCGCCGCCGACTGCTTCGATTGCGAGAGCACCGACTAACAAAACTGCTGCAATATGCGTTGCAGAAAGGACGCGATTTCGACGGGCGAATGTCGTGCCTTGGTGCAGCGAGACTAGCGCCTGCGAGAGAGCACAGCGGGACGCACGCGTTTGCGGCTCAGGCTACGAACCTCTACCTCCCGTGTTGCTGAAGCGTAGTGTGTGGTAGTGTATGCATGATCGCAGGGGTCGGTCACCCATTGCTAGAAAGCGCGCACCGTGCCGTTTCTCTCCTTAATTGACGACGCTTTGAAGAAGTGCATACCGGGTACCAATGTTGATTATGAGCTTGTTGATATCATCCTTACGCGGGATTCACGATTTGCTGTGTCCAAATATATATTCACAACGTCAGCTACCACAACGGTTTAATCATGATCATGGGCGTTAGTCGTCGCGATAGAGACATGCCGTCAACATGGGTGCATCCACGTCAAAACGGTGCTGTAGCTGCCAAACACGAATAGACATTATACAAGCTCACATATATGACTGCACAATAAGCACGGCTTCTGCGAAGACACGTTCCACTTTCGTGTAATACCGATTCCTATGACGGAGGGATCAGCCATGTTTTTTTTTTCTGAACAGATTCAATGTTAATAATAAATGTTGGCGTTTAACGTCCCAAAACTGCGTTATGAAGGACGCCGTAGTGGAGGCTCCACAAATTTCGACCACGTGGAGTTCTTTAACGAGCACCTAAATGTAAGTACACGGGCCTCAAGCATTTTATCCTCCATCGAAAATGCGGTCGCGGCGGCTGGGATTCGATCCTGCGACCTTCGGGTCAGCAGTCGAGTACCATAATCTTTAGACCACCGTGGTGGGTTAGATTCAATTTTGTTAAAGGGACAGACAATTACTGAGAACAAAAATTGAGATAACCCCACTAATGTAAAGGTTACCTTTTGTATCGCCTAGCAGGAACCCCGTTTTTATCATTAAATGCTGATTTATGTTTTTATTTCTTCATTAAAATAGCGAAAAATGACTTTTGGTGGCCCACGCGGCAAAAAAAGAGGAGATTCATATTGCAACGCGCATTTCTTGTTGTATTTTTATGCAACCGGTTCGTTACGCGATGTGGGAATTCAGGCGCCCACACCAGTTGCTCGAAGCCATTTTCACTTGGAGAATTCTCACTCTCCTCCCGACCGGACGGGTGGCAGCTGGTCCTAAACCAAAAGGGTATTCGCTAGAGCTAGTTGGTTCATAGCTAACACTGGCTTGAGCAGCGCAACTTAAAACGAGGGACAAAAAGACAGACAAGGACGTCGCTGTACTAACAGCTAAGAAGTTGTTTGTACAGTGAAGTCCTTGTCTGTATTCTCTTTGTCTCTAGTTTTAGGTTCCGCTGCTCAAACTAGAGTTGGTCATAAATCACTGTCACTTCCCTGCCACGCCGCCCCTCAAAGGTTTAACACGGTGTTCCATTGGCCTAATTTTGGCGGCATTCGGGCCTTCCTCGCGCTCTCCCGATAAGCGGGGGCGCGAGACGGGGTTCGGGAACCCACTTCGCGACATCGGAGGGTGCGTATGCGTTTTGGCCTCTACGGCCGGTGGCGATCCTTTGTTCTTTGTCGCCGGCCGGTGGTTACGTCGTCTCGTCGAGGGTCCGGCCTCGTCGGGCGCGCGCTCCTTTCCACAGTCTCGAAGTCCCGACGCAGCGCCTCACGATCGTGCACTGTATGTTTCTCTCAACTGTTCCTATGCCTGTTCTGTTTCTTCTGCTCTGGGGTGCGCGATCGCGGGACCACTGGTCGGCCCTCCAAACTTCGCTCTTTGTTTGTTTTATGAGTATGCCATTCGCGGCCACTAATCGTTGTGTTTTGCAACTTGTATTCGCTAATTGATACCCTGTATAATTGTCCCTTATGACTGGTCATTCTGTAAAGGTATTGATCTCATTGTACTCAAAAGCCCGTGAATAAATGACCGATTTGAGAGTGTCGCCTAGCGTCTCCCTCTCTGCGCGCTCGGGCTCGCCGTCCCTTCGCGGTCATGGGTCGAGTTCTCGTGCGCAGCAGTCTGAATAGTACACGGCGCGAGACAAACGAGGACGCGGCAGCCTGCATGAAGCTCGCAGTGCTCGGACCCACGGTGGTGTTCGGCGCGTACGGCTAAGAATACATAGCGAGGCCGCGCGCGCCGGGAGCAAACCAAACCACAAGACCACCATAAACTGCAGTCATTGAAATATAACCTCCCATGTATTCTTAATAAGCATAAACATTTACATAAACCTGCGCTAAATACATTACGTGAAATATTTCTGAATTACTAATGTATTCATACATTTCAATTATTTCTTAATGTTGTTCTACATTTCACTGTATATTATTGTATATGATTAGCTACCATGCTTTTCTATTATTATATTGTGTTGATATTATTGTTTCGTGTAGTTTACTGCCAGAATTACAGGTGTACTATTGCTGTTTTTTTTTCCTTGTACTTGTAGTATTATAATTTCTTTTCTGTAAATAAATTTGAGTATCCTGTTAGTGTTGTTTGTTGTTAGAGATGTGTTTATTCAAAAATCAGTCCCTGTTACGCTTACACGGGTATTGTTATATGCTTTGTTTTTGTAAATATTTTTTTTGTACCATGTGTGATATATCTTGTACATTTGGTGCAAATATTTTCACCTGTCACTTGTTGCCATGTAATTGGTCTTCTGGGCCCTAGTCAAGCTGTTTCATTACAGCTTTCAGCCCAGGAGACCATCCAGAATGTAATGTTTTCGTTTTATTCTGGAAAATAAAGAGAATGAATGAATGAATGAATGAATGAATGAATGAATGAATGAATGAATGAATGAATGAATGAAAAGTATAACCAGTGCCTTGTGCAAACCGCGCCCGAATTTCTGGGAACCTTCCACATAATTTTAGAATCTTCCAATAAGACTGTGCGCCGCACGCGAACGATAGCGCTTATTCTGAAACTAACTCGGTCAGCAATAATAACGCTGGACGCTTCGATGCCGCAAGTATAAAATGCCGACGCGGTTTAGTGCTGATCAGATCACCGACGGCCGATACTCTGTTCGCCGCTATCAGTGCAAAGCGTGTATTGCGCGTAATTGCACTCAGTACGGGCTACGCCACGCGAGCACGTGGCCGAGCGCGCTGCAAGGTTGTACAGTAGCGCCGATCGTGGCATATTTTCTAGTTATCGGGAGAGGGTATGTCTGTTCCTGCGAATGCACATCGCCCCATTTGTTTTCACGCTCGCCCTCGTTTGGCCCTGTGGTGATATCAGCTTCGAAAATGATAACTGCCACCGTGTCCTGAAGGCCAAATTTTGTGCTCGACAAGTCGATCTTCACAAAACAAGTGATATCTAGCCTCGCTCTTTTCGTTTGCTTCAGTTCATTCAATTGGGAATTCCGTACTGATGCACCGCTTACTGCATTACGTGAAAGTGGCTGTGTGTAGCGCGCACTGTGAAACACTGAAATGTTCTTCACATTGGAAAATGCCCCAATTTCCTAACAGTGAGCGCCTGTGGATAGTTGAACTGTCCCAGAAGCAGTATACTCTACGCCAAATAGCAGGGATGACTGGAAGGTCTAATAAGACCGTAAATCGTGTCATCCAAGCTTATAGGAAAGAAGGCCGCATCAGCGACGCTCCACATAGACTGCACCCTAGTGCAACGACTGCTGCTCAGTACGCCGACATCCTCGACGCCGCGAAGCTAAGCCCCTTCAGTAACACCTCAGAAATCAGTGCGGCTGCTGGAGTGTCTGCAAGCGCGTCGACAATAAAACGACGGCTAGCGGAAGGTAAACTGAACAGCCACCCCAGGTAGCACAAAACGGATAATTGACGTTTTATAAACGTTTATCCGAGACGATATAAACGTTTAGAAAACGTCACGGAAAAGAAGCTAAAGGTCTAGAAAACGTTTTATATCTCGTCTAATGTCCGGCTAGAATCCGTTTTTAAGACCATCTAGAAAACGTTTTTAAGACGATCTAAAAAACGTTTTTAAGACGATCTAGAAAACGTTTTAAAAACGTTTTAAAAACGTCGCAAAAATCCCATTTTTAAAACAGATAAGGATATCCCATTGCATCGTCTTTGAAAAGACGTTTTCTAAACGTTTTTAAGACGATCTAAAAAACGTTTTAAAAACGTCGCAAAAAATCCCATTTTTAAAATAAAAATATCCCATTGCATCGTCTTTGAAAAAACGTTTTCTAAACGTCTTTAAGACGTCATGCAGGATCTCTTTTCTTTTAGCTGTTTTGTTTTTGCGCATGTAATTATAATAGTGCACGTTTTTAGGAAGCCCTCCCTGTTATAGTAATTACAGTTACTTTATTCGGTAATTACCATTAGAGAGTGAGAGCTCAGTCGATTCACAGACAAAAGTGGTCATGTAATAATTTATTATGTAAAACAGCAACGACTCCTGTACAGCATAGAAACGTAAAAACCACGAAATGAGATATAGCATGCGAATATATAACATTATTCAGAAGCGGCAAAAGAACGCAAAATATCGCGGTAATTAAAGTGCAGCTATATAGTATCCAACCTTCAAGAACACTTTTTGTTGCACGATTCATCATTCGCAGAATTGTTGTCAAACAACTAACAGTGCAATATGACAAAATTTAGGATCTGGCACAGCCATTCTGCAATATGTAAGCGTCGTCTCATTAGCTTTACTTAATCAAACGCAAGGATGAAGTGAAGAGAAATTGTCGAAAAGGGAATGTCGCTGAAGCCAACGACTAGACAAGGGGACTAGTTTCCGTCAGGCAGGGGCGCAGTGAGAAATTTTTTTCGGGGGGGGGGGGGTTCCACCATACTTTATGTATGTTCGTGCGTGCGTTTGTATGTGTGCGTGTATATAAACGCGAGCAAAATTGAAAATTTTCGGGGGGGGGGGTGTTGACCCCCCCCCCCTGGCTACGCCCCTGCCGTCAGGGCCCTGACGAAGACAAGCATTCATGATGAAACGTTTCCTCAACGCTTAATCTTCCGCTGAACTTTTTTCTTGTAGGAAGGAGAGAGAGAGAGAAGGAACAGAGGATAGGCAGGGAGGTTAACTAGCGTCCAGTTTGCTACCCTACTCATGGGAGGAGAATGAGGGAGTAAAAATAGAGAGAAAGAGACACATTTCACAACACACACACAGAAGAGCGTATCACAGGTGGTCACTGAATTTTGTTGCCTTGAAGTACTGCAAAAGGGCTCGTATGGTTTTCTGGGCTGATGTGCTATGAAGACAGACTCCCAAGATATTTCCTTCGGGAAAAGGCCGACCGTCAAGTCTCCTGAAGGCACACTGGCACACTGGAGAGTCCGGCGATGTGTTTGAAATAGCATACAGCGGCACAAATGATGATCGAAAGTGTCTACACAGTTGCAGTTATCGCACATTGATGAATCTGCCCTACCAATGCGATAGGTGAATGAGTTAGAAGACCCTACACCGAGCCACAGCAACACAACAAAAAGACGTGGACAGTAGAAGTGGACAGGACAGCGCTTACTCCTGTCCACTTCTACTGTCCACGTTTTTTTTTTTTTTCAGTGTGCTTCAACCTACTTTTCCAAACATGAACGTAAACCAACAGGCCCAAATCGCCATCTTGCTCCAACACAGCATTCAAAGCAGGCAAGGAGGCATGAATCAGGCACCTGGTGTGTGTCTCCCTTCGTTTCAAAACAATCGTTCAGAGCGCTACTTAAAACCACAGTTAGTGGAAATCGACTCCAATGTAAATCACTAATACCAAAACAAAACTGCAAAATAATATTTGGCCCACCCAGCCAAGAATGCGTAATGAAAGAAGAACGTAAATTGCTAGCAAAATCACTGTTGCTGAAGTATATTGCTCACAAAATGAAACTTTTAGAAACGTTCTTACAACATGCCTCTGTTGGAACATTTCTCACTGAAAAAATGTTGGCAAAAAACTCTAGCATCATTACAGAATAAGACTAGACGTTGGGAACAAACGGCGCCGTTTAGACGTTAGCTAAAAATATTTGTGGATGCAGCATCCGTGTTTCAAACGGCGCCCACTAAAGAAGTAACGGTTTCAGGCTTCGAAATGCAGCGTACAAAACTTATCCCAGAAATCATGGTACGTCTGACATCCCTAGAGAGCACACAGTTAAGCTTAAATGTGCCATGGCTAGCAGAAAATATGAACACTGTAAATTATAGTGACATATAACAAAAAGTACAACTAAACCAATTGTAGCGCGAAAACAAAATGTATGAACAGAAAACTAATCGAAACGACCACAAAAATTACAATGAATGAGCCACTTACTAAAATGAATAAATAAAATTTAGGAATATGAAAATGCCAGCCTGATAAAAAAAAACATCTTTCTTTTATGATGCCCAGTATTAGAAACTGTCAGGCTAAAAGAACAAATTAATATAATGATAAGACACATCAGCTAAAAAAATTGGGACTCTTCCCCATTTTTTACTCAAAAAGCACACAGCTGTAAACTCAGGATTGTCAGAGGCAGATCAGGGTATTGCACTTAGTACATCACATTGCTCAGCGTCAAAATATCACAATGTGTGGCAAGTCAGTCTGAACACATGGCTTCATGACAGGTACTTGATGGAAATCACTAGGCACATCCGGAAGTCTGCAAAGTGAATAAATAAATTGAAGAATTGAACAAACGAAAACGTAGCTTTAAGGGGAACTCCGGGGATTTTTTGATATTCACCGATTTGAATTAAACTCTAAACATGGGTTCTCTACGGTACCCTGATGATATGTGCCAAATTATACAACCGTAAGTCGTTAAGTTTTTTAGAAAACGAATTTTGAAATTGGCAGCCAATTCCGGAATCACGCCTGTTAACGCAGGCCACCCTGTGCGTGTGACGTAACGCTCAAAAAGGTTAACTGCTTTACAAACTATGACCTTTTGTTTTTGAAAGTTTCCAAGGGAAAGAGAAAAATGTCAATCTCTTGACATCCATTTTTTTCATACTAAAACCAGTCAGTCAGCCCATCAAAAAAAAAAAAAAAAAGAGAGTAATAATTTAGTTGGTGTAGCCTTTAATTCTAAACATCTAGGGCAAATACCATCTGCAATAAATAGGAGAAAAGATCATTTCAGTATTTTTTATTATACCTATAGGACGGTGTGAAAAGATGAAAACTCGATAACACCGTATGGCGACAGAGAGCGAGCCTGCTATATTTAACCAGGCACAAGAGACGCGCAAGAGAACCTCTTGGTTCTGCTAAGAGCTGCAGGCTTTACCGAGAAAGGAGGAGGTTAACAAAGTAGGGGAAACAAATCACAAGTCCGAAAGCGCATAGAGATAGTCAAGGCAGCACTGAGAAAACATGCCAACTCCTCCCCGTGAAACGCATCTTTGACTCTCATGCCCTCAGAAATTCGCAACTAACAGAAAAGCGTGCCCAGCCTCTCGTTACATGCAGCTTGTACTGTGGAAGGAACCATGAACCAGTACGCTGTCGCTGCAAAGATTCTCTCATCCACAAACTTCAGTGACACAATAAAACAGATGACACATGCCGTAACTTCCAACAATGCAGTTTTAAAATTGGGTGCGCGAAGCTCTGCGTTCGTTCATCGCCATTGCGCATGCATTATGCGCTACGTACGCAACAAACACTATCTGCGTATCCCATTGTAAAACTGGCTACTCCGCATGCGTCGTACGCCATCCTCGCGTATGTGCCCAACGAACGCTATCTTTGCGTACCCTATTCTGAAACTTCTTTTTACGCAGCACACGTAGCTTAAGCTAATGTGTATCTTGAAACTCATCATGCGGCCAAGAAAAGACAGTCATTTTACTGAAATTAGGTTAACAAATATAAATATGGTTTTCGCCGATGTTCGTTCGAGCATGAACGGAAACCACGACGTGCATTTACGTTTAGACAGCTTTATCATGTATGCTGAATAAATTCCGCAGTAACGTACTGCTGAAACATGTCGCACATGCAGCCCGTGATGCAATGGAACACGCTTTTTCATTTGCCATAGTTCTGAAATACTGAGCGCAAATGCAGTAAAAATGAACTTACCTTCAAAAATGACAGAAGCCCGTGGTTACAGTATCCGCCAATCCACAGAAAACTAATCGCACATCAAAGTAACCACGCCCGTCCCTCGAGCATAGAAGAAAGGAAGTTGCGAGAGCGTCCCGCGCGCAAGCTGATGAGTGAATTTTTCCGCAGAGAATCTTACGGGACTCTAACCGTCAGTCAGCGTAACAGTCGCTCCACAGAGACATACTTCCATTCGGGTCCACAAGTTTAACACGCAGCGAAGTAGTTTCTTCACAGCTGCGTTTATAGCCTCCACGAACCACGACACAAGCACGAAATATAGCAAAAGAGTGCATGACCGGTGAGCTCAACCGCCCATGCGAAATCGGCGAGCTTAACTGAAATTACAGAAGCAACGGCCGCGCGGATGGATACAGTCAGCGCTAAGGCCTTCGTGCGGAAGTTAGATGGTTATCGCTGCGAGCAAATTACAGTAAATGACGTAAAGTTTACTGGTTAACGAGCTTTGAAGTCTTCATTATTGCTGATGCAATGTAGACACCATACGCCTTTATTCTTTTGCGCGCTACTTTCTTTATCGCAATGAGAGATGGCGTGCGCAGGCTCCAGTTCAAATTTCAATTCGCGGTGGTTCATGCATGCCCATGCATGCATGGGCCAAGTGGCGCGCGGTCCGCTGCTGGGCGACAAAACGTCTTATAAAGTGCGTCTTCTAGACGTCACAAACAAGACGTTTTTAAAACGTCGAAATTGGTTTAGGATCGAACAAACGTCTTGAAATATACGTTCCAGACCAAAAAGGTTTTAAAAAATACGTTTTCTAGACGTTATCAAAAAACGGATATAATACGAATTTTCTGTGACGTTTTTAAAACGTCGAAATTGGCTTAGAATCGAACAAACGTCTTCAGATATACGTTGCAGACCAAAATGGTCTTAACAAATGCGTTTTCTAGACGTTATCAAAAACGGATATAATACGGATTTTCTGTGACGTTTTTAAAACGTCGAAATTGGTTTAGAATCGAACAAACGTCTGCAAATATACGTTGCAGACCAAAATGGTCTTAACAAATGCGTTGTCTAGACGTTATCAAAAACGGATATAATACGGATTTTCTGTGACGTTTTTAAAACGTCGAAATTGGTTTAGAATCGAACAAACGTCTGCAAATATACGTTGCAGACCAAAATGGTCTTAACAAATGCGTTTTCTAGACGTTATCAAAAACGGATATAATACGGATTTTCTGTGACGTTTTTAAAACGTCGAAATTGGTTTAGAATCGAACAAACGTCTTGAAATATACGTTCCAGACCAAAATGGTCTTAAAAAATACGTTTTCTAGACGTTATCAAAAACGGATATAATACGGATTTTCTGTGACGTTTTTAAAACGTCGAAGTTGGTTTAGAATCCGTTTTATCCGTTTCATCCCTTAAAAAAACGTTTTCTAGACCATGTGTGCTACCTGGGACGTTTCGGTCCAGAAGCCACGCCTCTCCTTGTCAAACAAAACGGGGCGTCTTTACTTCGCAACAGAACGCGTCTCCTGGACCACGGACGACTGGAAAACAGTACTTTTTTCTGACGAATCTACGTTCACAACACGCTGGAACCAAAATCAACGTGTGTGGCGCCCAATAAATGCCCGCTACGACCCCCTCTACGTGCAAGAAGTATCATCAAGCGGATGCACGACTGTTAATGCTTGGGGCGCTGTGTCCCGTAATGAGCTTGGCGTTTCGCACCGCATTGAGGGACCGCTGACATCGGCAAGGTATTGCGACATCCTCGATTACGCCATGATACCTTACGCGTTGGACGGGACTTTTCCTGACGGGAACTTCCTGTTCCAGCAAGACCTGTCACCTGTCCACACTGCAAAGATTGTTGAAGAGCTCCTCAACATGCGAGGGTGCGGTACCTCAGGTGGGTCCCCAAAAGGGCAGACCTCAACATCATTGAGGCCGTATGGGGCAGAACGAAGGTCAGGCTGTGCAAAAGAGGTTTGCACATTTTCTCCGCCGATGAGCTATGGAGCGCTGTCGAAGAAGAATGTACGCGCCTCCAAAATGAACGCAGTTTCATTGACAATCTGTACGCGTCACTACAGCCCAGAATGCAGGATGTGACTGCCGTGCAAGGAGCCATGACCCGCTACTAAGGCGTGGGGACCGCTTCATCTGCTTTGCTGTCCCGTCACTCGAGTTCTTGCTTCTTAATATTATGAGCGCCGACGCGCCATCGGTTCAGCAGCAGCCGGTCAGCATTGGGTCATCGACAGCCAGTCATCGTCAGCATCGACAGTCATTGTCAGCATCCGTTCAGCAGCAGCCGGTCATCCAAGCACAATCGACGAAGTTACCGGCCGGAGTAGGAGAAATCTTCATGTAGTTGCTTCTGATGTTATGCACCTTAGTGTAATTTCATTTTGTTTTATTTTTGTGCACAATTCTGCATTTTTTATGCTTTCTGAATGAAATCAGTACGCATTATTCGCGTTGCTATTAACTTTTCTTCGCCATTTCCAGCTACACCTAATGGATATTACACACACAAAAAAAGACAAAGCAGCGCCACTTTTGTTCTCACTTAAATGTCAGTAACCTTTTTATTATAGCAGTGTTTTTCTCTGTTGATGACCACAGAATTATTTTGGAAAGCCAGGTAAGTTTGTTATTCGAGAACAGTGCACACGATCTCACGTTGACGTATCCATGAAAAGCGCTTCCTGCCTCCCCCTTTCCTTGGGTAACTGACTGGAGAATGGTATATGTTCATCACTAGTGGTATTAGTGGTACTAGCGATCACCAAAACGGTATCAACGGTAACGCGTTGGGCATTGGCAGCACAGCTCTGCTAAAAAAGCCAGCAGATCCCACGTATTGTGGGAATCGATGTAATGCGAAGCAGCCAGCAAAGAGCTGCATACATCGTCTTGTATTTCATTGACGAAAGTGCGTGTCATGGTTTTCATGTTAACTCCTATTATTTATGTTCGCCACACAGTAACGTCGCGCAATACCAACTTCGGGGTAGATCAAGCTAGCGAAACAGCCGCCAGCGCACCATTTGCGTGGCACGTAAGTCAAGCTGTACATGACATGTGTCATGACTTTCATGTTAACTGGTATTATTTATGTTCGTCACAGAGTCACATCGCAAGATATCAATTTCGGTATATATCAAGCTAGCGAAACGGCCGCCAGCGCACCATGAGCGTGACACGTAAGCCATGCTATACATGACATGCGTGTCATGATTTTCATGTTAATTCGTGTTTTTATGTTTCGTCACACAATCACGTCGG